>NC_133686.1:12446062-13646062 GCF_048934315.1 Petromyzon marinus
CTCACCATCCACCCACGGCGCCCCCCCCCCCCCCACTGCCCCAACCCCCCCCCACCTCCCGCGCCTCCCAGGAGGATCTCGGATGAGGGTGAGATTGGCTGAGTGACCCCGGCTGGCCTGTCTGAACGCCAAGGTCTCCGTCACTCAATCCAATCTGAGGCTCGGACCCTCCCCTGGGTCCACGTGCTCGCTCTCCCTCCCTCATTCTCTCTCTCTTTTGCTCTCTCGTTCTCCGTCGTGCTCTCTCTCTCTCCTTCTCTCGCGCTCTCACTCTCTCTCTCTTGCCCTCTCTCGCCCTCTCTCGCTCTCTCCCGCTCTCTCCCGCTTGCCGATGCTGCTGCCATTTTTATTCTTATGTATCTTGCTTCCCATTTTACTGGGAATAAATAGGGGACCAGTCAGCGCTTGGTTTTATAGTGTCCACTTGAACAGTGTGGGGACTTATTTAGCAAAGGTGGGTTGTCATGTTTTAACAAAATGACGAGGTCAAGATGCGGAATGCGTTATGTAAAGTATCGTTGTTGTTCATTGCGGAAAAACGTTAATTTGATCCTTTTGCACTTCTTCAATCGATCATTTCAGAAATCTTTGGGTACTCGCGTGGAAATATTGCGACACGCGTCGTCATCTCAATCGTACATTAGCGGCGCTATCAGCGTTTTTCGGAGCAGTTGCACTTTTTGTCATTATATATATATAAAAAAAACAATAAGAGCAGGGTGAGTCATTGCAGGCCTTGGCGTAGCGGCCGCGTTGCGCTCTGTGACCGGCGTCCTTTGTTTGCAGCAGCGGCGCATTCGGTGATTTTTGTGTGAAAATCATAAATCTGCCCCCCGCCCCCACCGCTGAACCCTTGCGCCCACTGGCTGCCATCGTGAGAGGCCGGCACTGACAATGTATCCTACCCTCGCTGTGCAGAGTAATTCTCGGAAAGTGACAGATTTATGGCAGAGCTGGAAAGAGGAAATGCTCCTTTAAAAAAAAACGAGACAGTACTTCACAATCAATGTGACACACCTGTACCCCCCCCACCCAACTTCAGCAGCCTGGGAGGGCCGGCAGGTGTGCAGTTTACCTTCCCATTTGCCTGCCGAAATGGGCGCCACGGTGGCGAGATGTTAACTACCTCGCCTGGTATACAGGAGGTTGTGGGTTCGATCTCCGACCCTGACGCTTGCTGTATATTTGGAGTTTGCATGCCTCTGTGGTCGTGTGGATTGTTCTCCGGGTCCTCCGGTTTTCCCCTCCACACTTCGAATCAACATCACGCGTTTTAGAGTATTTGGCTGCTATACATTTCCGTGTGATAAGTCACTTCGTTGAGCTATCCTCACCTGGTAAAATAAAAAATGATTTAATAGTGTAAATCTACCAACATCAGCATTAATATGTCATGGCACTGTACATCATCAGCAGCACCTTTCTCAAGTCACTGGATACCCCCGTAGCATGATTACCCACAACCCCCGTTATTATGATTATCATCTGCGGGAGCTGTGGGGTGCGCAAACACTTTGATTTTCCTCATGCCTGTTCTTCCGATTATCTGCGAGTATCCGTGAACATTTTCCCGCGGATAAGTGGAGTCAAATCGCAGATAACCTCGTGGATAATAGAATAGAATCCCTGGTATTGGTCCCATACATTACCGCGCATAAGAGGAATTCTCCTGCGTAGCCAGCGCGTGAAATTTCACAGCTCAGTTCCAAAGACTCTACCTGCCCCTCATCATTTATCTTCACTAAATCAACGTGTGCTTGTCACCGTTCTTGAAATGTAAATTTTTAGCACATCGCTGCCTTCCACAAACATCCCACCTCCTTACTGGCGCTTGTGTAATTATGTGTTATTTGTGTTTGTCGCTAAAGTTTTAGAATGCGTGCGATTTTAATCTTGGCCAGCCATTGTTGCGGGAAAGTCTTCCACAGGCCAAGTTGCTAGCTCGGCTCACTTTGCAAATCGCAGTCGCGAAACTGAAGTGACCTCATTAAGTCTCTGTCAAGCAGAGCTCATCAGCGTTGTTTTCGTTGCTTGGGCATCGTCATCAGCAACGGTCTGCGCATCCTCATTGCATCCAGTCATAGAGCTGAGGTGTATATGGATGGACTGACTGGCAAACAAATAGACAGAGCACTTGTGGTTTCACGTGCTGCTGTGTATTGAACTATTGAAACTATTTTTTTTTATTTTACTAGGTAAGGCCCACTGAGCTATACAGCTCTTTTTCAGAAGCAATCTGACCTCAAAAGATAGCTCAACGACGTGATATATCATTTGGAAATACAGTAAAACCTTGGATTGCGAGCATAATTCGTTCCGGAAACGTGTTTGTAATCCAAAGCACTCGTATATCAGTAGTGATCACGTGACGCTCGGCTGACAAAGTGTACTACTCGTATTGCAAGACCTCGCTCGTTTATCAAATTAATATTTATTTAAAAATTTTGCTCGTCTTGCAAAACACTCGCAGACCAAGTTACTCGCAATCCAAGGTTTTACTGTATATAGCAGCCAAATATACTGAAGTGCATACTCTTTGGTTCTTTCGGCAAAGTCACGTAGAAAGAAAATATATTAAATTATAGAATACGACGTTTCTGTGTTTTGTCTCAAAACACAGACACGGAGACACAGACAGACACACAAGCAGAGAGGGACAACACAGAGACACAGACTACGTGACTTTACCGAAAGAACCAAAGAGTAATTCCTGCAGTCACGAAAGCTTCAAATCAAGACTGAAGTGCATGTTTCTAAATGTGGAGGGAAAATCCAGAGGACCAGGAGAAAAATTCATGTGACCACGGAGAAAACAAGCAAACTTCAAATACAGTAGTCCCTCGGTTAACAGTGACATTGGTTAACAGTTTTTCGGGTTAATGCTTCACCTCCCATCAGACCCCATGGTTTCGACTAACGTTAACATTTTGATCAACGGTAATGTTTACGTTATGCACGCAGGCGCCAATTTCGGCCAATCCGAGCGCTCGTAAGTGGACTAAGAATGCCTCACCGACGCCCATCTATGAGCGTTTACATCTCGACTCGCTTTCTTTACTTTATGTTTTCTGTTTTGGCAGTGGAAACACCTCTCTTGCAGACTCAGTAATTTGTATGTATTTTTCAACTTTTAAGTGAATTCGATTAACAGTTATTTCGGTTAATACTAGTTTTCTTGGAACTGATTAAAAACTTACAAACTGAAGGACTACTTTATACAGGTGTCAGGGTCAGGATCGAATCCACGACCTCCCATATAATAGGCGAGGGAGTTAACATCTCGCTACCACAGCGTATAGATTTGCGCTGTGCCCACTCTGGCGACACTGTGTGCCGTGCTCATACTGTGCTTGCGCTGTCTGCCACCAGCGCCGCCGCTGCCGCCAGGGTATTATAACGCAATACTGGGCACATGAATCCTCGAGAGCGGCAAACTTGGCCTCGTGTGCAGCGGCCTCCGTTGTGGGCCGTGCAAATTAATTGCCGTACAATTTATGGAGGCGCAATATATGAATGTCGATTAATTAAATGGTAGTTACGTGAAGACACATGAGTTAGTTTAGAGTTAAGCCTTGTTTAACATTCTTCAAAGACTTACTGCCTACGGTTACATTACATCAGTTGAATATTGTATGCGGTTTAAATATATTATCGTGCATTGAAACTGCGTCCTCTGCTTATATCTGCGATCTTATGAGAATGTCCGGGTTTATATGATGACTTTCGTGTCAGAAATGGAGGCGATAATCATCACCTTTTGTGGAATGATCAATGAAATTACAATTCCACGCGTGACATTTTCCTGATTTGCGAACCGGTGTGATTAGTTAGTTATGGTTAATTTACACTTAATTTCAAACTGAAGTCTCCGCTCTAAATGACTACTGAGCTACGCTCATTTCCGTTGGTGATGCTGAGCGCTGGCAGCTACACGTTTCTATGGCAGGGGCCATTCCCTCAGGACAACAACTTGACTTTCGACAATGAAGTACTCATTTTATCAACCGTAGCTTTACCTATGAGACGTCTGTGAAAACGAGCTTCATAGCTCATTGGATTCCTCCAGTGTGAATAAAGATTCTGATGATGGTGGTAGTGTGGATTTTAGCTCACCCATAATTTAAACTCATGCTTCCTACGATAAGATGTGATCTCCAACCACACCACCAGTCTTCCACACCACTCGTGCTACTTATGGATGTGTAATAATACATTTTATTTGTTACGTGGCAAGTCCCATTTAGCGAGTTATCCAGCTAGCTTGCAAGGGAGATCCGTGGGGCATCAGCACAGAACAAGAACATCAAAGCGATCCCTACGGAGCAACCGGCAACAAATGAACAGAACACGTCAGAGGTGCAGGCAAAAATAGTGCTTGTAAAATAACAAACATTTACAATATAAAACTATTAAACCTCTTTTTTTATTTGACCAGTTAAGGCCCACTGAGCTATATAGCTCTTTTTCAGAAGGGACCTGGCCACAAATGATAGGTCAGCGAAGTGGCTTATGTGGAAATTTATAGCAACCAAATACTCCAAAGGCATGTTTATAAATGTGGAGGGGAAAACCGGAGGACCCGGAGAAAAATCCATGCGACCACAGGGAGAACATGCAAACTCCAATTATACAGCAGGCGTCAGGGTTGGGATCGAACCCACGACCTCCTGTATACCAGGTGAGGGAGATAACATCTCGTAACCAGGGTACCCTTAAAATAATCCACAGGCATATTGCACCAAAAACAAAAATGAGATAATACGGCCCCTACTTTTGAAAGGGCCGCAGAAACGGCTGACCCCAGTTGTTTATAAGCGAGCCAAGACAGCAACTTGTTTTAAATTGCTTTGTAGAAATAATTTGTACAAAATGTTTAATAGGTCCACATCTTTAAGACACTCTTAAGCAGTTGCCATGAAGAGCGCCACCCGCAGGCTGCCCAGTAGGAAGTAGCAGCCAGCCTGATCCTGGGAGTGGTTATATATGACATTCACCGAAGCAAATGCAGTCGCTGTAAGGCGAGCACGCTCTAAACACCTAAACATGCCATTGCCTCTTGTACACTGTCACCCCAGGCCCATGCCTGCATTTTAGTACCTCTGAGAGAGACCAAGGATCGCTGCATTCTCTTGTGAGACTGCATACATTTCACGTACAATTGCGATACTCCGAAACCTGCTGGGCTGTAACGCGACCAGGAAGATGACAGTATAATACAGAAAGAAAGTTTGTGACTCTATCTTTACAAACCTTTGGGTGTTATTCCCCTCGTATGCGTGGGGATTCTCTGGGTGCTCAGGTTTTCTCCCAAATGCCAAACAATCCTTTGTAAGCAATTGGCCAAACATCCCACGACACTAAACTAAGCTTTAAGCTTTTTAGTTTTTTTATTTTACCAGGTAAGGCCCACTGAGCTATGTAGCTCTTTTTCAGAAGTGACCTGGCCACAAATGATAGCTCAACGAAGTGGCTCATCATCATGTGGAAATTTAAAGCAGCCAAATACTCTAAACGCGTGTTTATAAATATGGAGGGGATAACCGGAGGACCCAGAGAATAATCCACGCAACCACCAGGAGAGAGAGACGCAAACTCCAAATATGCAGGCATCAGTGTCAGGATCGAACCCACGACCTCCTGTATACCAGGTGAGGTATTTAACATCTCCCCACCGTGCCGCCCATTCATCTCAACATAGGACTCTTCTGAAAAAGAGGCTTAAGACTTAGTTACCCTTGTGCATGAATGAATTACATATTATCTTGCTGCATCGCTATTGTCAGTTACTAGGAGGGGTAGCAGTGCGTTAAGACTAATTGGACGTGTCACATCATGTGGAACTGGTTTTCCGTTTTACCAAGGTTTCCTGAAGGTCTGCACATTTCTGCAGTTAATTTATCCTGATAACGGCATGTTACAATTGTTATGCACATCAGAATGCAATCCGCTAACCTGGTGTAGTCCAGAAGATAACAAGGATGTGCGGTAGCTAGCAAGGCTTTGTGTGAGTACATGTCACCTACGTCTCTGTTGCTGCCAGACTCATTACACACAAACTGCTTGCCACAAATTAACAACAATACTTTGCCGATCTCGTCAAGGAACATAAACCATCACCACGCAAACTCCGGACACCCTCGCAGCGGCTTTTGGCTAACCATCGAACAAAGACGGTCGCCGCATCGCGCGCTATGCATTTTTAAATAAAAATGTAAAAAACGAATTTCCTTACAACTTATTTTCGTGTTTCGTTTATTGTCCTTCCCAAGCACCTCCGATTAGCATCGTTGACTACGTACGGTGTCATAAAGAATTTCAACATACAGACATACCTCTAATTAGCACGATTGGCTACGTATGGTGCGAAATAAGTTCTACATACATATTCCCAGTTAGCACGGTTGGCTATGTACACTGCGAAATAAATTCAACATACATATCTTCAATTAGCACGGTTGGCGACGTACGCTGTAAAAGAAGTTGAACATACATACAGACCTTCATAATACGACGTTTCGCTGGTAAATACTTCCAGCATCATCGGGCAATTCGCCAGAATTCGCCACCATTCTGGCGAATTGCCCGATGATGCTGGAAGTATTTACCAGCGAAACGTCGTACTCAAACTGTAAATGTGGATTCACTCTTCAACACACCGGTGGGCTAAAGTAGTGAATTATTTGTCTTTTGTCAACGTGACACTTTTTTTGCTGATTGGCCATGTCGTTATTATGAATAATATTGGTCGCGAAAGCCTACGTGTTAAACATACATACAGACATACGTACGAGGCCTCGCGGAGAGGTAACGCGGAGAAGCGGGATCCTCGTGGTGGACTCGCCGCTTTGATCACTTAATGCGCACACGATGTAATGGCCACTTAAGCCTCATTTAAGCGACGTGGGGGGGGGGGGGGGTGTATCGTGCATTAACGCGCCGCTATATTCGCCAGGTTTGGAATGTTTGGAACGTTAAGTAACCCGCAAGCCAACCTGGGGGTTGAGATGGTGCTAAAGGGGATTGGAAGGAATGACTTTGAAATGTGTCTAGAAGCAATTAAGTGATGAGTGTGACATTGACGCACGCAGAACGGGAGCCTATGGCTCCACTGTGGTGGTTGTATCCTTGCGTATGGTGGCAATATGTTCAGGAGCTAACTGCCAATGTCGAGGTCTGCTAAGCCGTGATGAGAGGGCTCCAGGAGAGAGTTTGTGTAGTTTTACTGTTCCTCCTCTACTGAAGAAGGAGCACAGACTACAGCGGTTTACTATATAGTCCATGGTTTGGGTTGCATGACCACAATCGCATGAATGTGGCTGAGCTTGAATGTATCCCAGTGTGTCTCTAGAGGTAACTGTGTGTGTCTATGTATCTCTATGAGTCTGTATGGGTTTACTTTATAGTCCATAGCTTGGGTTGCATTTCCACGACTGTGGCTGTGTCTTTCATGCATCTCTATGGATCTCTATGCATCTCTATGTATCTCTATGGATCTCTATGTATCTCTATGGATCTCTGTGGGTTCACAATACAATCAATAGTTCAGGTTACATCGCCACGGTCGCATTACTGTGTGGCTGTCTTTAATTTTCTCACGATATGGCCGTGTGAGCAAATTTTCGATGTGAAATTCACGCTCAAGGAGGCTTCCAGTTTTAGTCAACTGCAGCTGTGCCCCAGCAGTTGCTTGTGAGTTACGCACCTACCAATTATGCTGCAGTCAACAAATTATGTCACGAGGTCCATATTTTGATTTTGACTGACAACCTTTTGTAGTTTTCAGCCAATGTGATGCAAAACCTGCCTTCCATCCCCTTGGGGGGGGGGGGGGGGCTGTCTCGTCCGCATGGGGAAAACATGCCCTGCATTTCTTTATTTTGGCTGTGATATTACACCGGGGGCACACTTGTTATTTTGGCCCAACTGTTAAGGCATTGAATGAAGAGGCCTTTAATTTGCGAGCTCTCTCATGCGCGAGGGTGTGTGACCCAACGCTGGCAAGAGCTCCGTGACAACGCCGTTGGATATTGTTTCAAAACCTTGAAAATAACACGGCTCGCCCATTGTGAGCTCCTACACAGCTAGGCCAAAATAAATTAGACGTAAAAAAATTAAACTGAGTTAGTAGCATTGTACAGTATTCAGTTGCTTAGTATGCAGTGATATAATAATTTTTTACTGAAATTTTAAACAGTTGTAAATAAACAGCGCATTCATAATTTATTATGCTGTCATATATTTTCCCCCAGTTTTGCGAGAAAGGATGTTTTACAGTGTTATACACGGAGAGCTTGTCTCACAATCTTGACACAACGCGATGACGATGATCCGGACTTTGATACAAGACATGACAGCACCGGATTCCGGCTGGACTGTGATGCCATGAAGCCTGCCCCCGAGTCAATATGAATAATAATAATCGTGATAATGTTCCAAATACAATATTAATAACCCGACTTGCGAGTGGACGTCCAAAGCAAAGCTGTGCGTGTTCGACACGTGCTGGCTCGAAGTGTGCGTCCCTCACAAACATGTTTTCTCGCGACGAAGTGCAGGAGACGTGGGGGGGGGGGGGCTTGCAGCGAAGGCACCCGTGCGCCTGTTCCGTGAGTGATCACGTGAGTGATCACGTGTGTACACGTGCCTCGATGGCCCCTCGCTTGATTAGCCCAGGTTTCCAATAAAGCCGGCGTAATAATTTCTGTAATATTGCGGTGACGACCGCCGCAATGCGGCAGTTTGGACGGCATTGCATGCGATGGCTGTTTAGCACCACGGCCTGGAGAATGAGCTCTTGGGGCTGAGTGAACAGAAATTGGGTGAAGAGAGCAAGGAGCTGGATACACTTAGCCGAGCGAATATTTTTGGGGTGGTGAAAACAATATGGTGTGTGTAACAGCAGCTCAGGAATAGGGCCCCAAAAATCTTGTGCTAGCAAAAGAAAAGCATATATGTATCACGCAGCGTAATGCAAGATAAATTATAATTATTAAATCCAGCATTGTATTATTAAATCATGACAAGTAAAAATATATCTTTAAGATATATATCATACGTGGCGGGATCTTATTTGAAGCGAATGCTGTAATGCTGCAACCCAGAATATTTGATAAGGAATTTAATTATCTGAATGGCTAGCTGTGTGTCTGAAGTGTATGTGTTTAACGTGTAATTAAGGTTTGCCATTTATTGTCTTGTGACAGCATGGTCATTGGACAATGCTACCTATCTCATGATGGGGGCTTATTAAGCCAGTACACATCACAGAGGAATGGTCCTCATTAGTTTTTTTTTGTATTTCGGTTGCAGATAATGTAAAATGTGTGATTTGAGCCCTGATACTTGAGTACAAGGGGAAAGCTCTTACAAATAAATGTGACTACGACAACGCCGCCGCCGCCTCCGCTGCTGCTGCTGTCAAGCCCCGTCAGCACGCGGGCGCACGCTGCCACTAGCACGCAGCATCGTGGGGAGGTGGCGGGGATTTAGAATGTGGGACTCTTGCAAATAAGCCTCGTATTCTCGTGTTAGCGAAGCAGTTAAGCCCCATACGCGTACAACCAGCGAGACGGCTCAACATTAAATTTTTTAAGATATCTTTTTTTCCCCCTACGATATTATACATACACAGGGAGAATGTTTCAGGTCATTTCTTTGAGTGCATTTTATTTAGGTTGGTTCAGTGGCATCATTTCGCAGGTAATTTCGGCAGTTTAGCACTTGCATTTTAACGTCACTCGACCTTGTCCATGGAATGTCATGGTTCAGACCTACAAACACCCCGCTGCCCCCTCTCTTGCCGCTAATCAGCCCCACTTCATCGAAAACACACGCGCTGACGTCGCGAACCTTGTTATTTAAAGAAATGTATTAACATATTAAAAATCTTCTATATATTCGTGATAATACTGTGGAGTTGTTTTTGGCGGAGAGTGTTGCATGTCTTGCGAGAACAGTATAAGTCTCCAGGCGCCACAAGAGACGCATGCCGTTATACGGCATTGTGTGCGGATTCATGAGAACCCAGTTTATTCAAATATATGACCTTATTACAGCTCTATCTTTTTATTTGGTGGGGTATTTATATTTGTTTTTTTTGTTTACGTGCATCCAATTTTTAGATGACAAATATTTTATTTTACGGTCGTATAGAAAGTATGTAACACCCGTGGTTTAAAAAAAAAAAAAAATCCTGCTGCATCACTGTAACAGTGACACGCTGTTTCACGAACACACGGTGCAGGCCAGTATTACTATATTAATTTATATACATTTTTTCTAAAGACTGCAATAATCCTCCATATTGACACAGCTGGTTTTCTATAACAGTGTACGTCTATAAACACACCCTTAAATGCCGAACAATATATATTTTTTAATCGATAACCATATTATAGCAAATGCACGGTTTTAAATGTATTTTGTTGTGGTGATTTTATATAGGTTTACGCAGAATACAAGAGACATTTTTTTATTATTTTCACAATTGACCATGATATTTATCACTATGTATTACTTCCCTTCTACTCAATAATAATAAGTTAAAATAAAAACCCACACATATTTACGTACGCACATAGAACATGCACGCGCGGCGCATTTACACATCGTGAATGTGTATTTCTTAAAATACTAAAACGCACACAAACCCACAAACACACACACACACGTATATCCAATCATGCAGTTCCACTAAGTTGTATTGCACTGATACAGAACCCCGGCTTACAATGCTTGAATGCATATAGTGTCCCAGATTTTTTTTTTTAATCCCGCACGCGAGCGGGGGGACTGTCATTTCTCATAAGCCGGCCTGAATGAGAATTACTTTGCCACGTCATTTCGCCGAGATTATACGGCCGCGGTGTCCGACTCATCACTCTCGGCACACACGGCCACGCTTAGACCCCCGCGAGGCGACGGGGAAGGAGGGGGGGCAGGCGGCGTGAGGGAGGGGCCGCAGGGTGGGGGGTGACATTTAAAATTAAAGCTGCTTATTTGTTTCCTCTTTGTATTTTTTTAATCGTCAATTGATGAATCGTGCACGGCTCTTTTAACAAATAAATTAATTAATAAGGCCGCTGTTAAGCAGAGACGTTGAAATTCCTTTTTCGATACAGCAGGAAATGTTGTATTACACATTGTATAGATCCTGAAATACCCATACATATATCTCCTCAATCACATTTGTGTATATATATTTTTTTCCGTTACTATTTGCCTATTTCGTGCCTCGTTCGCAGTTTCTTACTGTCGCGACTGTGCGGAATTTAAAATTACATTTGAATTTTGCTATCGTTTAAAACCAAAACGTTGTGCGCGCGCGCGCTATCGGTGCACGATACTCCTGTCGCTGAGAATCTACAAGGCTTGCAATAAATAGTGCCCGTAATTTCATAGCAGACATGCGGCATCACTGCGCATGCATTCCACGAATTCTGAAAAGCTAATTGCTGTATTGTTGTGTCAATTCTACAAACACTGGCATATTGTCTCGTTATCCACATACAAACTACATTACCAACGAGATGCAAGGGCATTTTCATGATTGTGTATAAACTCACGTTAATAATTGCAAAGGTCATCTTACGTCGTGATATTAATTACATCACATCTGTTAGTATTGCACGTAACATTTAATGCTACCTATTGCGTTGTAAATTTTACTTCTAATTGAAATGTAGCATCTCAAAAACAATCCTGGGAGCATTGTTAAAAGTTATAGAAGTCGCTTGAAAATGGTGTCTTTATTATAATGTAAATGTGAAAATCTCCTTTTAGAAAAAAAGTACACTTTCAATCAGAATACGACCGCTTTGCTCAGCGGTAGAGTGAAAGCAGTTCGCAGTCGGAAAGTTGTGAATTCAATCCTGATTAGGGGATAGACTCAGCCCATCATCCTTCCAGGGGTCGATAAAAAAGAGTAACACTCTGTGTAGCAGTAAACAGTGATTGTCGTCCTGTGGATAAACTCGCCCCCACCATACGAATGTGGAATTTCCACCACTGTCTCTGTAGGGCTGTAAACGGGAGATTAGCACCAATGCCTCGATGCTCAATTAAGCCACGAACACTTTGACGTTTTGAGGCACATTGGATGAGTTGTCAATGTTTAGGGAACATTAAGTGTCATGTTTTCTAAAATGACTTTGCCTGAGAATTTATTTTTAAACAGAGCACAATTTTTTTTAGTTCATAAATGATTAATAACAATACATCTGGTAACACCAATTAAAATAACACTACAATGCTCTCATCATCAGAAGAATAACAACATCAATGTTAATAGACAGGAAGTCTACGTGTCAGAGCTGCTGTTGCCATCTCTGAGGGACAAACAATGTGGACCTATCACAGGAAACAGAATATCTCACATTGCCAGAAGAGGAGAAACCTGCGTGTAAATGCTTTGTCTTCAGTGGTCTATTCTTCATTGTTGTAATTTTCAGCCATTGTCAATCCACTGCAGGATGAAAACCTCCCCTCAAATGTTTGAGTAAGCAAATGACAAAAAACTGAGGACTTTTAATGTCCCCAGGATGACTGACAGATTTCCCCAGAAGGCTCCTGCAAAGAGCGGACGATCCTGGAAAAACAAGGACAGGTGGCAACCTTTGTCGGAGTCCTGTGGTGCTGGTGCGTGCGTGTTGTAGCGGGTTGAGTCGTACGTGCGGAGCGGAAGTGCAGAGGTTAGCGCTACGCTGCGCTACGATCCCAGCGACCCCAATTCGATTCCCGCTGACGGCCAACACCGGTGACGATTATCTGAACCGGTCCTGGGCCTCCCCTAGGTCTACTCGGCCTCAAATGAGTCTCTGGTGTGGTGTGTAGTAAACATCGCCACTGGGGAGACAAAGGCCGCCGGGCGTGGTGCTGGCCACCCACCCCCTCGTGTACCGTGACGGGCTTCATAGGTGCTCGCTAACAGCACTTGCTCCGACAGCCTGTTAAGGCTATAGGGGGATCGTTATCTTTGTTTATTATCGTAATGGACACGTGTAGGTGTCTGCTGCAGGTGTGTGTTTGTGTGGGTATGAGTCGTAGCGAGCACGTGTAGCTGTCCCTGCTGCAGGTGTGTGTGTATATACACGTCGTAGAGGTCACGTGTAGGTGTCCCTGCTGCAGGTGTGTGTGTGTATACCTCGTAGAGGGCACGTGTAGGTATCCCTGCTGCAGGTGTGTGTGTGTGTTTATACGTCGTAGAGGTCACGTGTAGGTATCCCTGCTGCAGGTGTGTGTGTGTGTGTTTATACGTCGTAGAGGGCATGTGTAGGTATCCCTGCTGCAGGTGTGTGTGTGTGTGTTTATACGTCGTAGAGGGCACGTGTAGGTATCCCTGCTGCAGGTGTGTGTGTGTGTGTATGAGTCGTAGAGGGCACGTGTAGGTGTCCCTGCTGCAGGTGTGTGTGTGTTTATACGTCGTAGAGGGCACGTGTAGGTGTCCCTGCTGCAGGTGTGTGTGTGTGTGTATGAGTCGTAGCGGGCACGTGTAGATGTCCCTGCTGCAGGTGTGTGTGTGTTTATACGTCGTAGCGGGCACGTGTAGGTGTCCCTGCTGCAGGTGTGTGTGTATGAGTCGTAGCGGGCACGTGTAGGTGTCCCTGCTGCAGGTGTGTGTGTGTATGAGTCGTAGAGGGCACGTGTAGGTGTCCCTGCTGCAGGTGTGTGTGTTTATACGTCGTAGAGGGCACGTGTAGGTATCTGCAGGTGTGTGTGTGTGTATGAGTCGTAGAGGGCAAGTGTAGATGTCCCTGCTGCAGGTGTGTGTGTGTGTGTGTTTATACGTCGTAGCGGGCACGTGTAGGTGTCCCTGCTGCAGGTGTGTGTGTATGAGTCGTAGCGGGCACGTGTAGGTGTCCCTGCTGCAGGTGGAGCGTGCAACGATGGAGACGCGAAATGGCGGCTCATCGCCATTTTCTCATCCGTGCGAGATGGCTGAAAATGAAATTCCGCCGTTATTTTTATTCCGTCTTTCCCCATCATTCCCCTTTGCGCCCTCCCCTTGCCCCCCCCCCCTCCCCTTGCACTCCGTGCACCCACCCTCCCATTGCACCTCTGCCCCCTGGATACCCCAATCCTAGCCGGAGCCCGAGCCACAACCCCTGACATTGCACCAGCGCTTCGCCTCTCCACCCTTAGCGCAGCGTCAAATTTATGCTGCGTGTATTTGACAGTCATAGCCAGGCGGCAGAAGACAGGATTTCATTTCAAATTATTCCGGTCTCGAGAAAAAAAAAGTGTCCCGGTGAATTCATACAGCCAAGCACAGGGCTCCTCATTACCACTCCTCACAATATCGATCTCCACTGTTTTTTAGGGCCTTTTGACAAGTTGGAAAAAAAAATGAGAAGGAATATTACGGCTGTATATATGTAAGCTTTAAAATATATAGAGAATGTTTGTGTGTGTGTGTGTACTGTACGTGTTTGGCTACAGACGTTTCAGTACAATAATCGAAGGCGTATACACGATATAACATACATTTATGTATTTAACCATCCTTGATTATATAATGCACACATGGCATGTTTATATATTTGATGCAATTGCACACGCACGACTTTGTCGGTGTACATTCTGGGATTTATCATTGTAAAGTTAAAAAATGCCGGCTCTGTTTTGTTCGTTTTAAGAAACTCTCAATTTTAATGACGCCAATGTCAGAGTGCCTTCCACGTTGCCTACAGAATCGTTTAGGAACGTCAGAGGCGCCACGAGCCGGCGGAGCATGCTCACATTTACTGACATTGCTCAGGTGAGTCCCACACAAATGCCAAATACCGCAGGTTTGAATGCCCTTTCCACAGCACCCTGTTACCTCTCAAAGCTTTAACATTAACATGGGACCGGTGTTGTGACCTTCTTGCAAGAAGTCCACATCAATCAGGTAAATAAAATCACAGTGCTAGGAAATACCCGACGGAAACGGTACTGCAGGGCCAGAGGTTTTGCTGATATGATCTCAAGGAATGTCAATAAAAGGCTCATTAAGTCGTTCCGTGGATCATCGTTCCAAATGTGTATTTATATTGAATTGTAGTTAAATACGCAGCTTTGGAAGTTTCACAAATGCGATAGAAGTGCACGAAAAAATGTGACATTTAGCCGAACTGTTATTGAAAGGTTATGCACAGATGGATTTGCTAACCAAATTAGGCTCAATACTCAAAATGAATGCAGGTTATGATGACAAACATAGGAGACATGCGCTGCTGCTTGTGAATTATTCATGTGTAAATTACAAGTCACTGTATATTAATAAGCAAATCAGCAAAGTATAAAAAACGATTTATCTTGGAATTTTTTTTATTTGCTCAAGTATATTGTTTGAGATTCAAATGAACTGTGGACATTTGTTGTTCATTTAAACTTCTGGGTTTTTGTTGATATTTATTTTTTGTGTCGCTGTTTTTAGGCTCATACAACATTTTACGTGATAATTATTGGAAGAAAAGTTAACATTTTCTTAATTCATAACCACTTCTTTTTTTACCAAACATGATGATGATCACTCATGTATATACATAGGTCTCTCATATCGCCTTCAACGCACTGTTGGCACAAGTGCTTTTAGCAAGCACGATGAAGGCCGGCACAGCACACCAGGTGGTAGGTGGGTGTCCAGCACCACTCCCAGCTGCCTTGGTCTCCCTTGTGGCGATGTATACACATCTCACTAGGAACTCATTTGAGGCTGAGTTGCTCTAGGAGAGGACCCAGGACCGGTTCAGGTAATTGCCGTTTCTGTTATTGGTGCGCTAGCCACTGACAAACACACACAGACAGACAGATCCCCCATACAGCCTTAACAGACTTTTGGGGCAAGTGCTGTTAGTGAGGACCTATGTATGAAGGCCGGCACGGCACACCAGGCGGTGGGTGGGTGGGTGGCCAGCACCATGCCCAGCCGCTTTGTCTACCTAGTCGCAACGATTACACACCGCACCAGGTACTCATTTGAGGCTGAGTCGACCTAGCGGAGTTCCAGGACCGATTCAGATATTTGTCACCGAGGTTGGCCGTGAGCGAGAATCGAACTCGGGGGGCCGGGTTCGTAATGCAGCGCACTAAACGCTGCACCACCGCTTCCCACACACACACACACGGATGCGCCAACATACATACACACACACCGACAGATACACGCACTGACACTTTGCATGCACACACAATTCTTCACAAACACAGCAACCATTGAACAGTTTTTTTTATTGTTGAGTTTGGTAACAAGTATTTATTGTACATGAAAGAGCTTCTTGATATTGATCACTTAACTAAATGAACGATAAACAAGTAAAAACTAATTTTGGTTTAAAGGTGCAGATAATTTGAAATGTATTGGCAAGACATTCCATCTGGAAAATACACAATCCCAAAAACTTTTCAACAACACAATTTCAAACAGCATCTGGTCTTCAGAAAGTAGTGGATGTATGCGGGCTGGTGGCACTTATTAAATGACTCAGCTGCAATATTACGACACGGACATGATGACATTTTGGACAATATTCAGAGTAAACGTGATGGGATTATGACTTTTCTTCCCCCATAATTTTAATTTCTAATGCATTTCATTGGCAGCTGGGTATTTGCAGAGCAACATGCATGATGTCACACTGTGTGCTAAAACCCAGGGCTCCGTGGGGTGCATTGCAGACTACTCAAAGCCAAAGGAAATACTCATTACTCCTGACATTATCAATTTGTTTGACATTATCTATTGCACAACATTTGTGTTGGGGGGGGGGGGTATTCATTGTATGTAATATCCCGCGACAAAACTGGACTTGAGAGACGTGGTAAGAGACACCTCTCATGACGTACAATTAAAGAAAAGTTAAAGTGCGGTGCTTTCCAGGGAAAACTACTCCTCTTGTAGAGCTGGCACAAATTAATAAACGCGGGCGCTGAGTGGGATTAGTTTCTCCATCGCTTGACAAATGCGAGTCAAGTTTCTAACTTGGAAAGGTCACGCCTCAGATCAAGGGCCCCCGCGGGATAACCGGAACGTGCCTTTAACCGGAGTCCACACCGTCGGATCACAACGATCCCACCTGCTCCACACGGTGCGGGCGTGATGAGAGGTGCAATGGGTGTGATTGTTTGCTTGAGTCTGCGAGTTCACAATTATGCATATGAGAAAAACAAATAGAAAAAAAGTTCACGAATGGTAACGTGACGATGTGCTCGTGTGCCCTTACGCGTGTGCGAGAATGCACGAGTACAGTGCACACTAGAGATATTTAGCTCTTTTTCAGATGCGACCTACCCACAAATGTTAGCTCGATTAAGTGGCGTATCATGTGGAAATGTATAGCAGCCAAATACTCTAAAAGCGTGTTGATTCTAAACGTGGAGGGAAAAACTGGAGGACCCGGAGAAAAGTCCACGTGGCCACAGAGAGAGACACGCAAACTCCAAATACACAGCAGGCGTCAGGGTCGGGATAGAACCCACGCCTGCCTGTGTACCAGGCGAGGTAGTTAACATCTCCTAGCCACCACCGCGAGATGTTGCTTTGGTGCAACCGTGGTGAGAACTACGCGCGACCAGGATGAGCGTCATTGTGAGAGTTGATCTGGGGGTCGCCCTCCGAGATGACAAAATGAAAAAAAATGTCGATCAGAACGGAACACAAAAACAACATGCGGAGCCATGTGGCGGCCGCGATTTGGAAATGCCGATGTTTGTGCCACCACTTTAGTGATTTAAGAACACGTGTGCTGCTCAACAAATGGCTTTTTTTTCTTAATCCGAAATATCGCATGTAATGGTGTACATTTGCTGAGAGCTCGAATCGTGGCCACACACGGTAACATTTGCAACAGAGCCGCATCTAATGACTAATTGTGTAATAATTGTGTAATTTAAGCTTGGTTGCGGTGTAAGTGAATTGATTAGCCATTAACAGTCGAAATATCGTTGGCTATTACTAATGGCTAATACTGCCTGTTATTTTCCTATTGCAGTGTTATTATGGTTGGTATTTAAGTGATATGCATGGTTTTGTAGATTGCTACAATTCAGCGGAACTAGTAAACAGCAGAGCGGTTGCGTACCACGTACTGTGCATGCATATGCAATATATTTACAGTATGTTTAATTCAAACCGCAGTATTTAACAATGTGACGGCCAGTTGAGATTATGTGCTTATGCTGTGTATGTTGTACAGGAAATTACATTCACTGCGGGTGCAGCCATCGTATACAGAACATAATCAGCATATTAAACATTACTTCTATAAGATTGGAATATTGAGGCATTCCAGAACCAGAAACGTTGAGTCTCTCTGTCTAAATAAATACTTAATTATGCCATGATATATACAGTGAGGGAAAAAAGTATTTGATCCCTTGCTGATTTTGTATGTTTGCCCACTGACAAAGAAATGATCAGTCTATATTTTTTATGGTAGGTTTATTTGAACAGTGAGAGACAGAATAACAACAACAAAATCCAGAAAAACGCATGTCAAAAATGTTATAAATTGATTTGCATTAAAATGACGGAAATAAGTATTTGACCCCTCTGCAAAACATGACTTAGTACTTGGTGGCAAAACCCTTGTTGGCAATCACAGAGGTCAGACGTTTCTTGTCGTTGGCCACCAGGTTTGCACACATCTCAGGAGGGATTTTGTCCCACTCCTCTTTGCAGATCTTCTCCAAGTCATTAAGGTTTCGGGGCTGATGTTTGGCAACTCGAACCTTCAGCTCCCTCCACAGATTTTCTATGGGATTAAGGTCTTGAGACTGGCTAGGCCACTCCAGGACCTTAATGTGCTTCTTCTTGAGCCACTCCTTTGTTGCCTTCGCCATGTGTTTTGGGTCATTGTCATGCTGGGATACCCATCCACGACCCATTTTCAATGTTCTGGCTGAGGGAAGGATGTTCTCACCCAAGATTTGACGGTACATGGCCCCGTCCATCGTCCCTTTGATGCGGTGAAGTTGTCCTGTCCTCTTAACAGGAAAACACCCCCAAAGCATAATGTTTCCACCTCCATGTTTGACGGTGGGGATGGTGTTCTTGGGGTCATAGGCAGCATTCCTCCTCCTCCTCCAAACACGGCGAGTTGAGTTGATGCCAAAGAGCTCTATTTTGGTCTCATCTGACCACAACACTTTCACCCAGTTTTGTCCTCTGAATCATTCAGATGTTCATTGGCAAACTTCAGATGGGCATGTATTTGTGCTTTGTTGAGCAGGGGGACCTTTACGGCGTAGTGTGTTACCAATTGTTTTTTTGGTGATTATGGTCCCAGCTGCCTTGAGATCATTGACAAGATCCTCCCGTGTAGTTCTGGGCTGATATTCCTCACCGTACTCATGATCATTGCAACTCCACGAGGTGAGATCTTGCATGGAGCCCCAGGCCGAGGGAGATTGACAGTTCTTTTGTTTTTCTTCCATTTGCGAAGAATCGCACCAACTGTTGTCACCTTCTCACCAAGCTGCTTGGCAATGGTCTTGTAGCCCATTCCAGCCTTGTGTAGGTCTCCAATCTTGTCCCTGACATCCTTGGAGAGCTCTTTGGTCTTGGCCATGGTGGAGAGTTTGGAATCTGATTGATTTATTGCTTCTGTGGACAGGTGCCTTTTATACCGGTATCAAGCTGAGATTAGGAGCACTCCCTTTAAGAGTGTGCTCCTAATCTCAGCTCGTTACCTGTATAAAAGACACCTGGGAGCCAGACATCTTTCTGATTGAGAGGGGGTCAAATACTTATTTCCCTCATTTTAATGCAAATCAATTTATAACATTTTTGACATGCGTTTTTCTGGATTTTTGTTGTTGTTATTCTGTCTCTCACTGTTCAAATAAACCTACCATTAAAATTATAGACTGATCATTTCTTTGTCAGTGGGCAAACGTGCAAAATCAGCAGGGGATCAAATACTTTTTTCCCTCACAATATGTTGAACTTCTTTCACACCGCACGTAGCCAACCGTGCTATTCAGAGGTGCGGGAAAGCACAACAAACTAACCGCAGAAAGCAGGAGTGATCAATGCATGGTATGATGCAGTGAAGGATAAGGTATATTTATTTATTTGTTTGTTCTGGATAACTGTAGTGTGAGCACACGGTTGTAGCTGTAGCTGAGCTGAGTACGCGTGGGGAGGAGGAGGCATGTGATGCCCGGTTATTGGGTATGGGCACGGCACCCACGGCACGCTTATCTACCCAGCGGGCAGGGAGAATGTGGCGGCAGGAGAGAGCTGTGTGTTTAGCTAGCCGCGTGCACAGTGCGCGGGATCGTACAAAGGAAGTCAAGAGATATTGTGTTAGCGAAGCAAGTTTTCTGCGGACTACATAAACCACTTGGAGACGTCATCCTTTGGTGCTCAGAGATAGGTGCTTGAAGCAGGGGCAATGAATGTGTGACTGGGGTCAGGCAGCTTGCATTTAACAACAAACCAAGTGGAAACATAAACTCCTGAAGTTTGAATACAGATGCATGTGGAGGGAATTCCAGCAATTCCATTGCACGAGAGGATGAAACTTTGAAGTTTGGCATAGATAGTGGAAATACAGCATTGCAATGCGTGACCTCGTCCATCGCAGTCTCTACATGGCAGCGAGTCGTCATCACCAGCCACTGCCTCTCATTTGCTGCTGACCAGAGGCCTTTCTGGTCATCGTGCCCCTCCTGGTCCGGCACAGCTACTTTCCACCTCACTTCCGCACACGAGCTAATTTTATTTCTGAATCCTGCTCTTGTTTGCCTGTATGTTACGAGCTGGATCCTGTAAATAGCCGAGGCAGAATGTATTACCGTGTGTGTTAAGACTTGTGCCCCTCCAATAATTATTTTAAATGAATTCTGAAAACATCTTGCGCATTGCTTTTGGTTCAGACATGTATGCCTTTCATCTCTTCCGAGTCATGTGCAACCGTGATCGCATGTGCGTAAAACCGGACATGTGACAATTCGCTCCCCTGCCGCCGATGATTTGTCACGACTCAGGGTTACAGTTAATTTCAAGAAGTTACTTGTCTTCGTCGTGTTTCTCCTGCCTTTTTTGTATTACCTCTTGTTCTGTATCATTTATACAGTTGCATTTGCCTCATTAGTCCTAAATGTATCATTTGCAAATAGTTTGCATGCGTCGCATAAACCGTGAAGAATCAATTCTTACACGCACGGTTCAATGCCTGCATCCCAATTGTGAGAATTGATTTGGATCGATGAATTGTCACATTGCTGGTGAAGAACACAATGCATCCCAGGGGCTGCTCTATTTAGTCAGCTGTCTTTGCGGGAGCCTACTAAACTTGATACTTGATTGAAAAGGCATAATAAGCTATCCGTGCTCATGCAAAAAAAATCCCCCCCCCCCCCGACTTATTTTGCTCTCAAAACCATGGCAAGCTATTGCAGCTTATCGATGCAAATCCGTAACCCTTGTGTGTCCAAGGGCCCCCCCGGAGAAGCCAAGTGGCGTTTCTTTGGTCCGTAAAGTGGATGGGGTTAAGGACGGAGCTTTGCGTTGTGCGCGCGGGTAGGGCTACATCTTCAGTGTGAAATCGCAGCCCCGATGATTTCAACGGAACTGGGCAGGAGGCTGTGATTATTGTGTGAGGTCGAATTGATGGACGTGTTCAAGCCACTGGTGGGTGGGGTGGAGATAGGTTTGCCACATGTACCGGGTTGATTTGCACCAAGATCTGATACCGGTAACATGTTGAACTTTATTCCAGTGTAGGCTTGACTGCGAAATTCATCCGGTTACAATGAAAATGTGGCAACTAAACTAAAAACTATTTTTTATCTTATTGGGTATATAGCTTTTTTTTTTAAAGCAACCTGGCCACAAATGATAGCTCAACAAAGTGGCTTATCACATGGAAGTGTATAGCAGCCAAATATTCTCAACGCCTATTTCTAAGTGTGGGGGGAAAAACCGGGTGACCCATAGAAAAATCCACGTGACCACGGGAAGAACGTGCAAACTCCAAGTATACAACAGACGTCAGGGTCGGGATAGAACCCACGACCTCCTGCATACCAGGGCAAGGTAGTTAACGTCTTGCTACCATGGCACCCAATTGAATTGAGAACAGGTGTAATCCAGTGACTTTAATGCGCATGAGCTATCTGTTTGGCGTTTTTTGTGGTGTTTTGTTCCACTTCTGTGTTTCCTGCATCTAGGTGGTCAGATTTCCTTCACATTGGCAACTTATTCCGAAGGGAAAGTGCTCATAATGTCGCAAGCAGGACCCAACTTTTCCGGTTAAATAATTAAACAATCGTTCATTTCTCATAAGTTGGCCATGCTATGATTAGCACCTCCGATTAGCACGGCTGCAGACAGTACGAAGCAAATTTATGGTTTGGAGACTGGTTCTGTGATTTTACAGCCCATCATGTATCATATTCAAAGACTTAAAGCCTCACGAATGGAGGTATTGTGTATAAACGAACACTAAACAAAACTAAACAATATTTTTTTCCCATGTAAGGCCCACTGAGCAACATAGCTCTTTTTCAGAAGTGACCTGGCCACAGATGATAGCTCAATGAAGTGGCTTATCATCACGTGGACATTTATAGCAGTGTACAGTGAGAGTTTACCATTTGAGACGGGGGACGCGGCCGGGGACGGGTAATGGATGGCAACGCGTACGACGCCGTGTGGCCCCCCTCTGCTAGCGGAACACGCGTGTATGGGTGTGTGGACGCGACGGCTACCGAGATCTGCCGTTCACGAAGACGCCGCGACATTGTGTGCTCGCGATCGGGGACGGCGGGGAGGGGGGGTTCGTGAGTTCAAATCACAGTTGGGGCTGACCTCGCCCCATCATCTCTGTAGGGGGTAGAAAAAGTCAGTTCCACTTTGTGTGTGGGGTGGGGGCTGGAGAGAGTGGCCGCGCTGCGGGAATGTGGAGTTTTCTCCGCTGGCCCCCACACGCGTCCATTGAGATGAACACTGCGGGCACTCAGACATTGCGGGCACTCGTATATTAGACTCCGATGTTGCACCCAAACCAACTTATCTTTCGTTTCGTATAAAAAACACAAACCCTGTAAAATAACCGTATGATGATTTATTAACCGCATAGGCATTGCAAAATATAAACCACTCGCAAATATTATTGCATTGCTGCGGTGATGCCGCGCTAACACAACGCGTTCGCGTTTGACTCTTGGTGCATGCTCTCTGGGCGCCAGTGGGGCTGTGATGCCGCCAGTAATGGAAAATCCAAACAAACACAGAGATACATGTCCCCCGTATAGCCTGAACAGACTGTCGCGGCAAGTGCTTTGAGCGAGCACCTACGAAGACCGGCATGGCACACAAGGGGGGCGGGTGGCCAGCACCACGCCCAGCCATATTTGTCTCCCTAGTAGTGATGTTTACTACACACCTGTGCCAGGTACTCATTTGAGGCTGAGTCGATCTAGGGAAGGCCCATGGCCGGTTCAGATTATCGTCACGTGTTGGCTGTGAGCAGGAATCGAACTCTGGTCGCCGGATTCGTAGCGCAACACGCGAACCGCTGCACTACCGCTCCCCACGATAGATACACCCAAGAAACACGCACACTTTATACATCTGAGCCTGAACCCCAAATATTTTAACCCCCGGGGGGAAAAAAATAAAACACACAATGTTTTCTTTATTTACGTATTCATGGCATTTTCCGGTTGTTAATTTGCAACCGCCTTTTGCCAATTTTATGGTTGAATGCAGCTTTCACGGGAGGCATTTGCATGCAAACTCGGTGAAGAAGCTCAGGAGGCCTCTGCTGTCTGTGTGCTTTCCCCAACTTCTCCCCGAGACGCACGCGGTGCGGCCAATGCCGTCGCCATCGGTCTCCCCCCCACCTCCCCTCCTCTGTTTTTCACAAATCAACATCACCATTGTCTCAAGCCTGCACTCAAAGGCAACATTGCAATTTTAATGCATGCAGATGAGATTAAGGATGTGTGCAAAGTACCGACCGTGTCTTTGATTGGTAAATGTCACTAACCAGTCAATTGCCACACGCAATTAACTCCGGGAATAATTTGTGCCGAGGCCGGCCCTGCGTTATTACGAAATTCAAAATTGAGTTGAAGTTATTTTAATCGCAATGCCTCACGTGGAATTACATCGCATCTGCAATACCATCGCATTAGTGATTCAAGTTATGAATGAATATTATAATTTAATAACCGATATAATTGTTTTAGAAGCTGATATGCAGGCAACCGTACCAGTCTTCTCTTTCCCCTTTTAACATTTAACTTGACATGTTGCAGGCATACGAAGCATGTTCTATTTGACATCAACAATGATCTACTGCATATAACTGCGTTTATTTTATGCCTACACACTCTGCAGAAGCATTCTTTGTCACGTGTGTAATTTAGGTGCCTATGTTCTACTGCCGTGTATGTGTTTGCAATGGCCTCTCTTTTGAGTAAAAATGTTGATTTGATGTGACCAATTGAGGACCCTGTGAAACGATACTGGACGTTTGTTTTGCAATAGATCAGAATATTTATTTATACTGGAGGAATCCGATGAACTATGAAGCTCTTTTTCACAGATGTCCAGAAGGGGCGAGTAAGAACGTTGTTACAACAGTACAATAACATGATTGTTGTGTAGAGTACAAGGTAAACAAATCGCCCAAACACATACAAATTAAACTAAACCATGCCCATCCTAGCAGGCAAAGGCCACTGAGGTATTAATTTTATTTCAGAAGCAATCTGGCCACAAATGATAGCTCAACAAAGTGTCCCATCATTTGTTAATACAGGAATGAAAACGGTAGATCTGTGTTCAAAGTGAAACAAATCCTGTAACTTTAAAAAAGAAAGCAATTAATGGGATCTGTAACCTGCTTATATGCCATCAACTTTAGCCCAATAAAGCATCCAGTCTTATTAATGGTAGATAATAGGTATTATATGATGCATCAATTAGTCTATTCTTATGCTTATGATACACGCATTAACTAGAGCGAATGAGAATTGGTTCTTGACAATGTATGCAATTCATATGTAAATTACATGCTAATGTTATATGAAGGCTAATGGGGTGGATGAAACTGCACAAATGGTGCAAAGAAATGAGAAACAATAGAAGCAAGACAGCAAAACGACACAAAAAGAGAATGTCCTGGTCGCCTTTTGGCGTTCTGTGCTCTGACACTGGTGGTGAGACTAGGCCGGAAAGAAGGCTGCTGTCTCTCGTGTAGGCCCATCAGTTTCAAAGACATCAATGCCATCTATTATTAGCAGAGCATGTTGCCATGTTCACCACAAGTGCGTGCGTGTGGTGAACGCCAACTTGATTCCTTGCAGAAGGTATCGATTTGGTGTTTGGACATCTTAACACCTATTCTTGGTTCTTTCGGTAAAGTCACGTAGAAGGGAAATAATAAAATAATAAAACAATAAAATTATTAAAGAACCAAGAATATGAATCCCTGCAGTCACGAAAGCTTTAAATCGAAATCTTAACACCTGTTTTATTGCCGGAAAGGGTCAAACTTATTCTTATTTGTCCTACTTTGATATTGCTAAAAAAAAGGTCCCGTAAAAAGAGAATAGATTCATGATCTATTCAAAAACTGCGTCAGTTCCACTCGTTCCTGCGAGCAATGAGAACGACTTTCTCAAAGACTGCACACAAGGCCCACCACCACCACCACCACGTGGGGTTGGTGTTTTGGCGCGTGATTTAGTTATTCCCCTTTTGGGGTGCTTCAACATAAATGCTGTGTGGAAATAATCTTTCGGGCAATCTCCGTGGATTAAATGCACTGCACACGGCTCAAGAAACGGCGAAATGAGCAGGCCGCGTGATTACTTATAGGCAGAGAGTACGTGTGAAATACAGTCAAGGTGGAACATTGTGGTTCAAGTACGTATTAGCGGTTGTAGCGGTGGTGGTTAAATATAATCACGCATTTTGTAGATGACTCGCCCACTGACATGCGGCTGGCAAATGTCATCATTATAAGAGTAAAGTGTTTTAATGCTCAAGGATTGTATGTATGGTGAACTTCTTTCGCACCGTACGTAGCCAACCGTGCTAATCGGATCGGTTCGATAACCGCGTGAACTTTGAGCTATTTTTTTGCCCCCCCCTCCCCCCCCTGTGGTTTTGTGAAGGTGCGCACGCGAAACGTTCTCACGCGAAACGTTCTCACACTGCGACGGCCGTTTGTAATCGGCGCGCGAGCATCAACACCAGTCGATTGATCTGGATCTGGGCCAGAACCACCCCCAACAAAAAAAAACCCATCCACGCTAGGGGGGCGGGGGGGCGTGCTCCTGCGTGGGCACTAAAACGCGCGCTGGCAACGGTTAATTGGGGGGCCATTACCCCGCCGCCGTTCCACCCACGATGCGCGCCGCCGTCGTCGCTCACACGGCGAAACAAACGAGCGAAACAAACAATCCGGTTCCGCTCATTAGTGCAATCAACCCCTCTTCTTCTTCTTCTTCTGTGCCAGCCGCAACGGGTGACGCAGCCCAGCCGGCGGAGAAGTTGCGGCAGCGTGGCACGGTTTAACACAAGAGAGCCTTTTAATGGCCATAATCAAAAGCATCTGCGGCAATAATTAGTTGCTTTATGGCGGCGCCATTGTGCACTGTTTATAGTGGCAAGTAATAAATATACCTCATTCTAATAAATTACTTTTGTTTTCATTCACACACACTCTCACACGCGTGGGGAAAACACTCCGCTCTTTGTGTGAAATGTGTTCTTCAGTTAAAACAGTTTTTTGACCTTTGACCCTTTTTAAAATATTTTTCAGAAAGCTAATGTTTTTCACGAAGGGGTCATTCAAAGGAGACAAATGCAATGTTCTGAGTTCACGTTTTATTTTAAATGATATGCTCTTACAGAAGTACATTTGATCCATTTTGTAATAACACAACATGCAAATTAGTGGATTTTATTGGGTGTGAGTTTGGTTAGTTTTTTTGTGAACATACTAAATAATTAATTCACAAAAATTCGACGGTCTATAAATGCACTGCTGAAGAAAGCCTCCCTACACTGTCGGTCAAGGGTGTTGTTTATCAGTGTGGGGCAAATACTGGACATCTGTGAAAAAGAGTTTCACAATTCATCAGATTTCTCCAGGATAAAGATTCTGATTGATTCTGTGAGTGAGTGAAGGGGAGGCCTAGGACTCGTTCTGATATCATTCACAAATGATGTCAGCCGTGGCCAGGGTTCGGCAACCAAAAAATAATAAGAGACATTCTTTTAGGATTCGGTAAAAAAAAAACCCTCTATTTCAAGCGTGACAATGCGTGTGTGAATACGAGGTGCTGGTCCTTCACAAATAACTGTCACGAAGCGGCCCTTATAGAGCCGCAAGCGGCTCCGGAGCCGCAGGTTGTCCACCCCTGGCCGCGGCCATGAATTGAACTCAGGCAACAAAGGTTCATAGCAACCCGAGGTTCATAGCACACTGTGCGAACCGCCGATTTACCGCTCCGCGCTCCAGAATCGTAAGAGGGGAATTGTAAGCGAGTGCGATGCGGTTGACGCGAAGCCACATGGCTGCTCATGTTCTCACATCACCAGATGGGCCCTGCCATTCCACCCCACTGAAGGAATTGCTCCGTGCCGGCGTGTTGAATTCCGGAACACAGTGTGTGCTGTTCATCATCGACATCATTATCGTCGTCATTGTCATGAGGGATGAAATATCCAATGTCACTCTTCAATACGAGGACAAACATTAACCGCGGTGTCCCTTGTACAATCACAGGTCAATAAGTTCTCCTTCCTGGTTAAATGCTCCGAAAATAACTCATTTACACATTGAGTATTTCCTCTCTGTAAATGAGCAATTTGAATCGTATTGTCAACGTTTAATATTAAGAAGATACCGGAATCTTTAAATGATGTTGTATTTTTGTGTTCATCTGCTCGTCAATATAGCCTTTTCAAAGATTACTAGTGGCACTATTAAATGAAGGTAATAGAACCCCTCTCAAAAAAATATTTTTTATATAAATCAGGATACTCGAGATCAGGGGTCGGCAACCTGCCGCTCTGGAACCGCATGTGCCTCTTTCAGGACTGCTTCGTGACCTTATTTATTAAGGACCACCGTCTCATATTCACATTGAGTTTTTTCACAAAATAAAAAAGGCGCTTCTTGTTATTTTGGTTTCCGACCCCTGGGTATAGATCTTTGGCGCAGAATGTAAATCAACAAGAGCTAATTTTCAGACGGTACCATGGTTGGTTGGTTACTCCCAATGACAATTACTTTATAACGGGGGTTACCTTTTGTCTTAAAGGAGAAGAAAAGTCCCGTGAATGATTGTGTTTCTATAATCAGCGCCCACACTTTGTATTTTCTTTGTCTCGACGATGGTGGGCACTGTGCATCGTTGTACGAGCGGATGTGGTGTCCGCTCCTCTGCGTTTAGTAAAACATATTATTTAAAAGAATAGGGGCCCAACGATAGGCACTTACAAAACCTTAGAGTACAGCCGTGCCAATTACTACTGGAGATAATTACTATAGCCATCTTGTGATAACAGGAATGAGTAAAATATATGCAAACTCAGTGTACTGTCATCAAGGGCGCCATGGTGGCGAGATGTTAATTATCTCGCCTGATATTCAGGAGGTCGTGGGTTCAATCCCCACCCTGACTCCTGCTGTATATTTGGAGTTTAGTGGTCTCCTCTCCCCGTGGTCGCGTGAATTTTTCACCGGGTCCTTTGGTTTTTTAACGTGCGTATTGAGTATTTGGCTGTTGTTTATTTTAAGGGCGCCCCGGTTACGAGATGTTATCTACCTCGCCTGGTATACAGGAGGGCATGGGTTCTATCCCGACCCTGACGCCTGCTGTATATTTGGAGTTTGCATGTTCTCCCCGTGATCGTGTGGATTTTGCTGCGGGTCCTCCGGTTTTTACCTCCACATTTAGCATTAACGTGCAGAGTATTTGGCTGCTATACATTTTCACGTGATAAGCCACTTCGTTGAGCTATCATTTGTGGCCAGGTCGTTTCTGAAAAAGAGCTATATAGCACAGTGGGCCTTACCTGTTAAAATAAAAACAAGTTTAAATAGTTTAAATTATGACCACCTCCGTGAAAAAAAAAACGTGTGCACATCCAGTGCAGGTCGCATTTTGTGCGCAGTCCAAGGGGAGAGGCTTGGTCACACGTCCGGGACCTTGGGTAGCAGGCCTTGGAGCTCAATTTTGCCGATGAAATAAAAATCATTCGTTTTAATTTATTTATAGAAAAAGGTACATTCGGGACCAACTACAAGCATAACTCCTTTGACTTCTGTTGGTTGTTGATTTCGACACCTGGGCAGACAATAATCTACCGCTTTCAGCATTGTATATACATGTGTATGTTGAACTTCTTTAGCACCGTACATAGCCCGTAGCCAACCGTGATAATCGGAGGTGCGGGGGAAGAACAAGAAACTAAACACAAAAAGCAGTTCTGAAGAAATACATTTTCAATTTAGATTTAAAAGTGCATAGCTCCAGTGGCTTCCTAATATCGGAAGGAAGAGCGTTCCAGACGGCCGCAGAAGCAGATCTGAAACCGCACGATGCAGTGGCCATCTTTGTTTGATAGTTTGCCAAATTCCGCTTCCGCAAGGATGACCGACATTAACAAATGCTAACTAATCACTAAGTAAACATGTGTGTAGTAGCCCAACGTTTCGAGCAGAGGTCCGTCTTTAGAACAGTGAACGACGATTGACGGATGATTGTGGCGCATTTTAGAGATTACGTTGCGGCTTTGCAGTGGCGAGTTGTAAAGTGCCCATCTCTTATTGCTGCCAGGGATGGTTCACCGCAGTATTTTGCACCCTCCCTGGATTTAGGCACTGGAGGGCCTCACACTAACGTTGCCAATCAAAATTACATCCCTCCGTCATTTCTGGAAAATGGCACATAACAGGAGAAATGTAATGCATAACTCCTCTTGTCCATAAACAAAAACAAAATTTACGATTTAATGAACTGGCATGCATGTGCTAATCAGCGGTGCGGGTGAAGGAAAACAAACTAAACACAACGACAAGCAGTTCTAAAGAATTGAGTTTTCACTTATATTTAAAAGTGCATAGCTCCAGTGGAATGCATGTATGTTGCACTCTATCAGTTAGTTGTCCCTGTGCAGCACAAGATCACTTAACACCTGGCCTGGCGATGAACAGAATTCTGCCAGTTGGGGGCAATGATTGCTGTGCGAGTAATTTGTGGATACATGTTTTAAGTTTAGCAAATTTGAAATTGGTATTGTGTGCAGTTTTGGAGGCCCCAGAGGTAACTCGTGCAAAACTCTACATAGAAAGGCTTCCAGGTTGGGAATCGAACCCAGGGCCCTCCTTGCTGTGAGGCCCAGGTGTTACCACTGCATCACACTGATGATAACAGGAATTGTTTTTTGTTCGCGACTTGAATTACCCATATCAAGCCGTGTATTCCTCCTCTCGGAGAATGGATTAATTACAGAAATAGCGATTCATAGGCAATAGAACGAAGCACAAATCAGTTGTAACATGAATGTGTAGCAGAGGAACAGAGATTTGCCGTAAATTAGTTGGGTGACTATAGTTGAAATGCAACTTTGCCAAAGACTTTATGCATGAATCTTGACTTGACTTAAAGCTTTCGTGACTGCAGGAATTCATATTCTTTGGGTCTTTCGGTAAAGTCACGTAAATAGGCTCAAATAAATAACAAAAATAACAAAAAAACTTCGACGTTTCGATCGCAACACAAGCAGTCGTCATCAGGACCGTGACTTTACCGAAAGACCCAAAGAATATACTTCATGCATACTTTACAAAATCACCAAAGGGATATTCACGTAACTATTTTCATCTTCCTGTGCCCAATTCATATATTACCTTGAAAAAAAATCTACATTAATGGAAAATAGCGGAAATTTGAACGCATTTTTCCACTGCATATTGGTGAAGATTTCATTTATTCCACCGCATGGATCAGACCCCCTAGGTTCATGAATGTCACGTGTGTTTCCTCATATCTCGTTAAAACACAGCGGCTTGATTAAGTCTACCGATTCAAGACACGAGAGCACCGCACACTGATTCTGAAAATAGTTCACTGCCACCTGGTCCGCGTGTGAGTGTCAACTTTAAAATCTTAAAGTGAGCTTTCAAGTGCCTCCGTGGAATTTCCCCCCTGAATATCTCTGTGACCCCTCTCGTTTTGTACCTCCCGATGCGGTTCCATTTCTTCGGGCGGCTCACCCCCCCTCCCCCTCTCTCTGCCATCCCCTCTCCCTTGCCTGCTCCGTGCCTGGACCGAGCATTCACAGAGTTTTCTGTGTCTCTGTGGAATGCACTCCGTCTGTCTCTTCAATCTTGTACTTCACTGTCATGTTCTTAATTCAATGGTAAGACATCCCTTTCCCATGGTGAATTTTGCAACTGGTTTTCTATGACAATGTTTTACTTTTCATGTTTTTATACATTTAGAAACTATGCCCTACCTGTGCACTCATCCTCTATGCTGTGCACAAGCATGTGTATACGTATTGAATTGCAGCTCTTGTGCAACATGTGAAACTTGTTTGTTTTGTTAATTCAGTAAATGGCTTTCAGCATTTTTGTTTCGTGAGTTACGTTATGCGGAGTGCTTTGCTGCTGAGTTTTGCGCTTTGAGATCCTCGATGAAAAGCGCCCGATATGAAATGTAAATAGTAATGTAATAAACGCAAGAGAATGCGAATAGCATCCCTCATTTGCATTGCTATCTGGTCACACAGTGTTCATTACATTAATTTTAAGGTCTCTTATTATTATTATTGTTAATTGATTGCGAGTACAAAATATTCTAAATTGTTACATAGCCCAACCCACCACGAAGGTTTGTGGCAATAATGCTAAGCTGAACTGGTTTCTTGTATTATTTCTTTCATAACAAATGTCCCATGTGACTACAAATATTCCGAAAACTTAAAAAATCCCTTTGGAAAACGATGGAGGGTGTGTTGGGATCATGTTTTTTAGCCCCTCTGTATAATTTCCATCCAAACAACACTTAGCGCAACAAAATACATTCCATCATGGGCATGGCGAGGCATTAAATAAATAAAAAATCACGATTTTTTTTGTTAAATAGCTTTTTATGTTAATTCATGCTCATTGCCTCCAGCTGTTGGTGAAATTAATTACGCGTACACGCTAATATTCACGCACGTGCACGATACACCGGGGAGCGCGGTAACCTGGGACAAATGCGCGATAAATGCTCGTATTTGTCAAGAGAAACGAAAGCGCGTTGGGTATTAAAACCGGGAGGTCCCGGTCGATCAAAACGGTGATAGAGAACCAAGCTTCTGTGGAGGTTGAACCCTCGCCAAGCGTGTGAGCCCCGTCACTCTGTAATCGCGCCCATCACCTGCACGCTCGCTCTCCAGCAGGTGGTGGATTTCATGCCATAGGCACAGGGAACGTTCTCGACCAAAACATCCAGTTCCCCCCCCCCTCTACCGAGCCACATTTTGTGATGTTGGCCATTACAGTCGTTTGAGTCGAAGTGGTTTCAGTTGAGCATTGGGAAGTTCTCTTCTCCATTGGTGGCCCTGAGCCAGTTGGCCATGTACCCCATGTTTACGCTGGGGGGGGGGGGGGGCCTGGCTCTTACATAAGACGCCACTGCTAACCCATATCTCAGTGTCTTGTTTTCCTGTCGACCTGGTCTGCCATGATGCGGCAGCCATTACTCTGTCCACAGAATGATGTCAAGCCAGCCTGACCTCTCGTGATTTTAATGCTCTCATATCGGTGCACTGTGTCTAACCTGTGTGCATTGCACAGCTGCAGATCATTATTATCAATAATAATAGGAGTAGTCTTCATAATAAAGGTTTTTGGGTTAGATCGTGTAAGTATAAATGCGTCATAACCCTGATAAACCTTACTGGCTGTGTCGGGTGGTGGAGGGTTACGACACATTTATACTAACGCGATCTAACACAAAAACCTTTATTATGAATCATATTGGTCGCGACAAAGCCTGCGTGTTAAACTGAATAGTAGTATTGGTATGGGAAATCCCAAAAGAACGTGCCGCTCTTACGAGAACATTTCATGTACACTTTGGATTCATTCCTTTGACAGTTTTGCTGGTCCTGCACTGGGCTGCCCTGAGGCTAGGGTTTTCACTTGTCCAGATTTGACCTAGACAGTCCTGCAATTGCAAATATGTTAGGGCAGCAGGAATTTGGTTGTACCAAGATCCCATACCGGTGTTGCATTGAACTTTTTTGCAGTGTACTGCACAACTTGAATCGACCAAGGGTGACTTGAGGAAGATGTTCGGGTTTTGTCTACTTTGGAAAAGGTGAAGCAACGAATAAGTATATATGTCAATGGATTTCAGAAGGACCCACGTGGCTTCGTACGGGAGCTTTCTCGGAGAAAGTAGTGATGTCAGAGTTCAACAGGATGTGCATTTTCCTTAGGAATATGTTTTTATTCTAAAAACAAGATTTTTTTTGCTTGTTTTCCACATTTATTCTCAGCCTTGCATACATTCCTGCCTGGGAAGGGTGCCTCCTGTGCAGGTCAGCTGCCAGGCTCCAGGGGTGATGACAACGTGGTGTGGTGTGTACAGAGGCGAGTGGTGAGAGAGGAGCATGCAGTTCATGAGTGGCTGTGGTGATGCAATCCGGTACAAGCCTTACCGAGCCTCATTACCACTGCCTACGTTAGGACACATCGCCTCTAATAATAATTGTTGTGTGGGCTTGTCTTGGTTTTATCGTTGCCCAATTAAATGTATCGCCAAATGCACTTTTGCAATGCTACCGTCAAAGATTGTACAACGTGCCAACCTCTAGTATAGTTTAGCAAGGCGGTAAGAATTCATTTTAACAGCAGGATGTTCTTCTTGAAGGTACTGATAACACTTGGAAAGCTAGGCTGTTTGTCCCGTGATCTGTGGTAACATGTAATTTATGTATTTTAGTAATTTCATTGGCAATATGAATTGCTGTGGTCTTAAATTTTAAAAGAAATCCTGGATAAAATGGCTGAAATGCACAAACTCTGTTTACAAAGTTGTTGAGTTTCCTGATTTTGTATTATAAATTATTCACGATGATGTAATTTTTAAATGTTGATCTAAAGAATGGTAACTGGATCCTCACACGATGCTCAATTCTTGTTATATATTGCAGTTGTTAATGCCCACTTTTAGGAAGGCTGTTTTTTGACACTGGGAAAACATTCATTCACATACAAGTGTCACAGCTGCTTGCAGCTTCCTTGAGAAGAGCACACCTCAGGCTGAGACGATTCTCAAATGGATTTCCATCGACTACCACTATCAAGGCAACGGTGTTACTTTAACCTTTTACTGGAGTTCTGTACAATTTAGATAAAAGATTTTACTGGTCAATAATTTTTTTCAAGATCCAAACATCGCACCTCCTGGCACTGACACTCTTCGAAGCCACTGGTGGAACCATCAAACCGCATCAGAACATCAACTGGCCACTGCACCCAGCTCCTTCATCAATGGAAAAATAAATACAAGCCATAGTGTGGCTGTGGCCATGCAAACTCAAACTATGGACCATGTAGTAAACCACTGTAGTCTGCATTTCTTCAACAGAGGAGGAGGAATTGCAAAACGACACAAACTGACCACTGAAGCCCTCTCGTGGCTCGCAGATGTCGACATTGGGATTTAGCTCCTGAAAATGTTTCCATCATTTGCACGAATAGAATGTAAAATATGTTTACTCTTCCATGTAGATGATTTATAGTTATCGACGGGAACATTTAGGACCTTAAAATACTTTTATAATATTACATATTGGCCCTTTAAAGATATCCGGGATGGGAACAACTTTATTTCAATATGTATAGGGCTGCAGTGACAAATATTTCATTCATAATTTTATGATTTATAATAGAGCATAACATTATTTCAGTGGAGTCAGCACATCTAAATAATATTGAAAAAATTGAAGAATGGAGGATCGTGTATAAACATTTCCAGTTCTTGGTCTAAGACTGCAGTAATAATGGTCTCCAATGTTTTGTTTTTCTTATTCCTTGGTAACAGGGCCTTGGGAAGCCTATTTGAACCTGGCAGCTTCAGAACATGTTAACTTTTAGCAGGGCGTCCCTCGATACAGCTCACTTCTTGAGATATAATTTCATAGCCCCCATTACAGGTGGCACGTCGAGGCGTCAGCGGACCAAGAGAGCAGAGCGGCGTGGTGGTCGCTTGATCTTCTCTTTCCCGTGACACTCGGTCCCCGTGTTCTTCCCTCCTGTTACTCGCTGGGCTGCCTCTTTCTTCATAGAAGTTCCTTGTCCGCACGTCATTAAATTTAAAGACGCAACTCGACAAAGCAAAACAGTGGGCTACTGGTGATTTTGTGAACCACAACTCGAATGCGGGATCAGCAGTGGCAGTTTAAACGTCCGTTCTTTGAGTAAAAAAAAAATCAGTCGACTCGCCACCGAAATTACGACCCCCCCCACCTCTACAGCAACCGGCGCCGCCAATAATTCCTAAGGTGTGCGCTGACCGACGCGGGGTTAATGTGACCATCTCCTTCCAATCACGGCGCGTGTCGCGACGGAACTGCGCTGCCAGAGTCACGGTGTCCTCCCCCTTGTACAGAAGCAGGGAAGCCCAGTGGGGCCTTGGTGGGTTTGTGTTGAAGCCGTGCATTGGTGTTGCTTGGGTGCCTCATTATGTGGGCGTGTGGTGCTATTATGCTGGCAAAGTAAAGTCAGGTGGTGTGCAATGTCCCGGAAATCCAATGAGAATCCCCCCCCCCTCCTGCAGGGGCTTTATGGTAATGTTACTGTAATAATACCAGAACTGTGAAGTATGGTTAAATAATCCCCGAGACCCACACTGGCGTGAGAAAGCATTCGACGGCCCTCATCCAGCAGTGGCTTGACAAGGGCTGTACACGTGCATAATACACATACAGCGGAAATACCTCCATCATCTCGTTAGCTGAAATGTACATTTAACTAATTCCATTTTCTTTTCCAAATTTAACAAACCTTCAACTCTCACCAGACACGCATCTTCGGTATTATCTACAACATAAGAGGAGCAATTTATTCCTGGGTTGTGTACTCTGATAATATATGCATTGTCTTTAAAACTGATTGGTCCACACCAGAGGCAGCTTTATTTTGAGCCTCGTCTCAAACGGTGTTAGACCAGAGGACGCCAAAAGGCGTACAGCCCAAAGACAAGGACAATGAATATATTATCAGAATGTTTTTTGTTTGCATTCTGACCACAAGCAGTGTGATTAATGCAGACATGGTTCCTTGTAAAATGTTTCAGTTTGGTGTTTTAACATCTTAACACCTGTTTTGTTGCCAGAAAAAAGGGGAAATCTATCATCATATTTTGGTACTGGCACAGAAGATCCCAATTTGTAAATGCTCACCCCGAGCTCTCATTACTCTGATAGTGCATTGTCTTTGGGCTGTACACCTTTTGGTGTCCTCTGATCTAACACCGTTTGAGACGAGGCTCAAAAGAAAGCTGCCTCTGGTGTGGACCAATCAGTTTCAAGACAATGCATATATTATCAGATTGTTTTTTTTATTCTGACCACAAGCATTGTGGTTAATGCAGACATAATTCCTTGTATACGGTTTCAGTTTGGTGTTTTAACACCTTTTAACACCTTAACACCTGTTTTGTTGCCAGAAAAAAGTGGAAAAACCTATTATCATATAAAAGTGTGCTTGGGCCCAGCAAAAGGGGGCATCTGCATTTGATTCAACAGGGAGGAGACTCAACTCTGCTTGTCACAGGGTCTCTTCCTTGATCCTAGCGATGCCCCTGGCACAAACACAGAGGGCCTGTGCACCGCACCTCACCATAGTTGGCTGTCGTATCAGCTGACCCTACGCATGGGCTCTCTTGCCATTTTGTGTTTGAGCCTGCCAACACGTGACTTGATCCTGGTAATCGTAATCAAAACAATTTGCACGGTTCCCCATTATTCACAGAAAACCGTTGACAAAGTGGCTAGGTACTCTTTGGTTATGGATGGATCCTTGCAGTCACGAAATCTTCAAATCTAAAGCATTAAAATCCACGAGTGTGGAAATATGAATACGGGCATGGCGGTTGGGCAAGTAGTACTGCATGTGAAGTTAGTGTTATTTGTGAAATACTCGTAAGTCAACAAATGCACTCATTGCATAGAAATGCAGCAGCAGGAGGAATGGTGAATGAACTGAATCCATGTGCAGTGAAAGCACAAGTGATATATAATGGACAAGCCAATATCTGAAAGAGCAAGACATCACTATTGTAGACTATGTTAAGAATTCTAATTCATTAGCTTTTGATAGATTTGAGGCAGACACTGCAGACGATTTTTAAGGATTCAAACTTGACATTTCAAAGATTTTGAATTGAAATAACATTGTAAATAAATACGAGGAGCTTATATCCAGTGATGAACTCTATGGTATATCCAGATAGATGCCACTTAGTTTAATAATTGAGATTTTCTGCATCTCCCGAATGCCAGGTAAGAGGGAACTTAAGAACACACCGGCCGGTGAAGCCGGCAGTAGATATCAGAGGCAACACACCATGTTAGCAGCTCCTGCGACAATGGTTATTCCACTGATTCACTGCATTTTCACTCACGTGATATAAAAATAGTTCAAGGCAGTGAAGATTCATTAATCGCAATCACAGACGAGTATACTTCATAGCCTTTGTTAGTTCTTGTACACCATGTGTATGCCATGCAGCACTATAGCACTGCGGGGGGCTGGAGAGGAATGAGCCCCCCCCCGCCCTCCATGAATGCTCAGCCCTCACCCTAAACATTTATAATAAAGTAAAAAGCTATTGGTGCAATATACACTTATGGAATGAGAGCGTGAGCAAAAATTAACAAAAGCAGATCATGTCGTTACCTATTTAGCGATTACCGTCCTCTGCTCATGCACTCAAGCGCTGATTCGCTTGCCTGCAGGAAAGGCCATCACAGCCCTCGCTGCTCACAAGCGTCGTCGCGCCTCGCCCCGACTAAGCGTGGCGTCTGCGTCATACGGGATTTTAGTCTCCCTCACCTCGCCGTGGCTCTGTTACTTTGTGTGATGCTGTGTGGAAAGAGGTGAAGGCACAAGCCTCTTTCCAGACAGCATCACCAATTTGGGTGCTCGATGAGTAAACTATTTTCTGGATTTGTTTTGGATTTATGGCCATTTTTCTTCTAAACCAGGGCTGCATCTGCTTCCATTTGGCATGTCAATCGTTTCTTTTTCTTTGGGTCTTTCAGTAAAGTCACGTAGATAGGTTAAAATTAATCAAAAGAAAATAAACCAAAAACTATGACGTTTCGTTCACAACACAAGCAATCATCATCAGGAGGAAAAAAAGAGGGGGAAAGCTGCTGAGACAGACTGTTTTAAAGGTTTAAAATGGGTGTAGCCCAAGGGTTATAAACGAAATGGGCAGGGCTAGTGATGTTAATGTGAGAGATTAGCATGTTAATTATAGGATCAGAGAGCGGCCTCCACAACGAGGGCGCGGAGGTGGCTATGTTAATGTGAGAGATTAGCATGTTAATGTAAGATCGCAGAACCGCCACGCAGAGGTGGCTATGTTGGTGTGGGAACATCACAGCCAGTTATGACTTAAACTGGTTGATGACGTCCTTACAATGTTTGCTGAGTTTGTACCCATCCTCTCGGTTGAAATTGTGTCTGTATATGTGGATGGCTTCATGAACGAATCTTTGTTGATAGCCAGTGGGCTTACAAAGTACCTTCCTCTTAGAGAAATCAATTTCGTGTGAGCCAACCGCATTAAAACAATGATCAGCCACGACCGACGTGTTGGTCCTACCGTATTTCAAATCTGCCTTATGCTGACGAACACGGTCCGAGACATGTCGCTTAGGCATCCGTATGAGTTGCTTTCCTATAGACAGCTTTATGGATTTTCGGTAAGCCATACAATCTGGGAGGTCTAGCAGCAGAGTATTTTAAGGAAAACCGTTTGGTTGGTTCAATTAATGAAGCCGAATCAGTAATGATGCTGTTGGTTTTTGTAACAAGGCTGTTGGTGGAATTTTTAAAAAAAATTTGTAGCTACACAAAAATTAAAAAGGATGCCTACCTAAAACCTGACTCCCACCACCATCCATCCCAGAAGAATTCCCTCATCAAAACTCTACACCATAGAGCTCGATGTATCTCCGACCATCATCACCTAGCCAGTGAATTGAAACACGTGCACCAAGCTCTTAAGATGAATGGATATTCAGACCACACTCCGTAACGCTATCACCCCAACCGTTGGGAAAGAACCATCTGAGGACCCAATCAAAACCATCACCTTGCCATACATAGCAGGGGTCACCAAAAAGATTTCCAAAATTTTGAGCAAACACAAGATCCAGGCTGGATTTAACACAGTACGTTAAATTCGTGATCTGATCCCATCTGTGAAGGATAGGGTCTGGGCCGGATTGAGATTTTGCAGGCCCCTAGGCTGTGAGGCCCTCAGTAATATTTTCAAAAGGAAAACAAAGTTATAAAGAAAAATAAAATGTATATTTACAAGGCTGACAACAAATAAAATTCAGCATTCACAATTAAAATCACTTTTGACTTAATCACTGGAGGCCCTCCAGGTGGCGGGGGCCCCTGGGCTGCAACCCCTAAAGCCCCCGTGCCTTAATCCGGCCCTGGATGTGATCCCTGGTATGCAATACCCCGGTGTCTACAAACTAAGCTGTGTCTGCGGCAGTAGTTACATTGGGGAAACTAAGCGACATGTCTCGGACCGTGTTCGTGAGCATAAGGCAGATTTTAAACACGGTAGGACCAACACGTCGGCTGTGGCTGATCATTGTTTTTAATGCGGTTGGCTCACACGAAATTTATTTCTCTAAGACGGTATAGTACTTTGCAAGCCCACTGGCTATCAACAAAGATTCGTTCATGAAGCCATCCACATATACAGACACAGACACAATTTCAACCGAGAGGATGGGTACAAACACGGCAATCATTGGAAGGACGTCATCAACCAGTTTAAGTCATAACTGGCTGTGATGTTCCCATCCTGCCACCTTTCGATGTTAGTTTTTATTTTCCTCGTGGCTTCGGCTCTCCGATTTTACATTAACAGGTTACATTTTTTCACACCAACATAGCCACCTCCACGCGCCGACCTCGACGTGGCGGCGGCTCTGCGATCTTACATTAACATGCTAATATCTCACATTAACATAACTAGCCCCGCCCACTTCGTTTATGACCCTTGGGCTACACCCATTTTAAACCTTTGAAACAGTCTCTCAGCAGCAATCCCCCTCTTTTTTTTCCTCCTGATGACGATTGCTTGTGTTGTGATTGAAACGTCGTAGTTTTTTGTTTATTTTATTTTTATTAATTTGAGCCTATCTACGTGACTTTACCAAAAGACTCAAATAATATGAATTCCTGCAGTCACGAAAGCTTTAAGTCAAGAATTATGTCAATCCGTTGCTTTGTATTGGTATTTGTTTGTAATTCCCAAGCCTACACAGGCTGTACATTCATTTGTTACCCTTTTTAACATGGTGATGAGTGCCAAGAGTACAGTTATTTCAAGTCGATTGTATTTAAAAATCAACTATTAAAGTCTTGCTCTTTGGTAGAATGTCGGCAAGTATTTGGTACTTTATTTTTCCGATCAGTGAATAACTCATCCTTTGTGTAGTTCTGTATACACATCTTTATATCTTAGATTATTAATCTTCAGCTTTGTTAATTATATGAATTTTTTTATATCCAGATCACTCTTGATATCTGTGTTACTATGACCCACGATAGTGAGCCACAATTTTAACCATATTGTCTGTGTGCCTGAGTCTGCTCTGATTCATCCACTCTGTGCAAAGCTTACTCAAGAAAAAAGATATAATGCTCTTTGCTTAATAATTATGTAAATTACATTTATCAATGGAGTATATACCAGGTTTTTTTTGGTTTATTTTTTTCTTTTCAAACTGGTCTATAAAGGTGGAAGAAAATTACCTTGGCAAGTGAAACTAAGTTTTAGAAATACTTTCGCAGTAAAATTGGACCAAAATAATGTTTCCACTGTGATGAAATTGATAAGTTAATTATTTTAAATATGTGCAGTGGTGAATGTGATCTTTTTAGTGAAATTAGCTCTGCTACATACTGCGGTGAAGTCACATGGATAATAATTTACATTTGAAAGGCACATTCCATCCTTACATCCCAATGTGCCATGTATGGAAAGGAGGAAATAAACAGAACCAGGCTAAATGGCCAGAACTAGGGGGTCAATTTAAAGGGATGAGTTTTTAAGACGGACTTAAATATATCAAACAACTCTGATTTCTTATTTGCAAAGGCAATGTATTCCAAAGCCTCGAAGCTGCTCTGGAAAAAGCCCACCACCCCACAAAATTAGCCTTGACCTCAGAGTCCTTAGAAGAAGGCGATGCGAAAATCTACAGGGACTTGGTTGGAGTATTAAAATGAATATGTTCCTCTAAATATTGTGGGGGCTAACTCATTGAGTACCTTGTAGGTCAGCAGCAGGTTCTCATAGTCCACATGATACTTGACTGGCAGCCATTGTGAAGACAAGAGAGCAGTAGGTGTGCGATGCGCTCACGGAATGGTGTGCAAATAAGGACTCTAGCAAGTGCATTCTGAACAAGCTGGAGTATACTTAGTACCTTACTCAGAATCTCCAAACATTATTGCATTGCAAATCAAGTCGGTTGAACACAAAAGCATGAACTGGTCTCTTCAAGCCATTAGGTGACAGGAATAGGCACAGCTGGGCAATATTTCTAAGTTGGAAGAATACAGTTACAATCACCCTAGATACATGCGCCTCAAAGGACAGGGACTGGTAAAATCTGAACACCCAAGATTTATGACCTCCTGCGATGGGCAGACATCATGACCATCTTTTGACAAAATATGGTGAACCAATTTTAGATAACTGTAGAGGGAAGCCAATGAATATGGCCTAATTTTTATCGGCATTTAGTCAGATCAAATGTAAGGGGAATGGGGGGCACAGATATATATTGGGAACGGGTAGTGGAAATTGTATCCTCAAAACACTTGTGAAAAGTGGCACAGTAATCAGAAGAAGGGGGAGAAGTGTTAGGTCTTCTTGATTCCAAGGATGACTCGTGGTAGAGAACAAGGCCCGGGGATTACCCTCATATATCTCAATGCGACCAGCAATAGAGGATGATTTACCCGGTGAGATGTTGTTGGAATAGGCATGGAGCTGTTCTTTAAAAAGCTGGCGATGAATGATCAGACCAGACTTCCTCATTGCACGTTCAACTCTGCTGACAGTGGGTTTATTTTTGCCCCCAGATCAGTAGTGGTCCATGGGGAGGGGTTACTAGAAGAGATCCATCGAGTCCAGAGGGGAGCCAGACAATCAAGGATGTTTGGCAGAACATAATTATATAATTGAGCAGCCTCCTCAACAGCGAGGTGGCACTCCTTAGCGAGGGGAGAGTGTGAAAGGGCCTCTACAAGAGACGATGTGGTAATGGATGACATTTTGCAGAATTATATTATGTGTTTAGTGGACAGACCAGGAGGAGGCAGAGGAACATCAAAGAGAACCAATGAATGGCTAGACCATTCCCGGGTCGAATAACAGTTGGTTCAATTATTGAGAGCCCAAGAGAAGAGGCTCAGGGTCTAAAGTCTGTCCAGAGGTGTGAGTGGGCATTTGAACATGCTGGGTGAAGCCAAAATAGTTTAGGGTGGCTAAACAATCCATAGCAAGAAATTTAGATGGGGCATCAGCATATATATTGAACTCACAAAAATCAGAAAGGAATGTAGGGATCAACTTGGGAAGGTGATACAACGATATAAGCAGTATGGGTTGGCCATAACTAGGTCTCCAATCCAATGCCAGGTGCCTAAATGACTGAAATATTGGTCGAGGTAAAAGAGGAAGGACTGCTGATTGAACTTGGATTAATGCCAAACCACCCCCCTGGCCAGATAACCAAGCCTTCTTATAAAAAGGGAAACCTCATGGGGTCACCTTGTTCAGTTAACAATAATCAAGAGGCCTATGCCAGGTCTCTGTCAAACACAGGAAGTCAAGACGGTGACCGCCGATGAGTTAGTTTCCTGCCAAGACTTTATTGGAAAGGGAACGCACATTTGTATCCTCGCAGCGGCTTTTGCCTAACCGTCGAACAAAGACGGTCACTGCATCGCTCACTTTCAAGCGCGCTTCTGCGGCCGTCTGGAACACTCTTCCAATATTAGGAAGCCACTGGAGCTATACATTTTTCTATCTAAATTGAAAACTCCTTTCTTTAGAACTGCTTTTTGTGTTTAGTTTGTCCTTCCCCCTCCGATTAGTATGGTAGGCTACATACGGTGCAAAAGAAGTCCAACATATATGCATACATGGAGTAGTGCTAATCGAGTTTATTTGGTTGTAGGTGCCTTTAAAGGAGATATATGAGTAGGTCCTGGGGGGCAATTGTCTACTATAGTAGCATCAAAAACAGGAGAACTTGACTAGATGGATCCAAGATAGGGATCTTGTTCATAAGTTACAAAATAATCCTGCTACAACCTGCCCCATGATGTTCATAGAGCAATCTCCTTAGAAGACCCAAGGAATGACAAAGGCTAGACAGCGATACAGCATGAGAATTAGTGATAAAACGCAAACTCAATAGCACAGATCGAGATTAAACATCCATTATAACAAGTCAAACTGCTGTTTGGCATGCTATAATGACACAACACGGCGACAGCTATTAAGCTGACCGGCGATGGCAATGGTGCTGTCCAGCTGTGGCGATGGAAGTTACCCAGTGATGATGACAGAGCTGCAGGGTGATGGCGATGGAGCGGCCCAGCGGTGGTATTGTAGCTGCCTAGCGAGGGTGATGGAGCTTTCTAGCGACGGTGATGGAGCCGCCTGGCAATGGAGCGACTGGCCGATGGTGGAGTGGCTGGGCCGCCAAATGAACGGTGGCGGCAGTGAGGTGTTTTATTTGTTTAATACAATTAAGGAATGAAAAGTAATTATGTAAGAATAAAATAATAAGTATTCCAAAATACAAACTAAATAGAAACATTTATAAAAACATGAATCAAAGCAAGGCCGAATAGTTAGTGTACTATAGGTACTGTAGATACTGTAAATAAGTACAGGTAGTCCCCGACTTACGATGGAGATGCGTTACGACGACCCCATCGTAAGTCGAAAATGGCCTAGCCTACCCAGGAGTCTTAAAGAATGGTGATAATTTATCAAAACAGAGCAATTTACAGTACAATACTGTATAAACTATATACGGTATGTATTAATCACAATACTGTATTGCACAGTAAAATTTAAAGTAAAAACAAGGTAAATTCTTAGCCTACCTATATGAACTGCAATTTCATAGAAAGTTTTTTTTACAGGAAACAATCCTATCTGCTATTAAAACTTTTAAGATGCATTGAACGTATGTATCGTATCGTGGTAACCCTAAAATGAAATCGCTAAAGCTACGTATCATACATGCATTGAACGTATCGTAACGTATCATATTCTACTGTACTCACCAAGATTCTGTCCGTCGTCCGCATACTTGAACGATGTTAGGTTGTTGCTGGCTACATTAACTTAGTTGTCGGAAGAGGAGGATGGCGATGATAAAGTACAGTATAGTACCTCGTACGCTGCTGCGTTTGCCTGCCACGCGAAATTAAAAAATATTTTATAATTTTGTCATATCGCTATCGTAAGATCGCAATATCATAAGTCGGACCATCGTAAGTCGGGGACTACCTGTACTGGAAATTTATTTTTAAAATCATAAGGTCTTGTCAAATTTTAATAAAAATTTGTTTAGAGAATCCAATATTACTTAAAATGTTAACAATGAAATGAATATCATAGTATCTCTGTGCTTAAACAAGCAAAAGAGGTCGTTCATCTCCACTTGCAACCCTGACCCAGATTTGGATATTCCACATCCCTATGGTGGGTGCCAGTCTGTCCATATCACAACCAGTCTTGAACTTCCCACAGCGTATGTATGTATGTTGAACTTCTTTTGCGCTGTACGTAGCCAACTGTTTTAATCGGAGGTGCATGGTGAAGTTGTCATTTTAAATTAGGCAAGGCTCAGGCATTCTGCAGACAGTTCGACTGCAGTCTGCACATTTGACAGACTCGCCTGCTGCTGCTGTTGTTCCCTCTGTAAAGTGGCCAAGTCCCATTGGCTCCGAGCTGGCGCAACGTTGAACTTGTGAGTGGTGGCAGGACACGGGAGGATGGCACACGTCACAGGAAACACACGTGTGCCACACAGACACAGCCACCCACCCTTTGAGCCATCCACCCAGCTCCCACCTGCCTCGCTTCCCCAACCCAGCAAACACCCACGACGAAAATGTACCGTGTTGCTTTACAGTGTGGGGCCGAGGATCAGTAAGAGAATGAGGCAAAGAGGGAGAAGACCAATCTAGCTGACGCACAGTCTTGTGAAGTAGCCTGGCTCTCGAAGCACGTGTCAGCAATGTCGTCTCCGCAGTCGACCGTCTTGGGCGATCTCTCCATTCGCTTAACGTTGGACGAATTTAGTCGACCGAATAGACAGTCGTCCAGTAAAAAGAGTCTAGTTAATTTCCCAGTGCTGCTCACATTTAATGCAAGCAGAGCGGGCCACTCTTTCTAAACCCATTCAGCCCACTCTTTTGTGCAAACGGGACAGGTAAAGGAGGTGGGGAGGAGGTGCCAACGTGTTCCTTAACTGCACAGTGACCCATTCTTCTAGCTCTTGTCACAGCACCTAACAGCGTGGCGATAATCCTTCCGGGTGTGAAAGGAGGCGAGTGAATGACATAGAGCATTCCCAAGGTTTCAAGTGCCTTGGCCAGAACCCTAACGGGATATACTCTTGGGTAAAATTTTGACTTAAAACTTTTGTGACTGCAGGAATTCATATTCGTTGGATCTTTCGGTAAAGTCACGTAGATAGAAAAAATAAAAGTCATTAAAAAATAAAAACTACAACATTTCGATCACAACACAAGCGATCGTCATCAGGAGGAAAAAGGGGGGAAGGCCATTGAAGGCGAGTTATTTTAAAGGTTTAAGAACGGGCGTGGCACAAGCATCCTGGTATCAGAACGAAGTGGGCGGTGCATAAGTACCCTGTGGTCAGAGAGCGCCATGGTGAGGTACGAGAAGCTCCAAGAAAGACACGCAAGGTGACAAGAAAGAAACATCACAACCAGTTATGACTTAAAGTGAAGCCATCCATATATACAGCCACGATTTCAACCGAGAGAATGGGTACAAACTCAGCAATCATTGGAAGGACGTCATCAACCACTTTAAGTCATAACTGGTTGTGATGTTTCTTGTCACCTTGCGTGTCTTTCTTGGAGCTTCTCGTACTACACCATGGCGCTATCTGACCACAGGGTACTTATGCCCCGCCCACTTCGTTCTGATACCAGGACGCTTGTGCCACGCCCATTTTTAAACCTTTAAAATAACTCGCCTTCAATGGCGTTCCCCCCTTTTTCCTCCTGATGACGATCGCTTGTGTTGTGATCGAAACGTCGTAGTTTTTTATTTTTTCTTTATTTTATTTTTTTCTATCTACGTGACTTTACTGAAAGATCCAAAGAACATACTCTTGGGTTGGCCATCCATTGCGTGAACGTCTTTGCGGTGACGGGGGAGGTTTGTAAAAGCCGCTGCGAGACTCGTGATGAACGCTGCGAAGGAACGGTGTCACACACGATAGTGGGGGGGTCCCTACATTGCTGATCGCGTATTGCGAAAGGAAAAGCGTTGTGACCTCAGGGTGACTCGGGTAGAATGTTAGCGCCACCTCTGCCGTGATGGATGGCTGTCTGACCGCCGTGCGAGCGGGAGACGGAGCTGTAAATATGGCGTCGGTTTCTCACAGCGCCTCTCTCACCGTGAGACACATCCCCCCGCCGTACTCGATAATGCTGAATCGCGCGATAGTTTGCAATCAACGGTGAGGAACGATTATAAAGTTTGTGCGCTGCCTCCCTCCGTTTCTGCCGTCCCTTTAACGATATGTATTTCGCGTCGTGCATTTCACACCTGTCACAGAAGCGTGTCCTTGAACACATAGTCTGTGGTCCGTCGCTAATTGTGCATTCTTGCGATGCATAAATAGCTGGAGTTAAAACAATGCAACTTTTCTGACAAAATTAGTTTTTTGGCTAAATGCATAATTGTTTCGTTCAATGTGTGCTGAACTAATGTATTATTAAAATGCCATGAATTTGAAGTTTTATACATGCAGCAATGTTATAAAGCAGTTATATAATTAAGGGGTGTTGTGCATAAACACCTTCACCCACATTACATAAATATACCTATTTTTTATATAATCTGTGATACCTTCATCAGGGACACTGTACAGTCCACTCCTTATTGAACAATAGGACCACGCATATGACCAGGCAATTACCTTGAGATTTAACTTTTTTCTTGTATCCACCTACACTACCAACTTTCGACAAAGGGCTCGTTTTAAGGACAGTGAGATTGTGTGGCTTAAAAGTGTCGGCAGAGCACCCCTTACATTACACTGTGTAACAAAAAAAACGTGTCCCGGGGTAGTAAGTGTTATTGCCTAATTGCTTAAGCCTCAAAACTACAGAAAATGGCTATTATTCCCTACAAACTTTGCTTCTGCTTTTGTGACCAGGACACAAAAGCAAAGTTAATCATGCACTCCATTAATAACACTGTGTAACAATGTGTTTTTGTTCCTCGGTAGTAATTGTTATTTCCTAATTGCTTATGCCTCAAAGTACAGAAAATGTCTATTATTCCCCACAAAGTTTGCGCTTTTGTGACCAGGACAGTGATATTTTGAAATGTACTTATTTAATTTTCAATGAGAAAACGTGGTGTGCATTTGTGTCTTTCGTTCACATAAAGTCCTGGCCACAAAAGCAAAGTTTGTGGGGAATAATAATAGCCATTTTCCATACTTTTTAGGCATAAGCACTTAGACAATAACACTTTGTACCCAGGGACAAAAATTGTGTTCCATAGTGTGATTAACATTGTGCCTGCAAACTCACTACGATTGGTCAGACATAAGGCACGTGAGTCACAGAGCTTAGTCAAAGGCAACAACATTTTTTTTATTACAATCATCAACTTATCTTCTGAGATAGGCAATAATTTAAGCCATTGTCCAAATGAGGTTTACGTAGGTAAAGCTTCGTATAATTTAGTCACTTTAAAGAAAAGCCTCAGTGCAGTCGTGGCCATGCAACCCAATCTATGGACCATATAATAAACCACTGTAGTCTGTGCTCCTTCAATGGAGGTGGAAGAGCAGAAACGTCAGAAACCCCCTCTCTCCTGAAGCCCTCCCGTAGCTCGCAGACCCCGGCATTGGCATTCAGCTCCTCAACATACTGCCATGCACTCCAATTTGAAGAACGAAGTAAATTCACTCTTTTAATGTTCACTTAATGGCAGGGTTTGCAAATCCTGAGGAGGCTGAAATTTCACACCCACCGGGTAGTGAGCTGTTTGAGCTAGACACGTGGCAGTGAGAGGGAAGGAGGGAGGGTCAGTGAAGATGATACACTTGCTCACCCATCTGAAGGGCGCAGAGGTGCACGGTGAATTTCTGCACTGCTTGCTGGTGTGCATTTGGCGGTGCACACCAGAATGCGTGCGAGAAAAAGGCGCACTTATTAACTTCAGCCTCTGCGAAAACATTTTTCCACAGTGGCAATTTTAAGGACATCTGCACAGCATTTGATTTGAGCTAGAGGCTCGTCCTCAAATTAGAACAGTCGGTCACGATGCAATTTTGACATCCGTCCTGAAATCATCGATAATACGCCCTGCACGGTGCACCTTAAGCAATGCGAGTTTCATTTATTTGGCGTCCAGTGGCCGAGTAGAATTTGTGTACACACTCTCTGGTCTTACGCCCAACGGCCTGACAGCATAAAAAAACGTGATGCAAAAGCGCACAAGAGATGGGAATAAATCAAATTACACTAAAAAGTTTTTTATATTGTTTAACAATATGCGTGATTTGATAATGCCTGGGATCTCCCTTTTAAAGACACTTTCCCGTTGTGAAAATTGATTATCTCTGAAGACAATGTAGTTTAACTACACATTTACCACCTTAATGATTTTACAGACTGATTACAGTGTTTATAAACACGTTCACAGCACTGCATTGATTGGAGCCGTGTAAAACAGCCAATTAATTTCTCATTATTGGTTCAATAACGCCATTTAAAAAAAAAATCTATAGGATAAATCACTTATTCTGATGCCGTTCGGAAACACCACAATGCCGCGCGTTGTGAAAAATGAGATTATATACTTGACTCTCGCAGAGCGGATACTGTACCGTACACGGCACCTTGAATTTTTATTTACTGCCCTCGCACCGTCCCTGTGCGAGGGCAATGTCGTGGAGGCCCGTCAGTGCCCAGCGTCATCACACAAAAAGGCATTCGCCTTCATCTTGATTATACGAAGGTGCGTTGTGAAGCTACCCTTTTCTAATTTTTTCTCCGAGTTTCCGGGTTCCTTTCCGTGAATAAAAATAAAATTAAACAACGCTTAAGTATGCACTGTGAAACATGACAATTCTGAATGTGAGCAGCCTCCCATTTGCATGTGCAGTGTACCGCTTTCATTAAAGATTAGAGAATGCCTTACCGATATATTTGTACTTTTTTAGTCATAATCGGTTTGGAAAAGCATGGGTGATTATTTGGAAATACAGTAACCGCATCTGTCCGAACATTCCCACCCTGACCTTGGATTACCTCTTCATCCACACATTCAGTCCGTACGAGGTCTATTTTCACAACCGTGCGGCATACTGTCGTTAAGCTCGACGCAGCAATTCTGGTATGACATCTCGTCACAAATCAATTCTTGATGCCATCCCGGACTGCCCTGTACTGCCCTGCACAACTATCGTTTTTTTATTGTTTGTTGTAATGTTCTTACCCACCCCGACTGGACATCTGTCAAAAAGAGCTCTACAGCTCATCGGATTCCTCCACAATAAATAAATGTTCTGATTTTGAAACTCGGGACAGGCAAACGCTACCCTCGCCCTCTTTTCCGACAGACCTCCGCGACTCTCATGTGAAACCGCTCCCTCCAAGTACCCTAAGTTTTCCTATTGATTTACACTTGGCCAGCGAGCACAAGTGGGCTGCCCATTTTAATTGAGCTTTGTTTAATATTTCACCAGATGTGCGAGGTGATCCCTCGCTCGGATCACTCTGTCAATATGTACCAGCTGCACACTCGGGCCTGGTGGATTACCGAGGGTTTTCCCTCCAATAACGGCCTCCGTAGTGCATTTGTACGTTTTCATTTAAAAAGACTTGCGTTCTGGGTCCTGAATTTATTTCATTGATTCTTTAAAATGCAATGATATGAAATGTAAATTTAAAGCCGCCTCATTGTGGTCATGCTTTGTGTTCTATTTTTTTTTACAAATGGAATTTTGTAAGACTACGGTCGTGGTACATTTTTTGACGTTGTAAAATCGATCATTTATTTACTTTAATGCCGTTTTATCTCTTGATTAAAAATTTGTTTAATCGGCTCGTGCAAATAGAGGTTCTGTTACATATTTTGTCAAACGTAATGGTTTATATATTGTAAAGGAGCATTAGAGCTTATTCTAAATTTAAAAAAATACATGTCTTTTCCCGCCACTGTGTTTTTCTGGCTACGTTTTGGTTGTAATTTTGTTTGGCATGTTGAAGCGGCAAGTGTCTTGTTTCTCCGTGACAGATGTGCGACGCGGGGTTTTTACAGCCCGATCAATGCCGATCGATAGCAGCAACAGCGAGAGTGACAATACATTTTAGGAGGTTAACTTTAACGCAAAAATTATAGCCATTACAAGCAAGTAGGCTTCACCGTTCGGCCGTGGGAGGGAAAGGGCTGTTCGATGCTGTATATCACACTCTCCTTACCCTGTCCCATTTGCTCAAGTGAATTTATGCCATTTAAAGATTTTCTATTAAATATCCCCAATCAACTGTAAACACGAAGCTTACGAGTTGTTAATTAAACCACTGTTTTGCGGAACAAAAAAAAAAGAACTGGCGTCGTGTAATTTATTTACCCCACAGTGGCCACTGACGATGCGTTTTGCACGTCGCTTCTGGGATCCCAAATACCAAGCGCAGAAACTGAAAATGTGCAAGTATTAACAAGAGGGGAGGGCTCACTTCCTTGATTTAAAATCGGGGGGGGGGGGGGGGAGGTCCATGAGAGGGGCGCACATTATTTATTTATTTATTCATCTGAGGCAATGATGTAAATTGAAGGGCTCCTACCAATATCCAAAAAGAAAGGCACCGAGGTCAGCCATGACATTCAAATGGAAGTGCCAACCCTGGCTCACCCCACTTCTCCGTACCTCCCGGTTAAGTAATTACTGGGAATGTCAAGCAGAGCCGCTGCTACACAATTTATTATTCATGACCCTTTCGCCTCAATTTATCTGGACAGGCCCGTCAAGCTTTCTCTCAGGCTAGCCTCACCACCAGTAGTAGCAGCCGTGACGGGTTGTTTATTTATTTTATTTTTCGTGGCATTGTTTTCCTGCAAAGCCTGAGCTTTCCCTTATTGTGCTTTTCAGTGTCGGGCTCTTTGTTTATTTTTTTGTATTTCCTTGTGGATCTGTGCAATGACCAAACCATTGCGTTGCGCGACAGTTAAGCGAAAGCTGGAGTGTTTGGTTACGTTTCATATTGGCCGGCATTCGATTGCTAATTCCATCTTTTCCATGTCTAGCCTGGGTACCGCTATCATTATACAAGGTCTCGTGCTATATAATTCTTGTGCGTTTTTTTATGTTCGCATTTGAACTGCAGCAGGCCACTGCTTGACACAATGTTGCCGTCTGGCATACTGTATGTTTACCAACCGGTGCAATTGATATGAAATTCCATTTTTCAACATTGTTTCGCATTTACAAAATAAAATATCTAACTACCGTATTTAAATGTTAAGTGCGGTTCGCGACCACACTGCGATCTGTGTATTAATAAATAGATACACTTGTGCAAACACTTAGAAAAATGCTACGTCAGGCCTCACAAAATGAGTAAAGAAATCCCACTACTCTGAGATTGCAATTCAAATCCTTGACCCTCTCTCCCTGTATCTCGTTAATATTTTGTTCTACTCAGTACCCCGCCCTTGCTTCTTCCTATTGCTCCCTTGCCTCTCCCTATCGCTGACACCCTCTCTCTTGCCTCTTCCGATCGCTCACTACGTCTCCCTTCCCTCTGCCTATCACTTACTACCTCCCTTCCTCTACCTTCCCTCTCCTTACCCTCACCCATAGCTCACTACCTCTCCCTATCCCTGTCCACATCTCTCCCTTCCCTCTCCCTGCTCTCTTCCATTCGCTCACTACCTCTCCCCATCCATCTCCCTATCACTCCAGTTACCTCTCCCTTCCCTCTCCCCTTCCACTCCCACAAACACCCACCCTCCCGGGCCTGCCCGTGCCGCCAACGGATCTATACGCGGCTATTGATGTGGGGGAAGCGGTACAATCGGCCTCGTTAAAGGCACGCGGTGAGCGGTTAAGGCGGGAACGCGCGTAATCGTTTGGTCGATACTCATTAGGCTCGCTAACCGCTCTGTATGTCCGCCCGCCCGTCCGTGCATTCGCGTGTCTGTGGGAGAAGCTCCCTGCATCAGCGTTCCCACCATATGACGGCTACATCCCTGCCCGTCGACAATGGGGAGGGGGTGTGGGGCAGGAGGAGGAGGACGCCAAATTACTTTAGTTAGTGGCTCTGTCTCTCTTTCATTCCCCTTTGGGCAAAGCCATTCCAGGTGCTTCACTGCGGAGGAGGGAAGTGGCGGTTCGTCAAGGGGCATGGCATTGGGGAATAGTGACTCCTGATCGCTGGCGTCGAGCCCTGCGCTTCGCAATTGCACGTGCGTTCAGCTGGTGCATGCGGCACATACGACGAGCCTTGACGTACAGTAGAGCGAAACGATTACTATCTGGTGTGGTTGTGCTGCTGTTGCTAAATGGCCACATTCGACTAGAGGGCTTATACTCAATTACCTTTATTATCATCATTACAAGTACAGACAGCTCCATTAGTGAAAGGTAATCGGTAATGAATGGAATATTCCTTCACTGCACTGTGTGACCCAAATAACTCAAACGATCCTCTAGAAGGCATAATGTTGCCTGGCTGTATATAACCCATAGTCAGATAGCCGAGGCTCAAGCGATTTAAATGCTCACCCCAGGCTCGGCAATGCTGTGCCAACCCAATCAGCCGGCAGGCAACAAATAATTGCCGCAGCTGTGCGCGATGATTTATTCTGAAAATAAGATCCCCGAGTGTGTTATTTGTCACTTTCCGCCCTCTGACCCCTGTTGCCGTGACGACGGCAGGCCGGTCCCTGTGGTGACAAATGACGACTTGCCGGTGATTGTGAATGATGAAGGATGAAAAGACTCTGAGGAATTTAGTTTTTATTCCCCGTCCCGTACATATTTGTGCGTGTATATATTCCTAACTTTATAAGAACATCCTTAGTGCCTCGACAGCTGCAAAACCTGTACACCCTGAATGAGGTTTAACAAAAAATATATAAAATCTACCTCGTATGCCGTTGAAGTGACTCGTTTTCATTCTGAAACTTAACAAAGTGTTGAATGTCGTAATTTGCGTTGCTTATTTAAATTGCCCAAATGAGAGCATCGACAGATAACTCTGGTTGTTACCTGATGAGGCTGATTGTAATTACCATCGAAACATCATACTCGAATTGTTAATGTCACCAATGGCACGTTTTGTTTGCGTGACAAACCTTACTAATTGGCCCTGTCGGGTGGTGGCGTGGGTAGAGCAACATTTATATCTACACGATCGAACCCAAAGAAACCTCTTATGGATAATATTGGTCGTGAAAGCCTACGTGTTGTTAGAGTGTGCTACGTTTCACGGCAGCGTGGGCCTAGTCGGGGTCAAATCGCCTCGTTTTTTGAGGATGCTGGGAATGAAGCAGAGCGACCACCGTCCCGAACAAATTAATCCCTCCGAGGTTTGCTTCTTTCAGGTCAGAGGTCGGCTTCACTCGCTACTGTTGCGTGAAAATTGTTTCTCCAGACACGGGTGTTTGGGATTTTTCATTGAAAATTGTTTCTCCAGACACGGGTGTTTGGGATTTTTCATTTTAATAATTTGCCATTTGTATAAAAAATGTATGATCTCCTTCAGTATTCTTCTGCACATTTTATATTTTCTTTTGTTGTGCAGAATGCATATTTATTATATATGGGCCCTTTGATCGATTTTTGTAAATACTCATTATAGTAAGAGGACACCTGGCTTTCATTTATCTGAAGACAAGCAATTTCCCTGCAAGACAACTAAAGAAAAGAGTGGTAAGGGATAAAAAACATTTTTTGCCAGGCATATACAATCGTTTTAGAATTTTATCTTTCCTGTTTTGGCTTTCACAAAAACGCGAAGATGAATTATTTACCATTTTCATCTGCAACTTGCTCGACTTTAATGAGTTTGAGTCAGCTATTACCGTTTAATGCAACATTTTACAGAAATGTAAACATGCGCCAGATTTATTTTCCATAAAATATAGCGGCAGCTCCGAAACCAATTCGAACCTGCCCTCCACGGTTTAGCTTTCCATATTTACCAATATTATCCACACTCAGATTTAAATTAAGCAGTGCACATTGCATGCGTACGTTGACTGGTGAATTTGAACAACTGGACCGTCTCGAGGCGGCATGAGGAGGACTGGCATCTGCAAGCCACATTGCACATGAGGCTTTTTTTGTGATTGAGGGTGATTATCTAACGTATCTTTAAGATAATACAAGTCATAAAAGAATTAAAAAAAACATTGTTTGCACGTCAGAATGAGTACAACATCGGGGGGGTGGAATTCCTGAGCTCGCAGTATAAATTCCACATTTCCCTGACAAGGACCTCACCCCGTAAGACGAGCACTGGCACTTTATTGACCCTGGAGGGCTGCTGTTGCATCAGGTTGACTGCAGACTGGGATTTGAACTTGAACGCTTTGAACTGCGAGCTGAGCAGTCTACCGCAGCAGCACCTCGCTGGAGTGGAGTAAAACTGTTTCCCAGCACATTGCATGCTCATGATAACTGTAATTAACTTTAATGGATCAGGACTATTTGCCTGCAGTGTTAGCCGTCTATACATTTTATTTCGTAAAATGTTGTAATGGTGGAAAGTTTTAAATTTGTGTGCGTACACCTCTCTCAAAGCAGTCCAGTTTTTGTTGTTCAGATTTGTATTAATATACTCCCTGTAAGGCATTACGGCTATTAACACTAATACGGACAATGTAGAAGTATATTATTGGTTCTTTCGGTAAAGTCATGTAGAAGGGAAACAATAAAATAATAAAAATATAAAACAATAAAATAATCACGACGTTTCGACTGCAACACTAGCAATCGGCATCAGGTGTGAAAACCACAGCAAGAAAATTTGAAAAAAGTGGCGTTTTTTTCCTAACTTTAGCACCACGGACAGCGATTTTTTTGGCAGTTGTTCAGATGGACGAGTCCATCTATGTTCGGAAAAGAAGAGGGGGGAGACGAAGAGAATGGATGCAGTCTGAAAGTCACCGTAAGCGTGAACACAATCAATTAAGACCAGAAATGGTTTATCAAATCCTTCCAATGATTACTAAGCCAGAATCCATCTTCTCTGTTGAAATTGTCTCTGTGTTTGTATATGTGGATTGCCTCATGAACGAATCTCTCATGGTAGCCAGATGGCTTGCAGAGAACCTCTGTCTTGGAGAAGTCAATGTCATGTGAACCCACTGAATTATAACAATGATCTGCCACGGCCGAGGTGTTGGTCCTACCGTGTTTTAGGTCTGCTTTGTGTTCACGGATACGGTCCGATACATGTCGTTTGGTTTATCCAATGTAACTACTACCAAAGAGGTAACTCAGTTTGTAGACGCCACGGTAGAACCAACACCTCGGCCGTGGCAGATCATTGTTATAATTCAGTGGGTTCACATGACATTGACTTCTCTAAGACAGAGGTTCTCTGCAAGCCATCTGGCTACCATGAGAGATTCATTCATGAGGCTATCCACATATACAAACAGAGAGACAATTTCAACAGAGAAGATGGATTCTAGCTTAGCAATCATTGGAAGGATTTGATAAACCATTTCGGTTCTTAATTGATTGTGTTCACGCTTATGGTAACTTTCAGACCGCATCCATTCTCTTCGTCTCCCCCCTCCCCTTTTCCGAACATAGATGGACTCGTCCATCTGAACAATTGCCAAAAAATCGCTCTCCGTGGTGCTAACGTTAGGAAAAAAACGCCACTTTTTTCAAATTTTCTTGCTGTGGTGTTCACACCTGACGATGATTGCTTGTGTTGCAGTCGAAACGTCGTGAGAATGTTATTGTTTTATATATTTTTTTATTTTATTGTTTCCCTTTTACGTGACTTTACCGAAAGAACCAATAATATGAATCCCTGCAGTCACCAAAGCTTTAATTCAAAATGTAATGTGGAAGTAGTGTTTGACTTTGTTTAAAATAGCACGATTATACTGATCAAACAAAGACCGATTTGAAGTTGGTAAAAATAACAAATATAGTTATCATCACATTAATTAATGGATTTCTTTTTTTACAAATTTAGATTGGTCTCATAATTCTTCTGCCTAATGATATTTTCCTAATGGCATTAAAATAAACCTTTGAATAATGAACTGGCATTATCAGCTTTACCTGCGGCCCCTCGGTATGGAGGTGTGGACCCCAATGCCTCGGTGCTGGAACACAGACAGCCTGAGTGGAGGCCTCGCGTTGCCTCGCGTCTACCAGGCCTGCTCAATCGTGCTGCATTCTGAGCCTCCCTCTCTGTCTCCCTCAACGCGCTGTCGAGCAGTGCACAGATGGTTCAACTGCACCAGGGCCCATGCGCCGGGTGGGCAATTCGGCCAGGGGGGGCCCATGGGCCTGTGGGCCGGGTTGGCCCGTGGGCCGAGTGGACCCATGGACCCTTCGGCCATGTGGGCCTTTGGGCCGTGTGGGCCTGTGGGCCTGTGGGCCGGGTAGGCCCGCGCAACGGAGAAGGAGGAAGGTGGCGCGCTCGGCTGTACTCGCTGTAACTCGTGAGGCTCTTGAGGGGATCTCAATGGATCGCCGCTTGAACTCGGTCACTGAGATCACCAGGTTAAAGTTTATACATGTTCTCTATGTAAAGGGTGTATTATGTCGCAGCAGGCTCGCACCTGCTTGTAAATTCAATTTTAAATTAAAACTTTCGTGCCTGCAGGAATTCATATTCTTTTGTTCTTTCGGTAAAGTCACGTAGATATAAAAATAATAAATAAATTGAATATTTAAAAAAACGTAGACTGTAGCCTGGTTCTTAATCGGAGTGAGTGTACTGGCAATGTATATTGTGGACTGTAGCCTGGTTATTAAGTTTGGTGAGTGTACTGGCAGTCTATAACGTATACTGTAGCAATGATTATTAGGCTTGGTGAGTGTTCTGGCCATCTATAATGTAAACTGTAGCCTGGTTCTTAACCTCGGTGAGCGTACTGGCAGTCTACAGGGTGTTTTAAAAAGATGGACCCGATTTGAAATTGCTATATCACTGCAACCACGAACCGCCCATGAATGAACCTCTTACCACTTGAAAGGGCGGGGCATAGAGTTTCAAATGATGACCGCTAGATGCCTCTCCCAGCGCACAAACAGCCCCTAGCCTCAGTCATTCGCAAGACACACTGCTTCAACGTTAGATAGGTCGCATGGGACCCCAAGACTTGGCGCTACACTCTTGGCCCCCAAGATCCCCAGACATCACACCCTGCGACTTTTTCTTATGGGGATACGTCAAAGATCGTCTTTTTGTGCCACCATTAGCGACTAATCTGGATGACCTCAAAAACAGAATCACGGCAGCGGTGACTTCAGTGGAAGAAGACACTTTGAGAGGCGTTTGGGATGAATTCAACTATCGTCTCGATGTTGTCCGTTCAGCAGGTGGAGGGCACATATACCATTTATAAAATGGTTAGTAAAACTTGATAACTCATTAAAAGGTTTGTAACTTTTTGTGTTATTGTAACATGTTGCAATCGTTAAATATACTGCTTTGAAATTGGGTCCCTCTTTTTAAACACCCTGTATAATGTAGACGATAGCCTGGTTCTTAACCTTTGTGAGTGTGCTGGCAGTCTATAATGTAGACTGTAGCCTGGTTTTTAAGCTGGTGAGTGTATTGGCAGTCTATAATGTAGACTTATTCTGGTTCTTTCAGTGATACAAATAAAATAAGAATAAAAACAGAAACCCCGACGTTTCTATCGCAACACAAGCGGTCATCATCAGGAAAAGGGGGGTTAGCCTCTAAAGGCAAACTGTTTATAAACGTGTAGTGTCTTGTAAAATCACTCAGACTGACACGTTGTAACAGGTCACCTGCTTATACTTTATTAGCCTATTCTTGCACCAGTTGTAGACACTGTCGCTACGGTCACTTCTGTTAACCAATTCCCACTCTTATCTACTCTACACCTCGCTAACCTGCACACAGCAGCCCTCGCTCTCGGCAGCTCCGCACTCTAGGCTTTGCACACAGCAGCTCTTGCTCTCAGCAGCTCCGTACTCAAGGCTCCGCACACGGCAGTGCTCACACAGAGGCTTGCACACGGCAGCGCACACACAGAGGCTTGCACACGGTAGCGTTCACACAGAGGCTTGCACACTGCAGCGCTCACACAGAGGCTTGCACACAGCAGTGCTCAGACAGAGGCTTGCACACAGCAGCGCGCACATAGAGGCTTTCGCACAGCAGCGCTTACGCAGAGGCTTGCACACAGCAGCGCTCACATAGAGAATTGCATACAGCAGCGCTCCCGCAGCCTACGTTCCCTCAGACCCACTCCCTCGTCCGACCCGGGCGGGGGGATTAACCATCACCCGCCCGGCGACTCGTGAGGGTTGAGGTCCGTTCCCGGCAGCGGCGAGACGTCTTCTCTCTCTTGCTCCACGCAACACGAACTCCCGCTCCTCTCTTACACACGTCCTTATATCCCCCTCCCAATTGTCCAGCTCCTCCCTTGTGTCTCTTTAGGGCCAGACAGGCTGGTGCCTGTCAGGCCATCAATCACTCCTTATCATAGGTCTCCCTGGCAACACCTCCAGTGTCAGCGTGCAACCCCGGGCCGACCCGGTCTGCACCTGCTTCTCTCCCAAATTAGGTGGCAGTTTGCCCGTGCAACGTTTTGTTGCACAAGCACACATGTTTGTCCTCGATTGCCCTCGGCCAACAGTGTGCGCCACATTTCACCACACTACAAAGGTTTAGAGATGGGCATAGCCTAAGTGTTTCAACAGCATGGGCGGGGCAGCTAATGTTAATGTAGGGGAAGGCTCTGACACCGGCAGTAGGTCTACACCAATCAAAGCATTGCACCTCACTCCACACACCCACACTGCTGACGGTGGAGGTTGACAAGAAAACACAAATCAAGTCATGACCCAAAGTGGTTGATGACATCTTTCCAATGATTGCTGAGCTTATAGCCATCCTCTTGGTTGAAATTGTGTCTGTGTTTGTATATATGGATGGCTTCATGAACGAATCTTCATTGATAGTGAGTAGGCTTGCAAAGTATCATTGTCTTACACGATGATACTTAACTAAGCGACATGTCTCGGACCGTGTTCGTGAGCATAAGGCAGATTTGAAACACGGTAGGACCAATACTTCTGCCGTGGCTGATCATTATTTTAATGCAGCTGGCTCACACGAAAGAGATTTCTCTAAGACGATGGTACTTTGTAAGCCTACTGGCTACGAACCAGGCTACAGTCTACATTATAGACTGCCAGTACACTCACCCAGCTTAATAACCATTGCTACAGTCTACATTATAGACTGCCAGTCCACTCACCAAATTTAATAACTAGGCTACAGTCCATATTATAGATTGCCAGTACACTCACTCCGATTAAGAACCAGGCTACAGTCTACATTAGTGTGGTTTTTATTTTGAGTATTTTTCTCTTTATTCACTTCATTTATTATTATTTTTCTATCTACGTGACTTTACCGAAAGAACCAAAAAATATGCTTGTAAATTGTCACTATACACGTAAATATTTCAATAATTATGTTATCATTGTAACGCCATTGAGTCTTTGTTTAGCGTATTCCAGTGCCTCTCGATTGTGTTAATCATCTTCCCGGGTGTTGTTCTGGCAATGTCGGTGCTTCTGCCCAAAAACGAAACAAGCTACTGAGAGGTGGAGCGACCTGTGAGCGACGTTGGTCGGGTGGAGAGGCTGCGCTTTACGAATCAGATGCACAAACGTTACATCTACTTTATGACAGAGGTCACAGCTGAATCCCCTTACCTTGGCCTTTCCGCATCGTATGAATAATTTAACCAGTTGTTTACAATGATTGAATGCACGTGTGCCAGTAAACTAATCCACAGTTTGAATACATCTCGATGTGTGCAAGCCACAGATGCACAACCTTTCTTCTCCATTGCGCATTTGTTTGTGAAGTCTGTTCTCGTCAAGATCAATTAATGCTGATAAAAATTCAATGCGGTCCTCTTTTTCTTGGCGCTGTTAACAGTGGAAGCTCTCCCACGCAGCACAATTCCCGAAACTAAAACTAAACTATTTTTTCATTTTACCGTGTAAGGCGCACTGAGCCATGTAGCTCTTTTTCAGAAGCGACCTGACCACAAATGATAGCTCAACGAAGTGGCTTATCATGTGGAAATTAATTGCGGTCAAATACTCTAAATGCGTGATGTTGATTCTAAATTTGGAGGGAAAACCGGAGGACCCAGAGAAAAATCCACACAAGAAGCCCACACGACCTCTGGGAGAGCATGCAAACTCCAAATATACAGGCATCACGATCAGCATCGTACCCACAACCTACTGTATGCCAGGTGAGGTAGTTAACATCTCACCACCATGGCACCCTGAGTGAGCTCTGCTTATAGGCAGTGATGTAGATAGTGACCATCGTAGATCATCTTCTTGTCGTATGGCTGCTGATGTAGATGTCGAGCACCGACTACAATGTCACATCCAGGTGGTGAAGCACAGACAGCCGCGTCAGGCGCAGCGGAGTTGTGATCATCGCCGCAATGTCTCCTTCGTGTTTGTGGATCGGGGCATTGCGTCGTTACATGTTGCACGGTCTGTTCTGGATGACCACAGTCGCACACTGGAGAGGTTTTAATTTTCCATTCGTGCATCGGGTATCCGCATCTGCCGTAGTCTGTGCAGTGGATGCGATTTAGGGTGGACCATGAGCTTCGTGGAAGATCAAACCCAGGGTTCTTTCGTGTTGGGGTCTTTCAAAACAAGGTGGTGTTTGTCCACGAGTTCTTTTGAACTCCATTGAGCTCTTCGGGTTTCATCGGGGTTGAACGCACATCGTAGATGATGTGCATCGTTGCTGAGAAGGTGCGTGGATACCAGGATTTCCCCACGCCATCATTCATAATGCTGAGGGTGAAGATTGGAGGTAATCTGCGAACCACGTAATCTCAATGATACAAATAGAGCATTTGGAGCAGGGCACAGGTGACGTCGCTGGGCATAGGGTGACGTCGCTGGGCACAGACGCAGGTGCTTGTCGCACCCGTGGAACTCCCACAGGTCAGATCGTGTAGGCCGAGTGATAAAAACTCTCCCCGTGCTCCGTGACAGGGTGTCCATGGCCCACTTAAGCTGGGCATGGTGCTCTCTACATGCAGCCCCATGTGTTGTTCAGGCCCGTAACGCGGGCACAGCATCTCACGCGCCAGGCACGGGGTGATTCATCGCCCCCTGATTCATCATTGAAATCCCACCCTTCAGGGTCACGATTCGACTCAAAAATCAATTTTTTGTCTTGTTCCACCTCATTTGCGCTCCTCAGTCTCACCTGTACTTGTCTGCATTGTCCTCTGTCTCATTACAGTTTCCACTGTCACGTTCGGTCTGGCTCGTTTGCTCTATGAGTCGTAGGCAGACTAAGATAAGAGGTTTATCAATGTAAAACCCATCGTTCCTTACGCGCGAGCACAGCGATCAATGCGGGGACCGCCTCACGCTCGGCGGACCCCGCATCGCGGTGCCACGGCGGGGGAGAGGGCGGCTTGGCTCCAGCAGCGACGGGCGAGGAGGACGTGGCGCCGGTGACACAAGGCCCCCGCGTTGACGCCTGTCCGAGTTTGACCGAAGCGGTCTAGGAATTAACGTCCGGGATTCTGGAATTGATTTGTTCTGAGATCTGCGACCGGAATTGCGTTGACAGTCAATGCAGGAAGCTGCACAGTTTTGATGATGAGGACGAGGCCGACTGACAAATGTGTCTGATTCTGGCATGCAGTGGGAAAGGTGGCAGGCCTACTACACAAGGCGGTGGTAACGTTCGGTGGCAGTGTGTGCTGATTTGGCCGAGGGAGTAGGGAATCGATTCTGTGGGGAGGAGGAGGGGGTCTCTACTATCTGGAGAGGTGCTATGTGCTCCCCATTTTTCCTTCGGGGCTACGGGCCTGATGTGACTGTCTGCTCGTGCCGGAGCACGCGAGACTTTATTCCAGCGCAAATGTACACTCACGATCATTACTGGCTGTGCGTGTACAGTTCAATTGCAAAGCAAGCGCAATTTAGAATGCTGCAAAAGTCGACTCTTGTTGAAATGCGGCTGAGTTGGTCATATATTAGGTTCTGTCTCAAAAACACGTTCCTGATCATTTTACTCCACACATTTAAATCCATCTTCACTCACCAAACCTGAATTATTGGATGAGAAAATGAAATAACCCAGGAACGCATCACTGAGTCTTCAAGTATTTTGTTTCCACGTGGACCCTACTTGAGACATTCAGCCAATTTCTTCTTGTGTGGGAGAAGCCCAAAACGATTGCATAAAAACGCATGCAAATGAGGAAGATTCCAAACGATATAGTCCAGATTCTAAACGTTGCAGTCAAGATTCTAAACGTTGCAGTCCAGATTCTCAACGTTGCAGCCCAGATTTGAAACGTTGCAGTCCAGAAAGCAGAGGTGTTTACGCTGAAATGAAGCAGCCTCCTCAAACATACAAAGGATATCTCCAATCATAGTCCTTGGATTGGGCAGGAGATGTGGTTGCCACAGTGGCGAGATGTTAATTACCTCGCTTGGTATACAGGAGGTCGTCGGTTTGATCCAAACCCTGACGCCTGCTGTATATTTGGAGTTTTCGTGATATCCTCTCCCCGTGGTCGCGTGGATTTTTCACCGGGTCCTTTGGTTTTTCAACGTGCATATTGAGTATTTGGCTGCTATAATTTTCCACGCGATGAGCGACTTCACTGAGCTATCATTTGTGGCCAGGTCTCTTCTGAATAAGAGCTATATTGTCACTGGAGCTATGCACTTAGATTAAAAAAAATCTAGATTTAAAATATTTTTGTTCACAACTGCTTTTTGTGTTTAGTTTGTTGTCCTTCCCCTGCACCTCCGATTAGCACGTTGGGCTACATAGGGTGCGAAATAAGTTCAACATACATACACATACAGCACACTCAGCACCACCATTTTATCATCGCCATGGCTCGACTTGACCTGTGAAATGTCACGGCCTTGTCCCTCCTACTCCCGCAGACATTATCCCCCTCCCCACGGAAAGCCCCAGATCCCTGTCGCCTTTTCTTGTGTTGCGTTTACACAGTCAAGTGCCCGCATTTGCCGCGGAGACACATTTTTTTAAATGAAAATGACGCCCGGTTAAAAAAAACGTGCGTCCGCGCAAATCTACGTGACTTGCCCGTGCGGTTGTGGATGAACAAACGATGAGTGGACGACACGATATTTCCAATGGTTGATGACTGGTTATTACTGAACTACTGTTTGGTTATTAGTTAGTTATGAAAGACACAGTTGTCACGCAGAGCGTGCTTACATTCTGACCTTGTACTAAGCGCTGCACCGCTGCTTTATCCACCGGCCTGACCCCCCTGTTTATTTAAATATATAAACAGGGGCCATGGAAAACAGGGGCCTGTATCCACGTCCCTGTTTATATAAATATTTGATTATAATACTCACATTATACTTTATACACATTTTAAATCGTGAAAATAGTGCACGCACGCGGTTTTTTGGAATAAGTACACAATATTCTGTAATAATACGGTGCAGTAATTGCAATAAGACATTTTTAGATCACATAGATTCTTTCAGACGCATTTCAGCTATTTTAAGCCGAGCAGCTTTTACGCTGAGCACATTTAATCTCGGCTTTTTGCCCCGAATAGGGATAATACTTTGCTTATGCATATTTTACAAATGCTACCGGGGGGGGGGGGGGGGACGGGGGGGGCGGTGGGGTTCCACTTTTAATGCACCATTAAGCAGGCTTGAGAAGCCGGCACCTCCGGTTAACGGGCATCTCGATAAACAAAAAAAGGGCCGCTAACCCGCAACGCAGCACTTTTACTCTGCGAGTGTGACGCCGTGGCGTGGCGGAACACTCGCAGGGACGTTGGTACGTGACGTGACCGCCGCCGCCGCTGGAGGTGGGCCGCATCAGCGCCACGTCCGGCTGGTCCACGTGGCGGTGCCGCCAACATTTTTTTGCGCAGGAGGTGGGATTTTTTTGGGTTCTCACGATGAGGAATCGGCGAGAGTGGGGGATCGCGTGCCGATGGTTGACGATGCCGGATTGCTTTTAGGTGCGGGGAGAGAGCGCGCAAGAGAAGGGGAAACGCTAAGCAAGTGCCGGTGATAATTACGCGCCTTTGTCCCTCAGCCCATTGAATTATCGCATTGAAAGTGCGCGGTTATTTCAAGGATTCAGCCCCCCCTGGCCACACTTAAATACGTCTCATCAGCGCAGTGGGAACTCGCCCCGTTTCCAAATTACCCAAAATGTTGTGCAAACATCATGTGGAGATGTAACCAAACTCGGACCTCATGAAACGAGGTCTCCAAGCGGCAGTCATGATAAGGGGAAGGATAATTAGTAGCTCGCACGAGAGGTGGCACCCGAAGTCTGAATTTCGCGTTTTCAACAAATTAATACAAAGCTTTAGTCTCCTCCGGCTCTTTTAATTTCAATGGTTAATCGACAAGTATACGACATCGCGTGTGATGCTCAAGCTGAACAATAAAATTACAACGCAGAGAAAAATGAGCCTGATACAAAAAATATGTAATTTAGCCCTCACTTGGCTTCATGTTAAGGATGTGAAGAGTATGTTTAAGGATGTGTTTAAGTAACTGTGCAAACTGTCTTGTTCAAATAAGCAGCACATTTAGTTCGTGATTTGGTTAATTATATGTATGGTACTGTAGAGAACGCATTTCACGCAGTGCAATAAAGACAAGCCACAGCAGTGCGATCGTTCCCATGAAACTCAAACTATGCACCGTACAGTAAGCCACTGCAGTCTGAGCTTCTTGAACGGAGGAGGCGGAACAGCATAACGACACGCACTCTCCTAAAGGCTGCATTGGCCTTTAAAGTAGACTCTCGATTATCCGCGTGCGGTTTAGGCAATTTGCGGATTAACCACGCACCTGAGATTTTGACATAAATTGATAACTCGTGGATTTACCTTTCGGCCCAAGTTTATAATTTTAAAAACAGTTAAACATTTCCATGAATAACAATGTATATTGGAAGTCACGCGCTTAAACTGAACAAATGTGTGCCGCGGTTAATCCGAAATCCGCGTGACAGCCGCTACAGTACAGGAGTTGCATATCTTTACAACAGTGGGCAGAGTTTGATTGATGTTGATTGGTGTGGCTCTGCTGTCCACTTAGTGGGCCGAGTCTTCTGCGCGGGAGCAGGAAAGTGTCATCACGGAGCACGCGCATCGATCGCTCGATCGTATGTTCGTGGTTTTTGGCATAGAGATCCGCGGAAAATTGATATATTTGGATCATCCGTGATTTTGAATTATCCACGGCTGTCCACCGCTTCATGAGCGCGGATAATCGAGAGTCTCCTATAGCTCCTGAAACATATTGCCATCGTACGCTACAATAGGATTGATATTTATCTGTAACATTCCATTTGTAAGACCGGTTATTCTCAGTATTACATTGTCCACAAATGCGTGCGTTCAGCCGGCATGCCATGAAGAGGCGAAACTGAGGCGGTGCCAAAACCACGAATCAAAAGGCTCGTGTGTTTATCTTTTACTTTGAGAAACCTCATGAACAACATCTCGGATAATACGTCCGACTCAGTTATGACGTTGAGGAACGTCAGCACGAGCGTTGGAAATGGTGCAGTCTGTGTGAAATATCACAAAATAGACACGGCGATGTCATTTAGTGATTCCTCTCCACTCATTGTTTTACGTTACATCCCCGGTTTAAACAAAAAAAACTTAAATGATAAATCTCTCTATCGTTTACAATAACAATACTTTAAATCGTATCTGCTGCAAACAAGTTTCACGAAGCTACTGCGTGTATATATCGAACAAAGCCCCATGTTTGTGTGTAAATACTGTTACTGCAGTGAAATATCGTGAGATACGGTGCCCACTTAAATTCCATTACAAAGGAACTCCTTTTATCTGTAAATTATTCCATCAGCCATAGATATTCCTTCCTGTTGTCGGAGATGATGGGTAACGTGAAACATATCAATGTCATTATTATTATGATACAAAACAACTCACAGCTTTGTCCGTCAGTCTGTTCCCAGTTGGGGTTTTCGGTTCGGTGTGCCATGAAGATCGAGCGAGCTCGAGAGCGAGAGAGGTTGAGGGGCACTGCTTTGTTTGCCGCGTTGCTTGCCGCGTTGCACTGTCGCGTGGTCAGCCCAGCAGCACTCGCCACCCCCGGCGTAACGACGGATGAGTGTCTGTGTCTCCGCGTGTTCAGTCCTCGCCAGGAGATCCTGGCAAGCGGTGGTGCAGCGGTTAACGCTACGCTGCGCTACGAACCCAGCGACCCGAGTTCGTTTCCCGCTCACAGCCAACACCAGTGACGATGATCTGAATCGGTCCTGGGCCTCCTCTAGGTCGACTCCGCCTTAAATGAGTCCCTGGTGCGGTGTGTAAACATCGCCACTGGAGAGACAAAGGCTGCCGGGCATGGTGCTGCCCATCCACCCCCTCGTGTGCCATTCCGGCCTTCATAGGTGCTCGATAACAGCACTTTCCCCAACAGTCTGTTCAGGCTATACGGGGGTGGGGGGTCTTTGTCAGTCCCCGCCAATGCTGCTGCTCATACTCATCTCTCGATGTAATGGGGACAATTGTTGACATCCTCTTTTGAAATTGCTCATCCACTTTTACTTTTGCTCTACAGGTTCCACAACGATTGCACATCTAAGCACATGTATTGTGCGTATCCAGCAAGCACACGCGCATCCCGTTTTTGATCCACCGCTAGATGAGGGCCCTCCCCAAGCCGTGCTGGGCGTGGGGGTTATTTAGCCATACTTCACCACCCTGATCCCCTGTGGGTCGGCGAATGCAGGGGGGAGCATATACAGTGAGGGGAAAAAAGTATTTGATCTCCTGCTGATTTTGTACGTTTGCCCACACAAAGAGATGATCAGTCTATATTTTAATGATAGGTTTATTTGAACGTGAGAGACAGAATAACAACAAACTCCAGAAAAACGCATGTCAAAAATGTTATAAATCGATTTGCATTTTAATGAGGGAAATAAGTAGTTGACCCCTCTGCAAAACATGACTTAGTACTTGGTTGCAAAACCCTTGTTGGCAATCACAGAGGTCAGACATTTCTTGTCGTTGGCCACCAGGTTTGCACACATCTCTGGAGGGATTTTGTCTCACTCCTCTTTGCAGATCTTCTCCAAGTCATTAAGGTTTCGAGGCTGACGTTTGGCAACTCGAACCTTCAGCTCCCTCCACAGATTTTCTATGAGATTAAGGTCTGGAGACTGTCTAGGCCACTCCAGGACCTTAATGTGCTTCTTCTGGAGCCACTCCTTTGTTGCCTTGGCCGTGTGTGTTTGGGTCATTGTCATGCTGGAATACCCATCCACTACCCATTTTCAATGCCCTGGCTGAGGGAAGGAGGTTCTCACCCAAGATTTGACGGTACATGGCCCCGTCCATCGTCCCTTTGATGCGGTGAAGTTGTCCTGTCCCCTTAGCAGAAGAACACCCCCAAAGCATAATGTTTCCACCTCCATGTTTGACGGTGGGGATGGTGTTCTTGGGGTCATAGGCAGCATTCCTCCTCCTCGAAACACGGCGATTTGAGTTGATGCCAAAGAGCTCCATTTTGGTCTCATCTGACCACAACACTTTCACCCAGTTGTCCTCTGAATCATTCAGATGTTCATTGGAAAACTTCAGACGGGCATGTATATGTGCTTTCTTGAGCAGGGGGACCTTGCGGGCGCTGCAAGATTTCAGTCCTTCACGGCGTAGTGCATTACCAATTGTTTTCTTGGTGACTATGGTCCCAGCTGCCTTGAGATCATTGACAAGATCCTCCCGTGTAGTTCTGGGCTGATTCCTCACCGTTCTCATGATCATTGCAACTCCACGAGGTGAGATCTTGCATGGAGCCCCAGGCCGAGGTAGATTGACAGTTCTTTTGTGTTTCTTCCATTTGCGAATAATCGCACCAACTGTTGTCACCTTCTCACCAAGCTGCTTGGCAATGGTCTTGTAGCCCATTCCAGCCTTGTGTAGGTTTACAATCTTGTCCCTGACATCCTTGGAGAGCTCTTTGGTCTTGGTCATGGTGGAGAGTTTGGCTTCTGTTTGATTGATTGCTTCTGTGGACAGGTGTCTTTTATACAGGTAACAAGCTGAGATTAGGAGCACTCCCTTTGAGAGTGTGCTCCTATTCTCAGCTCGTTACCTGTATAAAAGACACCTGGGAGCCAGAAATCTTTCTGATTGAGTGGGGGTCAAATACTTATTTCCCTCATTAAAATGCAAATCAATTTATAACATTTTTGACATGCGTTTTTCTGGATTTTGTTGTTGTTATTCTGTCTCTCACTGTTCAAATAAACCTACCATTAAAATTATAGACTGATCATTTCTTTGTCAGCGGGCAAACGTACAAAATCAGCAGGGGATCAAATACTTTTTTCCCTCGCTGTACGTGGGAACACAGAAGTGCAGTGGATCAGGTCTCAATGGTTAGATTCACGCTGGGCAGTGCTCATCGCTACAAGCAACCCCTGAGCCAGCGGTGGACATTCCAGGGCGATTGCGTAGCCTGCTCTTCCCTTTTAGTGCACCGCGTGGCGTCCGACATCAGCGCCTGCGTTATATTCCGCACGGACGTCACGGAAGACAGGAATGACACGGTTTGTGACATTTAGGCGAAAGGAAGTGCACCAGTGTATATTTTTGAGTCACGTACTCTGCGAAACATCGGCGGGATGTGGGGGGGGATAACAAGGGGTGAGTGGCTGGCATTTTGGCCGCGCGGCACGGAGTGGGGGCACGCGCACGCTCCCACGTGCGTGCACGTGTGCATGCGTGTGCGCGCGCATGTGTGTGTTTTCCCTCGTCATGCTTGGGCACCGTCCGGAAATGCCACTCTTTGCGAGCGATATAGGGTTCCGTGCAAACAGCAGCCCCGGGGGGCGTCTCCGCTCAACTCGTCCCTCCGCTCGCTCCCATGTCCCGGCCCACCTTCAAAGGAGCACTCGCCGGGGGCAAGATATCGCAACGCACCTCGGGTTTACGTTTCCTGTGGGTTTTTTTTCCCCCCATGATGCATGCGAATGTCATCTGCTTCAGTGATTTGCTCGGCCGGTTGGGGATGAATGGCCACGCTTAAACTGCCTGCAGAGGCACCTGCGGCATCGTTGCCTTTTAATGCAAATTGACATTTCGGTTAGTAAGCCTGTGGTGCTCGTTTGGGCCTTGATTATATCTCGGAAGCAAATAATTTGTCATCGCGTTCCAGCTCTTGTGTTTTGACTTCAGCAAGTGCAATTAAAGATGATGAAAAAAACTTTCACACGAACAGACATATTATCAATTCATTTAAGATTTAAAACTATCCATCGTGTATCAAGTGATCACTTGCCAAATAGCACATGCCCTTTATTTAAGATTGTATATAATATTGTCGTAGATATAAATGGAATGTTCCAGTAGGCTAGAAAGAAGTCGATTATGCACCTAACATGGTCAATACATTCCACATACTATTACTAGTTTACGATTTTATTTTACCAGGTAACGCCCACTGAGCTACGTAGCTCTTTTTCAGAAGCGACATGGCCACAAATGGTAGCTCAACGAAGTGGCTCATCACGTGGAAATTTATAGCAGCCAAATAACTCTAAAGGCACACTGATTCTAAATGTGGAGGGAAAAACCAGAGGACCAGGAGGAAAATCCACGCGACCATAGGGAGAGAGACACGCAAACTCCAAATATGCAGCAGGCGTTGTCAGGGTCGGGATCGAACCCACGACCTCCTGTGTACCAGGCGAGGTAGTTAACAACTCCTAGCCACTGTGGCGCCCCTCACGTTTGGCGACTGGAGGCAGTGGATATTTCGCTTCTTCAACAACAACAACAAACTGACCACATTCGTCAGTAGCAGCTGTAGCCTTTAAATAAATAAGTATAGAGTAGAAGACGTTTCCGGCAATGGCCATCACTCTTCACAGCACATCCACCAAGAAGCGCCATGGCCTATAACGTCGCTTTGTACAATTTTTTTTTAATTTTCAAGTCCACTCTTATTGATGAATTTGTTGAGAGGTTTTTTTTGTTGTTAATTGTGCTTGTGAACCCCCACCGCTACCACCAACGCAGCATCACCAAATAATTTGTCTAAATGTTTCTTAGTTTGCTATATGAAGCGTGTGGAAATCCACAGCACTAAAAATGCACCATCTGTGAAAGTATCCTATGTATATTTATATATTCTAAGAGTGCAAACTGCACGCACACGCTGTAATTTGCAAGCACAGCGTGAGATCACGTGTTTCTTAACCGCCAGGTAATTTCCCGCTTTTGTTGCAGCTCACTTTGCGTGGGACATTTGAAATGGCTGCTCCCTTAAAAGCTGTTCGCGCTGGCGATTTGATGAATTTTTTTGTTGAGAAACACAACTTGTCGCGTTACACAAGGTGCCGTTTGGTGGCACTCACACGGGGTAGCCTGGCAGGTGCCCCGTCGTCCGGGAATCTGTTCCGCATGAAAATGCGTCGGCTGGAATCTGACTGACAGTGGCATTAGTGTTGTTATTATTATTATAACTCCCTCCAGTGAGAAAAATCTGCAATACTCCAAAAGGAGGTGGCCTCAAATCCCAAACTATATATGTTTAAAGTACCATATTGAAGATGCGTTGGAGGATTTCCTGGGTAAAGAATTTAAAGTTTTTTTTCATTCCTGCTCAAATGTGCGTGCGTGTGTTGAGTCGTGGTTGTCGTGGTTGGTGCGCTGCGCTACAGCCAACACCGGTGTCGATTATCTGAACCGGTCCTGCGCCTCCCCTAGGTCGACTCAGCCTCAAATGAGTACCCGGTGCGGTGTGTAAACATCGCCACTGGGGAGACAAAGGCGGCCGCGCGTGGTGTTGGCCACCCACCCCCTCGTGTGCCATAGTGCAGGCCTTCATAGGTGCTCGCTAACAGCACTTGCCCCAGCAGTCTGTTAAGGCTACACGGGAGATCGTTGTTTTCGGCTACTACACTCTGCTCACACAAGCATGGGGGGCGGAGGGCGCATTTGAACTGTAGATTAAACGCACGCAACAAAACGCACGCTCTCCCCTTACATTTTTCATAAACCATCTGTATGCATGCAAAAGATGTGAAAAGCACCGTTCCGTTTTGGAGTTGTTATTTTCTCACCACACACGCACGCGTGCACGCACGCACCGCACGCAGCACGGGAGAGGCCGGAGCGTGAGAGTGCGCGTGTTGCTGTTGGTGTGCGCAGCGACTCGATCCCGTGAGTTTGACCGCCACCCACAGCCCTCGTCAAGCCGAGGCGGTGCGATCGTGGCGGTGGGAGGGTGGGGGGTGCCCCCCCCGCGCGCCACCCCAATTAGCATGCAAATGGAGCGTGCGCGCGCCGCATTAGGCATGCAAATGGGATGCGCGCGCAGCGCACGCGCGGCGCATGCAAAAATCCCCCCAGCACCCCCCAGCACCGTCCACCCTCGGCTTCGCGGCAGCGAGACGAACACAACCCGCACGGTGGCTCGCCGCGGCCACGCGGTGCGTTCGGCCGTTGGTGAGGTGGTTGTAGTGGGAGCGGCAGGAGGTGGTGGTGTGGTGGTGGTGTAGTGCTGGTGATAGTGGTGATGATGGTGGGATACCAGCGGTAGTGATGGGTCGTATGATAGTGGTGGTGGTGGTGGTTGTGTGGAACTCGTGGTAGTAATGGGTTGTATGATAGTGGGGGCGATGATGATGATGTGAAACTGGTGGTCGTGATGAGTGGTAAGTTAGTCGTCGTTGGTGGTGGAGGAGCAGGTGGATGGCTGGGTGGTGATGGCGAGGTTTAGTTCGCGCTGCTGGCTTGTGTCGGACGAGCGAGACGGAGTGTTCGACGTTCACGGGGCGCCCTGGGTAGCAGCGACGGCAGCAGTCGCCGGCAGTGTCGCGGCTCTCCGTGGTCGTCACGCTGGGGCGGTGGCCTCCGGCCGGGGGGGTGGCTGTGCACGCAGAGCCCACGCCCCAGCCGGCGGCGACGATCGGTGAATCTGGTGACTATATTGCAGGTTGCCCTCCGTATATGTGGCTGCAGTTGACCTGCATCGTGCAGCTAGCCCGTAGGTTGTCCACCGCACATTCCGTCATTTGTTTCCACTTTCCTCCGTCTCGTGCCAATATGCTCAAGTTAGTGCCACGCCTCTCTGGCACCAATCTCTTGTGATGTCGTTGTCGTCAAGCCATCCTCTGTCAGGGCTTCCTCTCTTTCCAGTTCCTTCCATTTTTTCTGAGCAACAACAAACTTTTAACTTTCCTATTGTTGTCCATCCTACTACACATTGTGTCCAAATAGTGCCAGTTTTACTTGCACAAGAGCCTAGATATATATGTATATATGGGTGCACACGTATAATGATGAACGGTGATAACCTACGATGCGGCTTGGGCGTCATGAATGCCGATATTTTCTCAATAAATGGGGATTCTCGTGTGCGAGGGCAGTGGGCCTCGATGGTAAGGGCGCGCATTCATATCCTACTCAGGGTCGACCCAGACCAGCATCCCCGCGAGATGACATAGCGTAGTACCACTCGGTACTAAGCCAGCAGTAGCTCTTCAATAGACATCCTGGGCCCAGCCATAAGAATGCTGTGAGTGTGTGGAGAGCGGCGACTCGGTGGCTATCGGACCTGGCTCCCTAACGTAGATTCCCAGCCACTTGTGTGTTTTGTTGTAGTAAGTTTTCTTGTGGTTGTTGTTGTTTGACTTGCATCCCACTGGGATTTTTTGCACACAGCGTTGGTGTACGGTGCTTTTTTTTCGGGAATATTTTTGCTGTTTTTTCATGGATTTTCTGTTTGCACAGTCACATAGTCACTTTAAGATGTTTTCTTGTTCGTGTTTTTGGTTTTTTGTTTGTTGTGGTTGCACCTGATTCAAGAGCCGAATGGCTCACAGGGCTATACCAAAATAAAGAAACTTAAACATCAGATGCGAGCGTTTCTGATGTTGAACTTGTCTTTGGCCAATCGCTGGGTCGACTCAGCCATAAATGGGTACCTGGTGCGGAGGAGGGTGCTAACGTCGGCACTTGGGAGACAAATCGGGTTGGGCACGGTGATGGCCGCACGATCCCGTCCTGCGTCATGTCAGCCTTAATAGGTGCTCGCTAACAACAGCATTCATGTTTGTGTTGTTGTGCTGTGGATCGTTTCTTTATCTGTGTGTGTGAACAGATTGGAACCCTGCCTAAATGAAAAGCCACTCATGTTAACCAACAACTCATTGTTTATGGATATCAATGTTTTTATTATTCAACATTACCTAACACGGAATTCGGACAGGATGAATGTATTATGCCCTGATAAAATATCAGTAAGAGAGTTAAAGCCCTTTGTCAAACCACTGCTGGATGAAGCATTTCCCGTAGCGAGTTTGTCATGGAAGACGCGCTTCTGCGGCCGTCTTGAACGCTCTTCCTTCCAATATTAGGAAGCCACTGGAGCTATGCCAATTTTTTATTATCTAGATTGAAAACTCATTTCTGTCGAACGTTTTTTCTTGTGTAGTTTGTTGTCCTTCGCACATCCGATTCGCACCGTTGGCTACGTACGGCGTGAAAGAAGTTGAACACGCATACATACAGGCATACGTACGTACCATGATCAGGGCTGGTATGTGAAGTGAAGGGGAGGCCCGAGACGGGTTCAGAGGTCACTTGCCATTGTCGGGAATTGAACTCAGCTTGCCTGATCTCTGCAACCACTGCTTACCTCCTCTCCCTCCATTAACACTACAGCAATTTACATAAATGATTTGCGATGATGTAGATCATCTTGCAGTGGCAAAATGTTATCTCCCTTGCCTGCTATGCAGGAAGCTCATGGGTTCGATCACAAACCCTGACGATGCCTGCTGTATATTTGGAGTACGCGTGTTCTCTCTCTCCCCATGGGGATTTCTCTCCGTGTCCTCCGGTTATTGCCCCCCCCCCCCCGTCCACATTTAGAAACAACAGCACGCGTTTAGATCATTTGGCTGCTGCAATGAATTCCCACATGTGATGATATAAGCCACTATCGATGAGCTATCATGTGTGGCCAGGTCGCCTCTGAAAAAGTGCTAAGGGCTGGTAAATAAAATAATTGATCTTAGCTTTTTCAAATCGTGCAAGTGAAGCTCAAACATTGTCACGTTGCAGCATATTAACAGGGCGTTGTGAAGAGGGTGGTGGTCCTTTTGGACTCACTGCAGTAAGTGGAATCGTTTGTGGCAATAGTCCGTTGGGAATGTGGTTATCATTAGTCGGTCACAATCAGCGACGTGCAACACGCACCCCCCCCGGTAGCACGCTGCACCCGCTTGCTGTCGGCTTTGGCGTCACACTCCAAGGGAAGCAATCTACTTGGTCCACCGATGATGAGGATCGTGCATTGTAAGTGTGCAGCACGAGACTTTTAGATATTTAGGCTGACGCTGTACTCGGGAGTAAGAGCAGCCAACCCCCCCCCCCCCCAGGCTCTATAATGTTTGGGGCCCAAATTAAAACACGTTGCCTTTCAGAATTCTCTGGTTGTCAGGTTTATAGCCTCTAACGTAATGAGATGGTTGCACGCATGAGATGAGAGCGGTGGTTCGCACCCTGTGGTCCGTGCACCGCCGCCACTCCACTCGGCCGTGAGAGGCGTATGCATGTTGAACTTCTTTCGCGCCGCACATAGCCAGAAATGCTAATTGGCGGAGCTATAGCGGATGTCATATCTGGTGCGCAAGACACCAGATTTCGTACAGAATGGTGGTGCCCAGACGCGTGTTGAGGATTGGCGGCGGTCGACCGCGGTCCAGGAAGGTTTTGGAGCCCCCCGTAGGCTTTGTAGGTACAGTACGGTATTATACACGTGTACAGGAAACCTTTGTTGTGAAGGTATCCAGTTCTGACTGAGCGGAGAAATTCAGGCCAAAAGCAGGCTTTCAGAGAGGGGAAATCTGAGCTGGCCACAGCGTTGCTCCATCCCGCCATTGTCGGCGATGCCGTGGGCTCACTTTGTCCACACATTTTAGCAGCAGGCGCAATGGCTTGCTCTTATTTCCTTAACGCTACGGGATATTCATCGTGAAGGAAAATAAACTGAAGTATTCGCCAAAAAATGGCAGTGAATATCATTGCGATTGCTTAATATTGGAAGAAAAATCTAATCGATTCCATCGTATTAATGCGTGCGCATTTTTTTTAACGAGCAGCTAATTGCTTATTACAATTCTAAGTTGTGCGCCTATAGACGTTGCCTTTACTTGAGCTGCCTGCAGATTAACAGCGTCGCCATGTTTAACTGTGTTTTAATTGACTCAGCATTTGACCAGGAATTTAAATGGATAATCCAAAAACAACGGAATGGCCCCCGTGCTAAGCGGCGCTTAGTCTCGTGTGAAGACTCGCAGCCTTTGTGTAGCGGCTGCCGAGGGGCGAGCGTCTCACAGGGCAGGAGACATGCTGGGGACGGAATAAACGGCAAAGCGTCTACCCATAGCTGACAGGGAGGGTCCTCGCCTGTAAACATCTGGCAGTTTGCCAGCATTGCTTCAAGCGAGCCTGACTGCCGATGAGACACCCGATGTTGAAACCGTGCTCCGGAGTTTTGCGAACCAATCTCGCTGAATCATGTACTCCCAGAAAGTCGTGTGGCTGAGGGGATGGGTCAAGAATGTTTTTCTTTTTTTTACGTGGAGGGGTCGGATACGGGAAAAAAAGTGTACGGTTTCCATAAAGTTGGTTCGCTCCCCCGTAATTCAGTTTACGGCATTATCTACGATCTCCCCTCCACGCACACACTCGATAACTCTCTCCGTGTAAGTTAATGTTCTCGGAGAAACCTCGTTTTTTTTCTGCAGATCAAGCCAAAATGGGTTCCTGCCCATGCTTGCGTTCCGCCAAATCTGCAGTACTCGCGCGGAGCGTAAGCGGTTCTGGTCTTCATGGCCCGCGACTCTCTGTACGGGGTCTGCAGTGGGGTGCCCGTCCTGTTCCCTTCCTGCCCATTGGGGTAACTGCCCTTCCCATTAGCGCGTGCTTCTCAGCTGCTTGTTTCCTTGTATTCTCATCTCATACAAATTATATTGTGCGCAGATGTTTTAATTCATGGTAACGAGCGTAAACTGGAAACGCCATTTGTTCGACGTGACTAAATGAGTGTGCATTTGCCTCCGCAGCGTGTATGCAACAATAGAAGCAGGTGGGGGGGGGGGGCATTGTGTAGTGCCAGTTGAGAGCCAATGGGACGCGTTTTTATTTGTACCCAGATGAATCTTGCAGTAAAAGAGGGAAACAAAATGATGGAGAGCAAAGCAATTCTGTAAAGAAGAGCGGTGTATAATAACAGTGGTCAAAGCTAATGCGCGATTAAATGCGGCAAACCCATTATATATTGTAATGTAATAATTTCATAATACTATATTATGAAGAGAAAAAGTGCTGCTGGCTGATGGGATTGAGGGATGATCACGTCCATGTGATGTGCGTCGTGCTAGTTATTTGCCGAAATAATTACGTTACGTGGAGATCGTACTTATTTAAAAATGGACAAAAACAATACCGCTACAGAGTGCAGCGTGACTAAAACTCGCTCGGCGTGACTGCCGCCGTACCTGCCAACGATCACGGCTTCAGAGGCCACCCTCCCCCCGACATCCCCGCCCACCAATTAGAGACGCAACAAGGTGGGGGGCAGGAGGGGGGGGCAACGCGCCGCCGTCAGCGGTGGCACGCGGCAGATCGCAGCCGGAGCGGGCGCCGCTCTTGGCGTCGTGCCAGCCCAGTCGCAGCGACGACGCCGGGAGAGAGGGAATTCCCGCCACGCCACGCCACGCATCGCGGGCGCGGCGTGCCACCAGCCGCCAGCCAGGAGGGGAGGCGCGGCGGCGCCGACGCGCGCCACGTGCCAGCCCGGTACCCGCGCGGACACGTGGCAGCCAAACGGCGCGCGCCCCGTGCGGGCGGGGCACGGTGCCAGCCCGTCTCCGCCCTCCCCTCGTTCCCCCCCCTCCCTCCCTGGCTGGCCGGCGTGCGCACGTTCCCACGCGTGCCGTGCCACCCGTCGGCCGCCCGCCGCTGCCGCCGCCGCCGCCGCCGCCACCTCGCCGGGTGGACCGCCGGAGCCGAGCGCTCGCTCGCTCGGATCGTCCGACGAGTGGGCATGCGTTGCGCCTCCGAACAGTCACGCGAGCGATCGGCTGCGCGGTATTGATCCCCCCGCCCCCCCTACGATGAAATAGTCACGTCAGTTAAGCAGGGCCGGGGACCGCGTTCGCTTCGCCGTGAGACTAAAACGACGCCGCTGCGATCTGCATTCCCGTTGGCCGGGGGGTTGCGTGCATGCGTGCGCGCGTGCGAGCTTCAGGCGGAGCCAGCGGTGACCCGGGAGGGAAGCAACCCCCCGTTAACATCGCTTACGTCGGCCGCCGACTTGTATCCAGCTCTGATTGACGAGAAGTATTGAGCGCTCGGTCATTACGAGGTCAAGGTGTCATCCCGCGTCTCCGGCGTTGGTATAAAATCCTGCGGCATGGTCACTCTGGGCTTTCTGCATGGTGGTAAACTCTTGACGAGTGGGAAGACCTGTGTGTCTAGGAAAAGCTTACCCCGTGTGTGATTTTAGTAGTCACAGGCTATTTTTCGTTCTGGTATTTGTGAAATAATTAGCGTTATGCGGCAGCCATGCTGGAGCCCGAACGTCGTTCGTGCGCGACGATGCGAGGTGCAGAGGGGATTGGCGATGAAGCCAATCGTGAAGTTGCTAAACGACGGAGCACAATGGAGGGACTTCCTTTAGGACCCGTCGTTGGCGACAGACAGACAGACGGGACTTGAAAAGGAAGACGCCTCACCTAAAATAATGGATTTCACTCATTTATACAGGGTGCTTCAAAAAAATGTTATCGTTTTTAATGGAAAAGAACGGATAGTACACTGTAACATGATAACAATGTAATGTTAATAGCTTCAAAAAGTCAAAGAGTCTGCACATGTTCGCCATTATTGTCAACACATGGCTGGAATCTACTCCAGGTGATCTCCACAGCCCAGAAGCACACATTTCTTGTGGCATTGTTGCAAATTCTCAGAAGTGTTAACACATTTTTTGAAGCACCCTGTATTACCAAAAGAGTAAGCAAGTTGCCAGCATATTGCATCAGGCTTCCAATCGTGAGATTTCCAATTCAGATCGTGGCTAGGTTGATTTGAGCCCATCGTTCCGCCCGTGTTGAGTGTGGCTGGCATAACCTTGCCGTGAGGTCCCCTTGGGTGGGGTCGCCACCTTCACTCCGTGGCATTTCCACTGCCGGCTCGTAGCGGCAAGTGGACGGAGGTAGCACCGTGTCTGTTGGACTGTGACCATGCGCCTATTTTTTGCGAGAGTGGATATATATATTTTTTGCAAGCATGGATGTTCCGCAATTTTTTTTCCTTTTCTCAGAATGAAATAATTCCAAATATTTCATGACTTTGCCTCACCGTTACAAAAGGATGATTGATTTTGATATGTTTTGTATATCGGTGGCCCATATCCGTTATTTCAAATGTATATATGAATGCAGTCGCTCATGCCCATGATCAGTTAAAACAGCTAAACAAAGTTTACCCGTAAACTTCAAAATACATGTTGTGTGCTTTTTGACGTGTGTTTCAATGCAATTTTCTGTAAAACCCCAAGTAGTATTATTTTATTCCTTTATGTAACCCAAGAAAATCTTACTGAGTCTCAGTACTCAAGAGGACCATGCTTTGAAATGTTTTACTAGTTTGTATATATAAAATCGCATATAAAGGGAAATTAGTGCCCAAAGGACATCCACTCATACGAGGAGAGAACACACAGACACGATTGACACCTACTTGCAGGCACCTCCATCTCTTGTAGACGGGCATCTCTTCCACACGGTGGCCACTTCGCGGCGTAAGCCTCCGGCCTGGTCTATGGTTCCTGCACAGTTCCAGCACCACACACGGAGACTTTTAACAGAAGTTAACAGCGTCTGTACCATGAATTTTCTCCGTTTTTTTTTTTATCAAACTCTACGGTTTGATTTAAAAAAAGCCAACTTATCGATGGCAATTCATGGTTAAATGACATGTATTTTATTTAATACTTTTTTTAAAATTTCCAGAATACAATTTTCATGTGACCCAAAATACATTTGTAAAAAGAATGTTTGTCGGTGTTCCATCTGTGTTGCACTGCAAGGAGGTTCGTGAAAAGCAGCTACAAAGCGGTGAGCAATATCGTGTCTGCCAAGTCAGGTGGGAGAATTTGTGTTGCCAATAAAATACTGTACAACACTTCAATCATCTTACAATATCACAGGATGTGTAATAATTTCTTGAAGGGTACTTTACAGTTATCTGTACTTGAATGTAAAAATTTGACGATAATTTAATTGGCAAAAATAAACTTCATGCCCATGCACAAACACGGTTCTCAAAGATACCCAATTTTAATTGCAATTCAGCTCATCAATAATACAAAAATTGGCATCCAGCAGCAACAGCTTTTGCTACGTCCTTATTTCACGAACGTACGACTGTCTCGGCGCCCTTATCGGCACTGCACGGTGCGGTCTGGACAAGCAGACAAAGTTGGGTGCATAGGCCGACCGGTTACACCATGTCACGTAACCGGACTTGGGTGTCCCTCTGTCGTCGGTGACCTCGTTAGAGAGCGGCGCTGCCACCGCACCGGTTGCACTCGTTCCCTCGTCACGGGACCGCGGGATGTGGCGACGGCCTGGAGTGGCCTTCATCCAGCAGCGGATTTGAGTACGGCTGCCGCCGATTGCCGACGACGATTCGTCAATGTCGCCGTCTTTTTAATGATACGTCATCGCGTTCTCCCGTTGATACTCTTAACGGTTGCAAAATTCTGCTCGTCTCTTCCGTCGCGCTCAGGAGATTCGGCGACGTCCCCCAAAAGTGACGTGACGTGCGCCGCAGCGGGCACGCATTGTTAATGCAGTTGCTTTGATTGTCATTTCAATTTTTTTTCTGATTTGCAAAAGCATGAACCAGGTCCATCCCACAAGGTTCAAAGGTCGAGATAAGTAAATTTTTGACCCTGTCACCGGGGTGCTGCTGTGACGAATGGCTCCCTCGCTTGAGGCAGCTGAGGTCCGCTGAGCCTTTTATGATGATAAATACGGGAATACGATTGTGTGACATTGCATTGTTAGGTGGCAGAATTTACTGCATGGAAGAGCTTTGGTTGATTAGGTTCACTGCGAATTACATTTGTTTTTCTTCTAAATACCACAATCAAAACAAAATTGGCAATCAGGAATTGACAAAAATGTATAAAAGCAGATTGGACTCGAAGCCAGTGCAGTGTTGCTTCGGTATTCGCTTTCTGTGCATGGTCCAAATTAATTAAAACACGCTCATTGTATTCGTCGTCGGCAGTAGTCATATTGGACATGATAACACCATTTGCACATTTTAAAAAAAGTTTAATAAGCTTTACAAAAATAATAAGAAATGTGTGGCAAGTGTTTTAATAGAGTCTGAAAAATAAATTTGTACCACTGTCAAGACCGCGTGTGGTCAACATTTTGTCGATAGAGAATTCCCATTAAACTCATCATCTTTAGCGCTCGTGTTTATGCGATTGTGCAGTGAATGATGTGCATTCAATTAGAACGAAGCCGAGCGCTGTTTAAAGCCATTACCTCCGAGGGCTCCTGGTTGACTGAGGCATCGTCATTAATGCCTGTCCACTTCATTCACCCCAGCCTGAGCAGAAGGAACGGTGCTCACAGATATCTCGCATTGATACAACTACAGGGCTCCATCAAGGCACCTGTGACCTAGGATAATCGTCATAATAAGTCAGTAAATTTGGTATTCGCTGCATCACGCCCTTTCAGATGCGCTTCTGCGGCCGTCTGGAATGCTCTTCCTTACGATATTAGGAAGCCACTGGAGCTGTCCGCTTTTAAATCGTCTAGATTTAAAACTCTTTTCTTTATAACTGCTTTTTGTGTTTAGTGTTGTCCCCCCCCCCCCCCCGCACCTCCGATTAGCACGTTTGGCTACCTACCGTGCGAAAGAAGTGTAATATACGTACATGCATTCACGTTACTGTTATAGCGCAAGACCGTCGTCACAAACCACGGTGCTGCTACGTTCCACAAGCGTAAATCCGCGGGTAGTTTCGCGGCAGGGGGGCGGTGTTGCTGTGTGTAACCCCAAACGAGTCATTTGCGTTTTAGAATTCGTTAAATTTATTCGAACCGTGACGCCGGCATCCGATCGCCTCTTTGTTTTGCATGACGTCACATGCCTCTTTAACGGCCCACCCTTCAGTGCACTGTGAAACGGATGGCGTGTCGTACTTGCTGTTGATGCGCGAAATAACCAGGGCGGCCCGCCGGATTCGAACCGCCAAGCCCTCCGACAAGAGGCGAGCGAGTAATAAATACGGTACTTAATGGCAATGCTGGATTTAAATATTTATTCAAACCTTTCACAATTATTTATTTGCCACGACTGATTGAACTATTTCGTATTTCACGTTGGTTTTTGTGGAATGTATCAGTGGTAGAAATGGTGTAAAGACAGATTGATTTGGAGGAGAACCATTCCAGTTTAGCGGTGATTTCTGGCATCGTGCAAATAAATCATTTGTAATTACCAAAAGTTAGATTACAATAACACGTAATGTTTGTATGTATGTTGAACTTCTTTCGCACCATACGTAGCCAACCGTGCTAATCGGAGGTGCGGAATAATAACACATTTAATTAGCATTTTGTGAAAATTAACACATATTTAAATATTTTGATTTAAAGCTTTCGTGACTGCAGTAATGCATATTCTTAGCTCTTTCGGTAAAGTCACGTTGAAGGGAAACAATAAAATAATACAATATATATTATTTTATTGTTTCCCTTCAACGTGACTTTACCGAAAGAGCTAAGAATACATATTTAAATACTTTTAAATTAGTTACACACAAAAATCACGACTGCACACGTTATTGTGAGCCAATTGGAAAGTTGTTTCGTTCAATTGGATGATTACAAGACGTCACACATCATCTAATGCAGCCCTGCATGCTCACCACGGGATAGCGCTTGCCATTAATGACGGATGCACGGGCAGAGAGAGATGTCACTGAAGCGATGGCCAAATGGAGGGAAGTATGATGATCATTTTTATTCAGTCAGATAGAGCTTGCTTGACGACTGAGCACCACGGTCACGAGGAGATGTTAACTACCTCGCCTGGTATGCAGGAGGTCGTGGGTTCGATCCCGACCTTGACGCCTGCTGCTGTATATTTGGAGTTTGCGTGTCTCTCTCCCCGTGGTCAATGTGCGTTTTCCTCGGGGTCCTCCGGTTTTTCCCTCCACATTTAGAAACGTGCCTTTGGAGTATTTGGCTGCTATAAATTTCCACGTGATGAGCCACTTCGTTGAGCTATCATTTGTGGCCAGGTCGCTTCTGAAAAAGAGCGAGGTACATAGCTCAGTGGACCTCACCTGGTAAATGAAAAAAACATTTAGTTTCATTTTAATAGTTTTTAGTTTGCATACACACACAAACAGCACTGCACATCAAATACTGTACTATATATATGAGTTGTATAAACAAAAACCTTGCAGACAGTACTGCAATACATTGCCACCGAAATGCAGAATAATATTGCACCTTCAGTGCAACTACAATATTCTTTACCGTGAAATGTGATCTTCATCCTGAAATTAAATAAATGTTTGCAAATGTTTACAACTGCTGTCGATATATTAAAGTAGAAATTATAAAATTACAATATTATTAATTGATGTTTATAAGTGAACGTGTAAAAGATATTCGTGAATTAGTCTTTATTCATTTTTCAAGTGTTTAAAAAATGTTTTTTTATTAATACTTTGCATATTTTTGCACAATGTTGTCTTATATTTTCCTATTTCACCTATTATGATGTGAACATCGATGCTCAAAATGAGGCTTCTGTGTTTGTATTTTCATCGCAAAGCTAATTAATGACAACTGCTAATTAGAACCAGCAAGGATAAGAATTAGTGTGTATTTGATCTTAAACACTTGCGTGTGTAATTATAAATCTTTATAGCAGGAAGCGGGAGTGCAGCGGCTAGTGTGCTGCGCGTTGAAAACCCATCGAACCGACTTTGATTTCCGCTCACGGCCAACACCAGTGACGATAATTTGAAACAGTCCTGGGCCTCCCCGAGATTAACTAAGGTGACCAGGCGTGGTGCTGACCACTCACCTCATAGGTGCTCGCAAACAGCACTCGCCCCGAAAGTCTTTAAGGCTATACGGGGGATCTTTGCCTTTGATAGATCTTGATTCAATGCACACTGCGAGTGGCATTCAGGCTTCCGTAGATAACGCTGCTCCGCTGAAGCAACTCTTTTCTCAGGACAGAATGTTTGAGCATCGAGCCATTGACCTTTGGACTTTTCACGTGAAAGTAATTCGAGCCTCAAGTCTGGCGGTGCTGGGACCTTCGCCGTTTGTTTGGTCTCGAAGAGTTCAGGATGGCGTGCCGAGCAGACAGAAGCATTTGGTATTATTAATCTGTATGGAGGAGAAACGGAGGATATGATGATCAAAATCCACATGTCATTTGCTGACTTCCAAAGCAAGAGAAACCCTCAGCAAATTCATTCCACGCAGACGTCAATTCCCAACCCGCATCTACACCGCACCTGCCTGAGAAGGACGCTGTGTGGGTCTCTGTAATCCTTGGCTGAGAACAGCACTGGGATGTAATGAAGCCTTGCTGCTGCTGTGGTGCTGTGGGCCTCCTGGATAAACTGGGTTTCATGTCATTACATATCTGGTCTAACGCCTCATCCTGGTCTGATACAAATAAACTACAACTCAAAACTAAACTATGTTTCATCCATAATACAGGTTTTTTTTTATTTACGTGATCAAACCCCCAAAACCTGTATTATGGATGATATTGGTTGCGAAAGCCTACGTGTTAAACTGACTAAACTATGTTTTAGTTTACCAGGTAAGGCCCACTGAGTTTCATAGCTCTCTTTCAGAAGCGACCTGGCTACAAATGATCGCTCAACGAAGTGGCTTATCGTGTGGAAATTTATAGCAGCCAAATACTCTAAACGCACGTTGATTCTAAACATTGAGGGGAAAACCGGAGGACCCGGAGAAAAATCCACACGACCACGGGAGGAGAGACATGCAAACTCCGATTATACAGGCGTTGGGGTCGGGATCGATCCCACGACTTCCTGCATACCAGGCGAGGTAGTTAACATCTCTCCAAATGATAAAACACTCGTTTTTAAGTAGAGAAGTACAATTGAAAGTGTAAGTGCTGCTCAGTGCTTAGAGCGGCGTTGGTTGGCACTCTTACACGTGGGTGGCTCTGGGCCATGGCTTTAAACAACAAACTGACGATGATGGGCGCCAGTCTATAGCGGGCATCGCATTACGGTCTCTCTTCTCAAACAGAGATGGATACACAAGAGAGGGCGACGTACGTAATGGCAGACGTTTGAATGATTTGTAATTTTACTTTGGCTATAAAAGGTAGTCCTTCCTCCGGGGCAGTTGCGTGGAACACACGGCGGCTCGGGCAGCTTGCATCGTTGAGTCTCGCGAGGAATTCAAATCGGTGTTTGGTTTCCCGCACTGGACACCTTCGGTTGGTTATCGCACTTTTACTGTTGTTCTGTTCCCCCCCCCCCCACCACCACCACCACCACCAAAAGCACATATTTCATGTTTTTTGTTAGTAACAATACAGTTTTATTTAACACAAACAGTGTTTTGCAAGCAATGTCATATAGTTGGTAAGGCAAAAAAAAAATCCATATGAATGTGCATTGGCTATACGAACCACGGAGTTCTTAGTTACCGCACTTAATATGCATTCGTATCAGTGTGTGTATAGATGTTGAACTTCTTTCGCACCGTACGTAGCCAACCGCGCTAATCGGACGTGTGTCTGTATGTATGTATGTATAGATGTTGAACTTCTTTCGCACCGTACGTAGCCAACCGCGCTAATCAGAGGTGCAGGGGGAGGACAACAAACTAAACACAAAAAGCAGTTCTAAAGAAATACATTTACAATCTAGATTGAAAAGTGCATAGCTCCAGTGGCTTACTAATATCTGAAGCAACAGCGTTCCAGACGGTCGCAGAAGCGCATTATAAATTGCGCGATGCAGTGACCGTCTTTGCTCAATGGCGATTAATGTGAGCATACAAGACTGAATGTGAATTTGGTTTTGACTGCTGGGGAAAGTATAGGTGCAAGAAGTCAGGGAAGACAGCGAATTAAGTTACACAAGCAATATGAACAATTGGATTCAACTGGCAATATCTAATGCAGAGTTGCCTCTGTGGTAGTAGTTACATTGGAGAAACCAAACTCCATGTCTCGGACCGCATTCGTGAACACAAACCAGACCTTAAACACGGTAGGACCAACACCTCGGCCGTGGCAGATCATTGTTATAATTCAGTAGGCTCACATGACATTGACTTTTCCAAGACAGAGGTTCTTTGTAAGCCATCTGGCTACCATGAGAGATTCGTTCATGAGGCTATCCACATATACAAGCACAGAGACAATTTCAACCGAGAAGATAGATGCTGGCTTAGCAATCACTGGAAAGATTTGATAAACCATTTCAGGTCTTAATTGATTGTTCACGCTTACGATGGCTTTCAGACAGCATACATTATTTTTTCGTCTCCCCCCTCCTCTTCTCAGAACATAGATGGACTAGTCCTTCTAAATAAACTGCCAAATCGCTGCGCGTGGCGCTAGCGTTTTTTCAAATAAGTAAATAAATAATTACACCGTTTGAAAATAAATAAATTTATTCAAACCGACACACCTGATGACGACCGTTTGTGTTATGGTCGAAACGTCGTGGGAATTTTTAAAAATTGTTTTATATATATTTTATTGTTTTATTGTTTCCCTTCTACGTGACTTTACCGAAAGAGCTAAGAATATAATGCAGAGTTCTTAAGTAAATATCGTGGACAGGAAGAAGCGTTCCAGATGGCCACAGAAGCTCATTTGAAAGCGCACAATGTCTTTGTTTTTAATAAGGTGGCTCCAAGTTCCCACAGCTTGAGACGACGTGCATGCTGCACGTGTGTGTGTGGGGAGCGGCGGTGTAGCGATTAGCGCGCTGCGTTACGAACCTGGCGACCTGGGTTCGATTCTCAGTCACGGCCAACACCAGCGACGATTAACTGAACCGGTCCTGGGCCTCCCCTAGGTCGACTCGGCCTCAAACGAGTACCTGGTGCGGTGTGTAAAGACGTCGCCACTGGGGAGACAAAGGTGGCGGGGTGCTGGCCACCCACCCCCCTCGTGTTCCGTAGGCGTTCGCTAACAGGACATGCCCCAACAGTTTTACGGCCAGCCAATGTTGGCCGTGTTTGGTGGAAGAGCGTTTGGAGTTTAAGTTAAGAAGTCGGTATTGGCTCGAAGTGCGGGCGGAAGGGAGAGCTGAACTGATCGAGCACGGCACGAGAGAGGACGTGGTCACACATTGAGCGGCGACTGACGGCAAGAGTTTTTTGACTGGGCTGTAACGGACGGAGCAGATGGCACTGGTGGGGAGTGAGTAAGTGGGCCTCATGGGGTTGAGGTGTGGTCAAAGCTAAGTCGCGGTAAAGGAAAAGAAGATCAGAGTGCAGCCGTCCGTGCGAGAGGTTATGATGAATGAATGAGCTACGTTTAAGAGAAGTTGAGAATTGAGGCGGATGATTGGCCAGGTGGCATTCAGTGAAATTTCATATCCTGGCTTGGGGTCTCTCAGTGAAGGCGGTCAATATCAAATGCTCAGTAAAGTGCGTGGTCTATTATTTGCGTGCTTCGACGTGCATGTAAATAATCATCTATATCCGTTGCTAATCCACTGCTTGATGAAGGCCTCCCTGTCGGTCACGTGGCTATTGGAGCATTCTTCAGAGCGTGGTGGTCAGTGCAGGTTGGTGAATGGGGGGATCAGGACCGGTTTCAGTCCACGGACTTTAGCCTTAACTGGGGGACTTAACTCGGCTCGCCAATCTCGCGGCACGGTGCGGTAATCACGGTGCCACCGCTCCCCTCAAATGTATGAGTGTACTTGTATAGACGCAAATTACTTAAAAAAAAATATGCACAGAACTCACCGTGATTATTAAAATAGAATTCCCCACCACTGCAGGACTTATTTTTGGTTATTTGAACACAAAGATAAGACTTTAACATAACCCCCCCCCCCCTTTGTGATGCTGCTATATTTGACATCTCACTCTTGAGCCAGGTTGAATGGCTGTCACGGTGTGGGTGCCCGCGATAGACCTCTACATCGTGTGCAGTCAGCTCGCATGCATTTTGGGGAGTCCATTGATGCCCTGTTTATGAGGCTCTCGGATGGTTAAAATATAGACTAAACTGCATAAACGAAAATGTTTTTTTTTTATTTTCACCAGATAAGGCCCACTGAGCTATATGTAGCTCTTTTTCAGAAGCGACCTGGCCACAAATAATAGCTCAACGAAAGTGGCTTATCAGGTGAAAATGTATAGCAGCCAAATACCATAAACGCATCTTTCTAAATGTGGAGGGAAAACAATTGGAGGACCCGGAGAAATATCCACACGACCACGGGAAGTGAGACATGTAAACTCCATATATACAGGCGTCGGGGTCGGGATCGAACCCACAACCTCCTCGGTGCAAGGCGAGGTATTTAACTTATCGCCCACGTGGCACCAGATGCTTGTGCACGCGTGCGTGTGGAGAGCAGTAGTACGGCAGTTAACGCTCTGCGCGTGAACCGGCGATCCAAGTTTGTGTCCCGCTTGCGGCCAACACCGATGACGATTATCTGAACCGGTTCTGGGACTCCCCTATGTTGACTCGGCCTCAAATGAGTACCTCGTGAGATGTGGAAACATCGCCACCAGGGAGACAAAGGCGATCGGACGTGGTTGCTGGCCACCCACCCACCCACCCCTCGTGTGCCGTGCCGGCCTTCATAGGTGCTTCTCGCTTGCAGCACTTGCCCCAAACGTGTGTTAACGCTATGCGGGGCACCTTTGTCTTTATATACACAGATATATCAAACAAACACTCGCCACCAGGGAGACAAAGGCGGCCGGGCGTCGTACTAGCCACCCACCTCATGTGCCGTGCCTGCTTTTCATAGGGGCTTCTCGCTTGCAGCACTTGCCACAACAGTCTGTAAAGGATACAGGGGGAATCGTTGTCTTGTTTGAAGTGGTAGAGTAAACGGTGATTTGCCTACTGTGCTTCGGACTCGGCCAACGACAATAACGCCACAAGTCCACACATAAACCTTTCCTCTTGCTGACCTTCACTTGACTCATCTGACATGAGTACCTGGCGTTTTGTGGTTTACTTTCACCCAGGTGTGACAGAGATGGCGCCTCCATTCTCCCGCATGCTGAGCTGTAATAGGTGCTCGCTAACAGCTGATCGTATAAACGCCGCGTTTCGGAGCTTTGCCTTTGTACGCGTGCACTGTACGTTCACAGTAATGACAGTCGCTGATTATTATTGTTAGTTCTTCACACTAAATCCCAGTCAGCTGCCAACGTCAACTCACGCCCACCCCTTGCTGTGTGCTCTAGAACACCGCGCGTGCCGTTACAATGAGCCGTTAATTTCGATTGCTTTGTGATGCTTTTTTGCGTGCGATATTTAATTATTTAAAAGTATATAATAAAATGGAACTTGCAGTGTTATTAAAATATAACAAATGCCGTATCCGGCAGGGTTGCTGCAAAATTATTCTTCACGATATGACACAAAATATCCTCTCTACATGCCACATCCTTCCTCAGAAATGCCTGTGATCGTGGCCTCCCGTCCATTTAGCTCTGTCCGTGATATTTGATTATTGCCAGTTGAATCCAGTTGTTATTGCTTATGTAACTTTATTCGGTGTCTTCCCTGACTTCTTGCACCTATACTTTTCCCAGCAGTCAAAATCAAATTCATATTCAGTCTTGTATTCTCGCATTTCTGGCCATCGAACAAAGATGGTCACTGCATTGCACACTTTCAGGTCCGTTTGTGGAACCCTCTTCCTTCTGATATCAGAAAGCCACTGGAGCTACGCAATTTAAAATCTAGATTGAAAACTCATTTCTTTAGAGCTGCTTTTTGTGTTTAGTTTGTTGTCCTTCCCCCGCACCTCCAATTAGCACGGTTGGCTACATACGGTGCGAAAGATGTTTAGCATACATACATTTCACGCCCAAGATATCTAACCCTGCCTTTCTCTAATTATCCTCATGAATGTTCTTGTTGTGTACCATGCTGCCATCCATAATATATGTATGGCACTCGTCTTGTATATCCGTCACGTCTTCTTAAAAAAACACATTGCTGTTGTTTCAAGTTTGCTTTAAAGTCTTTGTAATTACATTTTGATTTAAAGCTTTCGTGACTGCAGGGATTCATATTCTTGGTTCTTTCGGTAAAGTCACATAGAAGGGAAACAAATTTTCTTGTGGTTTTCACACCTGATGATGATTGCTTGTGTTGCAGTCGAAACGTCGTGAGAATTTTATTATTTTATATTTTTATAATTTAAAAGTCTTTGTTATTGTCCAGCATTCACATCCATAAAACAGAAAAGACCATATGCAACACTGATATTGATCTTCACAACAAGACAATTATGATATCAGTTTCCTATAACTTTGCAATTGTATTTCACATTTCAAAGTATTGGTTTGCACTTTCTTGTACCTCCCGTAAGAGTAAAATGGCTTAAGCATTCTTCTACTGCGGTTTACAGCCTGCCATACATCTTCTAATCCTCGTGAACTTTACAAGCTTAAGAGTTTATGACGCACACAACCGTCCATTACTAACATTATGAGTTGATTAAAATGAACTACAAAAATAGATGACGTCTTTTAGCCTTCACGCCGTCAATTATTTCCAAAAAACATTTAGCGGAGCACCAATTTATTAATAGGTAAAATATTATTAATCAGAACTTTAATTATTGTGCATTTGTTGGTTCGTAAAAATGTTTTCAGAAAATTAAATACTTTATGAGAGTATAAAGAGCAATGATAATCACAATGTAACACATTTTGAAAAGCAGATGATACAATTGTGGTGGATCGTCCATCGTCCATGTATCCCGGCATCACAGTGTCGTGGCAACCACACGGTTCTGTACACGTCAACGCAACTCTACGGTAAAATGCACAACTCTTAGTTTCAACCAAACTGTATTGATGGGTAAATAATGTATTGTTTAAAACGTACAATCGCTTAAAACGAGGCTATTGTGTGATTTCGATTTTTGGGATTAGTAATGCGCATTTAGTTATCGACAGTCCGGTGGATTTACAGCGTTGACTGGCGGTGTCGTTAGCGAGGAGGGAGGTGCGCAGCTTTTCTCCCCGAGCCACGCGGCGTTCACACCACAGCATCGTTGCGCAACGGTTCCCAATGCACGGCCACCGTGGACCTCCACCAATCGGGGTTGGGCTTTGCGGCATCGCTGTCGGAACACAAACTCACGAGCCAGAATGTGTTGATGCCCGGTGATTGCTGCGAGGGTAAATGCCTTGCTCGTTCACGCTTTCGCTGGTCAGATCCGTAGGCGGTTACGGGTGTTTTGAGCGTCGACTGATTCACCCATTACCGGTTTTGATTTCTCTTAGCGCGGAGGTCATTCTCACTACTGGTTCTCCAGGGAGATGAGATGTGAGTTACAAGAATCGCAAGAATATTCAGCTAAAATTATGGTGAAACAGTACTCCCATCGGATGTTGTGTTGGCGGTGTAGCGGTGCAGCGGCGCAGTAGCTCACATACAGCACGATGGAGCCTGCTACTCGAGTTGGACTGCTGGCCTCGACCAACATCGGTGACAGCAAGTGACCTGGCCAAATACTCTAAACGCGTGTTGATGCTAAATGTGGAGGGAAAAACCGAAGGACCCAGAGAAAAATCCACGCGGCCATGGGGAGAACATGCAAACTCAAAATATACAGCAGCAGGCGTCAGGGTCGGGATCGAACCCACGACCTCCTGCATACCAGGCGAGGTAGTGAACATCTCGCCACCATGGCGAAATGTTTTCAGCCAATAAGATTAGTGGGAGGACACCATGGCGCCCCCACATTAACCCATGAGCTGTACTGACCAGTGTGGTGAAGTATGGTCAAATAACCCCCACAGCCGACACGGTGTCGGAAGGATCCATTTAGGAGTTCAAATGATTTTTATTACAATAATTCTATCAATACAATTAAGATATCAGCTTGCATGTATATCCAATGAGTATATTCTTCTTTAGGCACAGTTCAATCGAGCACATTGTATAGAATCTTGTATTGCTTCACTTGATATTGCTGAAGTTTAATATGGGGTGGAACTATAATGGACTTAAAGTTACATCCTGCTTGCGACACACAATGTTACAAAATTCCCCTTTGTTGCAAAGGACAAGTATAACAACAAAACCCACGGCGTTTCACAACGTGAAAAAGTGTTCCAAGCTAATGTTGTTTTTAAAGTAAAAAAAAATATCTAACATTACTCTTTACAAAAATGTGTGTGATCAGTTGAAATTTAGTCACGTGACTTGACAGCATCGTTTTTGGGCAGCACCTCTGTGAGGCCTAAGGGTGGCCGGCGCTTGCCAGGGGATGCAAGCGCCGGCTTAACCCTTCCCCTCGCTCCTCGATGGATTTGAGAGCGCTGCGGTTTTCGGCACTGGGCATCTGGGTCTGCAGACTGACGCGGGAAGAACTCGTGGCCATGTATAAGCTGATGATAACGATCACTTTAGAACGATCGCGATTGGATACAATTTGTTTAATAACTTACGATTAAGTATCCCCCACTGGGACAGTTAAGTCATTTAAATTAAAACGAAACTAAACGATGTTTACTTTACCAGGTAAGGCTCACTGAGCTATATAGGTCTTTTTCAGAAGCGACCTGGCCACAAATGATAGCTCAACGAAGTGGCTTATCACGATGTATAGCAGCCAAATACTCTAAACGCATGTTTCTAAATGTGGAGGGAAAAACCGGAGGACCCAGAGAAAAATCCAAACGACCACGGGGAGAACATGCAAACTCAAAGGATACAGGCATCAGGGTCAGGATCGTACCCACGACCTCCTGTATACCAGGCGAGGCAGTTAACAGCTCACCAGCGTGGCGCCCTAATATGTAGACCGCCAAGAACATAGCGGCGAATAAGTATGCAATGTTTGATATTATCGCTGGGCTTAAAACGGTCCAAAAAATAAGAGCGAGCAATAAAAAATGTTGTGATTCAATGTTGTCTGTTGCTTGAGTGAAACGTATTGCACGTTCCCCACAGCGAGAGCATTTTGCATACACTACACGGTGAACGTGACAGCCGACAAGATGCACCGCTATCATCTTCGAGAGAGGTCTGGCCAACAGCGAGCAACCCCACAATGCAGCACGCAAATACACATGCATATAAAAGACTGTGCTTTTGCGTCCTTGGAAAAGGCCGTGACATTTTATACGTGCATGTAGAATTATATTTTCCTTACATAGTTTTAAGCTTATTGTGCAATTAGTTGGAGATGAATGCACGCACTGACACACACACATAAGTCATAAGTAAATATAAAATAAAAATTCACAGCCCGTCGCAAAAACCGCTGCCGGAAAATAGCTTCCTTGCCTATGCCACGTCGGTTGTGTTTTTGTTTTGTTTACCATACTTCACCATGACCGTCGGTACATTTTATATATGCGGGCTATATAATTTATGCAGCATATAAATTATGACATAACCGCGTGCCATAAAGAAGGGCCATTGCCCGGAAACGTCGCTTATATATATTTTTTCCTGTTTAAGGCCACGCACGGTGTTGTTACTGACGTACCCGTTGAGCCGTTTTGTTACCGTGTGCGCCGCTGCCTACCGCAGCGTCCGCCAAATGGTTGGGCTCGCGGAGACGTTGGTGGGTTTCATGAAGGAGGAGATCGCAGACAGAGGAAAGGAGAGGATGAGAACGAAAGGTGGAGCCGAGGACTGGGACGCTGCAGCGAGGAGGTGCAGTGAGGAGGTGGTTCTGGAAATGAAGGGCAGAGAACACAGGGAGGACGGAGAATATGGCAGCCGGTGAACCGCCGAGAAAGCAAAGCGTACAGTAGAATACGTGATGTAAATTCCACCATGCAAGTTGGGTGTGCATCCTGGTGGCATTTGCTGCGCCTCATATGTAAGACGCAGCACAGGGGCTGCATGTGATGCAGTCTGGTATTCCCACGTTATTCGCGACGGAGATGCTCGTGAATAGCACATTTCGCGGATAATGATATTACTCTAAAAAAAGTATCTTATTTTAAATGAATTACCTTAAATAAATAAGCTATCAAATACATGAAAATTATCATGACACAAACAAATTAGAATTGATTATTATAAACAAAGTAAATAAATATAAAAATGTTAAGTAATAGTTCGTAAATTAACTTACCTTAAATTATGACGGTGCTCTGCATCTTCCCTTAATATCATCACTATCTCATCACTTCCTTTCTCAACGCAGGCGTGTAGAGCTCCAGACGCTATTCATAGATAGCCAAAATCATGGATAGAAAGTTCGTAAATAACGAGGGAATACAGTATAATATCTGATATTAATTATGTTTACCTTATGTTCTGCTGGATTAAAAAAAATATGTAATTATGCAGGGTGGCCCAAAAGTCAGGACATACAGGGCTATTTCATCTATTTTAATCCTTGCAGGAAAACATTTGAATTGTTCAACTTAATATTTTATCTGTTGTCATTATTAATATCTCGTGTTCCTCCTCCAGTGTCGGCACCTGGTATCCGTCGTTTGTGAAACTCGACCAAGCACCCTGAGTGAATTTGGGCTAAACATAATTGATGAATGTTCAAAGATTATACCTGACATCTTTTTTGAAAGTGCTAAATTAATTTCAAAAGATTATTCATGGGTGCATTAATGTTATTGGAAGTCCACGCAGTAAAATAAAATAACCCTATGGGATTTGTTAAAATAAATAACCCCATGGGATTTGTTAAAATAAATATAACCCTATGTGTCCTAACTTTTGGGCCATCCTGTATATTGTCCCTGTGTGCTGTAGTCTACACCAAAAATCAAATGAATAGGATATTTCATGAGAGACGATGTTGGGCTGGATAGTTTTGTCGGCAGAGTGCTCAATTCACAGTCATACAAGTTGTATATTCAAACCCAGGCTGCAACTTCACTCGGCTCATCGTCAATCCCTCTGGGGTCAGTAAATCAAAATCCACTTTGCAGAAAGCTAACAGTCGTAATCCTGTAGCCGGGACCCCACCATGGAAACGTGGAATTATTACCGCTGGCTTTGCACCACCAAGGGAGGCGACAACTCCCCCCCCACCCCCCCGATGCTTGTTTGACTGTGTAGACGGCGTCCGTCTCCACGCCGTACACAGAGCGGTCACTGCGTGGGGATGTGAATGTATGCCCCTGATACACAAGTGGGCTGGCGTTGCCAAGGTAGCCCTGCCAAAAGGGATAGGACGCGGCGAGATTCTGCGTCCCGTGCCTTGTTCCGAGTATTCCTTGTGGAGGAAGAACAGCAGTGGTGGAGGAAGCTTGGCTTCGTTCATCCAGCGAGCTCTTCCATTGTATCTGCACCCCTATTTGGTGGTTGCACCCACACCAAATTACATGCCCCAAGCATCGTGACTTCGAGCCTCACTCGGAGGGATTGACCTGAACTCCACCCCAATTAGCCAAATGTGCCAGCACAGGTTTTTTTAGTGTGCCCACCATCGGGTGGAACCATTCGATTATAACGTGAGTCGCTTATAGAACTATCAATCACGCAATTAACTCTGCACTGGCCATGCCTGAAGTGTGCAGAGTGGAAAACCTTGGGATGAACAGGGTGGAGTCTCATCTAATCCCCACCCAGGGGTGCGAGGGGATAACATTAGACAACAGACGCACTAATCTAGACGGAACATAGCAGGCAGCCCGATACCGTCAGATAATCCTCTCTTAACAATACAATGGCAGCGCGCGGCTGAAATGGTGGTTCGCGTGAAATGCCCTAGTAATGTGGATTGTCCTTGAGATGGAGGCGGGAGATTTTGACCTTGACCGTGGATGATGGGGAAACTACCCGAACAGTTGGGTGTCCTCACGGAGAGAAGTCGTCAGTCTGTTGCACGTGAAAGCGGCCATTTTATTTACCATTGTCTCACACTGCTAACAGGCAGAATAATAAATACTGATACATAGCGCAGGCACTTACATTGAATTGTTTCTTTAAATGAGCAACTTTAAAGATGAACAATTGAACAATTAATATCAAATAAAAATTCCCCCTGAAAACTTTATTTAGATTTCAAGAAAATCAATCGATAAAACTTTATTTCTTTGAAGGTACCTTTCTTAACACCATGCCCCCTGTGCCTAGATTATCCTCCATGAAGATTAAAACCACACAGTTAAATTGTAATTGCGTTAAATCTACACCCACACAATTAGTGACGCTAATTAAATTTTAATCTGTGAATGCCAGGCTAAACAGGTAACGTTTATATTTTTAATTGTGGACAAATTGGATCACCCTTAATAATATCGACGATGATCTAGCTAAAATGCCACGCATTATTGCCCTCTAGACGCTGAAACATGCACGTTTGCTTGCTTGTTTTCTGGTCTTGAACACACGCGTCACAGTCCCACCAAACCATTACGCTCGGACGGACGCGTGCAGCAGTAACAAAGCGCAAGTGGAGCAGCGAGCACGGCAAGTGCCTTGCGAACCCCCTCGCCGAGCAACGATCCCGCAGCCGCGGCCCTAACTTGGCGAGATTAGGAATAGTGACCTTTTGCAAGTCGTTCTCTTTTTTTTTCAATCAGTAGCAAATGACAACCTTTTCTCTTTAGAGGTGGCTCCCGGAGAGTTTGACATTTAGCGATTTTAGCAGGAAAACTGCATCTGTCACGGAGAGCAGGGCAACTCATTACTCTGCTTAATTGTAGCATTGCCCAAGTTGCACGGGTCATACGTTATATTACCAAGGGGTTTTTTTTTTTCTGAAAAGGTTATTTTAGCCGGGTTTTTTTTTGCTTCATATTTTCTAAGCACTTTCACAGAAGGTAACAATTTCCAAGAGCGTTTGCAGCGCGGGTAAGCAAGACGGTTTCAAGGTCAAACTCTTTGCTTCTCCTGGCAAAATGTAGATGTCACGCAGGTTAAAACACGGATATCGTGTGTCAGCTAAGAGACGTGGAAGGAGCTTCCGTCGCTATTCACACTAACTTTGGGAATCCATTTCCTCGCTCGTTTGCGTGGGCATTTAATTGCAGAAATGCCCCTCCAATCGATATCCGGCAGATGCTTTAGGTGTTGGTAATTTCATCATCACCACACTTCGGCCGATCCTCTCAGCTTCATCATCCTTATTTGAAACAATTAAGGCGAATATCGCTACTTGTGGCAGAGTCCCTAAATCACATTTACTGCGCACCTAGGTAATTTTAAGGATTTTCATTTTTTGTTATTGTTGAAAAATCTCAATACAAGGAAGGCATCTCCCCGTCTCAGTGGATTACTATCGAACGGAAACACGAAATGCGTTTACACGATGTGGTGGTGGTGGCCGTGGTGAGCGCCTGACAGGCGTCGTTACAAGAGGAGGGACCCTCGGCTGTCCCCCCCCCCCCCCCACGTGCGCCTGCAGGAGGCTACGTCACAGTCGCTCACGTGACGTCATGCTCAATCGCTTTGACAAGTTGCCGCGCCTTTGGTGGAAAGTCACCGCCTTGCACTGCCCTCGGTGCCACGACGTTCACATTGTCCTAGACCGGCGGTTCTTAACGTTTACCGCAGCCTTGCACCCCTTTGGTTTAAACAATGTACAATGTTAATGAATACATCGGGGTTGATGAAACAAAGTAGTTGTTACGTGTCCGTGCTTAATTTGTGTTTCGATGATTTACCTTCTAAAAAAAATCTGGCATGTCTCGCACCCCCCCCCCCCCCCCCCAGAGAGGGCAATCTTGCACCTCCAGAGGGAGCGGTCACCCCAGGTTAAGAACCACTGTCCTCGCCGTATCCGGCACGGGGAAGTTCCAAAGCCTTGATGAATCGGAGCACTCCATGTATATATATAACAGGGTCTAACTATCCCCTTTAGTTTGTACTATGTTGAACTTCTTTCGCACCGTGCGTAGCCGACCATACTAATCGGAGGTGTGGGGGAAGGACAACAAACAGACACACATAAAGCAGTTCTAAATAAATGAGTTTTTTTCCATCTAGATTTAAAAGTGCATGATTTGTCAGGCCGATGCAAGTGGCTGTCGCGCCGTTATAACGCGTTAGGTGTGTCACCTGCGGCTGCTCGGTCGTGCGTGGGTATCGACACCGTCATCTGAGCGATCATCGGTACCGGTCGGCGCTGGCAGGTGAAGGTGCTGTGGTGTTACTGTAGCCCACGGGTCGGCAACCAATGTGACATTTTATTTTTCAATCCGGCAAAAGAAACTCAACATTGCAAGAGCCGCAACCGCATGTGAAGAACGTGGCGAAGCAGTCCGCAAAGAGGCCGCGTGCGGTTCTGGAGCGGCAGGTTGTTGGCGACCCACCTGGAACCTCGGCCCAGCAAGGCGGCGCCAGGCAATGCGCTCAGTCTCCGTGCTACGCGCAGCGTCCAACACGAAGCGCGTGACCTGAGAGACGAACTTTAGGGGAGGGCCGTTCGGCTGCTTTGAATTGCCACGCTGACGATGAGCCACAAAACTTCGTTGAGCGATCATTTGTGATGTTTTATTTTACCAGGTGAGGACCCGCTTGTAGCGCCGGTGATGCCTTCGTTATTACGTTGTTTGTTTATTATAATCACCCACACAGTAACTCACACGGTGATGCGTTTCACGCCGTAACGAAAGAAAAGCTTCAATAGAGAGGGAGGAAAGGAAGCGGCACGTGGCACGTGCCCAGGTGAGCCCGCGACGTCTTCTCGTCCGCGGTGTCCCCGACGGGCCGTGCCCGTGCCTCCCAGGGTCGTTGCGGGGGTAGTCGCGGCGTCTGGCGACGGGAAAACCACCCTGGCCGTCGGCCGTGCTGCTCGGGACTCTGCGAGTCGCTTGTGCTGGTGGAGGGTGGGGCGCACGCGCGCAAACCACTCTGCGTGTTGCTACCGAGTGCGTGAGTCGGTGTCACAATGCCCGAGCGCTTCCTCAAGTCGCCGTGCGATCGCGGGTCACCTCGCGCGCCGTGTCGCTCGTGGACAAGGGGGGGGGGGGGGGTTGTAGTTGACCATACTTCACCCCGCTGGTCTGTGCCGTGAAGACGAAGCGCGCGTGTGTGTGTGTGTGCGCGTGTGTGTGTGTGCGTGTGTGAGTGTGTCTGTGAGTGTGTATGTGTGTGTGTCTGTGTGCGCGTGTGTATGTGTGTGTGCGTGTATGTGTGTGTGTCTGTGTGCGCGTGTGTATGTGTGTGTGCGTGTATGTGCGTGTGTATGTGTGTGTGCGTGTGTGTGTATGTGTGCGTGTGTATGTGCTTTATGTGCGTGTGTATGTGCGGGTGTTTGTGCGTGTGTGCGTGTGTATGTGTGCGTGCGTTGGTGTGCGTGTGTATGTGTGTGTGCGTGTGTATGTGTGTGAGCGTGTGTGTGTGTGTGGTGTGCGTGTGTATGTGCGTGCGTGTGTGTGTGTCGACCCGTGGCACCTGGGTCTGTCCCGTGACCTTCCTGCCCGCGGGCGTTCGACACTTCACGTGGCCTAAAGGTGCACATGGCCTGGCACAAGCGTTGTGGTGACGTCACCGTCACTTAGTGGCGAATGGCGGTTGTTGTTGTTGAGTGTGTGTGTGTATATATGTGTGTGCGTGTGTGTATGTGTGTGCGTGTGTGTATGTGTGTGTGTGTATATATGTGTGTATATGTGTGTGTGCGTGTGTATGCGTGTGTATGTGTGTGTATGTGTGTGTGCGTGTGTATGTATGTGTGTGTGTATATGTGTGTATGTGTGTATATATGTGTGTGTATGTGTGTATATATGTGTGTGTGTATGTGTGTGCGTGCCGCAGGGTACGGTTTGCGCCCCCCCCCCCTTTTGTTGAGGGGTCATCCCTGTAGTACTTACGCATGGAGGTGGGAGGGGGGGTTAACCCAAATGTGTTCGCTTACGTATGGGGGGTCTACTGACATTGTACGCATAGGAAACGGAACGGGGGGGGGGGGTGAAGCCTCGATAATTTGTCTACGTTGGCCTTCAAATGAGTTAGATCGTCCGACAGTGGACTATCTGTTTGCTTAAACACGTGAATATTATTGATCCTTGATCGTTTCTGCGTGGATTAAATATCGGCCGTTCTATAGGATTCGGGGGGGGGGGGTGTAAAAAGTCCGCGTGCGTACAGGGAGGAGGGAAGGGTCAAATGTTGACAGATTTGTGCGTACATCCTCAATGGATGGCCCCTGATCGCGCGGATGCCGAAATGTGCGTGTGCTTATTCATATTCTTGGTTCTCTCAAAAACTCGTGCGGCGCGCGCTGGGGCGGCGGCGGAGCGGGGTCCGCGTGGGGGTGCAGCCGCCGCCGCGACCCCCAGCCACTACCCCCCCCCCCCCCCCACGGGACGTGACCCCGGGCCGACCGACGATGCACCGGCGCGGTGGAGAGGGACGGGGAAGGTGTCGTGGGGGGGGGGGGGTCGTGAGACGGGCAACGGATGGCGCTAGAGAGCACCGAGAACGAGGGCGCTTGCAGCTGCGTGCGGGGAGAGGAGGAGGAGCGCGAGCGACCTCCTTCCCGCTCTCTCGGCGTGGCAAGGGAGAGAGCTCCGTCAGCTGTTGGAGTTCGTAAATCTCTCGGCGTCGCATTCTTGAGCTGCGGCCAAGGCTGCGCATCCCGCACGCGCGGTCCCGAGACGCCGCCGCCGCCGCTGCCGCGTGGGCTGAGAGGCCCGCGGCGGCCCCGCTGTCAAAATGTTGTGACCGGCGACAGCAAACAGAAGAACATCGCTCACCCCGGGCGGGGTGCGGGAGAGCGGGGAGAGTGACGTGCGAGTGTGTGGGAGAGTAAAGTGAGTGTGAAGTGAGAGTGTGTGGGTGAGAGTAAAGTGAGTGTGAAGTGAGAGTGTGTAGGAGAGTGACGTGAGAGTGTGTGGGTGAGAGTAAAGTGAGTGTGAAGTGAGAGTGTGTGGGTGAGAGTAAAGTGAGTGTGAAGTGAGTGTGTAGGAGTGTGTAGGAGTGTGAAGTGAGTGTGAAGTGAGTGTGAAGTGAGAGTGAAGTGAGTCTGAAGTGAGAGTGAAGTGAGTGTAAAGTGAGTGTGAAGTGAGTGTGAAGTGAGTGTAAAGTGAGTGTAAAGTGAGTGTGAAGTGAGTGTGAAGTGAGTGTAAAGTGAGTGTAAAGTGAGTGTTAAGTGAGTGTGAAGTGAGAGTGTGTGGGAGAGTGAAGTGAGTCTGAAGTGAGTGTGAAGTGAGTGTGAAGTGAGAGTGAAGTGAGTGTAAAGTGAGTGTAAAGTGAGTGTAAAGTGAGTGTGAAGTGAGTGTGAAGTGAGAGTGTGAAGTGAGTGTGAAGTGAGTGTGAAGTGAGTGTGAAGTGTGTGGGAGAGTGAGAGTGAAGTGTGTGGGAGAGCAGGGAGAGTGATTCGTTCGCCTTGCGGCCACTTGTTCAGGACCAACTGTGCTCCAAATGACACCACCACACCACCGCCACCACCACCCCCACCACACTCGTGGTCCGTGTGTGTGTCCACGGTGTGTGCAGTATTCCGTTAAACGGGAAGGAACCCGGCCACCTGATGAGTTCGATTCCCGGTCACGGCGAACGCAACCGGTGGCGAATGACATTCTACCCCAGCGCTCTCCATTGCAAGGCCCACGGGCCCCTGGTGGCCTTCAGTGCGGCCCCGACATAATACACAGATGGTGAAAACACCGCCCATAATCATCTCATCATCGTGCTACTGTCAACCCCCAACGCTTTCAAAATGTGTGGTTGCCCCTGAGTTGATTCACATTGAGATCACAGTGTGTGTGTGTGTGAGTACCTGGTGTGGTGTGAAAACATCGTCGCTGGGGAGACAAAGGCGGCCGGGCGTGGTGTTGGCCACCCACCCTGTCGCGTGCCATGCCGGTCTGTTAAGGCTATACCGGCGGGGGGGGATCCTTGTCGTTGTGTTTCGTGTGCAACACACTGGGGATCTCTGTTTCAGGTGTACGTGTACACGTGTTTCAGGTGTACGTGTACACCTGTTTCAGGTGTACGTGTGCACGTGTTTCAGGTGTACGTGTGCACGTGTTTCAGGTGTACGTGTGCACGTGTTTCAGGTGTACGTGTACACGTGTTTCAGGTGTACGTGTACACGTGTTTCAGGTGTACGTGTACACGTGTTTCAGGTGTACGTGCGCACGTGTTTCAGGTGTACGTGTGCACGTGTTTCAGGTGTACGTGTACACGTGTTCCACGTGACTCTGAGAGCGTTCGTTGCTTAACGCGTCACGTGTTTAACAATCATCGGGCGCGTGCAGCGCGGAACGAGTATAATTTGAATGGTAAACGCGGAAAGACGGAACGTGGTGGGCCGCGTGGACTGGCGTTTGTAAGCCCCTTGCCGTCGACTTTGAGAAGTGTTCTCGGGTTACGTGCGGATGCATTCGCGGCGATGTTGATTCGCAGTTGAGAGAGGGAAGAGGACCACGGGGTCTCGCCACGAGTCCCCCACGTGCTCTGTCATCCAACTCGCACCGCTTCTATCCCCGGGCACGCAGCCCGCCCTGCCAGGAGGGGCAGTGCGTCGAATGTCCATGGTGGTCCCGATGTCTCGTGACCCCCCCCCCCCCCCCCCCCATTAGTTGACCTTCTTATTTTCCTTTGCATATTCCTGTCTGTTTTAAATATACCTTTAAAAGAAACAAATTATTAGAGAATCAATGGAGATCAGAAGACATCTCGACCACCCCCTTCCCCACCCTGTATGTTGAACTTATTTCGCACCGTACGTAGGTGCGGGGGGAATATTCCTTTGCTTGACAACTCTGCCAGCCAGCATTTATCCCACGATATTTTAAACTACCGTACGAGCAATTACAAATCTTTACTAATCAACCAGCGTGGTGAAGTATGACCCATACGACGTGGGGGTGGGGCCTCGTCCAGCAGTGGATTGAGCAAAGGGTCTGTGCATTATTAATTAACTATAGGATTACCAACACGTGCAGCAGTTAACTGCTAGATTGTTATCAGGTGGCTGATTCAGTGACCTCGTACATACAATATGACATGTGGACTTTAGCACAACGCGGACGTGTTTTCTTTAATGTTGCCACTGGGAGGAAATGAAGATCTCAACGTTTCGGTCGACTGGCCTTCTTCAGGAGGGCATTGTGTTACTATCAGGGAGGTGAATAATACATAATACAGTAAGTCATTTGCAGGCCTGTAACACGGACACACATTTCGACTCGAGAGTCCTATACACACACACACACACCTTGTGACTCGACTTGCGTGCACACACACACCTTGTGACTTGTGCACACACACACACACCTTGTGACTCGTGCACACACACCTTGTGACTCGTGCACACACACACCTTGCTACCTGAGTCTCGTGCACACACACACCTTGTTACCTGAGTCTCGTGCACACACACCTTGCTACCTGAGTCTCGTGCGCACACACACACCTTGTGACTCGACTTCCGTGCACATACACACACATGCCTTGTGACTCGTGCACACACACCTTGTTACCTGAGTCTCGTGCACACACACACACCTTGCTACCTGAGTCTCGTGCACACACACACACCTTGCTACCTGAGTCTCGTGCACACACACACACACCTTGTGACTCGACTCCCGTGCACATACACACACACACACCTTGTGACTCGTGAACACACACACATTGTGACTCGTGCACACACACACACCTTGTGACTCGTGCACACACACACACACACACCTTGCTACCTGAGTCTCGTGCACACACACACACCTTGCTACCTGAGTCTCGTGCACACACGCACACCTTGTGACTCGACTCCCGTGCACACACACACACACCTTGTGACTCGTGCACACACACACACACCTTGTGACTCGTGCACACACACACCTTGTGACTCTCGTGCACACACACACACACACACCTTGTGACTCCACTCCCGTGCACACACACACACCTTGTGACTCGTGCACACACACACATTGTGACTCTCGTGCACACACACACACCTTGTGACTCGTGCACACACACACCTTATTACCTGAGTCTCGTGGACACACACACCTTGCTACCTGAGTCTCGTGCACACACACACACACACCTTGTGACTCGACTCCCGTGCACATACACACACACCTTGTGACTCGTGCACACACACACACCTTGTGACTCGACTCCCGTGCACACACACACACCTTGTGACTCGTGCACACACACACACACACACCTTGTGACTCTCGTGCACACACACACACACCTTGTGACTCTCGTGCACACACACACACACACCTTGTGACTCGTGCACACACACACACACATTGTGACTCGTGCACACACACACACACCCCTTGTGACTCGTGCACACACACACACACCTTGCTACCTGAGTCTCGTGCACACACACACACCTTGCTACCCGAGTCTCGTGCACACACACACACCTTGTGACTCGACTCCCGTGCACACACACACACACCTTGTGACTCGTGCACACACACACACACACCTTGTGACTCGTGCACACACACACACACACCTTGTGACTCTCGTGCACACACACACACACCTTGTGACTCCACTCCCGTGCACACACACACCTTGTGACTCGTGCACACACACACACATTGTGACTCTCGTGCACACACACACACATTGTGACTCGTGCACACACATACCTTGTGACTCCACTCCCGTGCACACACACACCTTGTGACTCCACTCCCGTGCACACACACACCTTGTGACTCGTGCACACACACACATTGTGACTCTCGTGCACACACACACCTTGTGACTCCACTCCCGTGCACACACACACACCTTGTGACTCGTGCACACACACACACCTTGTGACTCGACTCCCGTGCACATACACACACACCTTGTGACTCGTGCACACACACACACCTTGTGACTCGACTCCCGTGCACACACACACCTTGTGACTCGTGCACACACACACACCTTGTGACTCTCGTGCACACACACATTGTGACTCGTGCACACACACATACCTTGTGACTCCACTCCCGTGCACACACACACACCTTGTGACTCCACTCCCGTGCACACACACACACACCTTGTGACTCGTGCACACACACACCTTGTGACTCCACTCCCGTGCACACACACACACATTGCTACCGTCGTGTTTACAGAAGCCCTGCAGGGCACCATGACATGGAGAGCGGATGCCGTGTGGCAGTCGCCGTGCGCACGGAGTCTGTAACGCGCACTCTGCTGCTGTGCCGTGAAGACGATGACCCCCGTGCGCTCTTCGAGTCCCAACGCGATCGATGCGGGTCGTGTTGTGATCCGTTTGAGTGAGACAGATATGAACACGAGAAAGACACGTGTGTGTGGGTGTGTGGGTGTGTGCGTGGGTGTGTGGGTGTGTGCGTGCGTGTGGGGGGGGGGGGGGGGGGCGGTGTTGTAGCGGTTAGCGCGCTACGCTACGGACCCGGCCACCCGGGTTCGATTCTCACTCACGGTCAATAGTGACGATTATCTGAAGCCGCCCTGGGCCTCCCCCAGGTCGGCTCAGCCTCGAATTAGTACCTGGTGCGGTGTGTAAAATCGCCACTGGGGAGACAAAGGTGGCCGGGCGTGGCTGTGGCCACCTACCCCCCTTCGTGTGCCACAGTGCCGATCCGAGTTCAATTCCCGCTCACGGCCACCAAAACCAGTGACGATTATCTGAACCGGTTCTGGGCATCCCCTATGTAGACTCAGCCTCAAATTAGTACCTCGTGCTCGCGAACAGCACTTGCCCCAACAGTCCGCTAAAGCTACACGGTGATGGGGGGGGGGGGGGTCTTTGCCTGCGCTACCACAACCGCGTTTAGTCCCCCGTTTTACGCGTCAAAGTAGAAGTGACATCGAACTCGAATGTATGCACGAGCATTTGTTCGCGTTGAGAGGCGGCCCCCGTGTCGTGCCACCCGTTGGCAACCGCCCGCGCGTGGCGTTAGGTGCATGCGGACAGCACGGAGGCCGCGGGAAGTCGGAGTTATCTCTCGCGCTTTCATCGTGTCCATCATTCCGGACAATGCGACAAAGCGACGGGCGACGTGAACGCAATAACTCTCCTCCTGCTCCCCACTCGGATGGCGACGCGGCTCTCCACCCCCGGCTAACGCGCGCTCGTGGCAATCAAAACGCCGCACTTTACACACACACACACAATAATAATACTACTCAATAATAATAAACACTAAAACAGCCTATCTGACCCCAATTCTAGGCTCGTCTCTTGAAGTTCATTTGTGTCTACTTATATATGTAGAATACGATAACGCCCTGCTATACACAGGGAGCGCATTGAATGTACGAAGGTAATAGTGTAATTTTAATAACATATTTTCCAAACGTGTTTGACGTTCCGGAGAACGCACGTCGGGCGAGTGCGTGTGGACGCCTACACTCTGTGTGTGCACCGAGACCTTGAGCAATCCTCCTGCTGCTGCTGCTGTGGTGCCACGCATCTCGGCACGACCACGCACAGGTAACGCGTCTGCTACTCACGCCGTATGTCTGAAACCGCCTCGGCTACCAAAGACAAATAATCCCCGTATAGCCTATAACAGACTATTGGGGCAAGTGCTGTTAGCGAGCAGCTATGAAGGCCGGAACGGTACACGAGGGGGTGGAGTGGCCAGCACGACGCCCGGCCGCCTTTGTCTCCCCGGTGGCAATGTTTTTACACACCGCACCAGGTACTCATTTGAGGCTGAGTCGACTTAGGGGAGGCCCGGTACCCGTTCAGATAATCGTCACCGGTGTTGTCCGTGAGCGGGAGTCGCTCCCCACGCTTACCAAACACCTCTCCGACGCGCACGCGGTCACTTATACGTGCGGAGGATTTTCGATTATTGTGCCTCTTTCTCAAATCGGTATTGGCATTTAAATCGTGCGGTCGGAATGGAATTGACTGTTGTGAGACGACGTTGCTTGGGACACGTTGGGTCGGCGCGGCATGGTGGGGGGGGGGGGCGTGTGAAGAATTGTGAAACTTTGCTATTGATTTCGTAATTACGATTCTCTGTTAATATCGAAAACAAATTAGACAAACGCGCGGTTTTGGCAGAATTCCGCGTATTGACAAAGACGCTTCGGCGCGTGGTGTATAACACGCGCGCGGGTTTTGAAAGGCGAAGGGACGCCGAGGTGGCGAGATGTTATCTCTCTTCGCCTGATATGCAGGTCATGGGTTCGAACCCGACCCTGTCGCCAATATATTTGTAGATATTTGTAGTTTGCACGTTCTCCCCGTAAATTCATCTTCCGGGTCTTCCGCTTTATCCCTCCACATTTAGAAACATTTTACGTTTCCATTAATTGGCTGCTCTAAATGTTCACATAAGCCACTTCGTTGAGCTATCATTTGTGAGCAGGTCGCTTCTGAAAAAAGAGCGCCATAGCTGGCGATCGACTCACGTGCTTAGACAACAGCCCTTACTTAATTGCATTAATTTAGTTGCTGCTAAAAACACGTTTTTTTCTTAAACATATATCTATATCGATTGTGGTTTATGACCCTGGCGGGCGACGGCGGCGGCCTGCTGCTTCAGTGACCGGTGTTGGTACGCGATTTTAAATGTCCCGCATGGGGCTTTAGGGTGCGGTGGTGGGGGTGGTCGCTTTGATCTTTACATTCATTCCCGTGGGGGGCTTCACCGAGCCGGTGCGGGAATCGAACCGTGACGGGTCTTAGCTCCGCGGCTCAGCGCGACGACATTCGTTCCCCTTACCTCGCCTCGGTCCAAGTCCTCCGCCTCTGCGACGTTGTAAAGATCTATCTGTGCGGAGTAATCGCTATTGTTTTTCCGTGCGTGCGTGTGTGCGTATATATGTACAAGCAACCGTTGCGGATTATACCCGCAGTTCTCCCAGCGTTTGCGTCACATTCCACGCGAGGGCGAATTACTCGATTCACCTGTCAATTGCGTTGCTTTTTATTCGCACGGGACTTGGAAGAAACGTAGATACACGGAGATAGGTCTTGTACTCCGAGCCTGCCATGTGAGTGAAACCAATTCTCACGCTGGTATATTGCTTGTGCATATTCGTTCCGTGATTCAGGGTTTGTAAGCACTCTGCAGAACGACAGCACGAGACAGATCCCCGACTCACTGTCGTCGGGGACAAGCGAGTGTCACTGTCACATAGAGCCGGCTAGCCGGCACGTTTAGCATACGGATAAGCAGCACTCGAACTATGGCAAGAATTTTACACGTATATGTTTACGCCTCATCAACGAGCTTGATAACTGGATAAAAGTTCACAATCATATTTAATATTCAGCATTCGCAAATTTCAAACGAGAATGTCGAGCGCGTTCATGTTTCTCAAAGAGACGTCGAGTCACGCGTGCAGGTGTTGCTGCACCTACCAGGGCACGCGTACACAAACACGCTTTACATAACGCACACACAGTACATATTATACGTGGCGTTTATGATTGTGTGTACAGAATATATGTATTGTGTGTGTATATAAAGGCGGTCGGGCGTGGTGTTAGTCACCCAACCCCTCGTGTACCGTGCCGGCCTTCATAGGTGCTCGCTTACATCACTTGCCCCTACAGCCTGTTACAGGCTATACGGGGGATCTTTGTCTGTATAGGGGAGCGGTAGTGCAGCGGTGAGAGCGCGCGGCGCTACGGACCCGATTCTGGGACTCCCCTATGTAGACTCAGCCTCAAATGAGTACCTCGTGAGATGTGTAAACATCGCCACTCGGGAGACAAAGGTGGTCGGGCGTGGTGCTGGCCACCCACCCACCCCTCGTGTGCCGTGCCGGCCTTCATAGGTGCTTCTCGCTTGCAGCACTTGCCCCAAACGTGTGTTAACGCTATACGGGGCACATTTGTCTTTATATACACAGAGATATATCAAACAAACACTCGCCTGCCGTACCGCAATAAGGTTCGGTGATAAGGCAGAGAGGGAGAGAGGCTGGCTGCTGAGCACACTGCTGAATGCGCCGCTGTTATTTCTTAAAAATATATCGGCGGCAGGTAAAACATTCCAATGTGTGTACGTATATATTTTCGTTTACTGTTGCGATAAACATACGTTTGGCAACATGTACGTATACACGTGGTATACACTTGTATATTTATGTATACACGTGGTATATATTTATATATGTGTGTAAGCGTACGCACGAGCTTACATGTGTATTTGTGTAAGGGGCTCGCGGCGCGTTTGTGGATTTCGCGAGGCAGAGAAGAGCGTGGCGGAACGCACGGAGACCGCGCCCGACAAGTTGGATCGGAACGGCAAGAAAGTGCACGAACTCGCGCCGTTACGGACGCGGCATAAGCGGAGCCTCGACGCTGGCATTCGCCGTCGCGCGCACGAAATACCATTTGTTGTTGTTGTTTGATATTCAAAAAAGAATGTGTCGGGCAAAGCGTGTGTGTGCGTGCGTGTGTGCGCATCGTGGCTATTAGCGTGCCAATTGCGCTTAAACGTTACCCCCGCCACGACAGAATTGGTTTTCGCTTAACGGGTAAATTAGCGGCACTGAATTTGCAGTTGTGTTGAGAGTTGTGATAACGTTATTTTGTGATTCACTGCCGTTGTTAGATGGTTTAAAAAAAAACTAATTTGCAGGTGACTGTAACATTCATTAGGTACATATAAAAAAGAAACCCCGTAAATTACTAACATCTTAACCTTCATTCGTAACGTGCACACGGGAGTGTGAGTGTATTTATATATGTATGCCTGGTCGACTCGCCCTCAAATGAGTACCTGGTGCATGTCTAAACATCGCCACGAGGGAGACAAAGGCGGTCGGGCGTGGTGTTGGCCACCCACCCCCTCGTGTGCCGTGCCGGCATTCGTAGGTGCTCGCTAACAGCACTTGCCCCTACAGTCTGTTACAGGCTACACGGTGGGATCTGTCTTGTATTATATAATGTATGTGTACATCTGTCAGTGATGTCGGTCAGTTAGCCGCGATAACACCTGTGCCTGCCCCGTGACCTCCTCCCGCCCGCAGCGAGCCATCAGTCACTTTCACGTGATCGCCCCCAAGGTGCACCTAGCCTGCCACAAGAAGCGCCGTGGTTGACGTTCGTCACCGCCACTCAGTGGCGAACCGCGGCAGTTTGTTGTTTATATGCAAACACACACACACGTGTGTGTGTGCAGACATGCACAAGTGTATGTGTGTGTGCAGACATGCACGTGTGTGTGTGTGCAGACATGTGTGTGTGTGCAGACGTGCTCGTGTGTGTGTGTGCAGACATGCACGTGTGTGTGTGTGCAGACATGCACGTGTATGTGCAGACATGTGTGTGTGTGCAGACATGCACGTGTAGGTGCAGACATGCACGTGTGTGTGTGCAGACATGCACGTGTGTGTGTGCAGACATGCACGTGTGTGTGTGTGCAGACATGCAAGTGTGTCGTGGAATAGCGGGCGACGTGCATCAACGCGCCGCGAGGTTGAACGAGCGACTTTCCTCGTTGCTAGAGGGAGAGGCGTCATCAGTCTCGCCGCAGTAGAATGTCACACACACGTCGCAGCGGTAGTTGTGGTTCGTGATGATGATGATGATGATACTACTGCTATCTTAGCGCATCCTCTTGGAGTCTCCAAAGATGGGCGCGGCCCAGTTGCTGCAGGTAAGAGTGGCAGTGCGGTGGTTGGCGGTGATGGTGGTGGCGGTGACGGTGATGGTGGTGACGGTTATGGTGGTTGGCGGTGATGGCGGTGGTGGTGGTGACGGTGATGGCGGTGACGGTGGTGACCGTGATGGTGGTGATGGTGGTGACGGTGATGGTGGTGGCGGTGCTTTCCATTCTTAAAGACATTCTTCGTGCGTGTTAAAAAAAAAAGTTAGCGGTGCCGCTGTCAAAGCACGCGTCAACACATCCTGCATATGCCCCCCCCCCCGTGTGTGCCTTTCACGTTGTGGGGAGGTGGGCTGGGATTGTCGGTGTGTGTATTTTTATATCTATATATACAGTCTACATCGCGCAAAGCCACGAAGAAGTGAGTCGAACATGTCCAGGGCGGCCTTGCCGCTGCTGCTCCTCTCGTGTACAACACGGGGGGAGAGGGGGCATTGTCGTGCCCTGGTGTGCGTGGTTACTTATGGGGAGCGGTGGTGTAGCGGTGAGCGCTGCGCTACGAACCTGGCGACCCGGGTTCGATTCCCGCTCACGGCCATCACCGGTGACGATTATGTGAACCGGTCCTGGGCCTCCCCTAGGTCTACTCGGCCTCAAATGAGTACCTGGTGCAGTGTGTAAAACATCGCCACTGGGGAGATAAAGGCGGCCGGGCGTGGTGCTGGCCACTCACCCGCTCGTGTGCCGTGCCGGCCTTCATTGGTGCTCGCTAACAGCACTTGCCCCAACAGTTTGCTAAGGCTATACGGGGGATCTTTCTCTTTGGTTACTTGTGTCGGAAGCGTGTCCGCCTTTACCAGTCTTGCTGTCTGTCTCTTAGGGTAACAAACATCGCGCCTCGCTCTGTCCGCGATGAATCCACGTGCAGTTTGACAGCGGGGATGATAACGGCGGTGACAATGATGGTGACGATGACGGTAATGACGATGATGACCCCGTGGTGGTCGGTAGTGGTGATGTTTTAATATTGACTTTACCGAAAGAACCAAAGAGTATGGTTTAATATTGTTACTAGACGCGCTTGCCTCTGAGACAGTTTGCGAGGTTTCCAGGGATTTTAATCCGGCCACTGGCCCGATTCACGCGGCGTGAGTGGTGGTGGTGGAGCGGACGGTGATCGCGTGGAGGAGGAGTCGTGACTCCCAGAGTTCAGAGTGTGCGCTGCGCCATCCATGCCCCATCGCTGCGAGTGTTCCAATTACCCGCGAGCAAAGTGCGAAAAACACAAACAATCAACAACGATAACAACAACGGCTATTGTGTCATGCGCTTACCTGGTGGTAAAGGTACTAGCCTGCCAGAGCGCCCACTCAGTTATGATGATGCAAAACAATCTGTATCTTCGGTAATGATAAGGAGTAAGTGTTGTCCATGTCAGGGATAATAAAGACGGCGGTCATACAACCCTGCAAGTGCACGTTCTGTGTATGCGGACTGACGTGAACGCACGTGTGTGTGTATATCAACGTACGTCTGTGCGTATGAACGCACGTGTGTACGTACGCACGTGTGTACGTACGCACGCGTGTGTGTGGTGGAGCGGTAGTGTAGCGGTAATCGAGCTACGCTACGGACCCGCTCACGGTCATCACCGGTGACGATTATCTGAACCGGTCCTGGGCCTCGCCTAGGTCGACTAAGCCTCAAATGAGTACCTGGTGCGTTGTGTTAATATCACCACTGGGGAGATAAAGGCGGCCGGGCGTGGTGTTGGTCACCCACCCCCTCGTGTGCCGTGCCGGCCTTTATAGGTGCTCGCTAACAGCACTTGCCCCTATAGTCTGTTAAGGCTACACGGGGGATCTTTGTGTGTGTGCATGAACGCGTGTGTGCATGAACGCGTGTGTGTATAAACGCGTGTGTGTATGTACGCACCCGTGTGTATGCACACGCATTTGTGTATACTTACACGTGTGTCTGTAAGCACGCGAGTAGGTGTGTGTATGAACGTGTGTGTGCGTGTATTCATACGTACGTGTGTGCATGTGTGTGTACTCACACGTGCGTGTATGAGTGCGCGTGTGTGGGTGTGTATGCGCACGCGTGTGTGCGCACGAGAATGCACGTGTGTACGCACGCGTGTGTATGAGTGCGCGTGTGCACGTGTGTGGACGCGTATGCGAGCACTTTTAGAAATCTGAGAAAACGTAAAGGGATCGATTTTAAAAGCGTGACGACAAAGCTCGCACACGGAGAACGTTTCGCAAATGAAATGGATTCTTTGAATAAATAAATCACTCGAATACAATGATCACTGAACACAGAAGTACACGCGCACGCACACACGCAAAGGCGCACGTGCTAACCGCTCGTCGTACCGCGTGTTAAACGATATATATAGTGTCCCTCTAGTTTGCCAAATTAGCCCAAACAGGAGGTGGCATGGCTCCGTGTAATGGGGTTTGAGTGGGTTGATATTAATGACGTATATATTTTGTGTCGAATTAAAGGCAAGGCAGCTATAATACGCGTTGGTTTGATGATTATAACCCCACGTCGTCACCGCGGCGCTCCGTACGGCGGCCGCTAAGCGAGCCGCGTGCACCGCCACCACCACCACCGCCGCCACCACCACCGCCGCGGAATAACCCCCGGAGCCACGAGCGAGTACCGGGGCACCGCAGGAACTCTCCTCGCTCGCTCACCCCACTCACCACCACCACCGCCAACTCACTCGCGGTGAGTTACGCAGCACGCGCGATCTTCTCTCTCACAACTCGTCCCATGGCAAGGTTCTCATCCTTCGTCTTGGGGAGGACGGCTATCGCTCGAGTCGCTCGCACGGTAGACGGATGTCGTGTGTATGTTAGCTTCGTTTTACAAGCGCGGCGATTATCTGTGGCATTGGCAGACAACACTTGGTGATGGACTTGTACGGGGTCAGCGTGGGGCTGCGTACAGAGAGCAAGGTGGAGGTGGTCGTAGGCTTGCATTTGGATCCTGATCTATCGGGAGGGGGGATTCTCAAGGTTAACCTTGGCAGGAGTCGAACTCGGTGAATTCGCACACATGAGAGAGAGAGAGAGAGCTCGGAGAGGGACGCGGCAGATAAAACAAAGTAAAAAGAGAGAAGCCGCGGCGTGTACGAGCGTGTGCACGGACGGTGCGTGCGGTCGTCACACGGACAGGTGATGCGCACGGACAGGTGATGCGCACGGACAGGTGATGCGCACGGATCGGCGCCGCACGTGGAACTCCGGGCGAGTCGTGTACACGAGACGGATCGACACGCGGGGATGCTTGTTGCGTGTCACCCAAAGCAAAACCACGATCGCACATCGATAATATGAGCGCGCGCATCGGTGTATACTCGCAGTGCGCTCCGCGACTATCGCATCTGGCGAGTGTCCACACAATGCGTGTCTCGTCTGCTTTGTGTGTTGTTGTTGTCTTAGCCGTTCGAAGTGAGCTTTGTGTTTCTGTGACGCTCATTGCGGTGTGTTAAAAGAAAAGCGACGCGTAACATTCACCTTAGCGGGGTTTTTTTTATTATATCGTAAGACTGACTATTCTTAGTCAGTCGGGTACAGCTACTTCGTAACGTGGTCTGTGTGTATGTTGAACTTATTTCGCGCCGTACGTAGCCGACCGTGCTATATAACAACATTTGACAATTTCCCCCAGAACCACGTTTGTATGAATGAATATATATACATATACACACGTGTAGGCGATGTGCCATGTGTATATGCACACAAAGCGGTATTCTGGCTGATTTTAAGAATACCATTCAATATGCATACGCCTTGATAAATATCAGTATTGTGTATGTACAGTACATACGCGATCTTGCTTTTGTAGATAATACATAGGCGTGCAATTAACACAGTTTCAGTTTTCAGTTTATTTATTTTGGTATAGCCCTGTGAGCTATTCGGCTCTTGAATCGGGTGCAACCACAACAAACAAAAAACACGAACAAGAAAACATCTTAAAGTGACTATGTGTATGCACACTGCGGTGTTGTGTTGGTAAGGTAACCGTGTCTCGTATCAGTCCGTACGCACGTATTTTTTTGTAAACAAAAATTCGCGTCGTGTTTATTTGTGATTTTCTGCGCTGGTATTCAATGCACACGTACACACATACATACACACATACCGAACGAGTGCGAGCGGCCGCAATCATTACTCTGCGATCATGACGTGGCTGAGTGGACCATAGATTTGTGATAGAATAACAACACTCTTACGCGTCTGCAGACACCGCGGGCTTCGCGTTCAAATTGTCACGAGAAAAAAATGCCAACCGAAATTCGAGCTTCATTTTAGACGCGTACTGCTGACAACACGAGAGGCTCGTCAGCGTGGCCAGCCCATCTGAGTTTGTAGCAACAGCAGCAGTAGTAGTTGAGTGAATCACGGCACGGTTCTGAACGCACCACGTTGGCTGCGTGCTTGCACGGGCGCGGCGCGCTCCGCCTGTCACCTATGGATCGATCCGAGCAACAGAGGGCGTCTCTCTCTCTCTACACTCGCGCCTCCTCCTCTGCACGCCGCTAGTGTGCAGCAACGCCTCGGCGCATCACCGAAACAAACGCTTATTTAAGAAGACAAATGCATATTGCAATGGGAGCGCCCGCCTGATAAATATTGAAATGTGAATAATTACGCGCGATTCGTCCGTTCACATGACCGCGATATTCGCTTTGCTTTGTTTTTTGTTACTCGAGGTAGCAAACGCGCTCGTTACACGGTTAATGTCCGCTCAATCGGAAATTAACGTCGGTTGTGAAATCGTCGACACGCTTGGTTTGCGTGGCGCGAGTTGTTCACGCGTCGTCATTCCAGTTGACGCGTGAACGCGGTCGGTCTGCTCCCGGCGAGTCGCGCTCCGCAGCGCGACTCGCCGAGCCGAACGCGCGACGATGACCACGCGGCATTTGTGTGTCGCGATTGACAAAGTTTGAACGGCGCGCACACAACAACAACAGCCGTGAATCCAGATCGAACACCAAACTTTCATGAGAGCTTTGGCCAAGACCCACGGACTCTTCCGTCGTCTGCGAATGGCGGCGGTTAATCCTTGGAATTTTAAACCCTCTCTTGTTTTTTCTCCAACCAAAGCGACTTGAGGAGCCGCGGTCATTTCGCATGTATGTCATTCTCGCCCGTATAACGACACCACCAAGACCTCTGCTTACGTTTGTCTCTGTCCGCCTCGGTCCTCGTGCGAGCGCGCCCGCCTGCCCGCGCCCATTGCGCGACCCCGCTTCGGCCCGTCTCGACCCCGCTCGTCTTTTTACGGTCACTCTCACGGGCTCGGTCAACGAGTGAGTGTCCACCTCTCTGTGCCTCGCTTCTCAGCTCAGCCGCGGCGGCTCCCTCCTCGCTCGCTCTCTCACTCGCTCGCGTCCTCTCTCCCTCTCTCTCATCTCCGCTCTCGTGGCTGCCTCTCTCGTCACTTCACTCCACCTCCTACAATAACTCACCTTTCCCGCGATGGTTGGTAAATAGTAACGGGCGTCTGGCGGCCACTCCGAGCCCCGCGGAGCGCGGGGAGAGGAGCAGGAGGAGGAGGACGCGTCGCACGCGAGTCACGGGGAGTTATTCGCGAGAAGATTGAGTGCGGGAAAGGGCAGATACAGAGGCGGCAGCAGCAGTAGCAGCAGCAGCACGTGCTAATAAAACACGACGACGACGATGATGCTGCTGCTGCTCCACCACACGAGGCAGTTGGGGTTGAGAGGAGGGGACGCGAGCCACTTGACAAAACACGTGTACACAGCATGGGCACACACTGGCTGCACTCACTGACACGCACTTGTGATTATAAACACGCCGTAGAGGAATTAATGGTTGCTGCCTCTTATTTGTCTGACAAATGTCGCGTTGCACGCGGTGGGTTGTTGGAGCTGGAGCATTCCTCCCCTGTGTGTATGCGTCTAAATAGTGAGCGCTATATATACACACACACACGGTGGAGTGCTTTCTGGGCCACTGTAATAATTACGCGTGGACACGCATAAAACCACGCGAGTCTTTAAGGTGAAACGAAACAATAGCAGATGATGATGAGGAGGAGACGCGTCCTCTGTAATGACACACGACCATACTTAGACGAGCCACTGCCACACCACGGACAGTGGCGCACACACACACGGGCGGCGCGTCAACGTTCGAGAATCAAAGGAGGCGCGTGGAGCGTAGGGAAGAGATGAGGGGACATGAAGAGAAGCAGGAGTGGTAGGTGAGGAAGGGCGAGGTGACAGATGAGGAGCAGGAGGAGGAGGTGAGCGCAGAGGGGGGCCTCGCGTGCCGCCTTTCGGCGCGCGCTGCACCCACAAACAAACCCGCCTTCGATTTCCTCGCCCTAATCCTTCGATTTCACTTAACGATTTACGCTTTGCGCGTCTCCTCCGATTGAGATAGCGGCGTTCCCCGTGTTATTTACTGCTCCGCAGTCTTTAACGCGTTTAGCCATGGATTTTTCCCCCCTTTTTAGCGCCGCAACATCCACACCCTCCCCTTAATCGCCACCACCCCCACCACCACCCCTTCACCTCACCCACCGTCGAGATTGTGTTCACGTTTTAAAAAGGAGGCCCAGGAACACCCGCTGGGCTGTAGAATAAAAACACGATATATTTTATATATTTTATATATCGTGGGAGGTATGGCCCGGGATACATTCCCAGGGTCCAGCTGCGTGGAGACGCACGGAGGTCATCATGAAGTCCGTGTGATTCACATCCGTGCCGCCCCCCCTTGCATCCACTATTATGTCCCAATGCACTTTATTGAAAATTGAGAAATGTTTTCTTTAGTTATTGCGAAACCAGCCGTGATCATCATGTCAGCCTGACGACGTGTACAAGTCTCGGTCATTAACACCGTGGCGTCAAGCCATGAATATGCACAGCCCCGTGTTGAACCGCGTCGTTTGATATAAATGTGAACGCACGGTGGTTGTTGGTGGTTATTGTTGTTGTTGTCGTCGTCCATCGTAACGGGGATGTTTAACTGATGAAGCCGGTAGTGAACACGCGGTGCTAGAGCGGGCGGGCGACCGCGAGTAAACACCGCGCACGGGAACCAAATCAAAGCAGCACGGCCGATAACCGTCAGTGAGCAGGACGCAGGCATCCAACAACGCAATTTCCCTTTCATTAACACGCAAAAACAGCCCTTTAACTTCTCGCGCACTGAGCCGATCTGTATACTCCCCTCGACTACACAACGCGGGAAAGCTCCGCTGTTGTTACAGTCTTTGTTGTTGCTGCTGCTGCTCGTGGCTGCGTTGATCATTGCGGGCGGCCTCGAACCGCGTTTAAAGCTCGCCGCTAAATGCGCAGCGTCGTCGTCGTTGTTGTTTAGCAACAGCAGCAGCGGCAGAGCAGCGGGAGGCGTTCGCTTTTGTCAAATGGCACAACAACAATAAACGTGGGTTACCCTTAAAGGTGTCGAAGGTGTTTCTGTGTGGCAGGGCGTCTTAAGGAGTCCGCCTCTCGCTGGGTTCCGGGCGCGGCGGAGCGATCCTCCTTAACGAGTCGCGCTCGGTGCGGTCGGCGCGAGCTGATGAATATTGATCTCTTGCTAATTACACCTTCCCGGCGTGCCTCGGTAATGAGGGCATGCGCACTGAACTCAATCAGCCATTTTTTTACACGCCGAGCAAGAAGAGAGGGGACAGGCGGCAAAAAAAGAATAAAATAATTAGCGCGGCTAAACGCTGCCCCATCGACTTTTTTTTTGCTCTCTCTCGCTAGCGCGGCTTGACTCGGCACGCACGGCGCAGCAGCAGCAGCAGCCTCCTCCTCATCACCACCATCCATCCCCACAGCGAGTAGAGCCGAGTAGAGAGAGAGAGACTCCCCCAGCGAGACCCCAGCGCCTCTCGCTGCCTCCCCCGCGCCGGGCTCCGCGCGCTGCCCCGGCCAGCGGCGTCCGCGCGCCGCGAGAGCCGCCCCCGTGCGTGCGCGGCCGGACGGGCGGCCGGGCGGGCGGGCGGGAGCCTCGTTCACGGAGCCCGGCAGCGAGCGGGCGGGCGAGCGGGCGGGCGAGGGAAGGAGGGGAGAGGAGGAGGAGGAGGCGGCGATACCAGAAGCCGGAAAGGGAACGGCGCGGCCGAGGCGAGGCGCCGGCAGAGACGCTACCTTACCACCCTCTCTCTGGCTGCCCGGGGCTCGAGCGAGCGCGGCGAGAGAGAGGGAGCAGCAGCAGCAGGAAGGAGCTCGAGGGAGGAGGGGACGCTGAGGGGGTGAGTTGTTGTGGGAGCCGGGGGTGGTGGTGGGGGGAGGGCGAGCGACTGAGGCGACCGCACGCGCGGCCGGAGAGGGACCGGGCGCGGGACGGGGGACGCAGCGGCCGTGAGCGCAGCGCGAAGAAGAGAGCCTCCCTCCCTCCCTGCCTCCCTCGGTCGAGCCGAGCCTGCGGGGCCGCCGCCGCGGGGGCGAACTCGGCTTGCATGGGACCGTGCTGGCTCGGCGCCTTGGGGAGACCGACAGAGGGGGCGAGGACGGCAACGGGGTCGGCGCGCCGGCACCGAGCGCAGCGCCGGGGCGGATCGGCCCCCTCGTCACCGCCGCGGGACAAAGTAAGTGGCCCTGGGAGTGCGAGCTCGCCAAGCGGCGCCTGCCCCGTCCATGCAGGTCTTTCGCGGCCGATGCACTTTACTTTGGCGGGGAGCTGGGTTGGGGAGTGTGGGTGGGTGGGGGGTGGAGGAGGAGAAGGAGGATGGCCGAGAGGGGTCGGCTGTGTGATGGTGCCGCGCTGTTTCCCCGAGTGGGAGAGACGCGAAGGGCTTTCCACTCAAAGTCAAAACTCGGCGCCTTGGCTTGGCGATGGAGGGGACGGCTCGCTTCTCCGGGAACACGCCGCCACGCGCGCGTGCAGTGCACTGGCCACGTTTGACCCGTTGCCCCGGCGCTCCGGGGGACGAGAGAGAGTGAGAGAGAGACCGTCAGTATAGGGACGCTAACGCAGCCGAAGCCGCTGGGGACTGGGCCACACTGGATTCGAACGCGAGGCAACTTCCCATCGCGCTGCTTCTCTCGCCCTTTGCTAATCAGCCGGGGCCCAGTGCCCCCCTATCGCCCATTGATGCTCCGTGCTCGGCACAGGGCTGACTCGCTCACTCGAGCTTTAAATGGGCGTTTTTTTATTATGCGCAGCCTTCAGTGGTTTCTGAGAGTCTCCAACTTCACATGCTCGCGTCGCCGCTGTTGTCATGGTTGTACCCGTGATCGCCGTTCAATGATGACACGTGAATGGGGTCCAGAACCCTGCGGTACTCCATTCACGTGCCGCGTGACACGTGCAGTCGTCTCCGTTCAACCACCATCGTCATCGTGCGCCTTGGAAAACCCACGACAAATGTTAAGGCGAGAATTCCCTTAAAGTTCGTGTCACCACAGAATCGTTCTTCGCACGCGTGTGTCCAAGCAAATGCCCTATTTTACACGGGTGATTCAGAAATGGGTACAAATGATTTGTGACAACTTACGCTCATTATACTTACGTGCGAAGACGATGACCGGGCGTTTGCATGCCGTGATATTACACACGATCTATTATTATGGCATTTATGTTATTGCTCATTGACATTCAATGGAAATGCCAGTGATGGCCATTAAAAGGAGACACACCACAGGGTTAGACGGTGCGCTACTACATCCCACATTGTTGCATGTTTCTATTATAATGTGGTTATTATTTATCACGCATCCCATTGTCTCGTTCTCCGCCCGTCTTTCACGTAGATGTATTCCTAATATGGACTTATTTCAGTATACGCGGACAATTAGAGCTACAATTAATATAATAACAATATAATAAACACTATTACAGTCGGTGTGCCGTGGATTGCGTTCGGCTCGCATTGTAAATAATTGCAATTTGAATGACATTTTAATAACAAAAAAATCCATCAGTGCTGTAGATAGATACGGCCGTTAAAATTCCGTAACCACACCTCAAAGTTTCCTAACTTTTAGTTGCCTTGGAATGAAATTAAATGTGATTTTTTTTTGGGGGGGGAGGGGGGAGGTCGGCTCAAGGTGATGGACTTCGCCATTTGAATAGCGCCAACAGTATCGGTGTGAGCACAATTGCGCTAAATAGGCTGCGTATTGACCCAACACACGCGTTTCAAGTCCGCGTTAATAGCGTGACGTCGTTTGGGCACTGCAGCAGCAGCAGCAAGCAAAGCATCCAGCACAGCGCCGAGCTGTGCTTTTCACAGTGCGAGCTGCCCGAGTCTGCTTCGGAATCCCAAAATCAATCTATCGATTCCTGCTGTTTAACACGGCCAAAGTAAGTTTTCACAGCCTAATGTGCGCGCCGCGTGTAACTCGAATGCCGGAGCCAAACGCGGTCGCCGAAGCCTCTTATCTCGGTGAGTGTCGGATGCTCGATTTTCTCTTCTCGCGCTATCGCCTCTTCAGATGTACCACGGTCACCGTCATAATTCATCACCCCCATCGTCGTTGTCATCGTGAATGCGCATGGGGTTTTTTTTGTATGTATACAGAGGACGGTAGATAACATTATAGGCCTCGTTCGAAGCGAGTGGTAGCCCCGTACCTTTACGCGGTACGGGGAACACCCCCGCCAGCGAGATGGATATTCACGAATTAAAATTTTAGCGATGCTCGGAAAGATGACAGTTATTATTTTTTGTTGTTGCACCATGCGTCATATTTATATTACTTTAATACATTGCCATTTAAAATGGCACACAATCACATCACTTATTATTATTATTAATATACGAATTCGTGCACGCGAATTTAAAGATTGTTCAGATTTACGCAACGTACATATATTTTAAATGATACGTGATGATAGTAGGGCTATTGTATTAATTCGGGCGGTCATTGGCGGACGAGAGTGACAGTGATGGTTGCGAGAGATATCGACAACACGTGGGCCCGCGTTGGTTCGTGCCGCGTGTGCGGTGTGTCTGTCCGTAGTTTCGCATCCCTCATTAACTCATCTTCCCGGAGAATCTTATTCTGCTCCGCAGCCCCGTGCGTGAGCAGCAACCCGGCAAACGGTGATGGCTTTTATTTCGTGTCGAGGCGAGATATAACGTGCCGGAGGAGACTTCTCACTGCGGTGTTTGGTTGGTTGCTATTCTTGAGTGTTAAGAGCAAAAATGAGGATTGGGGCCCAGACTGCGCGCCGAGAGAGGCAGCATCGTCATCATCATCATGACCATCATCATCATCGCCTCGGTGTCGAGCGAGGAGAATTGGGCGGAAATGTGCGTTATACAAACAAGATGGGCATGGAATGCGAGCGCACTTAAATATCCCAGGCGCGGCTGCTACGGGGCATGTGGCTCCTCTACACCACGGGGCTCATTGCCGCCGCCGCCGTTGTTGTTGTTGACTTCCAATAGTGGCCCCAAGCCCTTTGTGTTGTCTGGACGGCTGTACGTCTGCTGTCTGCCTGGGCCGTGTAGCAGCAGCAGCAGCGTTAGAGATGTGTGTGTGTGTCAGTCAGTGAGTGGGGTTGTGGTTGTGGGGGTTCGCGGTTGTTGCTTTGGACGGGAGGTGAGATGATGTTGAAGTGGCTGGCGGGCGGGCGGGGTGTTGTAAGGGAGGAGGACGCGGAGGGGAGGAGGAAGCGGGGGGGTGGGTGGCGATTAGGTAATGGGGGCGAGGCGGAGAGGCCGGGAAAGGCCAGCAGCGGTCATTAGGCCCGCGCCACGCACACCACGCCAGACCGGTTCGCCCACCGGCGCCGTGTGCCGGAACGGAATGCGCGCGCGGCGTGTACACAGCTCGTGTACACAGCACGGGGGCCGTCATCCTCCTGTCTTCCCTCGGACACATCCCGTGTGTGTGCCCGGGGAGCGGTGGTGCAGCGGTTAGCGCTACGCTGCGCTACGAAAACCCGGCGACCCGGGTTCGATTCCTCGCCCACGGCCAACACCGGTGACGATTATCTGAACCGGTCCTGGGCCCTCCCCATAGGTCGACTCAGCCTCAAATCAGTACCTGGTGCGGTGTGTAACCATCGCCACTGGGGAGACAAAGGCGGCCGCGCGTGGTGCTGGCCACCCACCGTCTCGTGTACCACGGTGCAGGCCTTCATAGGTGCTATTCACCAACTGCACTTTCCAGAATAGTCTGTTGATCCTATATGGGATGGGGGGGGGGGGTATTTGTCTTGGTGCTCAAAACAACGGATGCATGCGGGACAAGAGAAAGTCTGAGTTGTTGGTGATTAGCCACCACGTACACAACACGGACCAATGCGAAGCGTGAAGAGGCAAATCCTTAGCACAGACACTGTTCTGTCGTGTGCATGAAAGTCATGCGCACAGACGCAACCTGGTATACACACAACCCAGCATATATACACACACACCCTTATATACACACGCAACCCTGTACAGACGCACACACACACACACACAACCCGGCTCACACACACAAAGATCCCCCGTATAGCCTTAACAGACTGTAGGGGCAAGTGCTGTTAGCGAGCACCTATGAAGGCCGGAACGGTACACGAGGGGGTGGGTGGCCAGCACCACGCCCGACCGCCTTTGTCTCCCCAGTGGCAGTGTTTTTATCCACCGCACCAGGTACTCATTTGAGGCTCAGTCGACCTAGGGGAGGCCCAGGACCGGTTCAGATAATCGTCACTGGTGTTGGCCGTGAGCGGGAATCGAACCCGGGTCGCCAGGTTCATAGGGCAGCTCGCTAACCGCTACACTACCGCTCCCCACACACACACACAACCCTGTACACACAACCCTGTACACACACACAACCCTGTACACACACAACCCTGTACACACACACAACCCTGTACACACAACCCTGTACACACACAACCCTGTACACACACACAACCCTGTACACACAACCCTGTACACACAACCCTGTACACACACAACCCTGTACACACAACCCTGTACACACACAACCCTGTACACACACACAACCCTGTACACACAACCCTGTACACACACAACCCTGTACACACACAACCCTGTACACACAACCCGGCTCACACACACAACCCTGTACACACACACAACTCTGTACACACACACACAACCCTGTACACACACGCACAACCCTGTACACACACAACCCTGTACACACACACACACAACCCTGTACTCACACACACACACAACCCTGTACACACACACACAACCCTGTACACACACAACCCGGCTCACACACAACCCTGTACACACACACAACAGGTACACGAAGCGCTCTGAATGAGGACACACATCGGTGCACGCGAGAGAGTGGACTCACGGTGGGGGCAGTGAGCGAGGGCCGGGCTGGTCAAGCAAAGGGACCCACAGGGGCTCCGTCCTCCTCCACCCCTCGTGTGTGGGACAAGGGAGGGAGGGCAGCATCGCCGAGTGCTGCTGGGAGCCTTATTCTCTGGGAGATGGAACACAACACGCGCACCACACTCCACTCTCCCTTTCGCCCGCACTTAAATCAGCGGGCACCCGGCGCTGTGGCCGAATCGCAGCGGCTCAAGCGCAACCACGGCAATATTCACGCTTTGCTTTGCGTGTAAAAAAAAACGTAATTTCAGGTCTAACGTTACACTTTGGCCGTGTGATTTTTTTGTAATGCAAGGAATATTTTACTTAGATTCCTTATTCATGTCAGCAGGCATCTGTGTGTATATGTATATACATATGTGCGTACGTGTGTATTGTCATGTACTGTATATTCTCGCAAACAGCACTTGCTCCGAAAGTATGTAAAGGCTATGCGGGGGATCTTTATCTTCGTGTGTTATTTGTTTGTATGTGCAGTGTGTAAAAAAAGTAACACTATATTTGGAATATTCCAAAATACAAATTTACCACTGTGCAGCGTACTATAAAAACACCGTCGCCTTATTAATGTTTTGAATTTTATTCTCTCGTTGAATCTTATTCGACTATTTTTCCAGGGTTCCTGCTTGAGAAATAGGACTATATTTGTTCTTCCCATAGGGCGAGAATACTTTATCTAATAATAACCGGACACTTCCCTGACATACATATTATCGATGTACAGAAATAATGTAATAAAAACACATTTGACACCAGAACCCAATTAAATAGCCAAACATATATATTTTTTTCTGAAGTCACGTTCACATTTTTCGCGTCGGGAGAGAGCGAAGTAAACATACACCGTTTTAATTTGAATTTTAATATATATTTTGCTCAGAATGGGAGAGTGGAAGGGCCGTCAGTGCGTTCCACAAAGTGTGGCGAACGACGCGAGGAACACGTCCCACCGTTTTTGCGCTTCAAACACCCTTTCGGCCACGTTGCAACAAACCGCTTCAACGGGGACACCGACCGCCCTTCTGCGAGTGCGAGGAATTTCCTTCGCGAATAATAATAATAAATACGTGGGATTTTCAGAGGAAATGGGCCCCGGATGAAGTCGGGCAATAGATAGTGGTCTCGATGCCGCGAATGGCCAATTGTGGGAAGTCAATGCATCATCGCGAGAGTGGCTTTTAAAGTTAGCCAATGGCATACATGGAGATTTTCTCACTGCAGTGGCGTTGTGTGACCACGCAGCAGAAAACATGGCAGATGCGACTGTGAGACCCTGTGTGGTGGTGGTGGGGAGGTATATAGCGTAAACTTTGGCTTGCTGCGCCATCAACCTGGTCACGAGAGTTCGATTCCAACTCAACAGCCAACACCATTGACGATTAGCTGAACCAGTCCATCCTGGGCTTTCCCAAAGGCCGACTCGGTCTAAGACGAGTGCCTAGTACAATGTGGTAAACATCGTCACGAGGGAGACAAAGGCGGCCGCGTGTGGTGCTGGCCACCCACCCCCTCGTGTGCCGTGCCGGCTTTCATCGGTGCTCGCCAGCAGCACTTGCCCAATTCTCTGCCAGGCTTTACGGGGGATCTTTGTCTTGTTTTTTTTTTACAAATGCATAATTGTGTATTTGTGTAGCTCTTGTTTATTTTCTTGTTTGGCAGTAAAGCATATTTTCATGCGCTGGCATCATCCGAGACCCTCATGGGAAGTGTGATCCTCAGCGATCGGCATGTAGGAACACACAAGCCGCTCATTGTCCGCGGTGTGTGATTGTGTGCGTAAACTATATGGGGGTTTGTGGTTATCGTGAGGCAGTGGCGGTGGGGGGGTTGCTGAGATGAAGGCAAAGAGTCAGAGAGCCATCGTCTGACAGCCTTCCCTGCTGGGCTACACTATTTAGCGGCAGTCTGCTGAAGAGGGCTACATATAATGAAGACTATTGACCCCGTGATTGGAAAATCCATATATCAGTGACTTGACTGGGGATGTCTCTATTTGTGCCATACAAACAGCAAACCCACCATCACATGGAACCACCAAATATCTAATTTCACACAATTTTTTCTTTGCAAACAATACAAAGAACGGGCGCTTCTAACTTAAACCATATGGCACCAAAAGCTATCCCATCTGTGAGTTTCGCCAAATAAGATTGGGGGGAGCCGGTCGTTATCTTCCCGTGGAAGGGACCATCATGTTTATGTTCCCACGTCCGTGAGTGTGCACGTATGTGTACGCCGTTGCGTGTAATCGTGTGCATATGGGCACCTTGTATTTGTAATAATACTTTCATTTTATATCGCGTCGTTGTGTGTACGTCCGTTTAACTCTTTTGCACCGTATGTAGCCAACCGTGCTAATCGGAGGTGTGCTGCACATTCATATTCTATAAGGACCAAATCCCATATGCAGCCGCTATCAGGCAAATGAAAACCTTACAATTTCATTTCTGTGCGCATATTCTTGCAAACACGTGACAGCTGTGTCAGGTCGCATCGCAAACGCCGTTTCGCCTCTTCCCGGCCGGGGCGGCGGCACGTGATGAGTTGTCGTGAGCAATGAAGGTCCGTCGGTTGCGGTGACGCCGGCGGTGTTGCAGGAGCCTCGAGCACGGTGGGGGGAGATTTTGAGTTGGAGATTTAAAGGGGTGACTTTTGGTTTAGAGAAGACAGCCGCGATCGCGTTCGCTTTGCCCAACATTACACGCTTAGAACATCAAAAGAGAATTGCAATATCTTTAAAGGGGGTTTCGCTCTGCATTTACATGCCTTATAATACCATTAATTCCCTCTAATTTGGTCACCACTAATGTAGAGTTTGGCAAACGTAAAATAATATAAACTTACAACTAAATTGCTGCTCTGACACAGATGTGTTTTAACTCGAGAGTGACTATTCAGAGCAGATTTAATCACGATCGCTGTTAGGGTTTCGCTGTATTTCATTTAATGCTTATTACCGTCTCTTCGTCAAATATTATTATTTATACCGTTGACCCGAATATGAATTGTTAAAAACACATTACATTCTAAATAATGCCACAGTTATAATCTATCAATAATATTAACATGTTATTTAATATTTAGTGATTTGACATAATATCATCTGGTCTAATCTATTTATAATCTGTGATATGTATTTGTGTAACATGTAATTGCACGGAAACTGCAAACATAACGACCACCTTACAATGTGAAGACCAAGTCTCAGTCCACGTATATCATTGTTTGTGAATGTGTTGCTACGAAGCAGCAAACTGGAGACACGGTGGTTAGCACACCACACAATAATACCGACTGCAAGTACCCACGCTTGTCTCCGTGACCATTCCCACTGATGGAAAAACGGTTAACCATACCTGGATTTGGCTTTACCTAGGTTGACAGCCTAAAATAAGTAGCCACGATGTATTTTTTTTCGACGCGACTAACTTTGGCTGGGATGAAGAAGGAGTGGTGCTTATTCACTGCCGGCTGCCTCGCGTCTGTGTGTCAGACGTTGCTAAAAGCGCAGTCCCAACAATCTAATTAGACAAACAAGAATTGTGTCTCCGCATATGAGATTTACATTTAAAAATGTATGGGCGCCCATCCCGGCGTAGCCTATGCAGGCTTTTGGGGCTGCGGCTGCACGTGACCACATGTCAAGGCTCACGCGGCACGCATGGGGCCAGATGGGTTAGTGGGTGGTGTGGCCGGAACCATCCCGCGCAGCCTTGGTTGCCCCTCCCCCCCCTATGGTTTGACCTCATAGAGACCCAGGCTGGGTTCACTTATCGACTGCCTGGAGTTAAGCATGGCTTGGAATCAAATCGGGGCTGTTGGGCTTCTATCAGAGTACAATATCTACTGCTCACCATGCTGTGTGCTACAAAGACAAAGATCCCCTGCATAGCATGCACATGTTGTTGGGGCAAGTGCTGTTAGCAAGCACTTATGAAGGCCGGCATGGCACACGAGGGTAGCCAGCACCACGCCCGGTCGGCCGCCTTTGTCTCCCCAATCATGATGTTTACTCACGTACTTATTTTAAGGCTGAGTCGACCCTAGGGAAGGCCCAGGACCGGTTCAAATATTCGCTACTAATGTTCATAGCACAGTGCGCTAACCACTACGCCTCGACTCCCAACTATGCACTGTAAACACATTTGCAAGAAGAAGCTGTGTCTCTTGTGAAGTCGCTGTTTTGAATGTATGAGCATATACATTAAGATTTGTTCATTTCTGTGTGCATAAGAAAAATACAAAATGCCCTGTACTAAAATATGTTATTTTCTACCTATCATTTATACCAGCATTATTATTATCTACTTATTTCAATCTGATGACATGTTCATGCCTCTATAAGTTACCTATTCGCATACAATCACTTAATATCTCCAAATTGAGGGACAGGATACTGCTGTGGGAAAACTCATGGAACTCACTGAGTGTAAGTGCACGTTCATTCATTCTAAGAAGCACATGAATACTATATTAACACTAATCTGAGCGTAGAGCCGCAAATAACAGCTAATTGTGTAATCGACCAAGGTCCTGGTTCTGTTTGAAAGCAAACTGATTAGTTTCTAATAAAGCAGTCTTTTTTTAACGTTTGTATAACTTTTTATGCATTTTTGCGAAATTTGTCGGATTATTTTGATTTGGCAGAATGGACCCGACATTCCATCGTGAACCCGACATTCCATCGTGAACCAAAAGACACGGCACCAAAAATGAGACAACTGTGAAATGGCGATTTGGCGAAGCGACGGCGCCCTTAATGAGACAACTGTGACGCAGCGATGCCTCTCAAGCCGCCCACAGGCTTTCCGCTCCACAGTTGCGCTCCATAGTTTTTGGGCGCCATTTTGACCCTCACATTTACTCTTCGGGTTGCCAGTATCACAGTGGGCTCGCATTCTGGTCACCTTCGGGAATAAATTGACCCGTTTAACTCCTCCTTTCGTACAGGCGAACGCGTGATGATGTTGACATTTAGCTATTATTTGCTCGAATGTGATGCTGTCCCATGAATGTTATAATTCGTGTATATTCCGTGCGTATCTATCTGATAATTAGATGCATTTGGCGGATGCTTTATGGGTTTTCTTCAACTAAACCCAGTTTATATTAAAATGTTTGATACAAAATAATGCAACACATTCGTCAAATAACACTGCCCTTTAAGAAAGCTATATGATAGGTGACATTTCAGGTAATGAATGTATCTACGTTGAACTTCATTTGCACCGTACGCAGTGCTAATCGGGGGTGAAAAATGAAAGCATTGTTTTGTGTGTACAGTAAATACAATTTTAAGAAGGCTTTCCAATTTTTTTCATAAATGACTTTTCAGTCAAATAAATTATGATTTTGCAGCCCTATGTCGGCCCACTGAAGACAAAGACATGTCGGCAATGGCGGTTGTTGTTTGACCGTGCCTCGCTACATTAGTGTGGGTTTGACGAAAGGTTGAATTCGAAAATTACCAGCTTTGCGCTGTATAGTAACCCATGTCAGCCCCCCGGTACATAACCGGCCTATACGAGCACAAAGATAATGAATAGTCGTAGATAATCTGGCCTTGAAGTGCACTATCAGATGTAGAAGACCCGCATACATTTTTTTAAGTCACTGCCGGAAAAGTCCAAATCAGACTTCAATCCTCCTCTGCTCCAAATTACGCTGCAAAATCTAAATCCCCATGTCGTATTTTCATCTGGTGGTTGCCTCATCCACTGCTCTGACGGTTGCCAAGTGTGACCATCTCGTCTCCTGTTTCCCTGCAACGGTCGAGAAAATTGCGAAAGGCATTCCGGTGTCTGTCTCCACTTCTTCTGTTCCTTGCCCTTACGCCTCCCGAACCACCTCCCCTCGACATCCCTCAGCCTGTCACCGTAAACAACATCGCCACAATCATCTCCAAATTAAACACATCTGATTCAATCCTCAATCCTCTGCCCCCCAGACTCATCCCTCACTGTCACTGCCCCTTAGCTTTGAATGCTGCCGCTGCCACTCCCATCATGAGAGAAATCTCCACTGGAGCCCAGCATCCCTGAAAATTTCCATCTTTATTTGGAGAATTCCGAGAAAGGGTTATCTTCCCCAGATCTATCCAAACGTCTTCCCATGACCCAGTACAACTCGCTTTCCAGCAAGGCTAATCTTCTGACACTGCTCTCCAATGTGTGGGACGCCACCTCCTTCTATCCTCCGGCCCTGGATCACTCTCACTCCTCATTCCCCTAGGCCAGGGGTCGGCAAGCTGCGGCTCCACAGCTGCATGCGGCTCTTTAAGGACTGCTGCTTCGTGACTTTTTTTGTTTTAATAAGGCCCACCGTCTTGTATTCACATGCATTGCGGCTCTTGAAATTTTGTTTTTACCGAATACAAACAAAAATGGCTCTTCCAGTTATTTTGGTTGCCGATCCCTGCCCTAGACCGTTCTGCTGCTTCTGATACCACACACCACTCCATGGCTCTGCAGGCGTCTCTGGCACCACTTATCTCCTGGATCCGTTCTCACCTCCCAGTGACCCTTCTTCTAGGTTTTCATGCAAGGGCTGTCTCTGTCTTTCTCTAGGAAACCCCTGCACTACGGTGTCCCACAAGACTCCACCTCTCAACCCCCAGCAATGCTCAATATATCTCCTCCCTGTTGGCAACATCATCTCCAGTTTCAATGTTGACCTTCACCTCTGTGTCAATGACACCGAGAGCCCTGCGTCGCCACTGACGCCACGAACCCAAACCCTCGCCGTCCACTCTCATGTCCTGCCGTTGTCGCGGCTCTCAACTCGGGTTGCTTTCTACTTCCTCCACCTTTTAATGTTTCCAATGCAGAAGCACGCATCGCCAGCTAAGGTCCACCCCCGGTAGAGATGTGCACTTCCTTAAACGCTGACGTGGCGCTGGCGACGAATGCGCAACGTCTCAGGTGTTGTCGCTGATCCCGAGGTCTCGTTTCCTGCCCACGTTTCTCAAATCTCGGGACCTCACGCATCCATCTGCACATCTCACTCGCCGACTATTTCCTTACCCCAGCCGTCGCTGAGAGACACTCATCAGAATCAGAATCTTTATTGAGACTGCAGGAGAAGTCCGATGTGCCATGAACCTCTTTTTCACAGATTTCCACTATGGGCGGGTCGGCAAGTTACAACAGTAATTGAGACCTCAAACGATATGAGTGCAAAATAGACAAAATGGTAAGTTAGCAAGTCACTGAATATAAAACGTAATAAACTAACTAATTATATCAGTCTAAATTATCAATATTGGATAAGGCAGCAAAAACAACGACAAAGCAGTCCCGGACCACACCGAGATAACACCGCACAGCAGTAGTCCCTCAATACAATGGCCACATTAACATTGAACAATCACTCATCCCAGCTGCCCGTCAGATCCCGACTCGATGACGTGGCCCCGACCGGGAAATGAACCCATGCCTCTGCCATTGTGTGATCGGTGCCCTTGGCCGCAGTGCCACTGAGATTCGGTATGCCCACGGTTCGGAAACATGTGGCTCTTTATACACCGCTTCGTCACGTTCTTTATTAAGGACCCACCGTTTCGTATACTCACGTGTTTTTTTACCGAATTCGAAAAATGTCTCTTCTTGTTATGTTGATTGCCAACCCCTGGGTATGCCCTACATGGTAGTGGATAATGTACGCTAACACTCATGTTGGTCAAACATTCCGGTTGGTAACAATTGCCCGCATGTTACTCAATTGGGATTGCACATACCAACATCGCCCCTAGTGCGCAATGTAACCTGGCAGGACTCTCCTAGTAATGAGTCGTGAGACTCTGTGAAACGTTTCAATGGTTAAAATAGCACAATAATAAACTCCTATGCACTATATATAACTGTATATGTCACTGTATGTATCACTATATAATCATATATATTTCAGGCGAATTATGCGCTGCATTACCTTTCGGCAAGGCAGGTAACCAATCGCTCTATTAGGATTCGGTTTGTGAGATTTTTTTTCGCCGTACTTACGACTAACTTATCTACCCAAAATGCACTATATTGAGCGGTTTGAATTCACTCATATACGGTTGGATGTGGAACATCATTGTGTGTGTGTATTGAATGTAATACTTTAGAGTATTTGGTTGCTATAAATGTCCCACGTGATACGCCACTTTATTGAGCTATTGTGTGGCCAGGTCGCTTCTAAAAAAAGAGCGATGCAGCTCAGCGAGCCTGACCTGGTAAAATGAAAATCGTTTTTTTTACTTGGCAGGTGGCTGCCACCTCGTGTGGTTTAGCTTTGTGCTCCGGTTATTTTTTTTAGAACTCATCTACTACAACCGCACAAAGCGAGAGAAGCTTGTATTGAGAAGAACATGAAGTTATGCTTATCTGCGCTCAGTGCTTTCTCGTGCAATGTGTTGCACACACACACATGTGTATGTGCCCACATTAAATATTGGGATGAGTCTGAATGTTAATTTGTGATTCAGGATAAAATTCGACACCTTGCCAACATTCTCAATTGCAGAATTCCGATTTCCAAAGTAATTACAATGTGAACATATATATGTAAAAAAAAAGTACATTTATTTAGTTTTTTAATATATGCATTTTCAAATTGAAAATGAGTAAAATATGCTTCAGATTTGGGTATAGATTCACCGTTTCGCCTGATCTCTATTGCGATCATATTCCGCTTGCTCGCGTTGATTCATCCCATTCCTGGCGATGCTCACCGCCTATCGTTTCACTAAATGCAACAACACCACTGCTCTCCAGATGCTGGCAGCGATGTGGAAGTGGTGGCGTGCCGGTTTGTGCCAGTGATGGACCGTGATGCCCTCCTACATTTGTGAAACGCACGCCGCCTCCATTGGAGGGTGGAGTCTCTGTGGCTGTTAGCGGCTGTAATTTGGTATTTTAATATACTCCTCTGACCCATTTTTTTTTACATTGTGGCAGCTGCTTCTATTCTTAGACGACGGCTCTATATACGATGGAAAGCGGTGCGATTGTGTGCGGGTTTTTTTCGTGCGACCCTTTGCCGCACTCCTGCCCGGTGTTGCCCCCCCTCCCGTGAGCAGGAGGGTTGTGGGCTCGGCGTAATCTTCCTGTGTTCCGGCATTTTGAGGTGCGAGCCGAGCCGTAATGAGAGTACTCCTCCTGCCCGCGTGAGCTGCCCCATGGCTTTGCATATCAATGCTGCTTGAGAGCCATTATTAAATTTTCAGGGCAACACAAACCCCCCCCCCCCCAACCAACCACACTGTACGCGCGGTGTGGGTCCAAATAAAGAGAGAGAGAGAATAACAACCCCGACCGCAGTGATCGCGCACTCGTTACGCATCGCGCGACGTCATAAGCGTCGGGCGCGTCTTCATTCCGACGCCAGTGAAATCTCGGATGTGCTCGACGCGCGCGCGCGTATTAAATCCCCGACAGTTCTTCCCCAGGTACTTTTCACGCACGGCGAGCGCCATTCTCTCCCCCTCCCCACCCCCCCCCCCAAAAAAAAAATAGCTCAGCTGACGGTTCGCATACAGTTTTATTGTAAGAAAAAAGGCAAGGCAGCCGACAACGTTCATGGGTTTAACACGTCGGCTTTCGCGAACGCTGGCTGCCACCTGAAAAAAAAATCTGGCTGCCGCCTGATGATGTCGATTGTAATTACTGGCGAAACGTCGTGCTCAGATTGTAAATGTTGTGGATTTGCTCTCCAACACACCGGTGTGCTGTACTAGTGGCGCATTGGCATGTTCTGTTACCGAGACAAACCTTACTAATTGGCAGTGTCGGGTGGTGGCGAGTTTAACGACACGTTTATATTTACGCGATGTAACCCAAAAAAAAAATACCCCGTGCTATGGATGTTCATGGGATTTGCATATAGGCGTTAATGAAACGCCAAGGACGTTTTCTGCACGCGCACGGAATTTCCGGATGACTTGCGCGGTTGCCGAATCCAATAACCGGAGCTCGTCCTCCCCTTGCAGCAAGCCACCTTGGCAAGCGTCCGTTCAAGTGGGACGCGCGTGAAGCACGCATTTTTCTTTTTGTTATCGTGGAGCCCGATGTGATAATTCCCCCCCCCCCCGCCCAACAAAAAAACTGTTTAAAGAAGAAAGAAGCCCAATCGTCCAACAGATAATGCATCTTCGCATTCCGCTTCTCTCTGAAATGGGACCAGTGTCAATCACTGGCCGTCCACCATTTACAGCCGCCGTTTTTTTTTAGTTGTCGTCGTTGTGCCAAGCCACGCTTTCACCACGCGGATTGCGCGACCGAATGTAAAACGTCACAATGGGCTAATGACCCTGACCCTCCCACCACCCACCGTTCTTCTAGAATAAATGAATTGGCATATGCAAATTGCGGGGGCGTCGCCGCTTGGCAGGCAGCCAATCGGCATTAAGCGGCGGGGGGGGGGGGTGTCCGTAACCCCCCCCCCCCCCACATTGTTTGCGAGGGGAAGCTCATAAAGCTGGCCGACTTGTCGTGATCAGGCATGGACGCAAAGAGGGCCCACCACCACCACCACCCCACCCCCACCCCCGATCACACACCGGCCGCCGCTGGCCCGTTTCGGGGCTGAAAAGACCAGTTTAGGATTACGGGCGCCCGTAACAATGTTAACCTTAAATTATTGTTGGTTTTAGTTTTTTGTTTGTTAGCTTTTCCCCATCAACTTCTTCTTCCCACACCCCCACACTCCTCCTCCCCATTCGACAGCCCGTGCCTGTGATTTGGTAAAAATAAAAAAAAACGTACACTGCGGCGTGAAAGGAGACCCTTTTGCTTTCTTACATATGAGTGAGTGAGAGAGAGCGCGAGAGTGCCTCGCAATGTTTTTGTTATCCACCCGTGAAGTTGTTGCTTTGTGTCTGGGTCGAAACAGGGTGGGTAAGGAAGGCGATGGGGGTTGTGTTAAAAAGTTCAAGGTGCAGAGTCAAAAGAAAAGATGCGCTGGAGGGGGAAAAACACACACACACGCAGCACGGAGAATGGGGGACACACGGCAAAAAAAGAGCAAAAAACACAGTGTTGATTATCTGCAACTTAATCCCTGGCCTGGGTTGACATCAACCTGTCGGGCTGCATTCCTGCCTAATTTCTCACTGATTAGACGTACTGGCTGTCTGTTGCCAAGGCGATGGGGGGGGGTGTGCGGGCGTGGAGGGGGCGGTGGAGCTGTGGGACTGTGAGAGGAAGACACGAAAGGTCAAAGTTGAGATGGGGGTAGGGTTAGAGGGGTAGGGTTAGGGGGCCAGAGTGGGAAAAGGGGCACAAGCAGGGCGACCCAGGGCTTTATCCAAGTTTAGCAACGCAAAAAAACAATACTTGGGCCCCCTCGAGACACGTAACATTCACACGCGTTGGCACGCATGTGCGTGCCATGTTACGTCGGCTCGGCGTTAACCGCGGCGATTGAAGGACGGGAGCTTGTAACGAGAAGGATAACTCGGTACAGTGCCTCGTTTGTTCTTCTTCATCTGAGGTCCACTCGCTCAGTGTCACTTCAACGTTTGTGAACGCGTGCATAGTGGCCTCGTGGAATTGTGGTGGTAGATGTTGTGTAGTTGTAGTTCAGAACTGAATGATAATATATAGTACGTTAGAAGAAAATTAGTAAAAAAATCAAACCGCCCAAGCAAGAACAAAAGCGTTGGTCCACCACGAGTGAAATGTGTGTGATGGATAAAAAATTTTTTAAATAAAATTACGACAATCAGATTTGGCTTTTTTTCCTCCATAAAACAAATACCTATTGACAACATACTTCTCTGAGTCCGTGTACACGTACGTCCGGTTTTGGCGTGCAGCGCGAGAGGTGGGTTTGTTACCTCGCAGGATCGCGGGACGTGGCGGTGGCCTGGGGAGGCCCTCTTCGTCCGGCTAATCCATGTCACTTCGGATGGGGTTGGAGGGGGATCCACTCTTACAAAGCTGACGGGGTTTGCGCGTGCGCACGCCTCCGATAATTTGGACCGATCCGAATTTTCGGGCCATAAATCGGGTAAATTCCGCTGAAACCGATGGTGCACCCTTGGCATACAGTGCAACTCGATGCACGCATTTTGGGTGAAAACATTAAATCAAACTTGCGAAACTGCTTTTGCTTAGAAAGGTGCTAAAAATACTTGATAAAAAATGCCACAAGTTAACATTCAGGGAAGTATATTTCTTTAGAGCACACTAAGAGAAGGAAAGTGGTCATGACACAAGTCTCCATCGTTTGCTTTCCCTCTGCACTCTGAAGAGGGGCCACCGCCTGAAACATTGCCTTGACTTGAGCACTGACATTATTTTTCAGATAAAGTTTGTAGTTTGCCAATGGCAGATGCAGTAAAGTACAGCGCTCTATGAGTAGCCTTCACCGCTGCACGCCGGAGGAAGGCCCTCATCCAGCAGTAGATTGACATCATCACTATCGTCGTTGGCCGTCGCCAATTGACTTTTGGCCTAAAATGTGGATCGGTTGTGATGATCGGACTCACGCAAACAGCACCCCGTGTGATCGGACTCGAGATCGAATCAAGCCACTATCATTAGATCGGGCCCGATCCAATATTAATCAACTTAAATATGTAATTTGTAGAGCCAATAATAATTAAACCTGATGGCTATAGTTAGGGTAAAATAAACACTGTGCACCTACACAATAGACACACCGATAATATAATTACAAACTTTGCAAGATGCCCTCCGTGAGTGAGCAGTCCACGTTTCCTTATAAATATGAAAGGTGTCCGAGTGTTGATTTGACGGGCGACGCAGCGTTATGTAGATTAACATGCAAATAATCACGCATGTGCAGTTTTGTGTGCTGTACGTGTACAATTCACGGATTTAATTGAAATCACTTCTTACGTTCACGACGAATTTGTGTAAAAACGGATTTACGGTTTATGCAGATTACTTGCACGCGACATGGCTGTTACGTCTACAGTCTACACTAATGGAGTGAACGCAGCCACACAAACCGGACAGAAAACGAGGGCATGGCAACGAGAGAGCATGATTGAAGCCTGTGTTGAACCCTAACTCAGGACCATGACGATCGAATCGCTGTGGTGTGAATCGCCAGATGCCTGAACTCCACCAGAGGCTGCAGGAATCACGATTTTGTTCACCGCAAGAGTGGCTGCAGCTGTAGCAATACAAGGGGCGAACCGATTATCGTTTTGATTGTGGAGAATGTGGAATCATCACGAGTGGCGCCAATAATCGTGTGTTTTTTAGATTGGATTATTACAATTTTTGTATGTTCTATGTGTCGAGATTTGAGTGTTCGGGTGCCAAGGTGGCGAGATGTTAACTACCTCGCCTGGTATGCAGGAGGTCGTGGGTTCGATCCCGACCTTGATGCCTGTATGTTTGAAGTTTGCGTGTTCTCCCTGTGGTTGCGTGGAATTTTCTCCTGGTCCTCTGGTTTTTCCTTCCACATTTAGAATCAACATCACGTGTTTAGCGTATTTGGCTGTTATATAGTTCCACATGATAAGCCACTTTGTTGAACTATCAATTGTGGCCAGATCGCTTCTGAAAATGAGCTATACAGCTCAGTGTATCCTCTCGTATGTGTTTTTTTTCTCCAAGTACTGCAGTTTTCTATCACACATTTAACACATTGTGTGTAATATAATTGTATTATTGTTGTTGTGCAATAGTTGATCGGTCACGATCGGTGATCAACTCATTCAGGATATACAGATCTGTTGGTGATCGTACTTTACGTGTAAACCGATCCACGCGTTTTTTTATTCAAAAGTACCCGAACCATACAGGAGGCGACTTCTTAAACTGTTGGGCTGTGACATGCAAATCCGAAACTTGGGCACCGGCAATGAATATCAAACCAGAGCAGAAAAGTGCAGCAGAGAAACAATTTACACTGAGAGACCGAAAGAGGGGGACACACGGATCGGGAAATCGAGAATGCAAATTAAAACCATCAAAGCCACCGTTCAAACAGGCAAGTGGGCTTCGGGGCAGCGATGGACGACGATGGCTCGCGGTCGCTGAGACGGACGACAAAAGTGGCGCAGCCAGGAGAGGAAACGCACCCCAGAGGATCACCACCACAGCCCTCGAGCTGGGGCAATCCAATTGGTTGCTGCGCGCACGGGCGAGACCGCATGTGGCATCGCGTGGCCACGGAAGTGGGATGACGACAATGTGAGTAGGGCCCTATCCAGCAGTGGATAGATCGTGGTTGATAATGATGACTCTTAATGGCGTATTGCGTTAACACGTGACGGTTCGTACGAGGGGAGTTGGAGAATGTGACTTGTGGGCTGTCGAGCTAAACAGAATCGGTGCACTGTGTACGCTGTTAACAGGTGCATTTGTTGTGTAGAGTGACTGATTTTGAATTAATGACTTCCAGTTATAAAACTGCTTTCTGAAAAATCTGTTTTACATGCACTAATATTTTATTAAAGTGTTGTCAAAATAGTGATTACATGTATAGCGGTCATGGATAATCCCAAAGTGTAATATTTAAAAATTAAATCCCCGTTAGAGAACTTGACAGCATTTTCTGAGAAAAGTGGAGACGTATCTTAGCAGCAGAGTCTAACTTGTTTGCTTTAGCATCCACACCATGAAGAGTAATGTCCTTTGACCATTCTCTTCACCTGAATGCTTTAGTTTTGTAAAAGCTTACATCAGAACTTTTGTAAATAAATCATAATCCTAAAGTTAGCTCAGTGGGTATTTAATAGCAAAGGTTAACGTGTCAAGCAAATAGTGTGCGTTATTTATAACGGCGTGATGTTGCCCTATCGTGGTGATCAAACCAAACCAAGGTGGAGTGTTGACAGTGCCTGTGAAGGAGCACCAAGGGCTGGTCCACGTCTGTCTGGTGGCCTTGAGCCAGTGATGGAAATTCCACATTCCTATGATGGGAGGCCAGTATCTTCTCCAGAGCGCAACCATTGTTAACTTGACGAGAAAGGGTGCTCCGACCAAAACGCCCATTCTCGAGGGATGTTTCGGAAGGTTCAACCCTACGGGATGGCCAGCAAATCCTTCCAAACCCTGGGTTTCGCTGTTGCGTTTTTTCCTGTGGCACAAGCACCATCCCATAAAAAGCACCTGGGGTCTAATGCTTATCACGCCCACCATACATGCGTGAAATCGTACCTCTGAGAAAAGGCCTCTGTATTTCGTGCAAAATACGTTCACGTTATATGCAAACGTCAAATGTAGGTTGATCGAGGGAAGAAAACTGTGCAGACAAGACAGAAGCATTGAGAAACAGAAGACAAGGACTTTTTTTGTCGATGAGCAATTTTATTAGATTCATAAACGTAAATAGCAGTCATGAATTCAAAACCAGCCGCTTATTCAATACATAGGGGTCGGTAGAAGAATGAGACGAAAACTAAATTATTCAATCAAATTGTGACCCTGAATTGTGAAATTTATTGGAAAATCGCTGTTGGTTTTGTGGAGAGGATGTTGGGGGGTGACATACAAACCTCAAAACCCTCAAAGGCTGTTCCCATCGGTAGCTGTGCCAACCATCTACGTGCAGTTAAATTTGTGGCTAAGCATTTTGTATTTACCCTCATTGTTCAAACAGTTTTTGTCACGACACGGCAGCCAACCCGTGCCACAGCCTAAGGGGGCAAATAGAAGTCGCCCCCTTGGAGAGACGAGACGACGATCCGAGTTGTCTGTCAACCACCAATCTTACCCGTAGCATTCTAACATGTTATGTACTGTATGTACGTACGTATGTAGGACTTCTTTCGCACCGTACATAGCTAAGCGGGGTGGGGGGGGGCAACACACTCTAACACAAAAAAGCAGTTCTTAAGAAATTAGTTTTCAATTTTGGTTTACAATTGCTTATCTTCAGTGACTTCTGAATATCGGAAAGAATGGTCAAGTCGAGTGCTCTTTCACCCAGAACCATCTGGCTTTATATCACAATGGGGACACCAATGTACATCGTATGCCTATATAATCAACTGCACTTAGAAGTAAAGAGACTATTTCTTATTATACTGTGACCCAATGTTGTGCAGAAGAGACTGCACTAAGTTGGGTGACTGTTAAACGCTTCATTTACACTTGGTTGAAATGGCGGTGTAAAGTCTGCGATGCAAAGTGGCACCTCTGTGCTATTCCAATGATAGTTGCTTGCCTATTTTGTTTAATCAGCTGCACTGTGTGACCGTTTATGTTAAGAAGCAACGGCTCTCTGAGTTTTTGGTTGCACCAAGGGCAGACGAAGGTTGTGGCTGGGTTTGGCGTCATTCTGGCCTTAATAGGCACTTGGTTAGCAGCACCGGTCTCGCAAGTCTCCAAGCCCAATGCGGGGAATCGGCTGTTGTCGTCCATGTCTACGTACAGATGATTTGCTTTATGCGCCATCATGAGACATGCGGTTCGATCGCTCCCAATAACCCGGTGGCCAGAAGCCAATTTCAATGGCAGCTCGTTGAGCTAAAGGCACGGAAAAGTTCAAAACACAAACAACAACAACAAAAACGTAACGCAAAAAAACCCACAATCAGCCGCTCTGAACCCGTTGCATTTCACCCTACACTTGTTGCAATTACGTGGGAATGTTTGTGATCGCAACGGACGGCAGAGTGGGTACTGTCGTGGGGCATGGTTGGTCACGCCTGGTTCTGCCTCCCAGAGCTCAGGGCGACTCAGCCTGTTGTGGCAACGAGCTCCGTTTTGCCTGCAGATCACCAGATTAATGATGTTAATGGGTGTGTTTAAACATTCGGCGCCCATGGAAACTGCAGTATGCCCCCTGCCTTTCAATGTAGTCCAATGAAGCATTTGATTTGTTTGCTCTGCTCGTTTGCTTATTGCTATTATTATTTGCTGAGAGCGAAAACTTTTCAAGGAAGAAACAGAAAACTCTGACTTTATAAAGAACAAAAAATACACGGTGCTTCGTCAGATACAGGCAGTGCTCGATACAATTGGTGGCTGAAGTTATTATTTAAATATATTTTTTATTTTACCAGGTAAGGCCCACTGAGCAGCGACCTGACCACAATTGATAGCTCAGCGAAGTGGCTTATCATCATGTGGACATGTATAGCAGCCAAATACTCTAAACGCGTGATGTTGATTCTAAATTTGGACGGAAGAAACCGGAGGACCTGGAGAAAAATCCACGTGACCACGGGGAGAACACTCAAACTCTAAATATACAGGCGTCAGGGTCAGGATCGAACCCACGATCTCCTGTACACCAGGCGAGGTAGTTAACATCTCGCCACCGTGGCGCTTTACCGGTAACAGCCTGAACTTCGGAGAACTGGGGATAATTCTATGCTGCTAAAAACACCATGCCGATCGCTGCAGACTTTGTGCTCGCCACAATTGGAATCGCACGGTCACCGTCATCATGTTAACGTTTTCACAAAAAGTCAGAATTGGACGACTGAGTGGCTCATTTAAGGGTATCGACGGGCAGAAAAAAATGCTTAAGCGGAGCCAACAACAAACGAGCTTGTGCCAGCAGATGTCTTCCCACCCAAAACGCACAATGTGTGCAGCCCGCACAGCCCACTCACTACTCTCAGGACCCCCACTCAATGTGGTCCCATAGAAAGGGGGAGCGGTGGTGGGGGGTGCCTAATTCCCCTTTTAAGAAACTTCTTCTGGAATTTGTCTACCAACTTAAAAAAAAGTGCGGAGCTCAAAGGTAGACCGGGGCCCCATTAACGTGACAGAAAGTGCAGCTGCTAATAAAAAAAGCATAACACAGAGAAACGTGTGTGTGTGTAAACAGCGACAGCCACATGGGCCCACCTTGATTATAGCTGCGCCTGTTTCCACGCGTGCGGATCTGGTTTCCGAGCCCTGTCCCTGATATTCACCAGTGTAGGACACGGGGGTTAGGGGGGGGGGTGCACACTGCGGACCCATTAGCATCCTTGCTGTTAGGCTCGCACGCTGCCAGGTGACATTTCCGGGAACTTTCCTCAGTTTCCACGTACAGTATCGGTGTAAGTGCGAATGCCCCATAGCCAATGCACTTGCGCCTTTGCCCCAATTTAACAGGCCCAGGGAGCTGCTCTTGTGAGCGAGCGAGTGCTGCCCCCTTTCCTTCGGTAATTCTCTCTCGCTCTCTCTGATTGCATGTGGGCGACTATTTCCGTGGATCTCTTTTTTCCAGGTCCTGTCTGTAATTCTGGCAACAAACTCGATTATGGTGCAAGGTGAATGTGGGGGACGGGGGGGGGAGTCACTGAACCAATCGGTTGGGTGCAGCAAGTTTGCTGTGAAGCACAAAAGCGCTCTTTTCTTTAACCTCGGGGTTTTATCCCATTAGCCTCCGTGATCTCGCGTGCCAATATTACTGAATATCAAAATGCTGCCACGAAAAGAAAACAAACAATTCTACCCTTTGCACGATACGACACAAAATATCCCGAAAATGTTACAAACCTCTTTTTATAGCATTTTGGCTGTGGTCTAGACGTTTCGGTGTGCCTCGCCAGCCCCCTCTTTAAGCCTCTGGATAACGTGAATTGGTGCGAGCTCGCCGTGTCGATGTGCCGGCGATGCTGCTGCTGCTGGGTTGGGCGGCACGTGAATGGCAGAGGAGCGAAGGAAGCTGAGCCCACAGCTCCTGGCCGCACCGCGTCTACACAGATCCCTCACTCGCGTCCGCACTCCTCTACGTGGCCCAGAAGATCCACCAGACTATGCTCACCCAGCTGAGCCCCGAATTCCATCCCAGGCTGAACCCAAGCCTTACCCCAGGCCTAAAACCTTAGTCAAAAGCATTACCGTAAAATTGTACGTAGTTTTAACCAAAATGTTAAACTAAACTAATTTTTTTAGATTTTACCAGGGAAGGCTCACTGAGCTGTAATAGCTCTTTTTCATAAGCGACCTGGCCACAAATGATAGCTCAGTGAAGTGGCTTATCACGTGGAAATGTATAGCAGCCCAATAATCCAAACGCATGTTTCTAAATGTGGAGGGAAAAACTGGAGGACCTGGAGAAAAATCCACGCGACTACTGGGAGAACATGCAAACTCCAAATATAGAGGCATCATCTTCGCGATTTAAACCACGACCTCCTACATACCAGGTGAAGTAGTTGACATCTCGCCACTGTGGCACCTTTGTTATGTGTATCATAACGCAATCTGCCGTTGCATATTGTACAGTGTGTTTTAAATATTTGCTTCATTTGTACCTCATTGCCATGTTTCATGTTTCAGTTCAATCGCGTAATTTTTTTCTGTTCCTTCATTTTAAATGCAGTTTAATTTAATTTTCTGGTTTTATTCGAAATCAAAATAAGCTCACACTTGTGGTAAAAAAAAATCACAGTTATACAATTACCGTTTTGATACAATTAGAAACCAGTCCTTCCACTGGTCAACCCCTGTAGACTGCCCACAAAGTGGTACTTTAAAAAATAATCTGCCCCAATGATGAGGCTGACGCAACCCGTGACGGGGATTTCAACTCGCAGACCTCCCAAACGTAACAGCTGAGTACTCTGTCACTCGGCACCGCCTGGATGGATTATGACACGGAACGATTTTTTAATATTACACTTTTCACACACGAGCACGCGCACGCACGCACCATTTTGCTGGCAGAGGGAGATGGGGAGAACATGGAGGCATCTCCAGTGGGGCTGTTGTAATGATATGTTATTGTCTAATACAATCACTCTCTTCTTCTGCCATAGATACACGCAGAGGAATCTGCCGCTCAGTTGCCAATTGCCCGGTCCGCGAGAGCGGCCCCAGTAATTGACCCGTTGCCACTTAAACGTTGCAATATTTTTCTGAGTTCCTCTCAGCGGGATCACCCAAAACAACTACACAACACGTAATTGACCAGACGTCTCCCAAGCAGGAATTTTCGCACCACTCGGTGAACGTTTCCTGAGAAAGTAATGAAAGTTAATATCAGTATATAATTTATATCGGTAGTGGTAGACGTTTGTATTCTACTCTGTCTGTAGGCAAGGTACATATAGCACTTCTCTTGCATTCTATTTAAACTATTTTACCAAATGGCTCAATGAAGCGGCGGATCGTGTTTAAATGTATAGCAGCCAAACATTCTATAAACGCATGTTGATTCTAAACCAGAGGACCTGGAGAAAAGCCACACGACCACGGTGAGAATATGCAAATTCCAAATATACAGGCCGTCAGGGTTAGGATGGAACCCACGACTTCATGTATGCCAGGCGCAGTAGTTAACATCTCGTCACCGTGGCACCCATTCAGAGCTCAGATATCAGTTGGGAGTTTACACAGCTCCATCATCACTCCGGGATCAATACATTGACAACCACTTTGCGTTAAATCAACAGTGGTCTTATGAAGAGACTGAGAGGCTTTGCCATGAGAATGTGGAATTTCTACCACTGGCTCCAGATCACCAGCAGACATTTGCACCATCCCATTGATGGTTTAAACGTGGAGGCGCTGACTTTAAATGCGGTAATCGGTGAGCATCGTTACCATAATCACATACTTCACAATCGTCATCATCCGTGGACTGACTTGTAGTGTCCTCAGCACAGAGAAATATGAACACATTTAACAGGGGAAAGTATTCATTCACAGTATATTTGGTGCGCATGGAATCGTGTGCAGTGCTGTAATTACCATAGTCTCTTTACATCTTTCCATAACAGTTAGCGACTTTTTTTTTAAATGAAACACTGAGGTGCTGTATTGTCGTGTTTTACAATGGAGGAGTAGGCGCCACCGATGTCAGCCGTGGCGGGGAATGAAACTCGCGTCTCCAGGTTCATGGCGCAGTGCGTCAGCTGACCCCCCCCCCCCACTCGTCGTGGTGCATTAGCCGTATCAATATTGCTGTAATTGTAACGATATTGGCGCCGTCATTGGCGCGTCAGGCACGACTCGACATCCACGGTGAAATTAGCGCCCTGTGTGCCAGTTTCACATCGTAATCGGAACTAATGCGCGTGTCGTGCACCCACAAGTGGTTACATTGGCAGGGGGACAAGAAAACGCCGGTAAATTCCTCAGAGCCAGATTACAAATGCAATGTCTCTCTGCCAAAGAAAGTAGGGCCCTCTGGCCTGCCTACGCTACTCGTATCAGAAGTGTTATTTTGGTTTAAAAAAAATCACACTTTTTTACGTTCTTGGAAGCACGTGCATGGTCTTGCAATGCGTCTTAATTGGTAGGGGGCATAATGATTACCCCCACCTTTAATCGAGAATCGAATTAATATGATTCAAGAACTGATTCTTTGTTTTAACATCGTCAGAAATGTATGGCCAGCAGTACCTGGAGGGATTGCATACATCCATTACATGCGACATGGTACGCATCATAAATGAGCGATTCTTACACAGGCGGTTACGCGCGGGTATCGTGAGCTGTAACAGTTGGCGTTCATCGATGAATCGATGAATCGGCACGTTTTTCCACCGCTGTTCGTTGAGCTCTGTTCTTGGACATTGGCCTACGTAGTTCCCCACAGCGACAGGAGTTGCTAAATTAAGAGTCAGGATAAACCAGTATCGATGCGGCAGTGTCTCTAATGATCATCAGATTGTAATAAATCTCCCTGATAGGCCCTCTGTGTAAGAGCCTGACTCCATTGCTTTGCCATCACGTACATTCCAAGTGAGCTTGATTGATTTGGGAAAACTTATTTGCAAATGGGTGTCCATTTCGCTGTAGTTATAGTGTGATGCGATTGGCAATTTTGAAGTTTACCCCGACTTAAAAAAAATAGCGTGCATATTTGTGCATAACAGTTTGGGTGACCATTTTCAGTAATGTGCAAAAGGCTCGTTGTGTGTGTGTTTTTTTAATGATTAATAACCGACAGTATATCTTTGATATACCCTCTTTTTAAATGTGTAACTCGTTTAAATAAAAAATCAGCTTCACCAAGCGACGTTGTGGTATAAGGGTTCACCACTCAACTGAGCAAACAGACCCCCGAACACAATACCGTGATTCAAAGTCGTACCACAGACTGCAGGCTCTGCTGGCTCTCTTCCTCTCTTTCTCCCCCGCCTTCAACCTCCACTGTTGACTTCATTTTGACATGCATTCACACCGTGGGGTTCACATCAATTTAGGGTAGGGTCACAACTGCAGCACTTTAGATGGGGCCAAAATTGTGCATGTTTTTGTTAATGAGAAGCACTGGGCGAAGATTACCCTTTTAAGTTTTTTATAAGCCCTGGCCCAAGAGCGCCAAAGAGGTCTGAGCACATATTATTTTCAGGCCTGTAATTACAAGCCATTAGGTGTGGTATAGGGGGGTGGTGGGGGCCCAGTTTGGGGAAGGGAATGGTTGTTTAGAGAAGTAATTTAGCTGTTACAAACTATGAAAGTATGGTACTTTTTAGAACACTTGGAACTTAAAAAAAATGGGTAATGTCACCTCTCAGTGCTGCCTGAAGGCGTTTGCGGAACTCTTAACGCAAAGTGCCGTGTATTGTCGATGCTCGTTAATGAAACTGCAGTCCAGGCAGACAGGTTTGTACTCATTTTTAAGACTTGGGTTTTGCGTATTGGGGTTTTTTGTCACTAGTTGCATCGCGGTCGTAGAGGGAAGTAGGGCGTCACGCTTGCATGCAGTTCTCAGGACAGGCGAGGCATCCGAAAGGGTGTCACGGGGCTAAACAGTGTCAGCCCTGCCAGCCTGTTGGGCTAAAATAGGTCGTCACCTCGCAAACTCGCTGCAGAAGACCGCGTGAATACGCAGCCTAATTGGACTGCTGAAATAGGTACTTGGCAGCCAGTGGCGGTATCCCCCAGAACCTGCAGGGCCGCACGTCTCTTTAAGATGCACTGTATTCCCCTGCCAAACAATCGCAAGTGGAATCACCACCAGCGGCAAAGAAGTTGTAATTATGAAGCCTCGAGGCGTCTCAGCGACTCAACTTTGCAAGTCACCAAGGAGCGTGCGCATGGCCGTCTTGGGACAAGGAGCGGAGGAGGAGCACGCTCCTGTGACTCGAAGTGAATGTTTACAGTGTGTGACACTTTGTAAAGAAAGTCACCCGTAAACTTTTTGGCACACCTGACAAGTCAACAACTTTCCCAGAGACTCTAACCCAGCGATGTTCCGGTACCTTAAACATTTTACAGGCCACACGTACAGTGACTGTGTTGAGAAAAATATACATTCAAACACTTAACGCGTGTTGAATGCCATTAACCGTGTCCCAGGAGCAACTTGGTTGTCAACGTGGCCTTTTGATGTTTGTACAGATTAAAATGTGTACAATTATCAATAGCTGCTAATTAATGCACCGGCCGTGCCTGGGCCTGTTTGATGCGGGATTTTATTTAATTCTTTGTTCCACCTCGGTTTTTTATTCAGTTTTTTATTCAGTTTTTTTTTATTGCCCATATGTTTGTGCCCTGGCCATAGTTTATTGGAGCAGTGTAATGAACACACTCGTGTGCTGTGCGTGGTTTAATGGCAGCGTGACTGAGCCATTTTAATCTCGTAGCTTGCTGCGCTCGCTTGGAGTGGCCGCGTGCCACCTTGCTTCACAACTCTTGTGGTTTTGAGCACACTACTACAAAGGTATGTTCGGAGTGGGCCATTGGTGGTTTAAAGTCTCCCCTTCACTTGAAAAGCAAAGGAATATTTGGAAGCGAAACTTCAAGAATTATTTCATCTTTAAGCCAAGGACTTGCTTTTATGGGAAAAAATAGCACACTCCAATTCACTCATTCAAGCCGAGTCAGATCTCACAGAAATTGATAATTTACTGAACCACTAATTAAATTCCTTCATCCTGTGGTCCAGCTTCAGATATGGAGATTCTTCAAAGTAATTCCTCACTCACGTGGGTGATATCTCCGTAGTTTAAAGTTCATTAGCGTCGCGTAATTTGATCGTGACATGTTGGCAGGTTTACGTCACGAAAAGCGGCGGAGGCAAGACAAAGTCACCCTCCTTTTAGGAAGATGATGCACTCTCCCAGAGGTGTTTACGGATGCTCTGTTTGAGCAGTGGAGGTGACTGCACAGGGTTTCAGCTGCATGGCAGTGCGTTCTCTCATTGACCCAGATCTCACGGGGGAGGAGGATTTGTAAAATCATCGTGGATTATGCCAGCCACCTCCCCAAACGAGTCTCTAGCCTCGTCACTCAACTAGAAAAGGCCACGTGCACACCACCAGCGGCGCCTTCACAATTCCTCCTCTCGAATAGGGGAGCAGTTTGAGATTTAATTATTCTTCAAGAAATATATCTGTGGTCCGAATACTTGCCACCGAGTCGGTTCGTAAAGGATCGGGCGTTCGATTTGGAAATGCTGAGATCCATTCGCAAAATACCATGTGCTGTGCAATGTATGTTAAAAGACCCTGTGATGTGTGACATTCCAAAACGTAGTCAATTGTGTGCCAAACATTCAAGTGGTGTATGAAAATTACCGCGTTTGAAGTTGTGATACATTGCATAGGATTAAATGTCGTTAAATTACATTATTTCTGTCTTCCTTGCTAAAGAAATTATTTACTCTGCTGTACATATTCAACTTCAATAGGAACTGGGATTTCATGGCACATTTCTTGAATGAAGATGGTAAAATGATCATCCAACAAACACGGAATATTAAACATGGACAAACTGTATAAACTCTTGGAGCTTTGCTTTTTGCCAAATGTTACCATGCTCTGTAAATAGAAAACGTCTGGTATTATATCATAAAATACGCTGTGCATCGTTAGATTACTGTATTGACAAAGGTTGCTCAACATCAGTACTGCATGCTTTAGATTGCTTCTCTTGCGATGATATTCAAATTGCGCAATCAGCACAATGCCACCACGAGATGAATGCACTTCCGTTTGGAACACGCGCATTGACAGAACTCTGGCACTGTCCTCGTGGGTCCCTCCAATTCGGCATCGGTAGGCCGAGTCGTCCACGCCTTGTGTGCGCTCCATGCCATGCAAAGAGCGTACATTCCGTGGGCAAGGGACTATTTTAAATCCTCCGAGCTGGATTACGTCAAATTAAGCAAAACAATAAAATTGAATGCCGTGTGATGGGTTTTTTTATGCAGTCATTTGGTGTGATTGGGCTAAAGACAATTCACTCACTATAGTACTCCTTGAGACCCGGTTTAACCGTGGGGGTCTTTCTAAGACCTGCATTGAGACCCAGGACCTCAGCTGTGCTCGCTCGGCACTGACTCAGTGTGGGCCCTCTGAGCCACCCCTCAATGCCCTCGAGGCTCGCAGTGGTTGTGACATTGGCCGGAAGGATTTGCTGCACGCCCTGTGTAATACGCGGTACAACGGCATTAGGTTGTTACAATATGAAGTACTTTTAATACTGTATAGGATCATGTTGCTGAGACATTGCATTGTGGGTCACCGTGTTGCAGTGTGGAAACACTTTACGGTCACCCACACTGCAACATGGTTACTCGCCATGCAATATTCCATTACACTACAGAAATTATGTACTGCATTTGTTAAACGTATTGTACTGTGCAGTGCTTGTGTATGGTTGCTTTGTAAGATGTGTTTTCATTGATCTCACTACGCCCACATTAATCATTGTGATACCTGAGCATGTTCGTCTAATAACTTGATTTAATATATATATTTTGTTTACGTGACTAAAATTAGTTAATGTTTGATCTTTAAAAAATATATGGCTGTGGTGTCAGTTGGAGAAGGTTGTAACGGTTAACATAATCGTTTATAGTTTGGACAACAAAACATATAATAAGTGTCATACGCAATACACTGTAAATTGTACAGTGCTCTATAAGGTTTTACAGCTGGTTGTGAGAATACGTACACAAAAAAACATTTTGGGGCAATAAAGAAAACATTACGGCGGAGTGTTTGAACATTAAAGCCAGCCTTACGTGCCCCATAGGATTCCTCAAACTTTTTTTATTGTTTCTCGGTTTGTGATTAGCAGTCGGTATAAAAGACGGGGTAAGAGAGGGGGGGGGGAGAATTGAGGGAGAGAGATGGGGTCGCTTCATGCCTCTTACATCTTGCACACAGAACCCACAACATAATTAACTTGGGAGCTGTTGCCAGGCAGTTGGGGGGGTCGGGGAGCTGGTAATTAAAAACTCGCCAATTGCTTGAGCTTTGTAGGGGGGGGGGGCTCCTCCATGCTGCATTGAAGGGAGAGAAAGAGACAGAAAGACTCCGGGGGTAAGCTGCAGGCAAGAGTGGGAGGCGGGGGGAGCTTAAGATACAGAGGGCGAGAGAGGAGGCAGGGCATAAAGGCTTTAACAAAATTCTCAGAATCAGCGGACACAAGCAAGCAAGGGAAGGTCTTCAGTGGATCAGAGTCCTGTGCTCAGCCCTGTGCCACTTTACATGGGGGTCCCCCCCTCTCTCTCCCCTCCCCCTCTCTTCTTCTGGCGAGTTCAAAGTTTAAGAAGCTGCTGTGGAATGCGTGTTTTGCTCATTATCTACACTCTGGCGCCCTATCTGATGAAGACAATGGGTTTTTTTGTTCTCGGGGAAAACTTTGCTCATCCATCCTCTGCTTTTGCTTTACGTTGGAATGAAGTTCCAGGGACACGGGCCGAACAACTGCGGGACCCCGACTGCTGTTTGTGTGCTTCGCTGAAAATAGCACAGAGCACCGGAAAGCATGTTTATAAGCAGATTGTATATATATACGTTTTTGTTCGCTGGTTTTTAGTCTGCTGTGGTTTTTTAGAAGCTGTAACCCAGTTACTTATTATAACAAATTACTCTGTGCGGTCCAATCTGGAGGCGCAATAAAATGCCTTAATGGCTTTACAGTTTAAAGTCAAGATGTCTTCCTTTCATTAACGAGATGAATAGCTCAGGGCGATACAGTGCTAATGTTTTGAAATGCTTTTAATATCGTGTCTTGAGTTTTTGTGTCTCAGGTAGAGATGTAACTCGACGTGCCAAGATAGAGTTCAAAGCTTTTGCTTTCGCTAGGTTTGCCCGTTTCTAAAATCCCCTCTTGCAAACTGCAGTGCATTGATTGGTTCCCATTTCACTGGAATGGAAGAATTTCAGTTTTTGCTTTATGAATGCTGTACTAATGCTTTCTGTAGGATCTCTTTCTGTATTTAGTTTATTGTCCTCTCCCGTACCTCCGATTAGCACGGTTGGCTACGCACGGTGCGATAGAAGTTCAGCATACATACGTACCTATGTGAATGCCACTTGCAATGTATATGCACGTGTAAGTTGTATGAGATCTTAATCTGCACACGTGGTGCGGTTAGTGTTGCCCGAGTTGAGATTTTCGGCCACGACAAACATCAGTGACTAGCGATATCTCAGCCATACTCTGGCCATGAATTGTCTTGGCCGGAATATGGTAAAAAAAATCCGCAGGCTCAACGCAGCACGGGGAGGCCATCTAGCAGCGGATTGAGAAAGGATGGCACGTTATAAATATTTCACTGATGCAATGGGTGCGTGTGTGACGGTTGACTTGCAAGTTGAAGGTTGCAGGTGTGATTTCATGGCGTTGGAAGTTGAAACAATTGGCGAGGTTTGTTAAACTGCCTTCCCACGTCTGTGTCCACCCAGCAGTGTGAGGATTCCAGCGAGTCGATCGACAGACAAGGTCTCGTGAAGTCGGGTTAGAATGTGGGTCCTCCCTGCGCTCTTACAGGACTTCTGGCCATCATGGAAGAGTCGGCAAAAAAAACATCCTCGAGAAAGGGCTCTCAGTGGAGGCCCTTTCTGTCAGCCTTGGTACGAGCAAGCGATTGCGCGTGGCTGCACCATCGCATTTTGTGAGACGTGGTACCAAAAGTATGTGCCAAATAGAAACATTATTGACAGCATGAATGAATTTGCACATTTCTTTCAGTGGCTATACCTCAATCAGAACAAATAAGTTACAGCACCATCAGTAAACTCATAAAAATGCAGCATTTCTGACCATCTCTCAAGCATGTATGTGTGTTTGTTAACGTGTTTTTTTGCCATGTAGATATAAATACGATCCGGCGTCTATAGTACAGTAGTTATAGACTAATTATACACGCAATAGGCGATATGCTTCCAATACCTGTGTCAAAAAAGGCACCCTACACTCTACAAACAATGTTACGAGGTTTTTACTTGGGCGCAGTGTCTTGCAATAAGGCGGTAACAAATGATTGTATTTGTGCGGCACCACTGAGTGGCAGTGCGTCCGTGGCAGTGCGACCCTTTGTGCCGGAGTAATCCACCCTGACGGATTGTGAAGAAGGGCCAAAGGAGAAAAAAGAAGTGCAGTGAGGAGCTTTGGGGTTCAGCACATTTTTTTTTTACCCCACAGAGGCAGCCAATGGTTTTGTAGTCGGATTTTAGTTTTTATTATTATGTTTTGTCTATTTGTGTGCCGAGAAGAGTCCCATTTATGTGGCGACGTTCCAGTTTGCTTGTCCGTTGTTGCGAGCTGTTGTTGTTGCCGACCCGTTTGGCATCACCCCCAGCCGATAACGGAGCGTGTGTTACAAAGTTGTGGGCGCACGCACGCACATACACACACAACACATACACACACAACACATACACACGTGCACCACACACGCACGCACACAACACACACGCACACAACACACACGCACACAACACATACACACACAACACATACACAACACACACGCAGGCGTCGTGCCCGCGTGTGGCTCGCAGGGGTAGTGTGCCCCCGTGGATGATTGTGTGTGAACGCCGGTGATCTCAATTGCGAGAGGTCGGCGGGGAACGCGGGCACAGGGAGTGGTGTTGGTTATGACCGTTTGTGAACCGAGTGAGTGTGTGTGGGGTTTTTATTGTTTGTACGTTTTGAGTGCTGGAGGAGGAGGAGCGGGTGGGGGCATGGTTACTTGAGGGGGTGGGGTTCGGGTTATGGGAGGTGGTGGTGGTGGTGTGGGTTTGGAGGTGGGTTGGGGAGATAGGCCCCGGGTTTTTGGGGTGAGTTTGTGTGACAGAGGTGGGCGGATTTGTGAGGAGACAGCTGTGTAATTAGGAATGTGCGTGACTGGCCCTTTGTCCCTGCGAGGGCCCCACACATACAGGTGAGGCCAGCCATGTTTGTGCCGAACTAATCTCCCACCTTATCTGTCTGGCGAAAAGCCTCTTGTCACGACAATCACTCTGCGTGTACCACACCACACAGCGCAACTCACACGGCACCCTGCTCTCCGCCTTGGTGCAACGGACTCTGGGGTGTTATCAGATGGCTCGCCTCCCCAACCCTGCGAAAATTACCGGTTGTGATGTTATTTCTTCGTTGTTGCTATGCTGTCAAAGAGACAATTCCACTCCCGGCGTAATGGGTTGAGCACGCACTAAAGGTGCCTGGCCGCTGTGTGGCTGGGAAGGTAAAACTCTCTCGGGCTTGAAGGCAATTTACCTTTTTGCCATTTGTTCCATTCTTGTCTCTCGGCTACAGCTGTTTATTTTGCGTCTCGCGGTTGTTTTTTTGGAAGTCACCACTATTTTGTTTTGGGAATCGCGCCGTGTGTCTGAATTTGTAATGTTTATTTTGTTCTTGGGTTGACCACCGATTTTTTAAAAAGGGGTCTCGAGAATCGACAAGAAAACAAACTCTGCCAGAATAGTCCTTACGGGACTCGCAGAGTGATTAACACTGCTCAAATACGACATCACTCCCCAATATACTGTACAGCGAAGAAGAGTTTTGACCAAATCTCACCCTTTGCACGTACGGGGCATTTTTGTAATTCCACTGCTGAATGATGACTTCAGCACACCTATTGACCATACTTCACCACGCTGGACAGTACGGGGTAGTGAGGGTGAGTGACACTGCTCACAATGTGCCTGTTACACCTTTGGCATGTGGAGGTCACCCATCCACGCTCTGACCCAGGCTCAAACTTGCTTCGCTTTCGAGATCCGATGAGATTGGGATCACTCCCCGTTGATTTGCTCTACTTTGAGATGCACTTATTTCGGCTTTTTCAATTGTTTATAGAATTGTTTGGGGTTGGATTTGATTGGTGTCAGCCTGGCATGCTTTTATTGGTAATTATTTTCGTTCTGTACAGCGCCTTGTGTGTGACCTTTGGTTGAGAGGGCGTCTCAGAAGTGTAAATTATTATATAGCAACGTTTCTACGTAAAAAAAAAATCGCCAGACACGTATGTACCTTACTGTACAACAATAGTTAATTTATCTACTTGCCCATCGCAGCACGCTGCAGACAAGCCGAGCGATTTCATTGCAAACGCAGAGCGAGCGTGCGCTGCGCCGTAGCCAGCCTGGGAGAGTGCGGTGTGCGCTCCCTGGCAGGGAGAGAGAGGCGAGCCCCCCCCCTCCCGGGCGCCCCCCCCCTCCCGGGCGGTCCCTCTCCCCTCCCGGGCGGCCCCCCATACCGGCCGGCCCCCCATACCGCCCGGGCGAGGTGTCGCGCCTGGGGGCGCCTCTGGCGGAAGCTGCCCGGCACCGAGGGGACCTCCTCATGCTCCCCCGATGAGCCGCTGCTGCCTTTGCTGTGCCCACCCCTCTCCCCCTCCCGATTCCTCCTCTTTATCAGCTGCTGCTGCAGCACTTTTAGGCCTGGATTGCACTCCACGAGACTTGTTTATTTTCCTCTTAAAGCCAATGACGGGCTAAATATAATGAGGTAAACAAACACAACTCTGGCCGTGGCTCTCTATATATACACACACACACAGGCCTCTGTAGGCTGGTAGTCAGCACATTTTCCATCTGAGCCGTTTGTGCCACGGTTGGAAGCTAGCTTATATCCACCACGTGTTTTGCTATTGGCCATTTTGAGGGTATGCCGCCTGCTGTCACGTGGATATTGAATACACTCGAACATCATTTGCAAGAAGAGACGTGTTTGTTAGCGCCAATCAAAAAATCCAAACATTTATGATGGTCTATATATTTTTGACGATCGCTGAAGTCTCATTTGCAAATGAGGTGTACCTAAAATGATTTGACACGGTGGAAAAATTGTATTGATTTCTATATACACATGTTTATGTATGAGGAAATAAGAACATGACACTGAATATTTCATTATTTTTACCTCAGCATACAGTGAGGTAAAAAAAATTGATCCCCTGCTGATTTTGTACGTTTGCCCACTGACAAAGAAATGATCAGTCTATAATTTTAATGGTAGGTTTATTTGAAGTGAGAGACAGAATAACAACAAAATACAGAAAAACGCATGTCAAAAATGTTATAAATTGATTTGCATTTTAATGAGGGAAATAAGTATTTGACCCCTCTGCAAAACATGACTTAGTACTTGGTGGCAAAACCCTTGTTGGCAATCACAGAGGTCAGACGTTTCTTGTAGTTGGCCACCAGGTTTGCACACATCTCAGGAGGGATTTTGTCCCACTCCTCTTTGCAGATCTTCTCCAAGTCATTAAGGTTTCGAGGCTGACGTTTGGAAACTCGAACCTTCACCTCCCTCCAAAGGTTTTCTGTGGGATTAAGGTCTGGAGACTGGCTAGGCCACTCCAGAACCTTAATGTGCTTCTTCTTGAGCCACTCATATGTTGCCTTGGCCGTGTGTTTTGGGTCATTGTCATGCTGGAATACCCATCCACGACCCATTTTCAATGCCCTGGCTGAGGGAAGGAGGTTCTTACCCAAGATTTGACGGTGCATGGCCCCGTCCATCGTCCCTTTGATGCGGTGAAGTTGTCCTGTCCCCTTAGCAGAAAAACACCCCCAAAGCATAATGTTTCCACCTCCATGTTTGACGGTGGGGGTGGTGTTCTTGGGGTCATAGGCAGCATTCCTCCTCCAAACACGGCGAGTTGAGTTGATACCAAAGAGCTCCATTTTGGTCTAATCTGACCACAATACTTTCACCCAGTTGTCCTCTGAATCATTCAGATGTTCATTGGCAAACTTCAGACGGGCATGTATATGTGCTTTCTTGAGCAGGGGGACCTTGCGGGTGCTGCAGGATTTCAGTCCTTCACGGCGTAGTGTGTTACCAATTGTTTTCTTGGTGACTATGGTCCCAGCTGCCTTGAGATAATTGACAAGATCCTCCCGTGTAGTTCTGGGCTGATTCCTCACCGTTCTCATGATCATTGCAACTCCACGAGGTGAGATCTTGCATGGTGCCCCAGGCCAAGGGAGATTGAAGTTCTTTTGTGTTTCTTCCATTTGCGAATAATCGCACCAACTGTTGTCACCTTCTCACCAAGCTGCTTGGCAATGGTCTTCTAGCCCATTCCAGCCTTGGGTAGGTCTACAATCTTGTCCCTGACATCCTTGGAGAGCTCTTTGGTCTTGGCCATGGTGGAGAGTTTGGAATCTGATTGATTTATTGCTTCTGTGGACAGGTGTCTTTTATACAGGTCACAAGCTGAGACTAGGAGCACTCCCTTTAAGAGTGTGCCCCTAATCTCAGCTCGTTACCTGTATAAAAGACACCTGGGAGCCAGAAATCTTTCTGATTGAGAGGGGGTCAAATACTTATTTCCCTCATTAAAATGTAAATCAATTTATAACATTTTTGACATGCGTTTTTCTGAGTTTTTTTGTTGTTATTCTGTCTCTCACTGTTCAAATAAACCTACCATTAAAATTATAGACTGATCATTTCTTTGTCAGTGGGCAAACGTACAAAATCAGCAGGGCATCAAATACTTTTTTCCCTGACTGTATTTCTAAGACTGTACATTATCATATTTTAATGCATATTTTAACGATGTAATCATATTTTCTTTGTTCGCCGAAGTGCAATGATCTTTGTGTTATTTTAGCCCACTACGACGCGCACACCCTTGACAGTTCAGGACAAAATAGTGACAGGTTTATTTGAGAAAACGCAGAGATTTTTCAACAGCACGCTTAAAAAAAATCAGGGATTGTCTTCATCCCGCTGACTCGCCATGACGTTTCGCAGGCCCAGCCGCGTGAAATTATGTGCCATTTAATAATTTTCCAGGGAATTCCATCCGTTAAAGACCTTTTTCCTGAACCTTTCAGCAAATAAACATTAAATTGTAGAAATTGTGAATGTCAAATGAACATGTTCTGCCACTTTTGCAAACTCCCACTTGTAAAATTTGGTTTGTGAGTATGTTTAATAACGTGTTAATTTTGTCATTTAAAATGTATATACAAAGTAAATTATTTTAATATAGTTGTGGAGTAAAGTTTGATGCTTAAGTGATGAACAATCCCTTTCAGAAAAAAAGTATTTTTACTGAGATTAAAAATAATGTCAAGAGCCTTATATGTTTTTATATTTCAATTCATCATTTAAAGTTTATATACCTACTCTGTACTTATGTATTTCAAATTATGTTTGTACCGTATCAGCGAGGTGCATTGAATAGAGTATGTAAAGGTGCATTCTATTCATGGACAGTGCTCAATCTTGCCATCAGACTGTGCTGGAAATCCACAGTTCAATTTGCCAATATAATACCATTGCTAGTCTACAGTTGGGCATGGCTCACTGATGAGTCCATAAAAGGGTGAAACAACCCACGTGCCGCACACAGGCCATCCCAGTTGCTTGCCTGGAGGGGGACTCTGTTGGCTGATAGGTTACACAGTTTTTGTCGGCAAATACAAAATGTGCACTTGAATTCGGAATGGGTTTTTTTAGTCATATGCAAATACAGTATCATTCTTGAGCACCTATTATATCCAGCACGATATACGAGGTGGTGATGGGGCCAGCACCACAGCCAGCCCTTGTTTGTCTCCACAGTGCTAGTCGTGACACTGCCACTCCTGACTTGTTTAAGACCTGGAGAAGGCCCAGACTATGCACATATACCAGTTTACCCACTGGCGTTGTGTGTGTTGAGGAATTAAACCAGGGGCCCCGACTACCGAATGGCTTGTGCAATTCTACAAATTGTGCAGGCCAAGATTTGTCCGAATTCGGAGCCCCTAAGGGATTTACGCAAGGAGATCGCATAAATGTCAACAAGAACCTCGGGGTGGTCGGGACCAGCCTCAAGTCCGTCATTACATCCACACCTGCACTCTCACACACACACACATAGACACTGTCACAAATACACACGAAGAGAGACGCACACATCTGCGTACTAAAACACCAAACACACACACGTACAATTGGATACAAATAATTTCCCCACACAGTCACGTACTGTCATAATTAGACAAAGATCCCCACATATAGCCTTTTAACAGATTGTTAGCGAGCACCCATTAAGGCCGACATTGCACACGATAGATACATTAATATAAATATGAACACAAAACAACACTCTCACACACGCACATAAACATAAAGACATTTCCACGCAAAGTAGTATACTCAAACAATTGCATTCGTGAACTTTCACGCACTTGCACAAATAAATGCACGCAAAATGGCATCATATTACCACAGCCTAGGCCCAGCTGAACGCACGGAGCATTGCGTCACGGTGGCCATGTTTCACGTGGACTTGATGCAGCAACAGCAGCCATGTTGCATCAGGATTGCATTTCCGGCAGCTGATTGACTGGTGTATCCGAAGTGATGACGTAATATCTAGCAACCACTGACGCGTGCGTCCATCTATGTGATCTTGCTAGCGCAGATGCTCCGGGTTTGCGCTACACACTTTTGGAGCGTACGCAAATAGCTGCCTGGTAGGATTGACACAGTTTTTTTCTGTATTCAGGCCCCTGATTGTTAAGGTTCAAATCGTTGACCACTATATCACCATTGACCCAGCAGTCTATCTATACTGTGCTGTAGTTGGTATACTGTACCATCAATATATCATTTGCCTACACACACATACAAAGCTCTGCACAAATACACACTCCTGAGTATACGTACACTGAATGGTTTGACACCATTCAAATATCGTCGGCATGAAGTTTGTGTTTCAATGTGTAATGTGTGTTTTTATAAATGGTTGTTAATTCATAATACCTATGGGAAAAGATATTACGTACAAATTGGGATCGAGATGGTATCATGAGAGATGGCCGCGGCTTGAGGAGACCTTAATCCAGCAGTAGATTGAACATGGCTGACGATGAATAGGTGTTAATACAACAATTGCAAATGTCTGCGTTTGTGTATATTTAGAACTCCTCTCATCCACAGTTATGTGGGGGAACCCATATTGCAGATCCTGTGATCCGCGGGGTTGTCCTCGATGCTACTCTATCTGTCTACGGAGTAAAAAACGCGGATAATAGGATGAATTTGCTTTACGGCTGCATATCCGCAAAAATATGGTGGATTATCATGGGGCACCGCGGTGGTGAGATGTTAACTACCTACCTCGTCTTCTTTGGTTCTTTCGGTAAAGTCACGTAGAATGAGAATAAAATAATAAATTGATAAAATAAAATAACACAATAATATTCTCACGACAGTCTTGTCCCTTCACCTGATGAAGGCCGCTTGTGTTGTGGCCGAAACGTGAGAATATTATTGTGTTATTTTATTTTTTCAATTTATTATTGTATTCTCATTCTACGTGACTTTACCGAAAGAACCAAAGAAGATGAATCCTTGAGTCACGAAAGCTTTAAATCGAAATTTACCTACCTCGTCTTGTATACACACGTTTAGAGTATTTGGCTGCTATACATTTCCACATGATAAGCCACTTCGTTGAGCTATCATCTATGGTCAGGTCGCTTCTAAAAAAGAGCTAAAATAGGTCGGTGGGCCTTACCTGGTAAAATAAAAATAAATAGTTTAGTTGCGTTTTAGTAGCTGTGGGAGGGGGGGGTCGTTCTCTGCTTGTCTCTGTCTTTGGACTCTCCCTTTCCCTGTGGCTATCTCCACGTGTGTCTGACTACCTGTATCTATGTGTGTATCTGTCTAGTCTCCCTCAGTGACTCTGTTTTTGTGTCTCCGTCTGTACGTGTGTGGAACGGTGTCTTACTCTGTCTGTGTCTCCCTCTCCATGTGTATTCTTCTCTGTGTTTCTCCATATATCTATGTCTGTGCCTCCGTACCTCTGTGTGCGTCTCCACGTCTGTGTGTGCCTCTCTGTGTCTCTGTGCACGCTTCGTGTCTGTGTCTCCTTATCTTTCTGTCTCCACATCTCTGTGTGCATGTCTCATTGATTTTGTCTGTGTCTCTGTGGGTGTATTTGCGTGTCTGTGTGTTGTCTCGTGCAGAGTAGGCTCAAAGTCGGTGCCGCCCATCCATTTTCCGCGCTTTTGCTTTGATCAAAACTCTTTTAAAAAAATCCCAAATAATCTATTTATGTATTCAACTACTTTTTTTACCAGGTGAGGCCCATTAAGCTGTAGATGATGATAGGTTCAAATTGGCCTACTACTCCTCTTATCCGCAATAAAATCACGGATATTAGGATTCCATTCCACATCCTTTGGAAAAACCGCGCGGACAATCGCTGAAGAATAGGGCCGCGGATAATACAGTAAGAGGTTTAATGGATCCTTACGGCTGTCATGGATGATCAGAGGCGTGGATAACAGGGCCGAGGATGAGAGAATTTCTGTAATGATGCATCTCGTTATGTGAATATGTTTGCATCTTTCCATCGACCTCTATGCCAGCCTGCGCGCAGGCGTGAAACCCGTGTATCGTGCTGCCAAGAGTAGGTGCCCATTATCGGTGCCCACACTTGCGGTTCTGTGAGACTAAACGGTGTTGAGGAGGGGGGGGGGGCAGTAGATCTCTCTCCTCTTGACTCAAATCCTAAGACATTTACATTTTTTTGTGTGCTTGTCAACCGACGTTACCCTGGCCCCGTTTGTGATCACCCACCCACCACGCACCCGGCACACGGTGCCTTATATAAAATGCGCGCAAGTCTTCCGTGCGTTTTGCGTTTGGCGTGCGAATCGCACACGATGACGAGTCTTGTGTGGGAGCCAAGAGTGGCTGGCAGGTGGGGTGGGTATGCGTGTGGGCGGGTGGGTGCCGTGTCAGAGGTGCACGGCTAACCAGGTAGCTGCTACACCGCTCGGGTCAGGCTTTACGCAGCCTCCAGGAAGCCACATTTTCCCGGGAGGTTGTGTTCTCCACGTTCTAGCCACCACCCTCCACTCTTGCCCAAATAATATCTGCTTACGTGAAAACATCTGTTAAGGCTTTTCAATGAAGGAAGTGAAGGTCAACGTGCTTGAGTTGAAACCGCTGGTGTCTGCTGCAAGTGCCGTATTTAAGCCGGTCCAAAGAAAACAGCCTCTTCTCGTGATGCGTCCCACCACGTCGCTTCGACCGTAGCTTTGAATTATTTTAATGTCACGGCACGAGTGTCAAGAGCGGACTAAGTGCGAGAAGCAAAAAAAATAGAGAGCAGATCGTGAATGTCCTCTTGGCTAAATGCACGGGGGATAGTGCTAGTAGACAATGCCTGCGCCGTGCTCGGTGAATGAAGCGCAAAGAAGCCCTCTTAATCGCTTCGTTCACACACAAGCCTCGGGTTAATGATTTTTACTACTTCTCCCATCGGTGCCTATCCCTCCAGCAAAACAAGCTGTGAGTTTATTTCAAGCCAATTTCCTATATTGATTACCGCTCCTCACACTCACTCATGAATGCTTTGTCCCCGCTCATCCTTTTCCCGTGTAAGTGTTGCTCCTTTTTGTGTATTTCCTAATGCAGATAAAAAAAAGAAAGAAAAACCATGTGGCTTTTATAGTAATATTATTAATAAATTAATAATTTCATAATAATTTGCCCACTTTTCTTGGGTCTTTCGGTAAAGTCACGTCGATAGGTTCAACAGTTTGCCTTTAGAGCCTAACCCCCTTTCCTGATGACAACCGCTTGTGTTGCGATCGAACATCGTAGTATTTTGTTACGAAAGTTTTAAGTCAAGATTTAATTTGTTCATTGCTTTCCTTGCGATGCGGTTGATTCGTGATTATTTATATATATTTAAATGGTAGTGGAGTGGTGGATTTTTCTCTCTCTCTCACCCCCCCCTGTTACTGTCGGCATGCCTGTCAAGGTGTCCGCTAATGGGAACGTGGCCAGAACGTCAAGCGATTAATTATTGATCACAAGAAATGTTTCGTACGGCGGTACTTAACGCCGGAATAGTGAAGATGAAAGGGTGGTCAGCCCCTTGACTTCATTTCAGCAAAGATCGACAGTCCCCCCACCCAACCCCTTCTGAGCCGGTATTGGCAGATGATTTGCGTCCGATTGATTTTCGGCTTCTGGGCCATCGATTAGCTTGCGCGGGCCTCGTTTGGCGGGATTTGTGGAGTCGCGGATGGCCAATTGCTTGAGCATTGCTCCGGTCTACGTTGAGTTATTTAATGTACTGGCAGCTTTGCGTCGCCCGTTCACGCCCGCTCACTTCTCTGCATGTGTTTATATCTCTTAATGTGCTCAAAGCCACAGATGTTTCTGCGCGTGTTATTTTATGGAACGAGTATCACGGCACGTCATAACATTACTTGTGCAATTTCTTATTTGTTTAGATAAATTAAATTGTATAAAACATTCCCATTTTAGTGGTGGCATAGTGGTCTTTGCACTGCACTCTGTTCTGGTGGACCGGATTCAATTCATGGCCTCGCGCATCGGTGGCAATTGATACCCGATCCTTGCCTCCCGTGGGGTAACCCCGCTTGTAATGAATACCTGGCGCGGTACGTGAACATTGTGGGGATACAAAACGCGATCGGGGATTGGTGCCCGGCAGGAGCACTCGCCACAGACGTCTGTACGGATGAACGAAACCTTTCCACCGTTCGCGCGCTGTACGATCGCTCGCTGCATTTGCCCATGCGTGCACGTGTGTGTAATCGCCGCTGCTGCTCTCTGTGTTTCCTTGGCAGGCTTGCGTCGGATGGAATGAAATGAGATCGACGTGCAAGCGCCGCCATGGAGAGCTGTGAATTCTCGGCCGCACCGGGGGGACACGACGGGGCCCGCCGCGGCGGCGGTAGCGCCGGGAGTCCGTCGGAGGGAGAAGGGGGGGCGGGGGCACTGGCGGCCGACCTGGGCCCGGCAGAGGGCCGCTCGCCGGCGCCGCCCGAGCCGAAGGGCGCCGCGCGCGGCCGCACGGAGCGCCGGCGGGCCGCTCCGCTCGACTCCGACGAGAAAGAGAGCAACGGGGAGGGTAGGGCGGACGGAGAAGAGGAGGGGGACGAGGAGGAGCTGGACAAGGAGTTTGAGGAGGATGATGAGGCCGACGAGAGCGACGTAGAGAACCTGTCCGGAGAGATCGTCTACCAGCCGGACGGATCCGCCTACGTCATCGACGACGGTGGTGCGGGCCCCGGCGGGGGCTCCCCGCGCTCCCTTGACGGCGTCCTCCCGTCGGCACAGGCCCTCCTGCTGAGCGCGCTCGGCCAGCGGGCGGACGGCGCGCCCCCCGCGGCCGCCTTCCCGCGCATCATCAGCACCTGCCACATCGCGGCGGCCTCCTCGCTCGGCAAACGCCTCTGCCGGGACGCGGAGACCGCCACCTTCCCAAATACCTCAGCGCTCGTGCGCAGCCCGGTCCTTCACAGCTTTCGCGTGTACGACGTGCGACGGGGCGTTCCCGGCGGGGACAGCTGCGCCAAAGCCCCTCTCGTGGCCAAAGACAATTCGGACCCGGCCCAAAGGCGGCCGCCTGCTTTCGAGAGGTCGGCGCGGCACGGCGACGGGAAGCAGAAGCCCATCTTGATGTGCTTCCTCTGCAAGCTTTCGTTTGGCGCGGCGAGGTCCTTCGCGGCGCACGCCGTGCAGGAGCACGCCGTCGCGCTCGTGGCCGAGGAGCGCCGGCTTCTCAAGCGCCCGGGGACGTCCGCCATAGTCCAGGGCGTCGGCAACGACAAGGAGCCGCTCGTCAGCTTCCTGGAGCCCGAGGCGACGGAACTGCCGGCGCCGCAGGCCGCGGCGAAGGCGGCGGTCGGCCTCGTGAGCCCGGGGCTGTGCGGTTTCATCAGCAGGTCGCCCAACGCAGGGGCTTCCCCTGTGGCCGCTGAAAAGCCGGCGCAGCCGCTGAGCGTCGGTTCCGGCGCGTTCCTGGCACCCAAATCCCCTTTTACCTCAACTGCTCCCCTTGGGCGACTGCCCTCCAACCTCTGTGTGGAAGACCTCGGGAGAGGAAGGTCTCCCGAGAAGAGCACGGATGCGGGATTAAGTCAAAAGGGCTCCTCCCACGAGGAGCTTGAAAATAACAATCCTGAGGAGGAAAATGACGATGACCTCAATGATGATGAGATGTACGATGATGATGATGACATAGACGATGTGGATGAAGTACCTCGAGTTTCACTAGTTGACAACCCTCACAGCAGCAGTGAGCTTTTAACCCTCTCAAACCAAAGCATTTTTAAACCTTCTTTTCTGACGCCTAGCGTGCTAAACTCTACTACTCCAAAGGCTAACTCATCTACCTTCATAGCTTTCATGGACGGCAGTGCTGGCGCGAGCGCGAGCGGCGCCGGCCTCGGCATTGCCGGCAACACAAACAGCAGCAGCAGCAGCAGCGATGACGCGGATCCGCAGAAACTGCCCAAAGACGGTCTCACGGACGAGGAGAGGACGGGCGAGGCGAGGGCCTCGGAGGAAGGCGGCGTGCCGGCCGCGCTGCACAGCCCGCCGCCGCCACCGCTGGCCGTGCCAATGCTGGCGCTGCCATTCGGCGAGTGCCACGGGCAGCACCCGGGCGGTTCGGTGGAGTGCCCCAAGTGCGACATGGTGCTGGGCTCGTCGCGCTCGCTCGGCGGGCACATGACCATGATGCACTCGCGCAACTCCTGCAAGACGCTCAAGTGCCCCAAGTGTAACTGGCACTACAAGTACCAGCAGACGCTGGACGCCCACATGAAGGAGAAGCACCCCGAGCCGGGCGACGCCTGCAACTTCTGCAAGTCGGGTCAGCCGCACCCGCGGCTGGCGCGCGGCGAGAGCTACACGTGCGGCTACAAGCCCTTCCGCTGCGACGTCTGCAACTACTCCACCACCACCAAGGGCAACCTGAGCATCCACATGCAGTCCGACAAGCACCTCAACAACATGCAGAGTCTGCAGAATGGCGGCGTGGTGCCCGCGCGGTCGCCCGGCGCGATAGGGGGCGACCAGCCGCCGCAGTCGTGCGCGGCGTACGCGGGCACGCCGTCGTCGCCCGTGCAGTCCCTCGCCGGCGGCGGGGCCACGGCGACCTCCGGTGCGGCCGCGGCGGCGGCGTCGTCCTCCGTGTCCACAGCCACCGCCGGCACCGCCTCCGCCGCGTCGACGTCCGGATCGGCGGCGTCCGTGCCGTCCCCGTCGCCTTCGCCGACCAGGGCCAAGCCCAAGCCGACGTGGCGCTGCGAGGTGTGCGACTACGAGACCAACGTGGCGCGCAACCTCCGCATCCACATGACGAGCGAGAAGCACATGCACAACGTGGTGTTGCTGCAGCAGAGCATGAAGCAGATGCAGCAGCACCAGCAGCAGCAGCAGCACGGCCTGGCCGGCCTGGCCCAGGGCTCTGCGGCGGGAGGCATGTCGGGCCCGGCGGGCCTCGGCCCCACCGAGGCAGAGCTCTACCAGTACTACCTGGCGGCGGCGGCTGCGGCGGCCCAGGGGATGGGCCACCCCGGCCTCAAGCTGGACAAGGCCATGGAGCAGCAGTACCTCCTGGGGGGATTCCAGCTGGACCCGAGCACGGGCCTGGCCGCTCTGCCCCCGGGACTCGGTAAATTGAGACGGCAGTGGCGCTGGGCTCTGGGCAGCGCCGCCAAAAATCCTTGCGAGCGCACGCGTAACGGCAGTCGTGTAATGTCAGTAACTTAATTCCTGCACGGCTGCGCTGTTGAGATACTCTTACATTCACGCGTGTTATTTTATACACACGCACTCAGTATATCTTTTTATAATGTTCCCTCGTAATGGTTACGTACGCGCATGCGCATATAATACTATGAAGCAATGATGTAGGTTTACACAGCGTCAACAGCGGTACATAATCGTAACATACATAACATGGGATGGTAAGGGAAAAGTTATTTTTTAAGTAAACATGCCTTGGTGCGTGGGTGTATATGCACTTTCTTAGTATAATTACTACTTATCCATGCATAGTCAACAATATATTGCATCTTTAAAGTTTCTGAAATGTTTATACGCTGTTTACATATTAATTACAGCTTAAAGTACATATTGACATTGAGCAGTATTTGTAGTCACGTAATCATTGGTATTTGTAATTGAGTCTGAATATTCACGTAAAGAAACACATGAACAACAGTCACCTCAATGTGACTTCCTACTAAAATGAGCATTGGGGCAGTGCTCATCTCATGTTTACAGCCCTTGGCCAGTGGTGTAAATTCCATGTTCCTAAGGCAGGAGCAAGGCTATCATCCATAGGCCAACCACTGTTAGTTAACCTTCCCAGAAAATCCGTCCTCATTTTATCAGCCCATGAAGGATGAATAAGTCAACCCTCCAACCAATGTTTTGAACTCCGCAACCTTGCAATCGTGAGCCTACTCGTTCTTCCTCTGAGCCAACAAAAACGCAATTGTAACACAAGGGAGGCAAACGTCGATAGCTGTAGGGGACACGATAAACAGAGCAAGGACGCCATGGCATTCCGTACATTAGACACATCATCTAAACAAAGACCAAATATGGCAGCCAGATTTATACGTACGGAACAACAATCAATCTTGATTTTTAAATCGTGCCTTGCGCAATAAAATTGCCTCTAACGCGCTGCACGGTGAAAAAGATAAATGAAGCAACAATAGCGTATATAAACAAATTCAGAAGGATTAATGAACACAAGATGATTACTTCTCGTTTATTAAACTTAACGATTTAACTAGAGGAACAGAAAATGCCATTCGTACTCCCTACAGTCGGTGATTCTTCCCCTGCACCTCCCCCCCTCGCCCCCCCCCCCCCCCACCACTGCACGCCCAGTGGGGAGCGACCTCGCCATGGACCCGCGCCTCGCCTCCATGGGCGGCCAGCACCTGGTGGGGGTGGACCCCGAGCTGCTCGGCCTCTCCGCCGGCTCGGCCGAGCCCTCGGCGGCCTCCGCCGACCCGGCGCTGCGGCTCTTCCAGTGCGCCGTGTGCGGCGTCTTCACCACGGACGCGCTGGAGGCGCTGGCGGCGCACGCCGCCGCCGAGCGCTCGCTCCCCGAGGCCGAGTGGAAGGCGTCGGCGGCGGACGGCGCGCACACGTGCCGCCTGTGCCAGTACGGCACGCCCCTGCGCGCCAACTTCCAGCTGCATTGCAAGACGGACAAGCACGTGGCGCGCTTCCAGCTGGTGGCGCACATCCGCGAGGGGGGGCGCGCCAGCGAGTGGCGCCTCAAGTGCGCCGCGCTCGGCAGCCCCGTGCAGCTGCGCTGCAACGCCTGCGACTACTTCACCAACAGCCTGGAGAAGATGCAGATGCACGCGGCGAGCCCCCGGCACGAGGCCAGCCTCTGCCTCTACAAGGTGAGCCCCCCCCCCGCCTCCCCCCTCGTCCCCCGCCACCGCCGCCCCCCCCCCCGTCCCCCCCGCATCGCCACCGTGTGCCCCCCTCTGTGCACCGGCAGGAGCGCAGCAGCCGCGCTGTGACACTGCGGGGTGCTCGACGTGCGAGTGGCTCCCGGTGGTTATTGCTTAAGAGTCTGGGTGGGATCCGTCACCCCCACCTTTGTCACAGATGACAAGAGTTCTCCTGTAACGGTAATTGTATTACATCTACTGGCTACTGACTTGGCGCCGAGCCTCCTCTTTGTGCGCTGCCGTGCATTTAAAGGTCCCGTCTGCCACCCTTGTTGACGGGAGAGAAACATCGCCTCAACAATTCCATGTTTTTTTCGTGTTGTCGTCCAATTCGTCACCGTGTTGTAGTTGTGCCTCGCGTCTCACCTTCACGTTTCGTTTGCCCAGTTGAGCCGTTGTAGTCCGAGCGCTGTATTGGATTTCCCAAAGTCGGCGGGAGATATGCTCCACGTCAGTGAATGGCCCAAAGAGGTGTGACACCTGAGAGGTACTAAGAGACCCAGTCCCAATACCTCGCCACGTGTGGGTGCCCCCCACTTTCTGAGCAGCGTGGAAGAGTAGGTCAAATGCCCTCTGGTGGGAGGCCCTTCTGTCGGCTGTCACGTGAGCGTTCAATTACAGGGCCGTGCGTTTACCTTTCCTCCTGCCATACCGCTCTCTCTCTGTCTCTACCACACCTATATGGTGGTGCTTGCTATTCTCTGCAGAGTGATTCGCTACATTTAAATAATGACATTAGTCTGTACGTTTAAGCTCCTACAGCGCATAGCTCAGTGGTGTGCAACTGTCAGCTCGATGCATGTGAGAACCCTGTTTTAATTTAGAGTGGCTTCCTGGATTCGAACCCAAGTCCTCAGCAGGTGTTGTGAGATGCGTGTTTAACCCACTGAGCTGCTCCTGAGATCTACAGTGGTCTAAAACATTACAAGGGGCATCTTTGTGTCTGTTTAGATCAGTGGCTTCAGCATTGAGATTGGGGGTAGATACCAGGAGAGAACTTTCAAGTTTATCTATAACAACAGTTATCACCAAATGGAGCTACATTTAAATAATGTAATTGAAGGTCTCACTATGGAGAAAAATGTAGAAATCTTTGTTTAAAAGATCAGATTCAGAAGCTGCAATTATTGTACTACATTAGGGTTCAGATTTCATGGGGGTTTTTAACATTAATTTACTGATGAGTATTTTCCGAATGTGCATATTGAAAGGAAGAATGGCAGTTTGGGAAAACTGGAGGGCTGACGTTTGGGAAGACTCAAATAAGTCCACAAGTTCCAGATTGGGAATCAAAACAAGTGTGTGAGAAGGAAGATTCTGTCGCACAAACCATAGCTTTACACGATTCATTGTGGGTTCCATTTTCTTTACTGACAGTTATTTATTGTAGATAATTGCTCATCCGTCAAAGCAATGACAAGTTCAACAAAATGTGGCATGAGGGCACTCGCCTTCTCAGCCTCGGCATCTGATGCAGCTGACCCCAGCCATTAGAAAGAAAAAAAATCCCAGCAGAGTGATTCCAAACGTAGCTCAATAACCACCAAGATTTGGAAAAGTTTCAGGCTGTAGGATAACCCCTGAAGGTGGCCTACTGAAGACCGCAAAGCTGGATTTGCTTCATTGCCCACAATTTCCACAAAATTAAAATGAGGGCCTGCCAAGCTGAGGGGTTCAATTCAGGACCCAAGGTGCCCCACCAAGACACCACACACTGTGAGCAGCAGAGTTACTTCCCTGTTTGGACATATATATGCTGCACTGTTCAGCAAAGTAATTGTTAGTCACTACAGTGTAAGCTTGCAGTTTCACTTTTGACGATTTACTAACTGCGTTCGTATGTTCCGGTTTTTAAACGTGTCTGTGTGTGTGTGTGCGCGCGCTTGCCCATGTGCACGCAATGTGTGCCATTCTGCAACATGTTCGGGTGCGACTTTTTCACACCAATAATAGCAATCGGCTTCCATTTCATGGCTCCTATAAAATGGAGCGCTCAGCTGCTAATGCCTTTTTTTTCTCTTTTCCCGAAGAAAATTTTATTTTTTCCCCTCAACATATCGCAAAGCAATAGGGCGGTGTGCGAAAAGTGGGGTGCGGTGCACACCTCGGCGAAATTGGAACGCGAGCGCACGCATTCCACCGAGCGCGCGCAGAGCGGCTCGACGCGGCGCTTGTGCGCTGTTAGCGCGAGGGTCGAGACGCCGCGCCGATGCCAACACCGGAGCCTCTCTCGTTTCCATTGTAACATTTTTTTTCGTTGGCAGAGAGCATGCAACTCGTTATTTACTCTCCTTCCACGTGCACCGTTATTAATACAGGAGACGTGCAAACAGCAATGGGCATGTTCTATCTAAAGTTCTAATTAATATTATGCGTCTAAAAAAAAAAGTTTTGAGTTGCAGTCACAATTATACGGAGTTTACATGGCGAGGTCAAGTGTTAACACGCGCATAGCTGGTAAGCGAGTGAACCTCATTATGCAGCTGATTTTAAACGTTTTGACCCATGACCTGCAAAGCACTACCTCAGTGCAACATCTGCTCTGCAGAGGTGTGTGGGTACGGTACCGTTACCAAAATACTGCCCATGTCTCGTACACACAGCGGCCAAATGGCTCGTCAAGTGCTGTCAAATGAGCGGCGTGAAATTATCAATTATCCACTCGTCCTAAATTGGTTGAATTTTTGTACATTCTATAAGCATCAGTTGGCTGGATTATTGGAATTGAGGTACTCATTATTCAAGTACTGTGGTCATTTAAAATTTTTCATTTTGCTCATGTTCAAATACAACGCAATGCATGTGCCCATAATGTTACGGTAAGCTAAGAGGACAACTAATGCAATTTGTGTAGTGTGGTGCACTGCAAATATATGCTGAAACATTCTGTGCATGGCTGTAAACAAGATACTTTGGTCAAGGCAAGTTCAATTAAGATCCATATTTGCAATTTTCCTGTAAAATGCTCAGTTATTTTTTCATGAACGCTAAAGGAAAAACCAAGTAATGTAATGCTCAGTAATAGAATCGATTTATCCCATTTCACAGGGAACATTGTGTTTTCAGAGTTTACACTTCAACAGAGGCCCATGAATGCTGATGATTAAACTGCCCATGGCAATTTAACATGGATGCCCGTCATTTCTATAGCAACACATTTGAAATGGTTGCTATGAGCAGAATAACACCTCTGTGACTGCCACAACGTCAATAATTGGTTTAGTTTGCACTCAATTTGCACTAATGAGCTCGGATATTGATAACGCTAGCAGCTGAGACACCCGCAACTGGAAGTGACAGAAAAAAATCCTCTATCGATGACCACGCACCATGCGCTTGTTCGCACGTTCACGCACAAGGCCTTCTCCGATACAGGGAAAATCAAGCCCGCGCGTTTCCAAAAAAAATTACATCAGGCGCGTTATTCTAACGACAGCATCTTAACCCAATTTGTTCGTTTCCAAGCAAGTGCGTGTGACAGCAGACATTTGCAATTAAGTGGCTGCATCTGCCTCTGACTCGTCTGCCTCTGACGCAGCCCAAGAGGCTTTGCTGCAGTGGAATTAGCCATGGCTGGGTCCGTTCTGTGCCAAACATTTAAATCATATTGCTTTTATTGACTGATTCGTGTTGTACTAGGGAAGAGCAACAAACTCAAGTCACCTTTCCTGTAGAGAGCACTGCCACCCTTTTTGATGACACCTCCTGTGTCGAAGGCACTCACTGCTCGTGCGATATCGAACACGCCCGGGCGACCTTCTTGCCGCGCCGTAGGTACCACCGCACGGTCCGCGGGACGAACACGAGAGAAGGGCGACATCGCTCGCCAGGAAATCAAGGCCGCATCGTCGTAAGCTAAATATATTATACTACAGACTATTTTTTATTTTACCAGGTAAGGCCCACTGAGCTATGTAGCTCTTTTTCAGAAGCAACCGGGCCACAAATAATAGCTCAACGAAGTGGCTCATTACGTGGACATTGGTAGCAGCCAAATACTCTAAACGTGTGTTTCTGAATATGGAGGGAAAACCGAAGGACCCTGAGAAAAATACACAAGACCACGGGTAGAGAAACATGCAAACTTGAAATATATAGGCGTCATGGTTGGGATCAAACCAACGACCTCCTGTATACCAGGCGAGGTAGTTAACATCTCGCCACCACACGATCGCGCCGAACGATTAGCTGTGCCGAACAACGTGACGTGTCCGACTGTTGCGTATCTGCCCCGACCAATTATCCACCACGCCTAGTTCTGGGAAAACGATGTCCCACTATGTCCGCCATTTCTGCAATGGCTATACAAAGAAGCCCTTAAGTGTGAGCTGGTGTCCATTTGGTAGGCATTGTTTTATATTTCTTGTAAATGTTTTATACGTCGAAGGCTTCTTGACTACATTGAAAACCATGTTACAGTGCACAGTACTATATTCTTCATCGCTTACTTCGCAGCATTTTTCCCTGTGTTTAAAGAAGTTTTGCTTTATTTTTGTCCAGCACCCTATTTGCGCGTGGTGTAACCGTAATTTTTTTCCCCCGAGAGATTTTCAACGTATATATCCGTACGTACCCAGATCCCCACAGCGAGTCGGATACGTGACGTTGTACTGCACCGTGATTGTGCAGTTCACCTGTCCTCACACACGATTACGAGGAATAAACAAGAACCCCGAGGGATGACCTAAGAATGTTCCCTATTCAGCTACAGCTCTGTGCTCATTTTCCCTTGGCTGTGCGTGTTCTTTTGTTTTCTACTTGCGTGGGCAATTTTTTTTTTTCAAATTTAAACTGGCCCTTCCCTTGCCACCAACTACTACCTCTTTTCCTTAAACTCCCCATGGTGACGGTGTGTGGGGGGGGCTGTTAGGCAACTCAAGTTGACTCAAGAATTAGCCTGTGCGGTTATAGGCGATGACTTGGGGATTGGATCTCTGTGGACAACGGAGCCCCCCTCTCTCCGTCTCCACTGCAGCCCCTCCAGACGTACCCACCACCCATGCCGCACGGTGTGTGTGTGTGTGCCGTGCATTCAGCCCTTTCTAACAACAATTATAATGTAAATGTTGTGGGTTTACTCTCCAACGCATCGGTGTGCTGAACTGGTAACGAATTGACATGCTTTGTTTACGTGACAAACATTGCTAAATGGCTGTGTCCGGTGGTGGCGGGTTTAATGCCACATTTATATTTACACGATCTAAACCAAAAAAACAACCTCTATTACGGACAACAATTATGTCTGCTTCTCTTAAGGCAAGGCCCTCCCTGTACGCGCCGGACACGTGTGTCGTTCTATGAACGTCTTCTTTTTTTTGTGGGTGCTAACCCTGTGTTCTGATTTTCTGACATTTAAAAACAATATTTCTGTTGACTTGTGGAACTCAGTAAACCCGTCACACCACTCTGGCTAATTCGTTGGTATTTAGTCAGTCAGAAGGCCCCCCCCCCGCTTGCACCTTAGTTGCTTGTGTTGTGAAATACCAAAAATCGTCCCCGTGTTGTTTTACATTGGTTCAATGTTATTTTTAGATACAGCTGCCCTGCATTTTTCATTGTCCTCAGTTGTCTTGTCGGTTCCTCGTGTCGGTGCCGTCAAGGTGCTGTTTTATGATTTGCAGGGCCGCATGCGGCGCCTCTGAATAGCTACTAAAATGTGAATCAAACAAAGGCAGCTTAGGCCGCTTATTGTACAACGTCGAAAGTGTTGTTTCCCCACCTGCACATTAGCGTACAGCGAGTGAGTGGCCACGCCATCGGAATGCCAAAATACTTTTCGGCGCAGATCCTGAATTTAAATCCATTCGCACAACGGCGTCCGCACCTAACTAAAGAGACATTTGCGCTGTAATTGTCCCCGAACGCGCACACAAAAAGTGATGGCACTGGCCCGGCCAGGCGCTAATGGTGCACTGTGGAAACGCAGCAGAGAGGAGGGCCTTTGTGTATACCCAAGATTTGTTGTACCAGCAATTAACAGCCCTTTTGCGTGATGCCACTTGAATGTATATATAAAAAAAAGAGAGAGAAGTTTAAATGTCCGACGTGGAAATTTACCTCGCGTCAACTTCACGAAATATGGAGAATGTTATTGTGATTTCCTTCACCTTGGCGTCCCCCTCGGAACTTGTTTTAACTTGAACACCGCGGCGTGTGGGGGGCTTAGTGACGATTACATTAAGTGGGTCGGCCTGCGATGACCCTCACGGCCAGTGTTTGGAGTAAAGCTGGACCGTGGAGGTCTGTTTGCTTATGTTTCACTGCCCACTGGCATTAACAAATGGCAAGGACAGGGCCCTTTTCTTTCTCTCTCTACAAATGCCTCATGCAATAATAACAAAACAAATTAAAGCAGTTTTGCAGGAGTATCTTGTTACAACTAGTGAACGTGCAAGCATCATTGCGCAGCGCATCAAAATGGTATCTGGCAACAAAAAAGAACGGCGGTTTGAGATGAGTCTTCCGTCAGCTTTACTGTCCCGCGAGCGTGAAAGTTAATGTTGTTAAGCGTTTGGACATTTACTGTCCCGCGAGCGTGAAAGTTAATGTTGTTAAGCGCTTGGACATTCCGCCCATCGTTATTCAAATGGTGAGGGGGGGGGGGGACGGTGTTTAGGGACAAAAAAAAAACCGCGGCGTGGTTATCGCTGTGCAGTTTACAGACTCCCGTCTTGTTTTAGCCTCACTTTTCCCGATAAGCCAGCCATTTCGGCACAACAAGTGGTGGGATAAGCATCCGCGCGGCGGGTGCTTGGAAGGCAGACGACGGCCGCCGCCGCCGCCGCCACCGCCGCCTTTGTTCCCCCGCAGGACGGCGCTCTTATCGACCCCCACCTACCCCATTGCACCTGTAGGGTCAGCGCCGCCGCCGCCAATAACGTGACTGAGCGCACACACAACACACAACAATCGCGGGCCAAGGAGGGGAGACGGGGCACGGGGCTTGGAAGAGAGAGAGAGAGAGGGGAGCGGAACGCTCGCTCGCACCGCACCGCCGTTTGCATTCGCCTCGTGTAATTGTGATTTACCTTCCAAACCCCGCGAGCTGTGACGATCCACTTGATTGCCTCAGAAGTGCAGGAGCCTGATTGCACGTCCCGCAAAAGCGTGCCTTAACAAAGGCTGGCCCAATCCGGGTTACTGTACTTCATTAACCGCTCTCTGGAAATGCATTCTTAATATCTCCCTCAATATTTGACGTCGCGCGACACTGCGGGTTTAAAACAAATATATACATGCGGAAATCCAGATAAACACGGACATGAAATAACACCAAAAAAAAAATGGTTAACTGCCGTTCACCCGGAGTGGTTTTACCTCCATCAGCAGTCTCGGTACGCTCCGACGGACGTCAACACGTGCAAACGCTTTTATTCTGCTCGTGCACAAAAACACAACCTTCAGTGAATGGGACAAAGGAAGAGTGAGACACATTTCACTGAAAAGGCTTCCTTGAAGCATTAGCGAATATTAGTAATGGTAAGCAAAGTATTTTGCGTGTCCCGGAATGGGAGAGGCAGTCAGCATCCGAGATGATTCGCCTTTCCCTAGATTGCACAATACGCTCGGGCCATTTCATACATAGGATTGTCTCTTGTCAATGACACACGCTTTGCAAATTACGTTTCTATTTAAATTTCCTCGCAAAACAACTACTCACAGTGTAGATAATAGTCAAAGCAGTATTATCTGTACAGTATACTGTAGGATGAGGAGTACGACACATAAATCACGCCGCATGTAGATGTACTTTCCAACTACATGTCCATATACCACGTGCAGATGTACAACTACATGTGCACCTATTGCACCAGAGAAATGCGAAGTTCCCAGCAGTGGCTCAGGACAGCCAACAAGGAGATGAGTGCCAGACAGACACATGCTTGATTTCACTGTGCACTATGCTTTTGATTTAAAGCTTTCGTGACTGCAGGGATTCATATGCTTGGTTCTTTCGGTAAAGTCACCACGTAGAAGGGAAACAACAAAATAATAAAAATATATAACAATAAAATTCTCACGACGTTTCGACTGCAACACAAGCAATCATCATCAGGTGTGAAAATCACAGCAAGAAAATTTGAAAAAAGTGGCGTTTATTTTTAACGTTAGCACCATATTATTTTATTGTTTCCCTTCTACGTGACTTTACCGAAAGAACCAAGAATATGTGCACTATGCATTACGTTTTTTTTCTTCTGTGCGCTGTACAAGCACGATTACAAACACGTACAATGACTGGAGATGTGAGGGACGCCGAGAGGAGTACTCTCATCGATTGATTATGAACGCAGCAGCGCACGGCAAAGTTTGAACAACTTCGCTGTTTGAATGTGGAGCGCTTCATTCCCGTTGGCCAGCAGCCACACGCCGAGACACTTTGACGAGCTGAGCGTGAGCCCCGCTTGCATCGATTGGCTTGTCGCTGAGCGTGCGCCTTCTGATTGGCGGTTCAATTGGATTGGCCCCATGGGATATGAAGGGATGAAAGGCCGGGAAATTCGACTTCATAAATTATGGTCAGATAGAGACCCATTGGGGAGATTGAAGTGGGATTGGCCGGGAAGGAGGCAGTTAAAATAAGCTAGAAAGGCCTGAAAAAGGATCAATAGGGCCCGCACAGGAACTCGGGACACCTATGATGAGATACTCCCTACATGCATGTTGTTGCTCCCATATGTATATATGTTGGCCTAATCAATAATAAGCCCTTACAAAAACATTCTACGTCTGGACCTCCGTTCATCTGGTGGCAGCGGTGGGATTACTCCAACTTGTCCCATCTCAACTGCAAGAAGAACCCCCAGGGGAGAACCAGTGAGAGCAGGAGCAGCCAAAAGGTGAGCGATTGCTCTAGGCTTTCCGAGTCCTTGACTGGCCAGAAGAGGAGACGCCGAGAAGGCTTTGCCTGCGGCACTGAGTGACGAGGCGCTGGCCATATTCTCCACCATCCCAGCTGACAATGCTTGCAAGGAGATGGCAGTAATCTTCCCCCCTCCATTCAGCGCCATGCAAATATTTCGAATCTGTTGGGGCAGCAATTCAGAATTTCCGTTGGCATATCAAAGCCTGTTGGTGCTCGCCAAGGGCGCTTTCCCACCTGTGGGTGGCCCGGCGCTAGACTCCACGGTGGTGGAGCAGCTCCTCACATTTGCATATAGAGTGAACATCATGCTACCAGCCACCGAGGATGACTTGCAATCACCTCCTCACGGGGCGCCACAAACATTTGTGCCTACGAGGAGGGTCCAGCTGGTGTGATAGCCCAGGTGGCGGAGCATCCAGCTGGAGCTGAGCAAGGAGCGACGGAGGGTACACAAGGAGCAGCGAAAGCAGGGAGCCACGGTGGCGAGATGTTAACTACCTCGCCTGGAATGGAGGAGGTCGTGGGTTCAATTCCGACCCTGACGCCTGTATATTTCGAGTGTGCGTGTTCTCTCTGTGATCGCATGGATTTTTCTCCGGGTCCTCTGGTTTTTTCCCTCCACATTTAGAATCATGAATTTAGGGTATTTGACTGCTATAAATGTCCACATGATGATAAGCCACTTCGTTGAGCTATCATTTGTGATGGCCAGGTCGCTTCTGAAAAAGAGCTGTATTGCTCAGTGGGCCTTACATGGCTAAAATAAAAACGCGTTAAGTTTAGTTTAGGGAGGACCAGGTGTGGCTATTGCAGAGGCGGCGTTGGGAGGACGTTGGGAAGACATTGGGTCGATGGTGGTGGCCATCCGGAGATCTGTCGGTGATGCACCAGGAGACCATGCACGCGGGCAGCCTGGTGGACACTCAGGCACTCTGAAGCAGCGTCTCATACTCTGGTAGACTGCCAACGTTATGGCCAGAGCAGCCACATCGCACGGGGTTGCCATAGAGGTCCGGTTGCGCCTGGGTAGGTTCTGCGCTACAATTGGCGCTTATTTGTGCAGGTTCTTAAAGCCTCCCTCACTGTCACCGCTGTGCAGGCTGAGACAATCCTAGATCCCCTGGATCTTGTGTGAGGACGATTCCAATGTTGGTAGGTGCAGTCGACAAGTCCTCAGGAGTGGTTGATGACTCTTCGATGGATGCCATATCGGTGCACAATCCAGAGTAGTCAGTTATTCAAGTGCAGCAGATTCGAGCACTGTTGCAAGATTTTGGCGATGTATTTAATCGAAGCCCATGTGACCTGGGATGCGCTTCGCTGATGGAACATGACGTGTATAAGGGGGGTGTGGCTCCCATCTGTCATATTTTGCACAGGATGTGCCCAACTGAGAAAGCCCTTGCACAACAGGCAGTGCAGGAAATGCTGCAAGCTGACATTATATCACTGTCTGCAAGTCTGTGTGGTGCTCCTGTGGTCCTCGTCAAAAAGGCCAGTGATTTGTTGGGTTTTTTTTTACACTTCCGTCATCTTAACAATGTCAGACTGGCCGATGCTCACTCATTCCCACATATTAGTAACTTTGGATGCTGTGGTAGGAGCAACATTTTTTGAACTCTGGATGTCACGATTTTGGCCACTCCCTCTTCATTCTGAGTCCCGACCTCTTTCAGTTTAACTATCTTCCGATGGGCCTACAAATAGTGCTGGCGACGTTTTACGTTCAATGGAGTTGGTCCAAGCTCGTCTCCAATGGTACATATGTCTAATTTACTTTGACATTGTCGTTGTCTTTGGTCACTCTCGATGAACGTGTGAGCCAATTGTGACGCGTTTTCGCTTGGGTTTGGGATGCTAAATTCAAGTTGAAACCCTCTTGAATGTCCACCTAGCCCAATCCTCCGTTCGTTGCCTGAGCCACTTTGTTAATTCCACTGGCGTTGCCACTGATCCAGCTGAAACAACTTGAGTGCAAGACTCGCCCGCACCTAAGAAGAATCGAGTAAGGCCCGAAAAAGGATAAAAAGGGCCCTCAAATGAGAAGCTCCCAGCACTTATGTTGTTGCTCCCTGACGCGTATTTTGATGTTGAGTTGTCGCTTAATAAATAAGTCGTGATATATATACGCACACAGTCTGACGTTTTAGAACACACGATTGACTTCCAAGTCCACCATGGTTTAGTGTTGAAATTACTGTACATCTTAAAATAAAAAAAATCCAATCGGCATTTTGTCCGTTTTTTTTTAAAGGAGGGGTTTTTCCTCCCCTTTTAATTGTTCGCGGGATTAGCCGGCTAACCAGAACTTTGTGCCGTTAGCTCTGTGAAGGCTGGCACTGGAATAAAGGAACCCACGCAAGCCACTTAAAACAAACTGCCTTCCATGTCACAAGGTGACAGCTTACAGTGTTTGTGAGTTTTAGTGCTGGAAAACAGCCAATGTGCCCCGTAATTTAAGATATTTCAGCGTCACAATGTTCTGCCGCATCTCTAAAACGCACCTCGGTTTGCAGCCTGCCCTTTGTAAAGCATTTTTACTGGGGCCTCTTGTCAGTTAAATGGGATCAAATTGTGCAAGGTTCGTTTAAGTATTGCACTTTTCACCACGACGTGTTTGTGTTAAGTTGAATTAAAGTTTTTAACAGGCGACATTTAAACAGGGCATTTCCACTTTTAATGAACTTGCTTGATGGCTTGCGAGAAAAACACCCAAATTGTAACATTATTAAAAATGTCATTGGAGACGTATTTTTCGTTCGTTTCTTAACATATTTTTAAAACAAAAGGTGTTTGTCATTTTGGAAGTGTTGAAGTTTTAAAAAAAGAAGTGTTAAGGGTAAACTGGTAGTTGTCGAACGATGGGATTGTGTCTGTAAATACTGTAGTAGCTGACAATATGTCGGAACTCAATGGTAATGACATTTTCAGCGCTCCAAGGATAGAATGCAAAAATCTTATTCGAGTCCCTTTCGAGTGAAGCATTATTACCTCTGCAAGGCCCGACCTCCAAGAGCATTTGGCTGAGATGGGGGTTGTGTCGCATTCGCAATCACCAGCGGTCGCACTCGGGGCGAAGTCCCCTTCGTTTTGCGAATGCGTCTCATCGCAGCGTGGACGATTCACCTCTTCGTACCTGCCGATGTATTTACGATACTCTGTGACGTCTTCTGGTTGAGGATGTGCAAGCGTCTGAATTTGCGGTTCCAAGTTTTTTTTTTTTGCCACGTGTCTGTTGATTTTTGCAGCTTCGTATTTGGCGGTGCATAAACACTGCAGGTCAGTGTACAATATACAATACAGTATGCATATACTGTGTTAAAAGGGGTGGAGCGGTGGCGCAGTGGTTAGCGCACTAAGAAACGAGCTACCCGAATTTTGATTCCCGGTAATAGCGAGCATCATTGGCAAGCGATATCACTCCTGGCCTCTCTCCCCTTCGCAAAACCCCACTGACCGGTGTGGTGAAGTATGGCCAAAATACCCCCAGGTCTGACATGGGGCTCATGCAATGGAGGATCGAGGATTGCTGGAGAATGTATTATTATTAATGGTTATTATTTATTCTTTATCGTAAAAACACATGAAGGTATGCCGTTAGCCTTGCAGACAGCTGGAGCAGCTGCTGTTGGTCATCACTTATTAACACTGTCACAGCAAGCGAGGGGGTGGTGTGGGTTGTAGCTCCACACCCAGCCACCTTTGTCTCCTTTGCTGATGATGATTTTTACGTATGGCGCCACATGCTATGCTGAGCGGTTTTAGGTTGGGATGCCAGTTGCCACTGGTGTGTATCGTTTTTTGTTGTTGCGGTTCACATTAGCGAAAGCGGATGAATCGAATGTGGGGCTGCCTGTATCATGGCACATTGTGGGAATGGCCACTCCAGTGTTACCTCCCACAACGACACCACACCCAGTTCACACACACACACATTCATGCACAAAGACAAATATCCCCCATGCAGCCTTTAACAGACCGTTGGGCCAAGTGCGGCAAGGGAGCATCTATGAAGGCCAGCACAGCACGCAAGGGGATGGGTGGCCAACACTAAGACTCCCCAGTCCTGATGTTTACATGCTGCACCAGTTACTCATTTAAGGCTTAGTCAACCACGACCAGTTGAAATGTTCGTCACTGTTATTGATCATGAGCAGGAATCTAACTCGCCTGGTCCCTTGCGCAGGGCCCTAACCACTGAAACTACTGCTCCCCACACACGCTCAAACACGTACACGTGCACATTCATACACCACACACACTTGCTCCTAAAGGTACACTTACACATATTTTGTTAATTCTAAATGTTGTACTTCAATTTGTCACGTAGCATGCCTGTTGCTGTACTGCATATGATTAATATGTACAGATGGGACCACAGAAAAGCCTTCCGTTGGGTTTGTACGTGTGCTTTAGTGCCGTAACTGAATCTTAAAACTGCTGCTGCTCACTCACATGTGCGTGTATGCTGCTGAAGGCTATGTATGCGAGCATTGTGCTTTTTTTGTACACACAATATTTGCAGGTTCGGAGTCAAATGATTGTCATAACTGGAAAAGTTAAAGCAAAAGCACGTACATTTATTTGTTTTTTTACATTGGTCCCAATCTTATATCATTGCAATACATAGGTAGGTAAGGGCTTTCTTAAATGATTGAGTTAGCATGTGTGTGCTGTTGATATCTTGAGCACAACACATTTTTTTCCAAGACCTAAATGCTCGTATGTTTAGATATTGATGTTTTATTATTTGACCATGGTGGCAGCCCATTGAGATTCATAATCCCTTTAGTGAAGGAGACCTGGCAAAAAGAGTGTATAATGTACGGCAAGTTCTTCTCTGTTCATTGCCAACTTTTGTTGTGGAGTAACCTTCAGCTGTGGATCATCGCAGACAATATCGTCTTGTTGTGCCTGTGTACATACGTGTGTTGAACTTCTTTCGCACCGTACGTAGCCAACCGTGCTAATCCGAGGTGCGGTGTATGTATGTATGTATGTTGATCTTCTTTCACACCGTACGTAGCCAACCGTGCCAATCGGGGGTGTGGGAAATGCGCACAGATGGATCTGTGTGTGTGAGTGAGCGGATTCACCGTTGTTATCGCATGCGTACATTTTTTTCGAGAGTAGGTGTCGATTCAAGTAACTTTTCATTCCTTTCGATAGCCGCGGTCTTAAAAGGCTCCCCCCCCCCTTTTTTTCTTTAATCCACCGAGATAATTTTTCATTATCAACGGTAATGAAAAATGTGTGGGGGGCATTCCTCACCCCAAACAAAGGTTGACGGGATTGCTGCAACAGGGGTGTCCATAGCCGCGGCCCTGTTAAGACAAAGGGCTACATTGATGGATCTGAGGTCACCTCTTAATGGAATTTTTAAAAAAAAATCCGTCTTCACCAAAAAGGTGGAAGAATAATAGAATGAGCTTTGGTTGTGTGAATATCCCTCAATGTCAAGCAGGAATGAAAGCTGCTCTGAGAAGGCAGGGAGGGGGGGAGGGGTGGTGCTGAGGCTGAGGTGGGGGTTGGGTGGGGGATAAGCCTTAGGTTTTTTTTCAGCTGGGTTTTTTTTGTTTGGTGCGGTGGGCTTTGTTTTAGACTGGGGCTCAGCAAGGCCAGAAGGTTGATGGATTAACGTTGGAACCCAGATGATCCGGCCAGAGTTCCACGGCGTCGTTTGTCAGCCCAAAACCACAGCTTCATGTTCCGCATTATATATTTTTTTTGTCTCGCGAAAGAAAAATGGCGCAATTTTTTTTTTTAAGCGGCAGCCAATACCACCCATGGGCTCTCGGTCCGTTTGTCTTTTGCGCGATGTGAAATTCTTCTTCTTTGTTGTCGCTGCTGCGGTTAATCCATACGAGGTATTTTTCATGCCCCTTGTTTGCCTGCGCGGTCGACGTGAATATTCTGCGCACAGCGAATTGCCCGCTCTGCTGCTTTAAAGATAGCTAAAAAAAATTGTTATCCTGGTTCTGAAGGCTAAAGACAAATTGACGTTTTGACCTGATGGCCTTCATATTTTTTTCTCACATGAACCTAAATCGCCGGGGTTTTTTTTTCTCTCATCCCAACAAAAGAAAAATAATCCAATGTTTCATTATAAACGTGACGCACAATATAACATTTGACACTGCCATCAACAATCGTCTGCTGTTGTCGATGGTACCGCGGGATCTTTAACTTCTCCGTTAATGATGCACTTTTGTAATGCCCTGCGTCATTACCAGTTGGCAGCACGTTGTGAACTGCATGACCCGTCCTAACTGGCCCAGTGGCAGGTGTGCAGACCGCCGGGGCTTGGGCAGCTGCCTAGGCTGGGTCAACTCCCAAGCACGCAGAGACACACGCATGCAGAACATGTACCGCGTTAGTTTGGGTACAGCTGTGTACTTATTACGCGCTGATCATATTCATCCATGCGCATTGCCACTCGTGGGTTTTGAGTTTAGACGTCGGAAATTTATTGCTCTAGGGGTTTTTTTATTTGCTCGTGGCAAAATGATACCACAATTGTACTATCGATGTCAAAACAAGGGGGGAAATAAGTGTCCTTTTCAGAACTCCGCCAGTCAGCAGAACACAACATTTCATGGAATGTCTCTGGAAGGAAAAAAACAAAACTACTTTTGGAACCATTTCAAAGTGTCTCGCCAGACCAACCTCCTTGTTCCCGCATGCCAGTCAATCGGTATATATTTTTAAAGATTTTTTTTAACCCTCAGGGTGATCTCACACAAAACGACGCAAAAGACTAAAAACAAAATGTTTTTATCTGAATTTTTTTTGTCACGTGCAGTTGCTAGCGACGGCGCCGCAGCGTCAAGTCGCTACACTTGACAACGGCGATTTGATCACGGATGGCTTGCCCAGATTCAAGCCGGCTGCGGCGACGCTGCCTCAAGGGCGCGATCCCTCTGAGCCTCCCAGGACGGTGGCTGCAACCTTGTAAATTCCTCATTGGAAAGAACAGGGATATTGCGTAATTCGAAGATTATTTGCCGCAGCCTACGTTAAGTACGTCCGCAGGACCAGAGGACCCAGCTATGGGCTTCTTAGCAACACCTCTGCATGGACGTCGGCTCGCGAGAGCGCTAATTGGGAAAACAGCTTTGTTGGTTTGTCGTGTATCCGGCTCAAAAGTAATACAAAAAAAGTCTCCACGCTAAAATTGAATGGCGAGCTTTGTTTTGGGGGCCTGACTTGTTGATACAAATTCTATATTTCTATGGCAGCGTCCCAGATATCCATAGGAAAAGCAGATCAATTTAGAGGTAAAGAGATAATTTCTTTTGATGCCACCACACCTTATTGTCGCTCCCTTCTGTAAAATCCTGCTACCACTGGACGGTCAATACCAACCATCCAAGCAAGGCCTGTCCCATAGAATCCTGTCATCATGTGGCATCGAGTCGTTTCGTAGATCGCTGCCCGTTGAGCGTCAAAAACCACTTTGTGCGTTGGTAACCTTGGTAACCTGCCCTCCTTCATCCTGCACCAATGCTTCAACTGGCAATTTGTCCAAACAAAAACAAAAAAACACGTGCGGCGACTCCAAGGAAGAGCGGCAACATTGAGCGAAACAAAGGAAAACTGGGTTAGTCTTCACGTGGTCTTTGTGGACGAATCTTTTAAAACAGTTGTGTGCTCTCCTACAGGTGAGTAAAATGTCACCTAATATACTGAGCCCTGGGTAATGCTTGCCACCGCGTCGGAGGGATTACACCGTGGACGCCGACTCAGCACACATGCATCCTGCGACCGGCCACGTGCTCTTTTAAACAGGTCACAAGCAGAACTCCTCACGTTTCTAATTCATTTAAGAGCGGTGTTGTGTACTACGTTGGAATACAACTGCTTGCTGCGTAAGTGTCCGTGTACACGGTTAGCATGTAGCACAATACGGGGATATCTGGTATGATGAATAACTCACCGTACTGTGTTCTAAGAACCCAGGTAACTGGATATGTCATGGACATCAGTGACAATTATAATTCGAACCTGGTGTGACCCTCCCTATAGGGCAATTCAACGTCGGTAGCTTGGGCTGGGGAGTGACATGAAGATGGACGTTCACGGTGCTCTCCACATTCGTATTAATAGGAGCTCGCTAATAGTGCTTGTGCCAGAAAAGCCTTCATGATCACTTGAGAGTCATCCTTTGATTAGACAAGGACACGGTGAAAGCTTTTTTGAGAACGTTTCGTGAACAAATTGCAGTCGTCTGATTCTACATTTATTTATTTTTACATTGTGCACATCATTATTATTATTAACGGTATGCAGAATGAGTGTGAGGGAGTACGCCATGATGTTTTAGGGACAGGTTGCCGACGGAGACAGCGAATTGAGGTTACACAAACCGACTAAATGGATGCAGCCCGAGTGGAGTGTCTGACACGAAGTCCTTGAGTAAATATCAAGGACAGAGCGGAATGGAAGGGAGGCCAAAATCGCCGGTGTCTTTGAGAAAGGCGGTGGATTGTGGAGAGAGAGAGAGAGGGAGAGACGGTGTGCCATGAAGAGGAGCCGTAAAGAACGGCGGGTTACTTAGTGCGCACTTTAAATGCTTTATTCTTTTGCTCATTTGCTATAGGTGTGAATTATATTTTGGGAGGACTTCAACACACACCGACCCGCGTGGTGAATTATGGTCACCCCCCCCCCTCCCCCACAATACGGCATTGGGAGTGGATGGGTGAAGTGATGTAAACATTGTTTTCATTACAAGGTTAGTGAAACCGAATGACAGTTAATAGTTCTCTAGTTAAAGTTACTGCAAACACTTTAAGTCACATTCAGTGACTTGGCAGTGGCATAAATAGAATGCTGAAATCCAGTATATACCTCGTGTAACTGGAAATGCATTTGTGCATTCGTCATTTTACAAAAATTTTTCTTGTCGCTTAATTTGTATCTTAACACAATGCTGTGAAATTGATCATACTTGCACGCTATTGCTTTGACATTTTGTAACGTTTCCTACCAAAATAAGCGACAGATATTACAAACAACATCAAGTCGCGGAGCAAAATATTTGAGAAAACACTAAAACGATTGAAGGCGTCAACAGCAAAAGCAATGGAAGTGATGACGGAGCTCCCCTAGACGCTGGAGCGTCACCCCGCGTGGCGAGCTACCGTGGACGAGACGGCAGAATGCTCCTTTTCGTGTTCTTCTAACAGCATCTGAATGCAATCGCAAGACGAAACTTGTTTGGCTCCTTGCCTCTCTGCTGATATTTTTTTTTTAAATCCCTCTGCAGCAGAGACAAACCGGACTGAGCGCAGGAGACAAAGCGAGCGCCGCGAGTTCTTTATTCATCCTGGAGAAATCCGATGAGCCACGGAGCTCTTTTCACAGATGTCCAGGAGTAGTTCTTGGTTGCAGCCTTTGTTGTGGGGCTGACGCTATTGCACTCACTGGGTGTGAGATGCCGTTTGTCTCTGGTTGGTCAACTAGCACTGAACCCAGGATTTCAGCAGTTCTGGCTCAGTGCTCTGACACACACACTGCCCTGCCTCTACCTGGCAACCTCATTTCATCACTTTGCTGCAAACTCAAGTGTATATAGGAGGCTTGGTGACAGAATCTTGCTGCCGATTGCAGATAATGACTTATCCTTGGACGAATTCCATTTACTTACGTTTCGGCTGTGAGTATAGTTCCTGGCTTATATCTGTCAAATGGTGGCAAGTTGTGTCTGTGAAGTGTCGCAAGACACTGTACATGCATGATACGATGACGATGTGGATGATGATGATGTCATTTTGTCATTGCACGTGGAACTGCTGCCATTGATTATTTACCAATTAATACGACGGTGGCTCACGCTCCGACCCCACAACTGTGTAGCCGTGAGTGGCCAGTGTCAGCTCTCCCTGTGGTCACTTGTTCCTGGAGGCTTTGCCACTTGAGCTCTGTCTTTGTTGTGGTCTGATTTGTGTGTCCAGCGTGGGCTTTTGCAGCAGCAGTAGCAGCGGCGGCAGCAGCAGCGCCAGCGCCTGCGATCGCCTGTCAAGGGGAGACAGTTAACGCGGTGACTCACCGTTTAGTTTGTAATCCCCCCCCGCGCACGTCCGATTAGCACGGTTGGCTATGTATGGTGCGAAAGAAGTTCAACTTGCATACATACGTGCGGCAAGGGTGCCCCGAGCTGCTTGAATGAAAATCTAGGCAATAGTCAAATCACGGTGCATGCTGTAATCATATGCAGTCGCATTGGTTGCATTTTTACAGATTTTTTTGCACTTTTACCTTTGCCTGTCATTATGTTTTTAACTGCAACCATCCCAGGTTGTTTATCTCAGTGGGTTCTCATCTGGTCGCATCAAGGTCCTAGCTGTAAATTGTATGGACACACATTGTGGAACCAAAAGCGATCACGCGATAATTTTTGTTAAATGCACATGTATAGCATACTGCACCGATGTGCATCGAATTCATTTTAATCGTAAAGTTATTTTAAATGGGAGTATGAAAAAATGCTGAAGAATTATCGTTTTCACTGGCGGAGACGTGAGTTATTGCTTGTAGCTCGGGGCTCCGTTCTAAGATTATTATGCCTACCGTAGTAATGTAGTATTAATAACTAAGATTAATAGTAATCTTTTTTACAGGAACCAACATGTTTTCATTCTTAGAGGTGTAGGAGAGTGAGTGAGAATGTTTTCATTGTTTTTGAAGGGTGTGACTGAACGCTGGGCTGCTAATAGGACATCTGGATCAACTTTCATGTCTTTTGTTTTTCGCCCAAAGCCTCCATGAGAGTGCAGGCAATGCTAACGTGCGTGAATAATCTAAATAACGTACGGGGTGGGGGGGGGGGCAGAAATATGACTCACAATCTGACTGACGAGTGTGTTTTGTTCGTCGAATAAGCAGTCTGCGTTTGTCTGTCTCCGCTTCCAAGTTTTTTTTGTTGCATCTGATAAACCCGTAGCCGCCGCCCCCGCCCGCGCTTGCGACTACGGAGTTGGATGGCTGCCCCGATCATTTGCGGTCAGCGCCGATGCCAGGGCCCACTGTCGCTTCTGCGGGCTACGGGCGGCACGCTCTGCTCTGGGGGGGGACCTCGACGCAGAAACAAAGCGCCGACGTCGCTCCGACCGTCGCTCCGACGTGTCCCCCTTCAGAGAGAGAGGGGGCATTTCAATACGGATATGTCGCCACCGTGGTTTTTCCGCAGCCCCACGGAAACACGGCGATGCTCGTAGAGAATGGCAGTTAACTGCCTCAATAGTGAGCGATTTTTTTTTTGCCCTTGTACGATGACAGAATCAATGCTGGGCAAGGTGGCTACGAGGGACTGAGGTGGGTGATGGTGGGGTCTGGTGGGTAGGCAGAGTGTGGGTGGGGGCGGCGAGAACGTTGCCTTACACCGGGGGGGGGGGGGAACTCTTTGTGGTTTGGCGTTAAGGAATTCGCCAAGTCGGCCTGCGTAATGGAACCAAAAGGACGGGGGGTGGAACTCCACCTTGAGAATGATTGGGCTTCCAGTGCTCAAGGTTGTACGACCAGGATGAGTTTAAGAAGCAGATGGGGTGGGGGGGCAGCATAAATCTGCTGATATACTGGGCGGTTGGAGACTGGATACAGACAGGGATGGTCTCATTGATTCGGGCAACCGTGCCTATGAGTCAGTGTCTGAACACATGGTGGCAAGCCGGGAGCACTCATGCCCGTGTCTGGCTCCGTTTCTGTGACTCACGCACAGGGTAATAAAAGATTAATCTTTACTTTGCTCTGCTCTTCCTCAGGGCACGATGTTTGTGGTATCGGGTAGTAATTGTTGTGGCATAGCAAAGTACTTTATCTGTGTTGTATATCTCAACGCTTTTTTGTTTAAAAGTTAATCATGCTTTTAATCTGGTCATACGAGAACATCGTTATGTTCGTATAGACGGAAGGTGAGGTTAATTGTACGTAAATTATAACAACGTACCGCCCTTTGCCAATCCACTGCTGGACAAAGGCCTCCCCACGCCGTGATGGCCACGTAGGCTGCTTGACCATACTTCACCACGCCGGTCAGTGCGGATTGTTGAAGGCGGAAGCCCAGGAACAGTTCGAATTATTACGTGCCCATTGACGTTAGACGTAGGCTGGGAATCAAACTCGGGTCGCGGTGCGTTCACAGCGTGGCGAGCTAACCGCCGTGCCACCGCGTTCCCTGCAAGTGAGGTGAAGCACTGTAAAGCCGGTGACCGAGTGCCTGTCAAGATGGCACGTCTGTTGCAACGGAGACTTGCAAGGGACCATGTGGAGAAATGCAGCTCTCGGTCAAAGTTCAGGATGCGAAAGAACTGCAAACTGTGAAAACAAAAAAACATTTTGAAGATATGCCTGTGTAAAATAAACAGATGTAAAAAAAAGCATAAACTACAAGACAAATGTAATAGCTGTACTGGCACTCTTTTAAATAAAATTAGTTTAAACAGGTTATATATGCGTATTTTGAATGGCGCAAGCAACAACAAAGTTGGAAAAGGCAGCAGTTTTGTTTGCGGTGCTGTAATGGGAATCGAGGTTTGGCTTGAGAAAAAAATGCAAGTCCGGCCTATGCTTGCTGTGCAAGTTGAAAAATGACGGCCACTGTATTATTAGGCAGTGCTTCCCGTGTGCGCGCACGACATTAATGGGATGCAGATGAAAGGCAGATATGCCACCAGACAAACCAACACTCTCACCCTGGGAAGCAGATGGTCTTTGAGAAGATGGAGCACGCGGTGTGGCATTCTGTTTAAACTAACCACCACTCCATGACCTTTTCCACTGCTCGCCGCTAACCCTGCCTTTTCTTTTCAGCTTTTATAACCCAAGACATTGACCCCGACACTCTGCACACACAATTCCTACCTCCCAACCACCAAAAGGACAAATATCAGGCGTGCTTGTTGAATTAATTATGCACAACGCATCCTTGCCGACAATACTTCAACTTTCAAAGTCCTCTTGCTACTTACTAGAGACGTCAAGGGAATATATAATGTTATTTTTATTTTTCTTCCTAATTATTTAAACCTGCGCTTCGTTGTTGGGTGGGGGGGAAAAAAAACCTCATTAATAAATAAGTTGCGCTAGTTGTACATTTTAATGCGATGTGTTCATTGATGCACACTGCACATACTTCACGACGTGTACAGTTCTCTCCTCGTGTCATTAGCGCTGACAGCGTTTTGGGCAAAACTCTGCGCTTTATCCCGAGCGCAGAAATTTTGGGGAATGGAACGGTTCATTATAAGAGATTCACTTAGGCGACCGTGCAGAATTATTTTTTTTTTCCCCCCACATAGTTTATCTCTTACATCATTTTTCACCAATTATTTTTTCCTTCGCCAGCACGGGGCGGCTGCCGAGCAGAGCCTCGTCGGTGCAGTTTGGACGTCCGTACTCGTTGGCGGATTTCGCGAGCTCGTCGCCCCCGCGGTATATCGCCAGCTCATCGGAAATAAGAAAAACAGGCGCGAGGGAATAAATATGCGGCGCGGGCCGCCCTCCGTGCCGCCGCGCCTCCGATAACCCTCCGGCCGCCGCCCGCCTCCTGGCCGCTCCCCTCCTCCAACACGGCTACCCCCTCCCCCATCCCGGTGCCCGCTGGCCCTCTCTTTAATTCTCCTCCGGCCTTTTCATCGGACGCAGCCAGAGGTGACGGTCTCCTCCGCGCGCGTTATTAATACGCAGATGAGGCCGGGGGCCCGGCCCGGGGTCAGACGGCACGACACCGGCGCCCCGCTTGCCCAGTTTTGTTTGAAGCCTGCGAGGCGTGAAGTCTTAGCGAAGCCGAGAACAAAACACGCCCCCCCAACCACCGCCGCCGTCCCCGGGGGGGGGGGGGGGAGGGCTGTGGGAGACCCTGAGGATGGAGGAGGATGGCTCGCCATATTTTCCTCTTTTTTATTTTGAGGGGTTAGGAGGGTGGTAGGTTGAAGGTTGGTGGTTGGGGGCAGTGTCCTAACAATCAAACACATGCTCGCAGATGTACTGTCAAACAGAGACATTGAAACATTCACAAAGACAAATACTCTCACGCTTACTCCATCTTGTACATACTTTCCCTCAAAGCTAACAGGTTTTTTTTTTAAATCTCTTTCAAATCCTGTTAGCATTCTGAATTGCAGTACATAACACTGCCATTCAGCTGACTTCATCTCCTTCATTTATAACAAGGTGAGAGCCCGAAGGGACAACTCATTTTGGAATGGAGATTGTGGGGTATAAATAAATCATACATACAATATACAGAGAGAGAGAGAGAAAGTAAATGTTCAGCCCTTTGTCAATGAAGGCCTCCCCATTTCACGTCATTTACGTTATATAACTATACTTCACCATGCCGGTTAGTGCAGGTTCGTGGGGGAGGGGGTACGGAGGGGACGTCCAGGACCGGTTTGGATATCACTCGCCACTGACGTTAGCCATGGCTGGGAATCGATTTCAGGGCACTTGGGTTCCTTGCGCGCACGCAAACCACCGTACCACCACTCCACCCGGTAGAGTGAGAGAGCCAATTCAGAGACAAATCTTACAGGACCGCAACTTAAAACATTGCGACTGTTGCCTCCTGGCTCGGCGCAGTTCGTGTAAATCTACCCGTTTAATTTTTCACAGTTTTGAAACATTTTTGCGACCCCCGCCATCGTTGCCGTATCGAACGCACCTCCCTCCAAAGGCCCGCGAGTGTTAAACGAGTAGGGGAGCAGCGGGGAAAAAAACACGCGAAACGGCTGTGGGCAGCGACAGCTGGCGCGCGGAGGACACGCAGCGGCCCCTGCCCCTGGCTTCCGGGACTCGTGCACAACAGCAGTATTCAATGAAGCCCTTTAAAGGCTCACTGACGGTATAAGGAACACGTCGGGGTGAACTGAAATCGCGAGCACTTGGGGGGCATTGAAGCTCACGATACAGTGAGGTGGACCAAGGCGCGGGGGTTAAGGAGGGAGCTGCGTGCTCGGTGAGATGGCGAGGATGGGAAGAAAAGGACGCTGGGGAAGGAAAGAACGCTGGGGTAGATCGGGGTGATGGATTGGTGACGCGATGGCCAGGGTAGGGGAGGGTGGGAGGCGTCATGAACTGGACACATCAGTAAGCATCAGTCACACCGCCTACTCAGCCACGCATACAACATTGGCCAAAGATCGCCTCTCCGCACCATCACAATTTGAAGCACATTCGCCACAGTTAGGTCCTTCTCCTTGCTCATTTAGGGGTGGGGGTGGGGGTGGTTTGTATCTAATGGATGAGCCATATGCCAGCCAAATGGGCCTCCCCTATTTATTTGTTCAACAATGAGATAGAATTGGCATATGGTCATTAGGGAAGGTAACGTGGGATGTGCCGTGCCGCATGAATGGTTTTCTGTTGTGTGCCCAGTGTTTCGAGGTGTTTTTCCTCTGCGTTATTAAATTGCATGTTAATGGACCCTGCCCCCTCATTAGCACCCTCACACCTGTAAAGCGTGCCACGTTGCCCTGCACTAACCACAACCCCATGTAAATGACCAACATGCGAAGATTAAATAATGAGCACTCAATCCTAAACGGCGTTTTGAATCCGTGAATTTTCCGATTTTAAAGGGGGGCGACCGTCAGGCGGATTGACCGTTCCAGCCGCCGGATTAAATTCCAGCGCAAGCACCGAAGTGCACACCGCACCTCCGATGGGCACAGTTGGCTACATGATGGTGCGAGAGAAGTTTAGCGCGCGTGCGTACGCACGTCGCTTCAAGTGACCAGTATTAAAAACACCGTGATGGCTTTTTGAAAGGGGCAGGTCATTGAGCACGGCTGTCGCGCGCCCTACTATAACGAATTTGACATTGATCTGTCCCCTTCAGCTTGAAATGCCCATGGCAACTAATGGGGCCGAAACATGGCGCTGGTTGGCGGTAATGAAAACTGCGGCGCATTTTTAGGTGAGAATCTTGATGGGAAGGGGACATTCGCCAAAATGTGAATTGTGCGAATAATGTACCCCCCTCCCCCCCACGGTCTCTGGACTAGAAAGCATCCTCTGTTCGCTGTATTTTAAAACAAAAGTGGGGCTTGTTGCATCTTGTAATCCGTGGGTGTGCGTGACGATGTGCTGAGATGCCAGGCTTGACTTGCCGGGTGTGTATCTTCCTCTCCGGAGTGCCTTGTCATGAGGAGAAGATGGCACATGTTGGGGTTCTCACCTGGACCTGGGCTACGAGGACATGACTAGGGTTACCAGTACCTAGACCAGGGTTACCAGTGTCTAGACCAGGGTTACCAGTACCTAGGCCAGGGTTACCAGTACCTAGACCAGGGTTACTAGTACCTAGACCAGGGTTACCAGTGTCTACACCAGGGTTACCAGTACCTAGACCAGGGTTACCAGTGTCTAGACCAGGGTTACCAGTACCTAGACCAGGGTTACCAGTACCTAGACCAGGGTTACTAGTACCTAGACCAGGGTTACCAGTACCTAGACCAGGGTTACCAGTGTCTACACCAGGGTTACCAGTACCTAGACCAGGGTTACCAGTGTCTAGACCAGGGTTACCAGTACCTAGACCAGGGTTACCAGTACCTAGACCAGGGTTACCAGTACCTAGACCAGGGTTACCAGTGTCTAGACCAGGGTTACCAGTGACTAGACCAGGGTTACCAGTGTCTAGACCAGGGGTTACCAGTACCTAGACCAGGGTTACCGGTGTCTAGACCAGGGTTACCAGTGTCTAGACCAGGGTTACCAGTACCTAGACCAGGAGTTACCAGTACCTAGACCAGGGGTTACCAGTACCTAGACCATGGTTACCAGTACCTAGACCAGGGTTACCAGTACCTAGACCAGGGGTTACCAGTACCTAGACCAGGGGTTACCAGTACCTAGACCATGGTTACCAGTACCTAGACCAGGGTTACCAGTACCTAGACCAGGGTTTACCAGTACCTAGACCAGGGTTACCAGTGTCTAGACCATGGTTACCAGTACCTAGACCAGGGTTACCAGTACCTAGACCAGGGTTACCAGTACCTAGACCAGGGGTTACCAGTACCTAGACCAGGGTTACCAGTACCTAGACCAGGGTTACCAGTACCTAGACCATGGTTACCAGTACCTAGACCATGGTTACCAGTACCTAGACCAGGGGTTACCAGTACCTAGACCAGGGTTACCAGTACCTAGACCAGGGTTACCAGTGTCTAGACCAGGGGTTACCAGTGTCTAGACCAGGGGTTACCAGTGTCTAGACCAGGGTTACCAGTACCTAGACCAAGGTTACCAGTACCTAGACCAGGGGTTACTAGTACCTAGACCAGGGTTACCAGTACCTAGACCAGGGGTTACCAGTGACTAGACCAGGGGTTACCAGTACCTAGACCAGGGTTACCAGTGTCTAGACCAGGGTTACCAGTGTCTAGACCAGGGGTTACCAGTACCTAGACCAGGGTTACCAGTGACTAGACCAGGGTTACCAGTGACTAGACCAGGGGTTACCAGTACCTAGACCAGGGTTACCAGTACCTAGACCAGGGTTACCAGTGTCTAGACCAGGGTTACCAGTACCTAGACCAGGGTTACCAGTACCTAGACCAGGGGTTACCAGTGACTAGACCAGGGTTACCAGTACCTAGACCAGGGTTACCAGTACCTAGACCAGGGGTTACCAGTACCTAGACCAGGGTTACCAGTACCTAGACCAGGGTTACCAGTACCTAGACCATGGTTACCAGTACCTAGACCATGGTTACCAGTACCTAGACCAGGGGTTACCAGTACCTAGACCAGGGTTACCAGTACCTAGACCAGGGTTACCAGTACCTAGACCAGGGTTACCAGTGTCTAGACCAGGGTTACCAGTACCTAGACCAGGGGTTACCAGTACGTAGACCAGGGTTACCAGTACCTAGACCAGGGTTACCAGTACCTAGACCATGGTTACCAGTACCTAGACCATGGTTACCAGTACCTACACCAGGGGTTACCAGTACGTAGACCAGGGTTACCAGTGTCTAGACCAGGGTTACCAGTACCTAGACCATGGTTACCAGTACCTAGACCAGGGTTTACCAGTACCTAGACCAGGGTTACCAGTGTCTAGACCATGGTTACCAGTACCTAGACCAGGGGTTACCAGTGACTAGACCAGGGTTACCAGTACCTAAACCAGGGTTACCAGTACCTACACCAGGGTTACCAGTACCTAGACCAGGGTTACCAGTACCTAGACCAGGGTTACCAGTACCTAGACCAAGGTTACCAGTACCTAGACCAGGGGTTACCAGTGACTAGACCAGGGTTACCAGTACCTAGACCAGGGTTACCAGTACCTAGACCAGGGGTTACCAGTGACTAGACCAGGGGTTACCAGTACCTAGACCAGGGTTACCAGTGACTAGACCAGGGTTACCAGTACCTAGACCAAGGTTACCAGTACCTAGACCAGGGGTTACTAGTACCTAGACCAGGGTTACCAGTACCTAGACCAGGGTTACCAGTACCTAGACCAGGGGTTACCAGTGACTAGACCAGGGGTTACCAGTACCTAGACCAGGGTTACCAGTGACTAGACCAGGGTTACCAGTGACTAGACCAGGGTTACCAGTACCTAGACCAGGGTTACCAGTACCTAGACCAGGGGTTACCAGTGACTAGACCAGGGTTACCAGTGCCTAGACCAGGGGTTACCAGTGTCTAGACCAGGGTTACCAGTACCTAGACCAGGGGTTACCAGTACCTAGACCAGGGGTTACCAGTACCTAGACCAGGGTTACCAGTGACTAGACCAGGGTTACCAGTGACTAGACCAGGGTTACCAGTACCTAGACCAGGGTTACCAGTACCTAGACCAGGGTTACCAGTACCTAGACCAGGGGTTACCAGTGACTAGACCAGGGGTTACCAGTACCTAGACCAGGGTTACTAGACCAGGGGTTACCAGTACCTAGACCAGGGTTACCAGTACCTAGACCAGGGTTACCAGTGTCTAGACCAGGGTTACCAGTGTCTAGACCAGGGTTACCAGTACCTAGACCATGGTTACCAGTACCTAGACCAGGGTTTACCAGTACCTAGACCAGGGTTACCAGTGTCTAGACCATGGTTACCAGTACCTAGACCAGGGGTTACCAGTGACTAGACCAGGGTTACCAGTACCTAGACCAGGGGTTACCAGTACCTAGACCAGGGTTACCAGTACCTAGACCAGGGTTACCAGTACCTAGACCAGGGTTACCAGTACCTAGACCAGGGTTACCAGTGTCTAGACCAGGGTTACCAGTACCTAGACCATGGTTACCAGTACCTAGACCAGGGTTTACCAGTACCTAGACCAGGGTTACCAGTGTCTAGACCATGGTTACCAGTACCTAGACCAGGGTTACCAGTACCTAGACCAGGGTTACCAGTACCTAGACCATGGTTACCAGTGACTAGACCAGGGTTACCAGTACCTAGACCAGGGGTTACCAGTGTCTAGACCAGGGTTACCAGTACCTAGACCATGGTTACCAGTACCTAGACCATGGTTACCAGTACCTACACCAGGGGTTACCAGTACCTAGACCAGGGTTACCAGTACCTAGACCAGGGTTACCAGTACCTAGACCAGGGGTTACCAGTGACTAGACCAGGGGTTACCAGTACCTAGACCAGGGTTACCAGTGACTAGACCAGGGTTACCAGTGACTAGACCAGGGTTACCAGTACCTAGACCAGGGTTACCAGTGACTAAACCAGGGTTACCAGTACCTAGACCAGGGTTACCAGTACCTAGACCAGGGTTACCAGTACCTAGACCAGGGTTACCAGTACCTAGACCATGGTTACCAGTGACTAAACCAGGGTTACCAGTGTCTAGACCAAGGTTACCAGTACCTAGACCAGGGTTACCAGTACCTAGACCAGGGGTTACCAGTGTCTAGACCAGGGTTACCAGTACCTAGACCATGGTTACCAGTACCTAGACCAGGGTTACCAGTACCTAGACCAGGGTTACCAGTACCTAGACCATGGTTACCAGTACCTAGACCAGGGGTTACCAGTACCTAGACCAGGGGTTACCAGTGACTAGACCAGGGGTTACCAGTACCTAGACCAGGGTTACCAGTGCCTAGACCAGGGGTTACTAGTACCTAGACCAGGGTTACCAGTGACTAGACCAGGGGTTACCAGTACCTAGGCCAGGGTTACCAGTGCCTAGACCAGGGTTACCAGTGACTAGACTAGGGTTACCAGTAACTAGACCAGGGTTACCAGTGCCTAGACCAGGGTTACCAGTGACTAGACCAGGGGTTACCAGTACCTAGACCAGGGTTACCAGTGACTAAACCAGGGTTACCAGTGACTAGACCAGGGTTACCAGTACCTAGACTAGGGTTACCAGTACCTAGACCAGGGTTACCAGTGTCTAGACCAGGGTTACCAGTACCTAGACCAGGGTTACCAGTGCCTAGACCAGGGTTACCAGTGTCTAGACCAGGGTTACCAGTGTCTAGACCAGGGTTACCAGTACCTAGACCAGGGTTACCAGTACCTAGACCAGGGGTTACCAGTGTCTAGACCAGGGTTACCAGTGTCTAGACCAGGGGTTACCAGTACCTAGACCAGGGTTACCAGTGTCTAGACCAGGGTTACCAGTGTCTAGACCAGGGTTACCAGTACCTAGACCAGGGTTACCAGTACCTAGACCAGGGGTTACCAGTACCTAGACCAGGGTTACCAGTGTCTAGACCAGGGGTTACCAGTGTCTAGACCAGGGTTACCAGTACCTAGACCAGGGTTACCAGTACCTAGACCAGGGTTACCAGTGCCTAGACCAGGGTTACCAGTGTCTAGACCAGGGTTACCAGTACCTAGACCAGGGTTACCAGTACCTAGACCAGGGGTTACCAGTACCTAGACCAGGGTTACCAGTGACTAGACCAGGGGTTACCAGTACCTAGACCATGGTTACCAGTGTCTAGACCAGGGTTACCAGTGACTAGACCAGGGTTACCAGTACCTAGACCAGGGGTTACCAGTACCTAGACCAGGGTTACCAGTGTCTAGACCAGGGTTACCAGTGACTAGACCAGGGGTTACCAGTACCTAGACCATGGTTACCAGTACCTAGACCAGGGGTTACCAGTACCTAGACCAGGGTTACCAGTACCTAGACCAGGGGTTACCAGTACCTAGACCAGGGTTACCAGTGTCTAGACCATGGTTACCAGTACCTAGACCAGGGTTACCAGTACCTAGACCAGGGTTACCAGTACCTAGACCAGGGGTTACCAGTACCTAGACCAGGGTTACCAGTACCTAGACCAGGGTTACCAGTACCTAGACCAGGGTTACCAGTACCTAGACCAGGGTTACCAGTACCTAGACCAGGGTTACCAGTACCTAGACCAGGGTTACCAGTGTCTAGACCAGGGTTACCAGTACCTAGGCCAGGGTTCCCAGTACCTAGACCAGGGTTACCAGTGTCTAGACCAGGGTTACCAGTACCTAGACCATGGTTACCAGTACCTAGACCAGGGGTTACCAGTACCTAGACCAGGGTTACCAGTACCTAGACCAGGGTTACCAGTACCTAGACCAGGGGTTACCAGTGTCTAGACCAGGGTTACCAGTACCTAGACCATGGTTACCAGTACCTAGACCAGGGGTTACCAGTACCTAGACCAGGGTTACCAGTACCTAGACCAGGGTTACCAGTACCTAGACCAGGGGTTACCAGTGTCTAGACCAGGGTTACCAGTACCTAGACCATGGTTACCAGTACCTAGACCAGGGGTTACCAGTACCTAGACCAGGGTTACCAGTACCTAGACCAGGGTTACCAGTACCTAGACCAGGGGTTACCAGTACCTAGACCAGGGTTACCAGTGACTAGACCAGGGTTACCAGTACCTAGACCAAGGTTACCAGTACCTAGACCAGGGTTACCAGTACCTAGACCAGGGGTTACTAGTTCCTAGACCAGGGTTACCAGTACCTAGACCAGGGTTACCAGTACCTAGACCAGGGGTTACCAGTACCTAGACCAGGGTTACCAGTACCTAGACCAGGGGTTACCAGTGACTAGACCAGGGGTTACCAGTACCTAGACCAGGGTTACCAGTGACTAGACCAGGGTTACCAGTACCTAGACCAGGGTTACCAGTACCTAGACCAGGGGTTACCAGTGACTAGACCAGGGTTACCAGTGCCTAGACCAGGGGTTACCAGTGTCTAGACCAGGGTTACCAGTACCTAGACCAGGGGTTACCAGTACCTAGACCAGGGGTTACCAGTACCTAGACCAGGGTTACCAGTGACTAGACCAGGGTTACCAGTGACTAGACCAGGGTTACCAGTACCTAGACCAGGGTTACCAGTACCTAGACCAGGGTTACCAGTACCTAGACCAGGGGTTACCAGTGACTAGACCAGGGGTTACCAGTACCTAGACCAGGGTTACTAGACCAGGGGTTACCAGTACCTAGACCAGGGTTACCAGTACCTAGACCAGGGGTTACCAGTGACTAGACCAGGGTTACCAGTACCTAGACCAGGGGTTACCAGTACCTAGACCAGGGTTACCAGTACCTAGACCAGGGTTCCCAGTACCTAGACCAGGGTTACCAGTACCTAGACCAGGGTTACCAGTACCTAGACCAGGGTTACCAGTGTCTAGACCAGGGTTACCAGTGTCTAGACCAGGGTTACCAGTACCTAGACCATGGTTACCAGTACCTAGACCAGGGTTACCAGTACCTAGACCAGGGGTTACCAGTGTCTAGACCAGGGTTACCAGTACCTAGACCATGGTTACCAGTACCTAGACCATGGTTACCAGTACCTACACCAGGGGTTACCAGTACCTAGACCAGGGTTACCAGTACCTAGACCAGGGTTACCAGTACCTAGACCAGGGGTTACCAGTGACTAGACCAGGGGTTACCAGTACCTAGACCAGGGTTACCAGTGACTAGACCAGGGTTACCAGTGACTAGACCAGGGTTACCAGTACCTAGACCAGGGTTACCAGTGACTAAACCAGGGTTACCAGTACCTAGACCAGGGTTACCAGTACCTAGACCAGGGTTACCAGTACCTAGACCATGGTTACCAGTGACTAAACCAGGGTTACCAGTGTCTAGACCAAGGTTACCAGTACCTAGACCAGGGTTACCAGTACCTAGACCAGGGGTTACCAGTGACTAGACCAGGGGTTACCAGTACCTAGACCAGGGTTACCAGTACCTAGACCATGGTTACCAGTACCTAGACCAGGGGTTACCAGTACCTAGACCAGGGGTTACCAGTGACTAGACCAGGGGTTACCAGTACCTAGACCAGGGTTACCAGTGCCTAGACCAGGGGTTACCAGTACCTAGGCCAGGGTTACCAGTGCCTAGACCAGGGTTACCAGTGACTAGACTAGGGTTACCAGTAACTAGACCAGGGTTACCAGTGCCTAGACCAGGGTTACCAGTGACTAGACCAGGGGTTACCAGTACCTAGACCAGGGTTACCAGTGTCTAGACCAGGGTTACCAGTGTCTAGACCAGGGGTTACCAGTACCTAGACCAGGGTTACCGGTGTCTAGACCAGGGTTACCAGTGTCTAGACCAGGGTTACCAGTGTCTAGACCAGGGTTACCAGTGTCTAGACCAGGGTTACCAGTACCTAGACTAGGGTTACCAGTACCTAGACCAGGGTTACCAGTGCCTAGACCAGGGTTACCAGTGTCTAGACCAGGGTTACCAGTGTCTAGACCAGGGTTACCAGTACCTAGACCAGGGTTACCAGTACCTAGACCAGGGGTTACCAGTACCTAGACCAGGGTTACCAGTGTCTAGACCAGGGGTTACCAGTACCTAGACCAGGGTTACCAGTACCTAGACCAGGGTTACCAGTACCTAGACCAGGGTTACCAGTGTCTAGACCAGGGTTACCAGTACCTAGACCAGGGTTACCAGTACCTAGACCAGGGGTTACCAGTGTCTAGACCAGGGTTACCAGTACCTAGACCAGGGGTTACCAGTGTCTAGACCAGGGTTACCAGTACCTAGACCAGGGTTACCAGTACCTAGACCAGGCGTTACCAGTGACTAGACCAGGGGTTACCAGTACCTAGACCAGGGTTACCAGTGACTAGACCATGGTTACCAGTACCTAGACCAGGGGTTACCAGTACCTAGACCAGGGTTACCAGTGTCTAGACCAGGGTTACCAGTACCTAGACCAGGGGTTACCAGTACCTAGACCAGGGTTACCAGTGACTAGACCAGGGTTACCAGTACCTAGACCAGGGTTACCAGTACCTAGACCAGGGTTACCAGTGTCTAGACCAGGGTTACCAGTACCTAGACCAGGGGTTACCAGTACCTAGACCAGGGTTACCAGTGTCTAGACCAGGGTTACCAGTACCTAGACCAGGGTTACCAGTACCTAGACCAGGGGTTACCAGTACCTAGACCAGGGTTACCAGTGTCTAGACCAGGGTTACCAGTGTCTAGACCAGGGTTACCAGTGTCTACACCAGGGTTACCAGTACCTAGACCAGGGTTACCAGTGTCTACACCAGGGTTACCAGTACCTAGACCAGGGGTTACCAGTGTCTAGACCAGGGTTACCAGTACCTAGACCAGGGTTACCAGTACCTAGACCAGGGTTACCAGTACCTAGACCAGGGGTTACCAGTGTCTAGACCAGGGGTTACCAGTGTCTAGACCAGGGTTACCAGTACCTAGACCAGGGGTTACCAGTACCTAGACCAGGGGTTACCAGTGTCTAGACCAGGGGTTACCAGTGTCTAGACCAGGGGTTACCAGTGTCTAGACCAGGGTTACCAGTGACTAGACCAGGGTTACCAGTACCTAGACCAGGGGTTACCAGTACAGTAAAATAAAAGTGTTTCTTATTCGTTTTCCTCGCGTTAACCAAGCGGGCGATGCAGGTACTTGCCAAGATGCTCGTTGGTGGTGGATATGCAACGTGAACGTGGCGATACTCGCGCTGAAAGACCCAGGCACCTCTTGAGCAACTCTGGGGAGGTGTGGGGGCTTGGGGTGAGATTACACAATGTACAGAAGAAAATAAACCTGAAACTTCGTATTTTTTCTCAAGTGTATTCTCTCTACCTTAGCCAAACAGGTGGTTTGTGTCATGGCTGCACATGGGCCCAAGGTTTAATTTGTTGTTCATTAAGTGCCCAGCGCCCGTTTAAACAAACGCTGCACTGGAGGACAGATGGCGGGGAGTCTCGCCGCCTCTAGTTTGATTAACGATTTTTGTTAATCGCACCCCTCCCTCTCCTCTCCATCCCCCACCGCGTGTGTCCGCCAGTGTGCTGCGTGTGCACATGCATGTGAGGAGGGGGGGCCTCCCTCGTGGGTAGCGTAGGGTCAAGGGTAATTTCTTTCATATTTAAATGCGCAGTGATTATGGAAAGTGTTGGGGTCACCGGGGCGATTTAGATATCAGCTGTGCCTGGCGCACTAAAATATGCTGCCGAGTACGTTTTGTAACGCCGAGTCCTGGAGACAGCTGTTATTGCTCACAGAAGGGCCCCTGGTTTTCTCTCGTATGCAGATGTGTAACGAACTCACGGCACACTTCATCAAAATTATCTGGTTTGAGAGCGGGTGGTTACATTATTTTTCCCCCCCCCTGAATATGGGCCAAAAAGCGGGAAAATACTTGGCGTTGATTTTTTTGTTTTGCCGAGCGTCGTGAAACCGTCGCTCCGCCGCCACCGGCGCTTGGTTTTCGTAAACCTCGACGGTGCCGTCGTAGTTGTTCGCACTTGGACGGCGTCGTTGATTTTTCTCGGACGTCGAACGAAAAAGGCACAGCCTTCGCGGGGCTGTATTTTTTTAATTTTAATTCTCTTTCTTTCCTTACCCCCTCCCGCGCCTCCCTCCACCACTCTTCGGCAGTGGCAGTTTTTGTTAACAAACACCAGGAACTCCGAGCCGACGAAGCGGATCGGGAAGCAGTCGCACCCCGACGTACACTTGTTTGGAATGTGTGACAATATTGCGCTCGTATTCCGAGGGCTCGTTTTCTTGCAGCGACGGTTCGTGCGGCCCCGGCGGATTCGGCGTTCACACGCCGCTTGCTTCCCACTCGCTTCCCACTCGCACCCCGCTGGCGACGCTCCGTGCCACCCGCACGCCGCTCACTTCCCACTCGCTTCCCACTCGCACCCCGCTCGCGACGCTCCGTGCCACCCGCACGGAGCGTCGCTTCCCACTCGCACCCCGCTCGCGACGCTCCGTGCCAGTCACACGCCGCTCGCTTCCCACTCGCTTCCCACTCGCACCCCGCTCGCAACGCTCCGTGCCACCCGCACGCCGCTCGCTTCCCACTCGCACCCCGCTCGCGACGCTCCGTGCCACCCGCACGGAGCGTCGCGCGCAAACGCCAGCGCACAGTTCTCGTAACAAAAAAAAACTTTTGCAAATGGAACTCGTAATGCTTTCTAAATGCCTTCTTTTCGTACACACATCCGGTAAAAGTTTGAAAACTGTCCGACTTTGTGGGAAAGCTTTAATTTATGCCCTTTTATCCAAAGGGCCCCCCCTGGTAATCAGGAAGCGATGTGAAAATGAATGCATTTCGTGTGTAGTTTTGCTGCTTAATCTCCTCAAATTGTTTCTCGGTTGAAAAGACGAAAGAGAAAAGAGCAGGGCATGAGAGAGCATAGCATTGGCGTGGGCTCTCTCATTATCCATGCAGATCCTAAACCCTAAACAATCGTGGCCCTCACGCTTGGACGATCACACGAAGCTGCGTTCCAAAGGCACAGTGCGGGTCGCCATTTAAGCGCCTACTCTCCACATCACCAGTCCTGCGTGCGTGTGTACGTGAGAATGCGTGTGCGCGCGCCCCTGCATGTGCACGTGTGTAAGTCCGCAAGTGTGTGCACGAGTGCGTGTGTGTGTGTGTGCACCGTCTTGTAGCGATTAGCGCGTTGCGCTTAAGAAGCCTGCAAAACGAGTTCAATACCCGCTCACGGCTAACACCAGTGACGATTATCTGAACTAGTCCAGGGCCTCCACTTTGTTGACTCGGCTTCAAATGAGTACCTGTTGTGTAAACATCACCACTTGGGGAGACAAAGCCGGCCGGGCGTGGTGTTGGCCACCCACCCTATCTTCTGTGCCGGCCTTCATAGGTGCACGCTAACAGCACTTGCCCAACAGCCTGTTAAAGGCTATACGGGGGATCTTTGTCTTCTTGTGCACATGCACCTGCGTGTCTTTGTGTGCACGTGTGTGTTCTTGTGACGAGAACAGTGGCATAGCAGTTAGCGAGCTATGATCCCAGCAACTATGTCCAATTTTTGGTCATGCAATCCACCAATAGTGACTTGTGTTTGAACCAGATCTGGGCTTCTTCTAAGTGGACTCAAATCTTGGTGCCATATTTGGCCTTTTCTGATTAGCATGGTTGGTTATGTATGGTGCGAAAGAAGTTCAACATCCATACATTCATACGTCTCTTGCGCTGGCCTTAATAGGCGCTTGCTAACGTTTCTAAATGGGATCTTTCTCCCGTGGATGTGCACACGAGCAGCGCTACACGTGCCGCACGCGTGTCGCTCGCTACCCGCGATTACCCAGCGGTACCGGCCGACATGGCGGCTCGGGGCGTCGATCGCGGCTCCCGCAGCGCTCGCTCCTTCGCTGGCCCCGGCTTCCCACCGGGAGAGACGCGCACGACACCCGAAACCACGGCGGGGGAGGACGAGCGGTGCCGTGTCAACCCTGCCGCGTCGCGCGCTTCTGCGGACTCTCTCTCTCCCGCTCCACGCCGGGCCGCCCTTCCCTCATCGCGCGACTCCCATTTTGTTTGTTCCCGCAAAGGACGTCTGCGACGGCGGAGAGTCGGCGCTGCCGAGAAGTGGCGGGAGAGCAAGAGAGAGAGAGAGAGACGGAGGGGTTCTCGCGTGGCGGCGCGACCGTGAACGGCTCGGAGACGCGCGCGACGCTTGGAGACACGCCGCGTCTGGCGCTTCGTCAAACATGCCCGGTGTGCGATAGAATGAGCGCACGTGCGTGCGTTCAGTTGTAGCGATTATCGCACCGCGCTATGAACCCGTTGAGCCCGAGTTCGATTTCTGCTCACAGTCACCGTTGGTGACGAATGTCTGAACTGGCCCTCGGCCACCCCTAGATCAGCTCAGCCTTAAAATGACTACCTCGTCTAGTGTGTAAACAGCAGCGCTGGGGTGAAAAAGGCGTTCCGGCGTAGTGGTGTCGGCCGCCGATCCACTTGTGCACCGTGTAGGCCTTCATAGGCGCTTGCTCACAGCACTTGCCCCAACAACCTGTGCAGGATAAACGGGGGACCTTTGTATTCGTGTGCACCTGCGTGTTTGTGTGTAAAACGGTGACATCTTACTCGTCGTTCAATGCCGGTGGCATGAATGGATCATTTTTTTGGGCATTAAACTTGTAAAAGTTGAATTTGCCTTTTGAGCACCGCATCTGGCATGCACGCTACATTAACAGACATCTATATACCCGTGTGTGTGTTTTTGGCGTTCGTCCGTTTGGGAGGAGGATCTCTTTCGGGGGCCCGCTGCTTGCGCCTCCATTGTCGGACGCCTCTCTAGCAGGATATGAGACTTTTGGGCGATCCAACGAGCTCTTTACGCACGCAACTTTCAAGGGGGGTAAACAACCGTTCAACCTAATTGACAAATCTGTTTTTTTTTCTCTCCGTTATAATAACTGGAGTTTGAGCAGGTGCGGGTTGTGGGGTGGAGTAGGGGAGGGGGGGGGGACGATGGGGGTCAACTGGAGGGAGGCAGCTTAGAGAGGTGGGGGGGGGTGGAAGGGAGGGCTTCTCGTGACCTCAACAAGAGAGTGCTTTGTGCCGCCGTAATTGTGATCGCTTAGTTCCATTTCAGCTGCAATAAAAAAATATATACACACGTCACTTGATGCGCACAATTAATACACTTCCACGGAAGATGCTCTCGCGTTTCTCGCTGTGTGGCATGCGCGGTAGTATCTATAGAGCGCGCATTCCAATTATCGTAAGAATATTTAGTGTGGTTTAAACCCTGGGATATGAGGTCCATTGTCTGATTAAAATTTTAAATCCAATTTAGCCATTGTAACGCCATGGCAAAAAACCTTAATGGAGTAATAATTTAGACAGGATAAACATTCTGCTTCCACTTTCAAATCCACAATTTCCTCCAATTACCGAGGCAGATGACAGGGAAGCTTTGGAACGGTAAAATGGGGTGTCTGTGCCACAACGCTGCCGTGCTTTTTTCCCGTGCGCCGGATCCACGCGTCTCCACGAGGCCGCGGCTGCCATCCTCGCACGAGATACATCAGAAGGCGCTTGGGCACAATTTGTCACGGGAGTAGTTTATCTGCGCTGAGAAGCATCCTCGACTTTTCTTTTCGGCGCACAAGAACTGCGTAATTGGCACGCATACATTGTCCCCTTCATTTCAATAAATGGCGTAATTCTAAACGTGTTCGCGCGTGTGCCAAAGTCGCGGTTCGTATTGATTTTTGGCAAATTTAACGTAATTAAATGCAGACTTTGCAATCTAAAAAAGTATCTGTGGTACGAGAAAATATCGCTCGTTAGCGATGTGCATTCCCATGGAACGACATGTCAACTTCCATTCCATTGCTAACCCATCACTTTTAATGCCTTTAATTTGCGTATTATTCAACAGAGGGAGGCCCTGCCTCACATTGCAGTTGAAGTTAAACATCTTAGGTGGCCTTAAACGCCGAGCCTGGCTGAGAGAGGGAGGTCTTCTAATTGCTGCCTTTGTCCCCGGAGACTTAACTCTCCCACACAGGTGCTCGGAGCCATTACTCACCGGCTCCCATCTGTGCCCCTGCCGGCGGTGCAGCGCTGCGTGTCCACCGCCGCATGTCTCTGGCGTCGTGGATGCGCTCGCTTGTTGCGGTGGCAGCAGTAGCGCTTGGATGGTTCCTACGAGCGCCGTGCTCCGAAGGGGCGGAACGATCTTCGTCCGTCTGCGGCTATTGCGCACGCTCCGAGGTGTATTGACCCGGGCGTTGCTTTTTTTTAATATTATAGAAGTACATTGTGCCTCGTTTTCTGGCGGCTGTGTGGGTACGCTCGCGCCTCCAATTGGCACACTTGGCTACGTGCGGTGCGAAAGAAGTTCAACATATGCGCACAGACACACAGACACACACGTAACGAGAGCCTGTGATAGGAAAGTCTGTGCCATCTTTACCGTGGCTTGTGTCCTCGTGTTGGATTGTTGGTGGGATTGGGACAAACCGTACGAGTAATTTAAATTCCACCCGCATTTGCGAAGGAAGTCGGCGGTGAACGTCTCCTCAGCTCTATTAATCCGAGCGTTTTTTTTTTGGCTGGCCACTGCCGATCCCTGAAAAAATCCTGACCCAGGCGCGTTTGTAGCTGGCCTTTTCCTTGCCGCCCACTGCGCACTCTTCCACGAAATGGTAAGTAATATCACAAAGAAAGTTAAATTGCTGGAACACTGAGCCACTTCATGTATAAATTGAGACCCATTACAAGTGACATTTAGCCAGACTGCATTGAGGAGGAGGAGGTAAAAATTACATGAACGAAAGCAACGGGCATTTATTGTCCAATTGTGAGACGTTGTGGTCCGCACCGTTTTGAAGTTACGGAACAAACTCCTCCTGGTTGCGAGTTTAGCACGAGATTGTGTCTTAGTTCGACTGAGTGCGTCCACACAAGTAGTCTGTTAAAGAGGCATTTTTGTGTTGATGTATGTTCAGGTCAGTGTTAAATGCCATTGTTAGCATCAAGTGAAGTACAGTATATCAATAACCTTTTTGTTATTCTCTCCTTTAACAAAAAATCAATTTGCAAAAGAATTCTAAAAATGTAAAGTGTTTTCCCCCGCCCTCACTTTAAGTGTGAGAGAAAAAGGTTGCGTGAAATGAGGTGTAATACTCCATTGATTTATATTCTGCAGTGGTGTGAGGCACTCGGGACGAGGAGATGGGTTTATATTTAATACGAGTAGAGTAGGCACAGCTCCCTCTCTCTGGGCAAACAATTCCCTCATTTTTGGAAGTAAGGAGTTGCTTGGGCCTGTTGTATTATTTCATTAAAGCTGTGACTTTGGTAAACAACATTTCGGCTGTGTAAGTGGAAGCTTCACGTAATTTGTTTGCCCAAACAATGGCGACTGCAAACGATTAGCGTCAATAATATTCTCCCTGACAAAAGTTATTTACCTACGAGAGTCACGATATCCAGTTTCTGTCAGGTAAATCGGTGCCATTGTTTGAGACAAAAAGTTTGAGGGGCACCCCCCCGGGCACCCCCCCCACCCCCCCAGCGATATCCTGCCCGAAACCATGAAACCCGAGCAAAACAAACACCGCAAAAAGGCCAATCACAAAGGCTGCCCGCCAAACGCAGCCAACGCCTCACCTCCACTCCTTCGCTGCGCTTTTGCGCCGCGAAGGCTCCTCGCGGCACCGTGCAAGCACACCGGGACATCGCCCAGCATTGGTGGCTTTTTTTAAATTTGTTTTCTCTCTTTTTCTTTTCATTTAAGGCGATGCGCTGGCGATTAATCTCACTCGCGCGGCAGTCTTACGCAACCGTATCACTGCTATTAGCGTTTTGGGAAGGCCCTTCATTTGTTGTGATTATTTTGGATGAATTATACATGAGATTGATTAAAATGTTCTCTTATTAATATGCTTCCTCATTGTTAATATTTTAATTCATTTTCTTGAAAGCCACCACCGCCGCTACCCAATTTTTTTCCCCTCCTCGTCATGAAACCGGTTATTTGTGGCGTCGTTTGAATAGCCAGAGTAGTGGAACTTTTGTGCTCAGAATTTCACACATCTGTTCTAATATTTTTTTTGTTGCACTTCATGCAGATGTGGTGCAAGCGAAATCCGGTAGGATCCAACATTCTTGGCGAAGACTTCCTCAAACACCGCGATGCGTCCTCTTATGTTGGAGTTTGCGTAACTGTTGTGTCTGGGCCGTGTAAAATTGTCAGAGCGCACTGTTTGGATGGAGGTCCGCAAGGGCTGCGGCCATGCGTCCGAAACTCTTCGTTAATCTCTGTGTACCAGCGCTTGCCAGAAAAGCATCCTTCCACGGCCCCCAATTAAAATCCCAGATGTCTAGAGGATGCTTGCGAGTGCAAGGATCAAATCAAGGATGCTGCTGAGCGATCAGGGCAGAGGGCGGCGGGGGGGCGGGCACAAATGTCGGGAAGGGAAATAGAACAGTGGTGGAAACTTTTTGAGAGAGAATGGGAGGGTAGAGGTAATGAGAAAGTTGTGTGCGGCCTGCAAGCGATCCCTCAGTGGGGTCTCATGTGGGCAATAAATGGCTTCCCGGGAAAAATCTCTGGGCTCCGTGCACCTGCAAGGCTGTTTATGTCTCGCTGGGCCCGAGAAACACACTGACCCCCTTTGTTTTAGTCTTAATTATCTGCACATATCGCCTCCTCCTTTATACAACGGCATGGCAATTTGTTGCTGGAATTAATGAAGCCTGTTAATAAGCTAAACACATTTGAATAAAGCACGCTTCGCTTGGCCTTCTCTCGGTTTGCCCTCCGGAAACAATAATTATTTAATAATAATTATAAAAAAATAATGATTTCCTAAAACTGCCACAACATGTTTGGCACCAAACCTGTATTTACTGGACCCTGGCCAGCAACTGTACTCCCTTAGGGTTGCACATTAAAGTCTTCTTAGGTGAGAGAACGAGTTTGCTGTTAAAACAGAAACCCCCAAAACATGAAACAAAAATGTAGCCTTCACAATGACAATTCGACCTTCGCGTAATCAATGGCTTCTCAGTGCGGGTTGTTACGCCGACGCGATGCGTCCGAGGTCCGCGCGTGTTTTTTTTTTAAAGTTCTGGAGCCACGGACGGCGGCGACGGTGTTGCCTCCGCGTGGGAAGTTTGCGTTGCCGGCCCCGCGTGCTTCGGGCACTGTACTCATAATAAGCTGCGGGCTAATTGTGACAAGTGCTCTTTGGCCCCACCGCACACAAAACGTCGATAAATATTTAATAAGTTTGGCGCGTAATGAGTACTCCGCGTTTACAGAGCCGAGGCGCCAGCCCTCTGGCTCATTAGCGTAAACACTTTGATAACCAATTTGCATACATATAGATAGAGTGCGGGAGAATAACACAGCACGTAAACACTTGTAAGTGCGCGTGCAAAGTGCACATTCGCGCGAGCGTTTACCCGATTTACCCGCAGCTCGACGCTGAGCACGTGCCCACGATATGCCAGCGTGCCAACATGGCCCTGACCCTTTTTCTTAATTGGACAACCCCAAAAATGCACCCGTGGGCAAAGCCACGGGCAGGAGGCATGCAACTGAAGTATCTGTTTATTAAATGAGGCGCGCCGTGATTAACGTACGACACCTGCGCTAGTCCCAGTTCGCTGCTGCTGCTGCTTTGGCGAACGCTCAAACGGTGGACGGCGTCTGCGGGGGGGGAACCCGCTCGTGGTCATTGTAGCACCATGCAACTCCTCCATCTCCTCCTCCTCCTCCAACTCCTCCTGAATTGCGGAATCGCCCCCCCCCACCGCGATACCTCGCGCGCGGTGCGGAGTGTGCGCCCGCGCGCATTCCGCCCGTCGGCACAGGGGGTGCCCCCTTCAAATAAGCAGATGGGGCCAGAGCCAAAAGGCCATTCCGGCAAGTCGGATATATTAATACTACGCCAGACACCCCCTCGCTAAGTATAGACCGTGCCGTATTGAATGAGCGCCGTATTCTGATATTATGTTTTCACTAACAAAGTGGCGGTAGAACTAATAATAAAAGGCTATATATTAAAATCTGAATGCGGTGCATAGGGTTGGAGCCCATTACGGAAAACTGTATATAAGCAGCACCACATGCGCCATTAGAACAGCCATTCAATTACATTAAAGCTACATCCAGGAGGTCTTCATGAGGGCCTGTTGGCTGAAATATTGGCGGACATGTGTGTTTTTATTTAAATGTTTGCCTTTAATATCGTTGTGCTTTCATGAACTACAAACACTAACCAAAGCAGAAAGAATGCATGCGCGTGTGAGTGCTCGTACACGATTGTTGTTGCTGGCTCGTGTTTACATAGTTTTTTTTTACTGCCTCTTCCATTTTACATTTACCAGCATTTCCAGTGTTTACCCATTGGTGCAAACGGATAGCAGTTAATCCCCACTCTTAGTCCAAAGCCAAAGGATGAAGCGAAATAAGTTCAACACACGTACGCACGTACGGGCAACGTAGAATCGCTCTTCTTCTTGCGGAAGTACGCATCAGAGTTTCATTGCACCAGGCGTGACTGGACACAAAACGCCTGCGTGAGTGACCGTGTCAAGGGAGGTGATGGCCCCCATCTGGGTTGACCTCCACCTGGGTTGACCCCACCTGGGTTGACCGCCACCTGGGTTGACCCCACCTCCACAGGGAGAGGGACCTAGTGCGTCTGATTGAACAAGTTCTGCTCCTGAGCACATTCCCACGATGGTGACCAGTCTCGCCGTCGGATACCCGCTGTTGACTCCCTGCCAAGTGATTAATCGTTCTTTAATAACCCCCTGTGGGGTGATAGGCTCGCTTTGAGTTGACTTATCTGTCACGGCACAACTTTTTAATTTTGGCAGGTAAGCCCCACTGAGTTACATAGCTATTTTTCAGAAGTGACCTGGCCACAAATGTTCGCCCAACGAAGTGGCTTATCATGTGGAAATGCTTAGCATGCGGAAATTTATTGCAGCCAAATACTCTAAACGCATGTTGATTCTTAATGTGAAGAGAAAAACCCGAGGTCCCGGAGAAAAATCCACGTGGCTACGGGGAGAACATGCACACTTCAAATATACAGCAGGCGTCAGGGTCTGGATCGAACCCACGACCTCGTGCATACCAGGCGAGGTAGTGAACATCTCGCCACCATGGCGCCCTATATATATAGATTGAAAACAGACTTGCGTGAAACACACATTTCTTAGTGCACAGGGCAGTGATAGTAGGAAGCCTGAGATTATAATCCATTAGGCAGGTTTGGGTGCTTCTGTTATATTAAAGCAAAAACATTTTTGGCTCAGTCTTATTTTCAGCAAACATTGAGTAGTTCTCGACACATTACAAACCCTCCTGGCCACACGCTGCGGTGACCTCTCGTATCGGGGTCTTGGGAACTTCACTGAACAGAGCCAGGGCAAGTCAGTGGTCCAGGCTGGCTTGGAGTCATCCTGCCAAAACGTGGCCGTGTAATGAGGCTTAGAGGAGGGACTAAGATGACCTTCGTGTAGGCCTCGCCACAGCACGGTCCTGAGATGGGTAGACGGGCAGAAATGAGAATGCTTCACGGGCGCAGCCAGCATTTGGAACATTCAGAATAGAAGTTAAACGTTGTTATTAGTGTTGACATTAAGGTCTCGTAATGTTTGGGTGTAGCTCAAGGTCTGCGTGTTTGAGTTGTATTTGCTACCAACAGTTCGTCATATTAACTGTCACTCATTTTGAGTTCATAATGTTTTACTCCCCACCCTCTTTTGTCTTTTCGTGTCCTCACGTATGCATATGTGTGCGTGCGTCTGCGTGTGTGTGCGTGTGTGCGTGCGTGTGCGTGCGTGTGCGTGCATATGTGTGCGTGTGTGTGCGTCTGCATGTGTGTGGGTGTGTGTGTGTGTGTGTGCACGTGCTTGTATGTGGGATCACGGCCGACATCAGCGGCGAATGTCTGAACCGGTCCTGGGGCTCCCCTGGGTCGCATCGGCCACAAATGAGTACCTGGCGCAATGTATAAACTTCGGCATTGGGGAGACAAAGGTGGCCGGGCGTGGTAGTGGCCACCCAACCCCTCACGCACCGTAGGAAGGCTATAGTCTACTTACTACTGCACATCTGTGAAAAAGAGCTTTGTAGCTCATCGGATATCTCCAGGCTAAATCAAGGTGTTGATTCTATATGGCGGATGTTTGTTTTTAGAATCCATTTACAAGTGCATCTCTTTGTGTGAGTGTATTACAAATGGACATGTGCTGGCATCCATTCGTATGGCCACATGTGCGACTGTTCATCCTTGTACCGGTGCTTGCGTGTCTGTGCCCCTGCGTTTACATGTTCAACGGTGGTGCAATGGTTAGCGCTCTGCGCTACAAACCCAGCCAACCTGTGTTCGCTTCTCAGCCATGGGCAATATCATTGGTGGCTATCTGAACCGGTCATGGGCCATCACTTTGGTCGACTCAGTATTAAATCATTAGTTATTTTTTGTACAAGCTTTAATAGCAGCATGGCGGTGGGGGTGGAGCGGTAGTGTAGCCGTTAGCGTGCTGTGCTACAAACCCGGCGACCCGAGTTCAGAATCTTTGTTTAGATTGGTGGAATCCGATGAGCTATGAAGCTCTTTTTTGCAAAAATGCCCAGTATGGGCAGTTCGATTCCTGCTCACAGCCAACACCAATGACGATTATCTGAACTGGTCCTGGGCCTCCCCTAGATTGACTCGGCCTCCAGTGAGTACCTGGTGCGGTGTGTGTTAACATTGCCACTGTGGAGACAAAGGCGACCGGGCGTGGTGCTGGCCACCCAATCCCTCGTGCCCAATTCCGGCCTTCGCAGGTGCTCGCTAACAGCACTTGCCCCAACAGTCTGTTAAAGCTATACGTGGGGGGGGGGATCTTTGTCTTTGTCTCTTGCAGTTCCTGCAGCAGCAGGACGCGGCTGTGCGTCCAGAGGCGCGCTCCTACCACTGCACGCTGTGCGACTACGGCACGCGCTCGCGCCTCAACCTGCTGCAGCACGCGCGCTCCCTCAAGCATCAGCACAACGAGGGGCTCCGCCGCATGCACCTCACCGCCCAGCAGCAGCAGCAGGCGGCGGCGGCGGTGGAGGCGTCCGATCGCAGCGCGAGCAGGGAGCGAGCTTTTGCCCAGTTCTTTGTGGTGCGCGAAGCTCCGGCGAGCGAGAGTGGTGAGTGTCCGTCCGCGCGCTGCCCTCCCCGGCTGCTCCGTCGTGAACTCACGGCTCCTGCGTTGCTGTGCGTGTTTGTGCGTGCGTGTGTGTATGTGCTCGCTAAAGTCAATTGCCCCGACAGTCTGTTAAGGCTTTGCAGGAGTTCTTTATCTTTGTGTATGTGGGGAGCGGTAGAGTAGTGGTTAACGCACGGCACTACGAACCCGGTGAGCCGAGTTCGATTCCCGCTCATGGCCAACACCAGTGACGATTATCTGAACTGCTCCTAGGCCTCTCCTAGGTCGATTCAGGCTCAAATGAGTACCCGGTGCGATGTGTAAACATCACCACTTGGGAGACAAAAGCGGCCGGGGCGTGGTGCTAGCCACCCCAACCCCTCGTGTGCCGTGCTGGCCTTCATAGGCGCTCGCTAACAGCACTTGCCCCGACAGTCTGTCATGGCTACACAGGAGGGGGGAGGGGGGTGTTTGTCTTTGTGTGTTTTTCATTGGTTTGTATGTGTGTGTTTGTATGTATGCAACGTGGGAAATGTTGGTGTGATGGTTAAGTGGACTGCTACGGTCGTGGTCTCAGTTCGTGGCCACACACAACACGAGTGGCTATTGGTGGCTGATCCTGGTCGAGACCGAGAGTTAAACCCACAATATTTACAATTTGAAAACGATGATTTGCTGGTGATTGCAACCAGCTTCATCAGGCGGTTTGTTAATACCACATTTATAATTAAGCGATCTAGCCCAAAATAAACTTTATTATGGATGACATTGGTCGCGAAAGCCTACGTGTTTAACTGTTTTTGCTCTGGCAGTCATAGGCGATGTAATAACATCGTTACATTTGAATACATATCACCATCACACCTACCAAAGCTACACGGGCCACAAGCAAATTGCTGTCCCTGACAATTCAACCCTTTATTGCCATAAATATTACCTGCAAACTTTTACACCCGCGGATTTCTCAGTTTCATGGATAGACATTGGGACGCAGGCCTCATCTCCACGTTTGTGTTTGTGTTCGTTATGCAGACCCGCCATGTGAGTTTGTGCACTACAAGCCCGCGTGTGTGTACGACTGCGTCCGTGTATGGTGCACGTGATGTGTTTTTATATTTAGCCGTGTTTGAATTGTGTGTACGTGCATATGTATGTTGAACTTTTTTCGCATCGTACGCAGCCAACCGTGCGAATCGGAGGTGTGAATTGTGTATTCATTATTTCCCTTGTGCACAGTGGCATTACGTAAAAAAAGCAAAAAAACTTTGGGAGCAGATTTTTTAAGTACACACACGGCCTCTTTCATTACCACTGCTGTGATAGAAGAGCTAAATAACGAGCACGATACCTTTTGGGCTCTCGCCCCTTTTCAGGGTGGCAGTGATCGCTACATGTTCTGTTGTTGTAAATCAAAGCAATCCATTAACATCACGACACTTCATCAATAGAAGGGGGCTTTTAAAAAGAAGCCAAAGAGTTGAGCCGGCCTCCGTATTCACAAACAAAGACAAAGACCCCCCGTATAGCCTTAACAGACTGTTGGGGCAAGTGCTGTTAGCGAGCACCTATGAAGGCCGGCACGTCACACGAGGGGGTGGGTGGCCAGCACCACGCCCGACCGCTTTGTCTCCCCAGTGGCGATGTTTTACACACCGCACCGGGTACTGAATTGAGGCTGAGTCGACCTAGGGGAGGCCCAGGGCCGGTTCAGATAATCGTCACTGGTGTTGGCCGTGAGCAGGAATCGAACCCGGGTCGCGGGGTTCGTAGCGCACACCAATGGGGCGATCCGCGTCGGTTTGCGCGAAAGCGCTCGGTTTTGTGCCGCGTGTTTACGATGAAGCTTTCCCCCACCGACGCCTCGTTGTTTTGCATCGCCGTTGGCTCTTTGGCGCACGTCGTGACTAAAATAGACGGGCTCATCAAAATGGACAACCGACCAAATGGGGAGGACGGCGCGCACGCACGTGTGCGCCGCGAGAACGTATTTCCGTGGGCAGATCGCGATCTCGCATTTTTATCGCGAGCACAGGTGCGCAGCAGCGGCGGCGGCACGGCTCTCGGGCTTTGTGCGGCGGAGTCCCGACTGTAATCCCTCTCACGTGCCGACAAGGTGACGGATGACAGCCGATACACCCCCCCCCCCCGCGCCAAGTGTACAGAGCGATGCGCCGCAAACGGCTTCTGCGCCCGAGGAGCAGGTCGCACAGAACTTAATGGGAGGACAAGGAGGACGGCAATAGCAGCAGCGGCAAGAGGGTGAGCGCAATGTCGAGCACTTAGCTTGTCAGGTGCGCCTCTGTAATAATCATCATCATCAGTCATGGTCAATCCACTGCTGGATGAAGGTCTCCCCCGAGCTTCAACCACGATCCTCCGATGTCATGATCCTCCTAGCGCACGCACGTGAACTGATTTTATTTGCTCCTCCTCCTCCTCTGTGTGCTCCTCCGATTGCGTTCCGTTCCTTGACCGCCACTCCGTTACTAGTCTTCACCATTGGCCGTGATCCTCTCTGGCTGTGGCGTGTCCCTGCCCAAGCCCCCCCCCCCCCACTTCTCTGGACAGTTTGAACAATGCAATATCTACGGTATATGTACAGTAGGCAGTAGTGTTCTCATTCCATGTGCAGAGCCGTCCCCGAGGGTTACACGGGGAATCGGGGCGACTGCCCCGGGCCCCTCGCTTTGGGGGGCCGCCCCGCGCTTCGATGTCACAGTGTCAGATGTAACACCGCTGGTTTAGTTTGAAGGTGTTGGGGGGGGGGGATCCGCACCCCCCTATGGCCAGCCCTATCCGCGTGTTCCCTGCTTGTCTCTCAATGTAAGGCCGAGAATGTATTAGTTTTATCGTCTATATATATATAGGCTTATTGGAGGGATCGGTGGAGGAATGGGTAGAGCACTGTGCTATTAACCCGGTATCCCGACTTAGGTTCTTGCCAACGGCTAACATCAGTGGCGAGTTGTGTCTGAACTGCTGCTGAAAAACGCCGCCTTCCCCAACCTGCACTGACCAAAACAAATCCCCGGAATCTAAAATGGTGTGGGGGGGGCATTCATCCAGCAGTGGACTGGCAAAGGGCTGTAAATTATTGTTATTATTAATTATTATTTATAGGTAGAAATCATATTTAATCAATATCTGTATCTCACTCCTAATCTTACTAGCTCTAGATATATTTTTTTAATTGAGAGATGGATTATTTTTATGCTGGATTTAATTAGAAATACGCCTTTATCTCCTCGCACATTTGACGAACCTTTGACCCGGAGAGATTTGGCACATGCTGCGTAGGTGGCTTCAATGAGAGGCTCCGCTGCACACATGGACACCACGGCTCTTCCATAAAATCCCCGCGGAAAGGTGGAGATGCATAAAATATTGGAGCTGCGGTGGCTAGGAGATGTTAACTACCTCGCCTTGTATACAGGAGGTTGTGGGTTCGATCCCGACCCTGACGCCTGCTGCTGTATATTTGGAGTTTGCATGTTTTCCGTGTAGCCGCGTAGATTTTTCTCCGGGTCCTCCAGTTTTTCCCTCCACATTTATAAACACATGCTCTGAGCATTTGGCTGCTATACATTTCTACATGATAGGCCACTTCGTTGAGCTATCATTTGTGACAGGACATCTCAATACTTCAATATTTGGCAGCCAGATGAAATGAGGATTTTTTTGGCACATTTTTTGTTAATGCATCATTAACTGGAAGAAATTAATTTACAAATCAGCCAATGTTAAAGATCCAAAAAGCTGGAATAACACATTACGAGCTCCTTTCGCAAATGTGTGTTCACTTGTTAGGTTTTTTTTTACATTTAAAAGTCACTTAATATTCACGGTATGCTAAAAAAAATGACACGACCATAAATATTAAGTGGCACATTGACATGGACCCCAGATACTGTATTAGTTAAGACACGATACAATGTCATACCACAGACCTCGTAACACGCCGTGTGACTGTATCGGGTTGTCATAATAAGTGGGGCACCAGTCACTTCGGCTTGTGTGGTGATAACTCAATACCAGTCCACGGGGGACTAACACTTTAAATATCACTTTCATAGAAATGCACTCCTTGGCACTCGAAATAAAAAAAACAACAGGCGAGTTGCCGCCGAAAATCACTCGGCAGTCGCAACGGCCTCCGTTTGCCATCCGCGACCGTGGGCACGTAAGCGAGAAGGTGCCCATGCGGAGGAATCGCCCTCCCGCCGCACGGGACCACTCGCGCCGCACGGGACCACTCGCGCGCCACTCATTAGCGGCGCCTTCTAAGCCACCCGCATTGGCACCGCAGCCAGGTGCAAGAGCTGTCCCGTAATGGGTACTCGGCGGCGCCCACGGTACGACGAGCCTGAGTGCAGAGGCCAAATTCCAGTAGGAAAAACCCACGAGCGGCCAGAGCGCGCGTGGAGCATTGTTTACACCTGCAGGGCCCTCGGCGGTGCTTGTGAGCCTATACAGGCGCCGCTGATTAGCCGTGACATGCTGCCCTATTTGGAGGGGGGGGGGGTGTACGTAGCGCTGCTGATCCACCCCCGCAGTGCTCGCTGCTCCCTTGCGCACAGGGGAGTGCACTCTCGGAGTGCACCTTGCGTCGGTGTGCAAGTGGCTGTGGCCGTGTGTGTGCGGGGGAGCGCTGGTTTCGGTGGCCAACACGCACCGCACTATGAACCTGGTCATCTGAATTTGATTCCTAACGTCAGCGGTGAGTGATGTTTGAACTTGTCGTCAGGTGCGTTGTGTGAACACACCGAGGTGACAAAAGCAGCCGGGCCGTGGTGCTGCTTACACAACTCCCCCGTGTAGTACCGTGTAGGCCTTAATAGGCGCTCGCTAATAGCACTTGCCCAAACGGTCTGCTAATGGCTGGAGGGGGGGGGGGGGGCCTTTGTCTCGATGCGTGTGCTGGCGAGCGGAGAGCAGTGGCGTAGCGCTTTCACACCGCAGTCCAATCCCTGCTGGCTTGGGTTTGATTTCTGATCCTATAGAAGAGTGAGAATCTCAACGTGCCTCCACCAGGTCACCTCGGTGCTGTCAGCGAGTATCCGGGGCAGTGTCAACACACGCAGTGGTGGAGACGAAGGCAGCTGGCTGGGTGCGTTACCGATCGCGCTACGTGCCATAGCCAGCCTGAGGCAGCTCTTGTGCGGCCACCTCTGCTGAGTGGTTTACAGGGTGGACAGTTGATGGCAGCACTGCATTGGGGTTAATCCATTGGCAAGTGTTATCCCCTCGTGCGTGTCGTTGTTCTCCGGGTACTCCGGTTTCCTCCAATGTGCCCACTCACTAATGAAATTGACCAAACATCCGAAATGCAGGACCCTCTTGAAACACACACAGCCTTGAGACTCGGCAAGTCTTTCCTGTCTAAACAAATTGTAGTTTGGTAATGTCACATAGGTAAAATAAAGTAAATGAAAACAACTAAATTAAATCACGACGTTTTGAAGGCAACACAAAATTGCTGTATCAATTTTGCTGTGACGGTTTCCACCTGAAGACGAAAGCTTGTGCTTACCTACATGACTTAACCGAAAAAACCAAAGAGTATGAATCCTTGCAGTCACGAAAGCTTCAAATCTAGAACAAATTGTAGTTGTTGTTTTATTAACATTATGCAACTTTCCCGACACTGAGTCAAATTGGGCCACTTTTTTTGTCGTCTGCGTGCGGGTGTGTGTTGCACTTGCCATTGCTTGTGCGCGTATGTGAAATGAGGTTTTAATGATCCAAGTTATAACGTTTCCCTCGGAAAGCATGAACATCGTTCTAGGCACAATGCGTACGTGCTGAGAAGGATATTTGAGATTTCCTGGCGAATGCACATTTGTCCCCTCAAATTATCGTTCATCTTGTCAATTAATCGCGTAATATGCGCCATGAATGTGTTCTTTGTAATGCAACACGTTTGAAAAAAAAAATTGGGTAATTGTATTTGGTGCTAATTATAACAAATTGCCAAGTCTTGGATGCAATTTGTAAATTATAACTTTTTGAATGCGGAGAGTGTGCACGCTGCTTTGTGTGCCGTCTGTTCGCTGGGGTTTTGTATTTTGTGGGGGCTTGGTAGAGCCGTGGCGGAGACGCAGCGGTGAATTCAGCTCGCGAGCAACGCGCTGGGTGCAACGTTGCATCATCGCACGATCGTGAGAGATGGTTTCCAGCTTGGAGAGGCCATCGTCGTACAGCAGTGGGTCAATTATGGCCGATGATGATGATAACGACTTTATTTATTTTGTCATTTAAGCTATTCGGCCCTTCTAGAACAATCACTTTAATTTACATTGTTTATTCACTCGCTCGCAACCAGATATATTTAGAGATCCACCTGCTCTTGGGTCGACCAAATCCTTCAACGCGCAAACTCCTCTCGTGTAGCCTCATCGGGGATGTGTGACCACAGGGCCTTGCCAGGTGCTGTAGGTGTGGGCCCGCGAGGACGGCCAGGAGATGACAGCGTTGAGTGTCTCCTCGTTCGTGCGGATTTTATCCGGGGTTCTCTGCTTTTTTCCCACATGAAGTCAAACGCTCAGTAATAGAGAGCATTGGCCAAGCGTCCCATTGCAGCACCCTCATAAAAATAAGTCTGAGGCTCAGTGCGGGTAAATATTTTACTTTACTTTTATTATTATTTGGCATGTTTGCGTGCTGCAGTTCGCATGTTCTCCCCGTGGTCGCGTGGATTTTTCTCCAGTTTTTCGCTCCACATTTAGAAACGTGTTTCGAGTACTGTGTTCGGCTGCATGACATTTCCACGTGATAATCCACTTTCTTGAGCTGTCAGTTGTGGCCAGGTCGTTTCTAAAAAAGAGCTACGTAGCTCAGTGGGCCTAACCCGGTAAAATAAAAAGTTTCATTTTTTGTATAGTTTAGTATTATTTTGTGGATACATTCTGTGTTTAGTATTTATGCTCCGGACGGCTCCTGTGGAATTTAATTTGGCTGCAGATAGTGTTTCATAGATAATACTTTGGGCAAAGCAGGAAAATTTTAATAATAATGTAGAACACATTATATTGGGTAGGCCTGTTTAGTTTTGACCATTTTGCTTATTTCAAATTGCAGCTTTGGCTTATGCAGACGTGTTCAGCATTCATCTAAACATAAATGCATTTTTGTTAAATTGGAATGAGCATCAGGCTCCTTGCCTTTAATTCTATAGCAAATATTGGTAGGTGTTATACACGAGCTCGTGTTTTAATGGGTAGCATATGAATATGTCTGTAATACATACGAAGGTGAAATTCATGGTAAACTGCAAGGGCTGTTCACGAGCGCCTGTTGAGGTCAGGATGATTCAGAAGAAAGAATTGCACGCGAAAGCCAGCTCCAGTTGCTCGGCCACCTTTGTCTGCTCAGCCCACTTGCAGATTATCAGCACGTTTGGCCTCATTTGTTGTCGGTGGCGTCGACCTCGCCGCAAAAACCTCGGGCGCGATTTGGTATCCGCGGCCAAGAACGACCGGGAATGGAATGGGGAATAGAACGGTGGGGGGGGGGGAGGGATTCGATGTCGTTGCAGCGCCGCGTGGCTGGCGACCGTGCACACTGCTGCCCACGAGCTGCGCGCGCGACGCCGCATTCAAAAGCAACTTCGGCTCCGTTCGACCACACGGCCACGGAGCTCGTCTGAGACGTGACTCGGTGCTCACGCCTGGTGACTAAGCCGCGAGCAGCGTTGCTCCTTAATGCGTTGTGCGTTCAACGGGTTGCATCGTCTGCTTTTGAGAGGATATTAAGTCCACCGTTCTGAGCCACATTATTTCCTTTTGGACTCTTGAGCGCAAATCTGAAGCACGCTTCGGTGTGTGCGACTATATTCCACCTGGCGCTGCATAAACTTGGCGAGAATATAATTATGGTCGCAGCTCGGGTCATCTGGTATGCACTCGTATAAAAGCATATGAAGGGGTAAGTGGAACCAAATGTTAAATCCCTTTAGCAGCGGTAAGGGGTTTACTCTTTGTTCCACGGATCTATTCATACACTGGTGATAGTAATGCAGCGATACCTTTCCATTTCAGATTAGCAGCAGTTAAATCAATAGGTTCTGGAAAAACGAGGCACTCTTGACAACAGCAGAAACGGAACATTCCCAGTCGTTTTCGCAGCGCTTTGTTATTGAACACCGAGCTGGGGTGTTCATGTCGGCTAGGACAATGGGAGGCAAGCGGTCAGGCAGGGCTGGCTTGGGCTGCTTTGCTCACTAATTGCAGCTCTGTGAAGATTGCACAGATTGGATATTCCAGGCATGCACACTTGGACCGAACCCCGAAAGTCAGTGTGCTACTCAACTAAGCAGTGGCCTGCACTCAGTGAGTGTTGTCCTCAACACATGAGCCCGTAGTGGAAATTCCACATTTGCTACGCTGGAGTTATTCTCTCTAATATGCAAGCCACGTTATGATTCCAGCTAAGTGTTAGTTATTTTATTGACCCCAGAGAAATGATGGGTTAAGTTTGACCCCTCCCCCCCCCACCCCAAGTACGGCGTAAAGTATCAATCAACCTTCCGATTGTGAGTTGAGTTCAAATCGTACTGCGTGTGAATATTTAATTTGCGTTTGGCAGCTCGTGGCGATTCACGCGCTGGCCGTCGAGGTGTTTCCTCCTCTATTTTTTTCAAGCGGTAATTTATTCAGCGGCCTCTTTTTTTTTGTTGTCGCCCGCCAAGCGCGTTGGGAAGCGATCGCGCGATGGCCACGAGGCCCCCGTGGCGCTGGGAGGTTCGTCGAAGGAGGCCGAGCGGTGGAACCAAATGGGTCGTTCGCCTTTTGGCGTCGTCCTCTGGTCTAACACTGTTTGAGACTATGCTCTAAACAATGCTGTCTCTGGTGTGGAGTAATCAGTTTCAAAGACAATGCATCATCATACACTACCAGAGCATGTGTTTTTTTGCATGTTCACCACAAGTATGTGTGGCTAATGCAGACACGATTCCTTGCAAAAGTTTCAGTTTGGTGTTTTAACATCTTAACGCAAACTGTTTTATTTCCATGAAGGGTCAAACCGATTCTTCTATTTTGATACTGGCAAGGGGGAGGTCCCACGATGACAACGCTCAACATTGGGACCTCCCATGTTTATCAGCCGCCGCCTTTTGATCTGGCATTACTGACAGGGTTCGCCAGAGAAGGTTTATTAAGCTCCCCTGGCCAAGTCTTTAGGGGCCACGTTATTGCAACACCCAACTCCTCTCGCACCGATAACAGTACAGCACGTGTGTGTTTAGTGCGACGTGATACGTGGCGCAATGATTCACGCACAGCCGGCGACTTTGATTCGAGTCCCCACCGTGCCCGTCAATACGGCAAGGCAAGTTGCATCTGAACCTGCTGCGAGCCTCAAGCAGGTCACCTCAGGCTTAAATTAATAGTTGGGGCAGTGTGTAAACATCAGCTCTGGGGAGGCGTTGGTAGCCAGGTGCTGTGTTGTCTGCAGGTGCTTGCTAAGAGCTCTTGTACCTGCGATCGTTATGGCGAAATGGGGGCGGAATCTTTTGTGGTACATTGTCAGTTGTTGAATGGCATTGTGCAAACAACTTCATAATATTAAATAATTATTGAATAAAGGATACTTTGTCAAAAATAGTGTTTACTGAGGTAGCATTAACACGTAGGCTTTCGCGACCAATATCATCCATAATCCAGGTTTTTTTTTTTGGGTTAGATCGCGTCAATATAAATGTGTCGTTAAACTCGCCACCACTCGAAACAGCCAATTAGTAAGGTTTGTCACGTCAACAGATTGTAAATGTTGTGGATTTGCTCTCCAACACACCGGTGGGCTGTACTAGTAAAGAATTGGCACGTTTTGTTGACGTGACAACCCTTACTAACTTGGCTGTCGGGTGGTGGCGGGTTTTAACGACACATTTGGATATTTACGCCATCTAACCCAAAAAAACCCCTAAATTATGGATAAGGTAGTATTATTAATTCACAATATGCATGCTCTTATTTCATAAATTACAAAGCAAATAAATTTTGTTAAACACGACAAATGATTAAATTGAGACTGCGTAAATAATTATTTTAACTGAAAGACGTATTCAATGTAGAGGATTTACATAGGATGAGCTGCTTAGAATCTTAATAATCTTAATGTAGGCTATGTAAAACTCTACACACAAACTAAGTTTGCCCACTTGAGGGCACATACGTCTTGGGTCTTGTCTCCTCCTGCGCGGTCCCTTCCTACAACTTCTATTACTACTATTTTTATCTTCTATTACTACTATTTTTATCTTCTATTACTATTTTTACTATTATTAATACTATTTTAATATTTACTAGGTGGGACCCACTGAGCTGTATAGCTCTTTCTCAGAAGCGACCTGGCTATCACAAATGTCAGCTCAATGAAGTGGCTTATCGTGTGGAAATTTAAAGCAGCCAAATGCTCTGAGCGTACGATTGTAAATGTGGAGGGAAAAACCGGGGGACCCGGAGAAAAATCCACGCGACCACGGGAAGAGAGAGAGAGAGACACGCAAACTCTTAATATACAGCAGCCGTCATGATCGGCATCGAACCCACGGCCTCCTGTCTACCAGGCGAGGTGGTTAACATCTCGCCACCTCCTACCACGCCCTCTCTGGTCATCACACTTTCCTCTTACCCCCCCCCCCCTGCCCCAAGCACCTCAGTGTCTCCTTACTGCTCTCTTCCGCACACTCGTTCCCCCTGTCTCCCACATCCCCGCTGTTCCTCCCCTCGCCACCTCGTTCCGTCTCTCTTCACCCCGCTGCTCCCACTGCGCTCACTGCACGGTTGTCGCAGATGGCGCAACAACCGTTGCTCACCGTGACGTCTCGTTTCCTCCAAACTCTCCCCGTGTCAGCGCCCCGAGCACTGCACCCTCAGCCTCACAAGTTGCTCACCTCACTCCCGTGGGTGCTACATGATATTGCCCTGTGGCGTTGCTGCACGACACAACAAACGTTGCCTATTCAACGCAATGCAGAAGGTGCGCATGCTCTCACCTTCGCCTGGGAAAGTTACGTTATCTTTAGTTGGGAAAGGTCTAAAACTTGTCCGGGCTCTTACTAAATTTACATTGATTAACATGCATTATATTCTTGGTTCTTTCGGTAAAGTCACGTAGAAGGGAATTGTATTGTTTTATATTTTTATTATTTTATTTTTTTCCCTTTAATATGCATTAAACAATTATGTATATGACCCAAGGAAAACTTAGTGGACTACTTTTGGAAGTGGGATAAAAGCATAGAGCAGACATATCTCACTGGGGGGACCGGTGACGTGTTTTCCATCAACCAATCAGACAGGCATGTGATTCAAAGAAGAAAAAAAACCTGAACATTATTTTAAGGATTTTCTTCGTGTTAGAACGTCCCGGTGCTCAAACTGGCGAGAAGCCAGCGCTGGTCTCTTTTGGCAGCCGTGAGCCGATTGCCCAAATGTTGCGTCCCCGTGATGGACACCGGTCGCGCTGTAGGAAGACCGCAGTGTCGCCTTCCCCACAGCGTCCATTTCTATCGACCATCTCCCCCCCCACCCCCCAGGACCGCGATTCGGTCGCTCCGCGCGCGCGCGGTGCTACACCCCGGCCGCGGCTCGTCGCTTTGGTCGCAGGCGGGGTGCGATGGTGTCCGGCGTGGCTGCCCGCACACTCGTTCGCGTTGTTTTGGAATGCACTGTAGCAAGATGCGTGCCAATCGCGCCCCACTTCTGAAGACAAGGCTACAAATCCTGAGAGGAGGTGTTTTTTTTTCTTTTAACAGAAATAATTCAATGACACCACCAGAGACAACCCAAAGGTGTGTCGGAGAAAACAGAGCCTCGTTGCCCTCGACCCGGCCTCGCGCGCGAACGCTCGCGAGCGGGGCCGACGATTTGCATCCCCGGCGGGGGTTTGCAAAACTCTCGTGTTAACGCCGAGCGCGACACGGCGCCGCGCTCCGCGGCTTTTGAGGTGGCGCGTTTGTGCTGTCCGTTGCGCTCCGCAGGTGCCCGGCGCTGGCGCTGTGCGGGCATCGTGTTCTAATTGCATTCCTGCCTGTGATCCAGTTTGCACGCAAGCCCCAGGATCGGGTATCATTTAGGGTCTCGCAGCCACAGGAACATTCCGAAAAGAGAAAAAAACAGAGAGAGAGAGAGAGAGAAAAAAAGGGGGCTACCCCCAGGAGAGCGGAGCTACGAAAACTTTACGCTTGCGCTGTAATCTTTCATTTCCTATCGCACGCCCGATATGCCTTACGGCTCCAGGGAGCGTTTCCAACACTTTCGGTTTTTTTTATTTCGCTGTAATTTCTAAGTTTGGGGGGGGGGGGTTTGCTGGCGTTGTTGGACTTTTGCGGTTAGAGCGCGGAGCCGTTGTGCCGATGCGAGTGCTGTTAGCATCGGTTCTTATAGTTTGGAGCGGTACGAATCAAGTGATTAATACGTGTAAAGAGAAGGATTTTTTGTTTTGTTTATAAAGGTTTCACAATTTTTGGGTTATTTCATCAGTCTGCTAAAATGTTTAATTACGGCCCCGAAAAATGACAGTGATTTATTCAAGATGCGTACACTCACACAATTGACGCTTGTCACTGCAGCTGAATTAATTTGTCTGAATTGCCCAACTCTCTGACTTCTACGTACAGTGTTGAGGAAACGTATTGTAATTCTCCACAACAGGAACGCTCGGTTATATTACACACGCCACCTCTGAGATATGTACACTGTACATTGTCTCAAACACATTCACGTGAAATAAGTAGGAACTGAATCCATCGGGGCAGGTTTCTTTTTTTTTTAAACCTGTCACAGACGATATAAGCATACAGTATTACATTGTAATTGAATAATGAGACCATTTTATTAAAAACACCAAAACTTTGTTGTAAGGGATTTTTATTTCCTGAAGCCAGATCAAAGAACTCTTTTTCAATAAGCGTAACCTTGGAAATGTTCCCCCTGCTAGGTTCGTGAGAAACTTGAAAAAATGGAAAAAGTTATAAACAAGACAAACATCATCACAGCGCAGGACTCGGACCTTCCTCACTTTTAATCTTTTGTCTGTTTGGTTATGACGAGCGGGAGTTTACCTCCGTGCCATCGTAACGTCTACCGCCTGGGCCTAGCGGACGTCACTCATAGAGATGTTCGCTTCACCATGCACCGCATTGTTGGTGTGTTATTTAAAGTTAAATATAGTAGCGGCCCTCTCAGCTTCTCAATTCCCTTTCATGTTTGCCCACGTAATGCATACCGCCGCTGCACATTCTCTTCAAAGGAACTAATTTGTTGGTATTTTGAGTTATTTAAATCATATATTTCTCCTTTTAAGTTGGAAACATTGAATAAGGTATACTTATTATATTCCCAAAAACGTGACGCGTATTATTTAACTTTATATCCTCGCCTGGATCGCTGCCAAACAGGCACACTGCTTTAGTAGCAAGAGAGCGCTAAATTGATACAGCGTGGTCGTGAAAACTCATATCCTGGTGCTTCGCAGCATAAACGAGTCTATTGAAAGTACGCACACCGAGACGGAAACATTTACACGCACAAGCCGTAGGAGATGTTTGCTGGGAATGTTTCTAACGGAATGTTGCAATTTTGCTAAATGTTTTTTGAGAGCGTGGAGACTCGCCCTTGGCTGTGGCTTGTGCAGGATGTTAATAGTCAATATTAATAATTGTAGAAATGGTGAGGAATTCGATCTGCATTATTGTAACAATTTATTGCCCTCGTGAAGGAAACGTGGCAAAAATGCCAACGCGTAAAAGCCGCAAACAAACGCGGCGATTCAAGCCGGACAGGTTTTGAAGGTGACAGACATCCAAAGGCTTATTTTTAAGCATCCTTTAATCTGCATTACTCCAGGGATGAGTCTCATGCAGAGTCGGTGTTGGTTGCTCTGCGGCTAGACTGGTTCCCATCAGGGAAATGCAGAATTTCCATCACTGGCTTAGGACCGCCAATAGAAACGAACTCCACCCAGTGCGTACGTGAGCGTGGGTGCACCTCGTGTCAAAATGTTTTTACGTCACCGTGAAACGGCCTAAACGCCGTTGCCCTCGCGATATTCCCACCCTCGCTGGTCGAGGGCAATGTGGCCAGCCTGCGACGCGGCCATGGACGTTCCCGAGACGTTCAACCGGGACAAGAGCGGGGTTCAGCGTCGCAACTAGCCGCGCGGCGGGTGAGCGGATAGCGGCTGACGGATCCTTCTAGCGGAACGCCTGGTGCTGGCACGAGACACGCCAGGGCCATGTGATTCAGCCCAAGGTTTTTGACTTCTGTGTGTGTGTGTACACTTGCCCACATGTGCTTCCTTTTTGTTCTGTGCCACTCCGTTTGAGGGCCGGCTGAACCGTGAGCACGTGTTCATAGTTATGAAGCCTTCGCTAGTTTCTAGGCGCGGCATCTGGTCCGAGTTTTTTTTTTTCCCGGGGCCATGGAAATATTGACTCCGGCGCCCAAAATGCCAAAGTTAATCAAACAGCTCGTGTGTTTCATTAATTAGGGAGGCGTTGTTTCAACTCGTGACCTTGTTTACCATGCATTTTGGAGAGCAGACAATGGGTTTGGTTGAGTAAATTAGTCTCACGAGGTGTTTGTCTAGAAATTTTCAAATTGTTTTTTTTATTAGTTTAGTTTCCATATACAGAATACAGTGTGTGGTGCACATATGAGCAATATAGAGACGTGTGTGGGTGTGTGCAATTAGCTGAGTGTTTTTTTTTGCGCATCTGTTAACGCACATACTTCATCTGTTGCAGTCGCAGACTTAAACTCAGCGGCAGTGCATGCGGTCGCAACGAGCCGCTGCGTTGCGCACGCTCCGCATTCAGTCTGTTCCATTGCCATAGGAAAATTGCAAAAGTGCTTGCCATAAATGAACCACAATACCTTGCTGATCTCGTTAAGGAGCATAAACCCGAACTCCGGTCATTCTCGCAGCAGCGACTTTTGGCCAACCGTCACGCGCTTTCAGATGCGCTTTTGTGGCCGTCTGGAACGCTCTTCCTTCTGATATTAGGAAGCCACTGGAGCTATGCACTTTTAAATAATCGAGATTGAAAGCTCATTTATGTAGAACTGCATTTAGTGTTTAGTTTATTGTCCTTCCCCCGCACCTCTGATTAGCACGGTTGGCTACGTACGGTACGAAAGAAGGTCAGCATACATACATACGACCTTCACAGACTTCACGAGCTAAAAACATGCAGCCGGTGCGTCGCCTGCCAACGCACTCTCCACCCCTCTCCCGTGCGGAGACGCCGCTCCGCTGGCTCACATGCTCCATCCTCGGTTGGCCGCTCGGCGCTCCGATGTGGGCCCACTCGACCGACTCAGCCGAGCCGGCTTGGCACCGGCACACCGCAACGACGGGATGCACGGACGTTTGGACGCGGGTGACGTCTGTCCCTGATCGGAGCGAAAGTGGCGCTTGTATGTACGTATGTATGTTGAACTTTTATCACACCGTACGTAGCCATCCACGCTAATTGGAGGTGCCGGGGAAGGACAACAAACTAAACACCAAAAGCAGTTTTAAAGAAATTCGTTTGCAATCTCGATGATTTAAAAGTGCATAGCTCCATTGGCTTCCTAATATCAGACGGAAGAGCATTGCAGATGGCAGCAGAAGCGCATACGAATGCGCGTGATGCGGTGACCGTCTTTGCAAATGGGTGGAGGGCGTTTGATGGAGGGGCGGCCGGTTATTGAGAACAGACCTTGGCATGACAGCCGGAGGTCAGCGGCCAGATCTGAACAGATCTCAGAGGTCAGATGTCGGCTGCAACCACTGCGAGATCCGACAGAGCGATGTGGGTAATATCTGTAAACTGGAAGGTGTTTGCGAGAAGTTCATCCCAAGGTGATGTAATGGAAACGACGGATGCTAGTTATTGAAGATGCAATTATATTCTGCTAATCGAGTTGTGATACTTTGGGTGTAAAATATTTGTTGTGATTTTGTGTTCAGTTGGTTAACACCATGCATTCTTATACTCACACTTGTATTCAGCAAAAGTCTAAAGTCAATCAGCCAATTGTATCATCTCATACCCTTCCAATGGTTATTCTGGTGCCAATTAGGCCACATCTGTGGATGTCTGGTTCAATGTGTAGGAGGAGACAGATTCAGACACAGGACATTACTCTTTTTCTCTCTCTCTCTCTGCTGTTCAGCACGTTGTTGGCCAGTTCCAGTTGTAAATTTGTTGCTGCTATGCCACCCTTTCATTCGATCAAGGGACTTTTTTTTCCTTCAACCCTGCCACTGTTTTCACTCCTGAATTTGTTTTTCACGCAATCAAAGACCTTTCCTTCCGTGTATCGCTGTCTTCTTTCCATCAGTCTGCCCTTCTCATTATGTCTTACACAGACTGCGCCTTATGATAACACACCCCATCCATTTTCATCTCAAAATTCCAATAACCTTCATTATTTGGCACTTTGTATCCACTCCCTTCGAACCACTGTGTTCATCTTTCCCTCTGTCTAGCTCATAGTCTTCCATTCGGCCTCAGCCTCATGCCAATGATCATATTTATACCTTGAGCGCACCTCCCATCCTTGCTGCCTTCAACACGCTGCATGGGTTATTCCATCTTCCTGGAATTAACGTTGGTATCCACACTGCTTTTCATGCGGCAAATTACGAGGGTGTTTGTCCCCTACATGCAGCGAGCACGGAGCAGCCCTGCATTAGGCCCATTACTAATCCACGGATGTAGGTACGCTCAGCACACTAATTGTTTTCAAGTGCTCGGCACGCAGCTGCTGATTTCCTGCTTCATCGTTACTTTGCGACTCACAACGGTGGCCAATGCATCCAGCATGTCAGACGCTTTATCGCCGTTATATATTCCCGTCATGTGCAATTATGCAAGGCACTTATTAGTGTTCTGGACATTGGCCCTTTCTGTAAGTTACTAGAATGAAGGGCCATTGCCAACAAAACAAAGATGTTTTATATATTGTTGTGTCGCATATGGCAGTGTTTAGTAATCACAACAGCAGGCAATTGGAGTCCGTGCTCTAGTGCCACAGGCCAAGTGCTTCTTGGGAATTTCTGTGAAGCAGAATATCTGCTGCTCCGATCGATTTGTGTCAAGGACGCTCAACTGCACGGAGCAGAAGCAGCACAGCTGCTCGTAGAACCAGATCGTGGCCATTCCGGGTTCGACCCTCCATGTGCGACCACCGCCACCACGGCCGCCGCCACAGAACTCGGGGGCAATGCGGCTCCACTACAGTGGGGGACAACGAACACCGCGCTTTCTGCAACGGACGCACATTCCTGCGAGCGCTCCGCACGAGACGCGGCATGGGATGTACCTTCACGATTTATTTGTTTCGATTGCGTCTCACGTTGTTCAATTTGACTTTGCCATGAACAAAATTGCGCTCGGTATGCGCTTTCTCGAAGTCCGCTTTCAACCCTCCCGCCCGCCCGCCCAGCCCCCCCCCCCCCCGCAAACTCCAGCGCCTATTTTTAAATATCGCGGGCAACTTGGCTCCGCAGTTGTTGAACTGTGATTTACTGCATATTTGACAATAATTGAATGTAATGATAACATTTACAAAACTAAATTACAAGTTATAAAAGGAAGGTCGGTCGCTCGTATATATTATTATTTTTACTTTGTGGTGACTCCTTGGTTTCAGGATGGGGGACCCAGAGTTTAAATGACGAGTTTTGAAATGGGTAATGTCAAATTTATACCACTTTTCACATTTTATTTTCTTCCCCGGCATAGCACACCAATGCCGGGTATTTTATTACCGAGAATAACAAAGATTCAGGAGAAATCATGTGATCTGTACACTTGCTGTACGTCTTAGGTAAATATCAAGGGGTTAAACTTGATATCAATTGGCAACCCTCTCATAATTACTCATGTGCAAACTGTTATAAGAGCCTTAACACGTTGATACATTTATATTTTAGAAAGACCTGATATTTTCTCATTGTGGTTGACAAATATTTTCACTGAATGGGCACTTTTTTCGCACATGTCAGACACAGATATACCCCCACCCCCCGCATGCATATCTATCATAGAGACACGTGCGCAAAGACACAATTGCACGGCCGAAAAACTATTTACGCAGAAAAACCTCATCGAGTGTTGAGACTTTCTTTTGTGAATTGGGTCCCGCGCTGTGATTTTTTTTTCCCAATCTTATTAATCGAGTACCCTGCTTTACGGACGACCAGTGGAAATCTGCAACCGATGGGCGAATAGCCCGTTTGCTCAAACGGCATCTTTCGGGCAACGTGTCGACTCTGCGGGTTGAGTGCTTGAGCGGGCAATGACATCCTGCGTCGTCCATCAACGGCTGCCTCCACAGTGCCGTATCATTAATTAATGGACGTTTGGCACCGCTCCCTTCTCGCAGTGTGCACGTTGTATCTGGATGTAGAAATCGCGTTAGAACGATTGCAATGAATTTGCTAGAAGGCTCTCAGGGGTGGGGTAGGGGGTGGTTATTGGGGGGGGAGGGGGGGGGTGGCAGCCGATTCCCACGTTGTAGCGTTGAGCGGCGAGGTGTGTTGGGAATGAGGAGGGGTCGAGCGCGAGAAGCAGCCTCCCTGGTTCGGAAGCAGTTTCTCAGACGTAGCAAGTTCACCGCATCGTGTACATATGTTTGTTTAACTTGATATCGACTCTCAGCCACGGCGGGTTATATCGGAACCAATCCCGGCGCCCCCTTCACCAAACCACGCTGACCAGCATGGTGAAGTATGTTTAAGCAACTCCCATGACTGACGCAGAGTGGGGAGGCCTTCATCAGGCAGTGGATTGAGCTGGCGATTCTGATTCTAATTATTATTTAAGTTACTCTTTACCAGGCATTGAGATGCATGTGCAGGGTTGGGCCAGATCTAGGTCGATTGCAGTTACTCTCGAGGCTGTGTTTGTGGCATCTTCCAGGACTGCTTTGTGTGTTGATGCGTAAGAGGCTCTGCTCACAAAAGGAGTTCCACTTTTTGCTGTGGCGTCAAGTTATTCCTGACCAAACTATGACCGTCAACTTTCAGCACTTTCTAAATCGGAGTCTTATCAGAATTTTTGCGTGTGATCTATACACAGATATACTGTAGTTTATATAAATAACATTAGTAATTAAAAAAAAAAAATACACAAAAATAAATACACAGGTCTCATTCAAGAAGTTGACCGATGTGCTTAGTTTGTTGTTCTTCCCCCATACCTCCGATTAGCACGGGTGGCGACGTATGGTGTGAAAGAAGTTCAGCATACGTACGTACATACGTGCGCACCGGTTACTCCTACGCTTCCTGGGCTGTCTCTCTGCAAGCCCTGCAGCCTTGCTCCGGTGCGTGGCCGTGCGGCCCCGATGTGATAACCCTGGAGCAGAGCCCCGGCTGGGTACACGAGTCGGGCGGGCGGGGGTGGCGTGTGGGTTGAGTTCTTGTGGGAGACAGGATTTGTCTGCTTCGAGTGGGCCGCTACTTCTCTCTCCCGTCCATTGTTGGTGTGAATGACCGCAGTACAGGAACGGTCCGGGGTAATTCTATTTGGTAAAAGTTGTTCATAGTCCCCTACAGTGTCCAAAGTGCTGCATTAATTGACAAGTGACCCAGAGTTGTATATTGTATGCAGGTGTCACAGTGTAGGGCTACAACAACACGTGGACATTACTGAAAAGCAGGGAACTTCCTGCATTCCTAATGAAACTACAATTTCCCTACAATGTATTCGAGCCTCTGCTGTGAACTACTGCAGCGCCGTACTGTGGGCCCATACCGATAGCCCACCCGGTGGCATTGGCTTGCCACGCCAAGCCTTTATCCATCAATGCTGCCGTCCGCAGATCTTCTTCTTCTAAACATTTGAGCAGATTCCTGCATGGTCACAGCACCCGTGTGCAGAGTAGGCTCTTGGAGTCGGGTACTGAGTGATCGTTCATGCCTACCTGACTTACCCTGCCGGCCAGGTACCCACAATCCCTCACCTTTTTTTTCCCTGCACAGTCGAAACTTTGGCTTTCGATTTTAAAAGATACTGCCGAGAAGCAATCTGGAACAAGCCTGTGAACTGATTATGAAAAATAACCCAACACTATTTCTTTTGAGCCAAACCCATCATTGTGCTGTACCTTTGCGCTCCAACACCTCTTGCCTCCTACCACCTTCACCAACCCGTAAAGACCAGCTTGGTGAAGTATGGCCGGATAACCCCTGATGATGCCCTGCGTGGCAGGCAGGTTTTCATCCCACGATCCCAATGGGCGCGCGCCCGCCCGCTCATTGAGAGAAGGGGCATTGAGAGAAGGGGCTAGGATGCGAATGTCTTTGCACGGCGGTGAGAGCAGCCGCAGCAGCTGCGTGTCTCCTGTGGCGCACGCCTCCTCACCCCCCCCCCCCCCGGGCACCATCGCTTGTTATGAGAATCTTTCAGCGCGGTGTAAACGTTACCGCCGCTGTCGCTCCTCATAACAAGGCGGCGCGCGTCCGCGTGCCGCCGTGCCACGGCGTGATCCCGGTCGACCGCCCGCGTTTTCCCGTCGTCGCGCGTGCGGCAAGTCAGCGCCGACCCGCCGCTCTGTCGCCGCAGCGGACGAGCGCTAACCTCGCCCGCGGTGCGCACGCGACGCCCGAGCACCCTGGCACATAGGCGTGCGAAGAGGAACTGGCAGCACCTGCGAGATGTTCACTACCTCGCCCAGTATACAGGAGGTCGTGGGTTTGATCGCATCCCTGGCGCTCGCCAGGGTTGTGGTGACGGGGCGCATGTCACGCGCCCCGTCACCGCATGGATTTTTCTCCGAGTCCTTACTCCGGTGTTTCCCTCCGCATTTAGAATCACCTTCGTTATTCTTCATTTCATTTTCAAATTCCTGAGATTTGTTGGATGAAGAGCTCTTCCTTCAAAATGGGGCAGTAGTGGGAAATCGGCTCCCATAACGTTAAGACGTGAAGAAAAATATTATTTCGTCCAAAACAGAAGTCAAACGTAAACATTGAAACTGATTGCGCGACTTCTTTAGTGTTTGATTTCAACCAGAAGATGGTGGAGATCCAAGCAAAATGTTATCATACAGACGTTGACCATTTGTGTGATGAACCACAAAGGTTATTTTAAACCGTGTGTACTACGTGGGTGTCCGTTTTAAAGTTGTATTTTATTTAGCCGGATAGTGAGAACCCAAGAGACAACAGTCTCGTTTGCAAGGTAACCTGAGGTATTTTTCTGTCAGTAGGGGGCGATGATTGCTATCGCTAAAACCCAATTGAGTAATTTGTTTACAGATGGACAGAAACACACATGCATGCAAAGGCAATTTCTACACTGTCAATTATGGGGTGTCAATAAACGCAACACTTAGAAATGATTTATCAAACATGGCTAGTGATTGCGATGTTCCCATTATGTTTCCCCATAGCACTCTGCTATGTGTTTTGATATAAAAAAAAATCCTATACATCTTATGTCATCAGTCGTAGAGTCCTTACGCTTAATAGTCAATGTGAAGTCTCACCCATGAAGAGGCAGATTCGTAATTTAGGAAAGACCCGTCAACATTATCCACAACGCCACACAGCTACATTTGCCAATTGCATGACATCGTGGTGGATATAAGAATAATAAGAATAATTGCGTGAACACTCAGCACCAATTTTTTGTTGTCGACCGCATGCTCCGAAGCGTCTTCGCGTTGAAGCTTTCTAAGCATCGTTTGAGAGACAGTACGCACGCCGTTTGTTGTTGTTGTCCTTGGCAGGTTGCTGCCCTTCAATTTAGTTATAGCACGATTTTTTGGGGATGGGAATTTGTTTTTTTCTTTTTTTCTATTATGGAGTGATAAAAGGTAAGCCTAGTGTCCCTTGGCTTTGGCCCCTGTGGTCCCATTTGTTTGCAATAATGTGCCCTCAAAAACACGAGCTTTGAAATGTGTCAAAGGCACAACAGGATAGATTAATAATAGACTTGCAGTTACACACAGCCTGTGCTGTTATTACAGAATCGTGTCGACTCCTAGAGTTTATTGGCAGCGTGTGGTTCTAGTGCAAGTGCCTACAAAATGTATATTTGCACAATACTTACACACCACTTGTAATTAAAGCGTGCGCGTGCTTGTGTGTGTCTTTGCCTGTGGTATAACAGCACACACTTCATTTTAGCCACTGTAAACAAACAAGACATTCATAATGCGCATCGGCAATTTGATTCAAACGTGCACGAGTCCACGTCCCCATCAGGGTTTACTCCGGCCCCATTGTGCCTGTGGGTTTGGTAAAATGGGAACCAGCAGAGGAGCACTGCCAAGCAGCAGAGCAGCTGTGGCTGTGTGGTGGCGACGAATCCGAGATTCTATTAAAAAACTAAACTTTTTTAATTGTATTTTACCAGGTAAGACCCACTGAGCTGATATACAGCTCTTTTTCAGAAGCGTCCTGGCTATCACAAATGATAGCCCAACGAAGTGGCTCATCACGTGGAAATATACAGCAGCTAAATACTCTAACACATGTTTCTAAATGTGGAGGGAAAAACCGGATGAACCAAAGAAAAATCCACGCGGCCATAGGGAGACAGACACGCAAACTCCAAATGTACAGGCGTCAGGGTCGGGATCGAACCCACGACCTACTGCATATCATGTGAGGTAATTAACATCTCACCACCACCACAAGCTTAACTAAAAATGGAATTTACACAGCGCCGTGCACACAAGTCCTCATGGCGCTTTATGTAAAAATAACCCGACTCTTTCACAAAACCCTTTACGAATAAAATTGAATGAAACATTTAAGAAGTGAAACCAAATAGAATATAAACGACGACTTGAAAGGCGGTGCCAGCAGAGGTGAGGGGCAGTCTGACACTCGGAGTGGAGTCCACGTGTTGGCAAAGAGGCAGTTTCCATCAGCAATTGGCGTAAAGATTGCTAAATTGCAGTCAGTTGATGAAAATAGGTGGACAGAACGTGAGTTTCCTCCTTGACTGGAATGTTCTGTTTACATTACGCTGCCCCTCTGTCTTGGAGTGGTCACGCGGCCCGACAGCTCGGTCACGTCTCTCACCCACGTCCCTCTCACCCACGTCTCTCTCACCCACGTCTCCCTCTCACCCACGTCTCTCTCACCCATGTCTCTCCCACCCACGTCTCTCTCACCCACGTCCCTCTCACCCACGTCTCTCTCACCCACGTCTCTCTCACCCACGTCTCTCTCACCCACGTCCCTCTCACCCACGTCTCTCTCACCCACGTCTCTCTCTCACCCACGTCCCTCTCACACCCACGTCCCTCTCACACCCACGTCTCTCTCACCCACGTCTCTCTCACCCACGTCCCTCTCACCCACGTCTCTCTCACCCACGTCTCTCTCACCCACGTCCCTCTCACCCACGTCTCACACCCACGTCCCTCTCACCCACGTCCCTCTCACCCACGTCTCACTCACCCACGTCTCTCTCACCCACGTCTCTCTCACCCACGTCCCTCTCACCCACGTCTCTCTCACCCACGTCTCTCTCTCACCCACGTCTCTCTCTCACCCACGTCTCTCTCTCACCCACGTCCCTCTCACCCACGTCTCTCCCACCGACGTCTCTCTCACCCACGTCTCTCCCACCCACGTCTCTCTCACCCACGTATCTCTCACCCACGTCCCTCTCACCCACGTCCCTCTCACCCACGTCTCTCTCACCCACGTCTCTCTCACCCACATCTCTCTCACCCACGTCTCTCTCATCCACGTCGCTCTCACCCACATGTCTCTCACCCATGTCTCGGACAGTGCTCTTCAGCAGAGTTTGTAGTTTAAAAAGTAAAAAGGTATTGTCCCGGTGCTTCAAATAAATGTGTCCAGTACTTTTGCATTATCTCTGTACATCTATGTATAGGTAATTGTGACCTTTTTATGGAATTCAATGTGGGTTATTGTAATAAAAAGGTCCACAAAATATTACTAATTTTATCGTATTTTTATAGTTGATGAGTAATTTGCTAAAATATCGAAATATTCACATATATTCTTATATATTTACTTATGAATGAATGTTTTATTTTACCATGTTGTGCACGTGCTTATTCAACATCCTTTCAATATATTGCTTTTCAACATGACTGCTAAAACAACCCTTTTTGCATGAATGTCTAGTGTGCTATATATATTATAAAGAAGTCTAAGGAACAGTGTCTATATGGTGGCTAGCGTTGAACTCCCCTGGGCCTAAGTGATATAAATGTCGAATTCCTCTGTCAGGATCTGGCATCTTCATAACAGCCATTGTCCCGATATTAATTTGTGTATGTTTATTTCCATTGCGTTTTTTTACGTATGTTTATTTGTATATAATTTTGTATGTATTTGTTATATCCACCGTCGAGGGATGGGTAAGTCCTGAGCCATGGTGTGAACTCTTGACCTCTCGATTGACTCGGACGCCGTGTCCTGTGTCTGGCCAGATAAATGTGCCCTAAACCCACGCGTGTGTAATGTGGGACATTAATGCAAACCATTTTTTTGATTATTTGAATAATTTAAATATTCATTGTAGCTCCATAAGGAGCACAATAGGGGCACAGAGTGGATGGGTTATCAGCAACGGAGAGAGTAGCTTTCTGCTGAATAGCACTAAAGGACCTTACAATTTCACTCTCACAGAACCTTAATAATGGTAACAAAAGGCATTTTTCATGTAAAGTGGACAAAGTACTCCTTGCATCATTAGACATCGGAGTCCTTTAAATGTAAATAAATATGCAAGCTACCCATGTTGCCATAACGATTATGTGAACATCTTCTGCGTTATCCCCAGGTTCTGATGCTGCCACCGGCCATTTTAAATATTCAACGCGTTTGGGCTCATGCAGCGTCAACCATTCTAAATATTAATAATTTGAATAATTATAATTTTCTTAAAATCTGTATACTTTTTTTGTTTTCAGACACTGTAATCAGATTCAGTATCTGTATTTATCCTGGAGAAATCCGTTTAGCTATGAAGCTCTTTTTCACAGATGTCCAGTAGGGGCAGGTCAGAAAGTTACAACAACGAACATATTTAAAATGAAACTGTAAACGGTGAAGGTTACGGTGTTAAGGGGGGCATTAGTGTCTGATTAATTCATTTTGGTAAATTCAGTAAATAGGGTTGAGCTTATTTATGTATTCACATAGGTGACACGCCTGTGTAGAAGTTGCACATGACGGGCGTCTCGGAGATCGTGATGTGCATGCGGCGGTGCATCCATAGGACGGTAGAGCAAGTAGGTGTCTGACGTCTGCCTCTGTGGCGTTGGATCGCTATCACCTTGTACACCTTCTCCAGGGACTCTTAGTCTCCTCCAAAATGCAGTAAAACCAGTGAGTAAAATAATAAATCTATCAAAGTTGGGACTTCATGAAAAACACCCATTGTACTCCGTTGAGGATCTCCTCACGTAATCCACAAGTAATTATTATTGCCATTAGTTCCAATGACATTCAGCGTTCTGTAATCTCTCACCTGATAATTGCTGCTTTATTTCACCAAGAAAAAGCTCACTGAATCTTCAAATTCCATCGGGGTCATACGTGACAAGTTCCACTGAATATCAACAAATATTAAAGCACGTGCATATTTTCATTAAACACCTCTTCCCCAGCCCGTACATGAATTGAAACGACAAGGAACACATTTTTTTCAACGCGGGATTTACCCCTTGAGTTTACTTGCCTGAGCGTAGCCCATCAAGCGCACACACGCCGTCTCGCTGTCGGACCTAACGATGGCGATCATTTCCGCTCGGCAAAGGAGGTGAAGGATCGCAGAGAAACTTTCTCTTGGCACTACCGCTGTTGCTTGACCAGGGCTAACGAGAGGTGGGTGGGGAAAAGCATCTATTAAAAAATCTATATGTTTTATTTTACCAGGCAAGGCCCACTGAGCTAAGTAGCTCTTTTTCATGAAAGCGACCTGGCAATCACAAATCATAGCTTAACTTAATGGCTTATCACGTGGAAATTTATAGCAGTCAAATACTATTAAGTGCATGTTTCTAAATGTGGAGGGAAAAACCGGAGTACCCAGAGAAAAATTCACACGACCACAGTGAGAACGTGCAAATATAGAAGCGTCAGGGTTGGGATCTAACCCACGTGCTCCTGATTTAACATCTCGCCTCCGTGGCATCTCACCTCTCTGCTCACACAGTTGGACAAAGTACAAAGGTATTCGTCTCCAGGCATGTTTCGTTGCAAACTGTTGGTAAATTGTAATCTTTTGGACAAATGCGTTGTGGAATGCCACATGATAGCTAAAGCTGTGTGTTTTTGTGTAAGAGCACAAAAGTATTCACGGCGTATTTCTCAAGCGCCTTCGAGCAAGTTCATTGTGCAAAATTGAATGACGGCTGCTCTGTTTTTCAATGATTTTAAAGACGGACGTTGCCAAACTCGACCCGTGTTTGCCGTGATCTATGGCCATGCTGTGGGCCTAATGGATAATGATGAAGTCGCTCGACTCTTAAGCAGCAGATATTTGCTTCACAGATGGGAAATTAATAGCGCGCCATAAAAACCCCAAGATGAAGATCAATGTGGTTGCTGATTTGATTGTGAGGTCAAAGTCAAGTCAAAGAGGGTTGCATGCGCGCGAGCGCTGGCCAGTGCTCGTCACCACTGGTGGCCACGTGCCAGGCGTGGGGTTCACGCGTTCGCTCTCCAGAGGCCTCTCGTGACGGAAAATACAAAGATCCCCGTATAGCCGTAACAGACTTTTTGGGGAAAGTGCCATGAGCGAGTAGCACCTATGAAGGCCAGCACCATAAAAAATAAGGGGGTTGTTGGGTGGCCAACACCACGTCCTGCCAGTCGCCTTTGTCTCCCCAGTGGTGATGTTTACACACCACACCAGGTACTCATTTGAGGCTGAGTCGTCCTAGGGGAGGCCCAGGACCGGTTCAGATAATCGTTCCTGGTGTTGTTGGCCATGATTAGCACGGTTGGCTACGTGCGGTGTGAAAGAAATTCGACGTACATACGTGAGCGGGCAACAAACTCGGTTTAAAGAGTTTGTTGTGCAACGCGCTAACCGCTGCACACCCACTGCACCCATCGTGGCGTCTTGCACAGATAGTGCCATACATTGCATCCACCCCGGAGGGATGATGGGCTGCGTGGTCACGAAACGGAATTGAAAATTGAAAACTTCCGATTGTGTCAAGTTCACTGCTACAACTATTTTTTGAACAAAAAAATGAATGGCGATTCGCATGCAGTTATTATGCAATGATGCAGATAATCGTAAGCCACTTTAAGGATCGGTATAGTACTTCGGTAGCAACTGACGCTTTCATAAGTTTTGATTTGAATGGGAGATGTGGAATTAGTGTTTTAATGCATTCTGGGCATCTCTGTATGTCGTGCCCATCCTTAGGGTTTGTGCAGGCACGTTAATCAATGCTGTATATTGTCAGCAGTTTAACTTGTGACTACGTCTGCGAGTGTAGTCAAACGGTGGCGGTGGATATCCCTGCTGCGGCCTATTGCGAGTGGGACAATCAGCTGCTGCTCGTAACATTTCCAGGGTTTGTTGAGGAGGTGAAGTCACGCGCTTCAAGTACCAATCCAAGTTCAATTGCCCAGCACAGACACGCACTCACTCAGTCGCTATTAATAGAACGCTGGCTAAGGTGTCGCTGTTCGTGGAAACCATGCTTTATTATATAATTTTAAGATGCTTCTATTTTGAACGAGTGCTTTTCAGGTAAGTACTAAAAATATACCTGGCCATCGCTGAGGGCTCATTCATGCCTGGTCCATTTTGCAGATGATACAGACTCGCAGGCCTGAACCTGGCTGGGGCGCTGCCACTTTGCGCAGTCAAAATGATAAAGTGTTAGAACATAAATAGCTAAGTTAATGGCTGGGCTCCTGAATGTTTATTGCGGGTATCAACAGGAAGTGGAAAATGTGGAGGTAGAGCATGTCTCGAAGGTTGTTGTGCCTAATGTACAACCATTGTAGGTTCTTGCAGAAAGAAGGAAATTATCATGATGTTTGTGTATGTTAGGGCATCAGTGGAATTGGGCAAGATAACCTAAATGTATAAATAAAGTACATTAAATCCATAGCATGCTGTGAACCTTACGTTCGAGTTGATGAGGGAGCACAGTTGGGGAAGAGAGGTCTGTGGCAGCGACTCCAGAGGTAGTCCCGCGTGCAGTCATCTTCCAGAGCCATTCCCTCGCTCCGTCGTCACGCCGAGCGACGATAGGAGATGCAGCCGTTGCCTGACACAATGCGAGGCTCTGCTGATTGAAGCCGTTCCTGAAGGGGTTTTGTCATCCCCTGACGTGATTCTCATCGTACTAATGGACTGTGCTGCATTCAGAGATATATATGTGTGTACCGTGTATAAATACCTGACATTGTTGATCTCTTGGCCAGAAAAAGCATTCAACATTGAGTATTTTAAATGATGCCGAACGAGATTTTCTGCACATCTCGCTCGGTGTTGAGCACAGACATTCGTTACTTTCACAGGGATGAAGGACACAGGGGTTCAGTGGGGAAAGAGCAATTGATGGTGAGGTGGTGTGCACCCTATTTACATTTTATATTCAGTGTAGCTTTAATGCGAGGAGAGTGAACCACGTGGATCTGGCTTTTGATCCACGTTAGAGTGTTCTCAATGGGCTTAATGGCATTTCCCCATTCAGTAACCTTTTATACGTCTGTGTCCCTCCATTTCTAAGGGATATTAAGGAGGCTTTGCAATCTACGGCCGTAAGACATACTACATGTAGAGTGACAACATGATATAACTGAATAAGCTACATTTTCCCATTGCTGTAGGATCACGTGATGCCTATCAGCAATTATGCGTTGAAAGGGATGGTGGGTTGTGAGGTGGCTGTTGAATTCGAGGTGGGGGTCGTTTCAGCCATCAGCAAAAACCTGAGGCCACAGGGGCCCCCATAGCCGCCGGGAAGGAGGGGGGTCAAGGGAGGGCACATTACACAGGCATGGATTAATTAGGAATTTGCTTACCAATTACTAATGTATGGGTTTTGCTAAAGACGCATGTTAGATGTATCGTGGGGATTGTTGGCATAGCGGTTGGCGCATCATGGTGTGTATGTATGTACTTTGAACTGCTTTTGCGCCGTATGTAGCCAACCATGATAATTAATCAGAGGTGCGGGTGAAGGACAACAAACTAAATACAAAAATCAGTTCTTAAGAAATGCGATAGTCCTGGCAATACCCCAGTTGTGGGCATCTGGCGATCTTGTCCTGCACTCGCCCTCAACTTACGTACGCATGTACGTTGAGCTTCTTTCACACCGTACGGGGCCCAACCGTGCTAATCGGTTAGCGTGTAAGCTCAGTGCCATGTGACGTCAGCAGTGGAGAGACGCCAGCGAGCGAACGCGGCTCCGCCACCACCGCTCCCGCAATGCGCTGTGCCGGCCCTGACAGCCACTCGCTCGCAGCACTCGGCCGACAGTCTGTGTGGTTATACCAGGGAATCTGTGCCTGTGTGTGTGTGCATCAATACCACTGGCTGGTGGATGCTATGCCGTGGCGGTGAAAGCGAGGAGGCATAGAATGTGGGACATGGCTTCGTCGCAGTGAGCATTAATGGGGGCTGGCTTATGCAAATCCAGTTGACAACACGAATGTGGTTTGATCGAGAGTGAGGATCGAACCCACTGGTCAAAGACAATGCGCCGGTCAGGATGTGTGACACAAGCACCGAGTCGCACGATCACGTGGCACAAATACAGGCGAACAACCGAGATAGTCCGACACACAGTCCATGGTATTCTATTCTTGCGTATTATGGCAATACTGTCAGGAGCTGAATGCCAATGTTGAGGTCTGCCAGCCATGAGAGGGCTTCAGGAGAGTAGTTTTGCTTTTCCTCCTCTATTGAAGGGGCACAGACTACAGTGGTTTACTGTATGGTCCGTGCTTTCGGTTGCACGGCCGCATTTGCACTGTGACTTGTCTTTAATTTTGATGCTTAATGCTTTGTGTAAACTAATATGTCGTGTAAAGTCCATGTGCCTCTAGAAGTAAGACATTTTTACTTTTTAAATCACAAAATTGTAAATGTATTTTCAAAGTCGAAGTGATCGCCTACTCAAGTGAGCGCTCATCTCCCGTTTATAGCCCTGCAGGGCCAGTGGTGGAAATTCCTCATTGCCATGGCGGGGGTGAGTCTGTCCATAGACAACCACTGCTGACTTCCCGAGTCAAATCCCGAACCAGGATTTGAATCCGCGACCTTCTTGGCACGAGCCATTCTCTCTCTACCGCCGCGTTGTAATTATGAAGCAATCACAAATCCATCGGCGCCTTGGAGTCTTCATGATGCCACCGTTGTGCGTGTATGGTGCGTGTGTATGCGCGCGCATGGATATCCGACGACCACCGTTGTGTTCGCGTTGACGCAGGCCAATTTTATTTTTCGCCTGAACTCCCAGCCCGATTGGTGCTTCGTCCATGGCAGCTGCAGAACGCAGGATAAATATCGAACCTAGGGAGTGATGGATCCACTGGAGTGGGCCCTCCTCCATTTACGATCCCAGAAGTTAATTTTTTTGTAATAATTGGATCACTTGATGAACGAGACTTCACCGGAGATAATTGCCAGAGGTGATGCATGCAAATGATATCCTAACATTAGCACATGGCCATACATCACAGTCAGCACAGTGCAGGGCACTCGCTCTCGTAACCGTGGCCGTCCTCTGCCATCAACAGTTTCCTCCAAAATTGTATTCTCAAACGGCTTTGTTCCATTGTATTAGTATCTGTGCATTCCAAACCTCTTGCTTTGTGTTTTCGGAATACGTAAACGTTTTATTGTTTAACGTACTAACCTGACTCATGGCGATTCTGTTATCAGACACGCTGGCCGTGTGCACATACTTGTTGTATTACGTATGTGCGCTGTGTGTGTGTGCAGTGGTAGTGAGTGTAAATGTGAGCTCATCACACACTACGATCCCAGCCACGTGGGTTCTACGCTCCAATCCTAGCCAACGCAATGGTAATTTGAAGGTACATGTGAACCACCAGCTGTCCTCTAGGTCATCTCAACCTTACATGAGCACCTGGTACAGCGTGATAAACATCAACCCCCGTAGAAGTGGGCATGGTGTTGGCTATTCCGCCCTCTCTTCTGCCCTGAGGGCTTTAATGGGTGCTTACGAGCAGCGGCACTTGACCAACAAAGCGATCTTTAAGACTCCAAGAGGCTTCCCGTACCCGCACTATAAGTTTTGCAGTCCCTTGGCACCGTGGAGGCTGAAATGTCCAACCGTGGGTGATCGCGGGTTCTACCCGAACACGAGGCCTCTCCGGGTGACTGCGTTGTGGAGCGTAGGCAGCCTTTGTCAGAGGTAGCTTGGGTTTCACCTGTGGTGTAACGCCCTTTGACACCGATTCTCCCCCGTTCCGCGTGATTGCCTGTCCTGTCACATGATGCTGCTCCCTAATTGTGGTTAGGTTTTCCCACCTTTTCTACAGACCAACCCCAGACATATTTCCCCAGTCAGCCTAAAGCTCTATGATCAAAACTGTGGAGTAAACTTTCATGAAGCTCAGTGCGGCAATACCAGTGGTCACTAGGTCTCGGCGCACGTCAATCCCTGCCACCTCGAATCACAGAGGCCGATTTCTGATCTGTCCAGGTCAAATCCAGACAGGTGGCACCAACTAGTTGTGGTGTCTGTACTTGCGTGAGTATGGGAATAGAAAACAAACTCCCGTCGAAGGCTTCCAGGTTCATTCAAACTTTAAATTAAAACTCCCATTGTTGCTGGGTGTGGAGTGTTGCTGGGTAGTTTAAGTAAGCTGGGCCACTCATGACAGTCTATTACAAAGTAATAAGCCGCTACCTCTGAGATGATGGACTTGAATTATTATTACGCTTTTTTCCTAGGAAATCCTGAGTCTCCTGACTCGTTCAGGGAGGATTCTGCCAAGGTATCGCAGTCGTGAGCTCTGATTGCTCTACAATAATCCCACTTAATGAATTTGCGGGTAATTTTTCTATTTAGCAGATATGGACCATGGCAAAATGGCACGCAATGACCTCCTGGACATCTGTGAAAAAGAGCTTTATAGCTCATTGGATTCCTCCAGTATAAATACATATTTTGATTCAGATACTCTTGCGAGTGATGTCACGGGATCGTTAATGTCCACGGCGATTCTCATTACAACCACAATCATAACCAGGGCAGCCGCTGGTTTTGAACCGCAAATTTTCGTAAAAAGCGGCAAAAACCGTCACCGATGGGTTGTGTCAGCGCCCAAACGAATACCAACAACAGGCCACAATTAAAGCCTCATGCCCTAGTCACTAAAGCATCAACAATTAAATTTTGATTTAAAGCTTTCGTGACTGCAGTAATTCATATTCTTAGCTCTTTCGGTAAAGTCACGTTGAAGGGAAACAATAAAATAATAAAATATATTATTATATATTATTGTTATATATATTCAACGTGACTTTACCGAAAGAGCTAAGAACATCAACAATTAGTTTCTCCCAACCCTTGTTTTATCCCAACTGTTGTTTTATCCCAACTCTGAGGGCTACCATGTTTCAACAATGATGTGGAAAGCACTGTGTCTGCAGGGCATGGAGGAACACGGCTCCTGCAGTTAGGAGACCAAGACCTCTGACGGTGGGACTAGAAATAGTCCCGTGGTGTCTTTGTCCAAGCCATTCCCTGGCACAGCGTGATGCTCTGCAGGCTGTGGCCTGTTGATGATTTCACTGATTGTGAACCAAAGGAAAGTTAGTGATGAGTAATAATGTACTGTACAATATATAATCGTCATCATCAGCCCTGATCTATCCACTGATGGATGAAGGCCTCCAGCCTGACTATAAAGGCCTCCAGCCTTCATGGTTTTGCGATGAGTTGATCTCGTCTCTCAACTTTCACCAGTCACGCATATCGGCCATTGCCCAAGGGTGGCAGTTTTAACTTTTGTTCAGACTAGGGCCTTACACCGTTATCTCTGTAGAACATGCAGTCTGAAAAATAAAGCACGGAACAGAAAGCATCATATGCAATAAAGCAGCGGGGAAATAGCTCTCGAGCACATTTCGCCTTACATTTGGAAAATAAATGGATTACATAACATCGAGCAAAAACACTTCTCACCGAGGGCCTCATAACCAAAGCCTCGTGATGCACACAAAGATGACAAGGCCTGAGTCCAGGTCAAGGTGAGAAAGAAAGAGCACTTTGAATTGGAGAAATAATAAGTTGAAAGTAAGGATATATGTTTACATCTCATTATGTAGTTTAAACCCCACAAATATATTGCATGTAAACCTGTGGATGGGGCAGAGGGGTGAGGAATACAGAGTGAATAATCTTTGTAAAAAAATTGCCAGGATCCCAAGGTGGTGTTTTAATGCTAGCTTTAGAAATTAACGGTGTGCTCAGAACATGCACGCTTTACCGATGGAATGCAATTAGTACCTGTGATGTACTCCTGATGACAATGGTTTTTATTCGAAGCCATGATCATCAATAGGCTACATCTGAGAGATGACGGCTGGGAACATTTAATCAAATATCACGACAAAAAAATAAAATCTCGTCTGTTTTTCATGGGGGACCCAAAATGGTACAGAAGTGACAACATGGTGAATAGTAATAGTAATCATAATACTAACAAAAATATTATACGACGGAAAAATATATATCTTTATGTCTTTTTTTTTACTTGAAATAATTATTTAAAAGCATAAAATAAGACTCAAACATCTAATCTCCCTTACACGTATTTCCCCCTAATCTCAAATAAACAGTGTGGTGTTTAATAACGGGTTCTGGCCGCAATGTGTTATAATTATAAAATGGCTAATCCCTCGGTGGTGGGTGGACGAGTGAGGGCTGCAGACACGGGGTGGTGGGGGGGTGCGTTGGCAGGGGATCTGCACCCCCACCGCTGTGATGCGACGGGGGTCCTAATCTTTCGGCCCGAGCCCACCGCTCGCATTGTTATCCCGTGAGCCCCCTCGGTGCTCTGCTAGACACCAAGGTCACAATGCAATCAGTATGAGGCCCAGCCGGTTATTGGGGAAGGCTTGTGGTTAGGCTGGTGGTGATCCAATTTGTGCTACATCGTTCATTTTCCCTTTTAAAAAAATGGTGAATATTTTCTTCCGTCCACAACTTCCCGTAAGATCGGTCTCTTCTGCTTTCTGACCGTGCCGCGCTTGCGTGCTCGGCTGTCAATGGCACTCCCGCGAGTTGTGGCTTACGATCCATAATGGTAATAATTATTTAGCCCTCGAATACTGGTATCGGGTTGTACCGCATGCTGTTTGGCGTGATTAAACTGGAATTAAATCCGCCGAAGATGTATACGGTGTGTGGACCGAAACGTCGGACATCATGCCGAACAACACATGGTACATCGAAGAGAGGTGTGCAGCATAAACGTAAAGACCTGTGCGGGAGTATAATTATTATTTGTTTATCTATAAGAGCTCCACTGAGTATCACAACATATTCTTGTATTATATGATTGTTGTTCTCTTCAGTTTTTGAATATATTTTGTGAGTGGAAGAAATTTATCTCAGACAAAACCTGCTTATGCAAGGGGAGAACACTCCACACATTCACAAACATTTCATGAGATATGTCTTTAACTGCTCCTTTAAGCACCACCTTTTTTGCTCTGAAAATGGGGACCTCTGTATTTGATGGTTCTATCCCTAATGTCACCCACTAACCTCACCTGCAAGATGATTGATTACTGGCTTTTCTACAATTCATGCTCGGTTGTTAATATCTTAACAATTATATAGCAATCCTGAACCAGTGTATACATTTCCACACTTCAATAGCAGCAACCAGTAATTCCATAGAAGAACCATTAAAATTTCACAATGTAGTACATATTTAGTCAACACTTACCACAATTTACAAACATCTTTATTTTTAATCTGATAGTAGATGTATTTTAATGATGATCATGTATTACATATTGTAAGCAATTTCATCTAAATTATTCAGGTCTTGCCCTCTGCCTTGATACCAACCCTTGGCCTGGAGGTCAGCTCGAGGACCTTCTCTCTCAGCTCTTGGCCTTAGGGGTGTGGCCTCTGTTAGAACTTTGCTTAGAGTCCCCAGCCTTGATACTGCCTCTGCCCTGAGATGCCGGCCTTGACTGGCCTTGACGCTGGCCTTAACACCGGCCTCAACACCGGCCTCAGATTAGAGACTCTGACCTTGACAGAGGTCTTGACACTGACCTTAACACTGGCCTCTATAGAGGCTCTGGCCTTGACACAGGACTTGATACAGGCTTTTCGCACAGGTTTTTTTACACTGGCCTTGATATTGGCCTTAACACTGGCCTCAACACTGGCCTCATCTTAGAGGCTCCGGCCTTGACTGGCCTTGACAATGCCCTCAGGCTAGGGGACCCTGACCTTTACTGGCCTGGACACTGGCCTCTACCTAAAAGGCTCCTGGCCTCAGCCTAGGCTTGGCCTTGTGGCTCCCAGCCTCAAGCTCATTATTTGCTTCGTGGATCCTGACTTTGAATCGAACACTGCCTTCTGTACATGTGGATAATACACAGCATTCACACAGCCCGGCTGCGGTGGCCGTGTGCTCTCAGAATCATATTTGATGACGCCCCTGTTCCCAGTAACTGCCGCAGCATCACTTTTGTTCGTTAAAGCCTAATGCTCTGCAATACGGTGTAAATTTTCATTTCTTAAAATGAATCTGATAGGAATGTGTTATTCTGTGAGCCATGACCTTGAGTTGTGTGCTGCCGCTTGTACGTCATTTCTAGTGCTGCCTCTTATGGCTCCAGGGATATGAAACCACACAGATACAACATAGAATGTAGGATTTTCTAATTAATAATATAGAGAGAACCTTTACAAACAGTTAGAAGTCCATTTTACATTGAAAATAACTTGAATGTAGCTTTGGAAATGAGAGCAGAATACATCTAATAAGCGTCCTTGGGTATTTACTATACACCTGAATATGAACGTATGTTTTAATTCTGTATAGTACAAGCAAGCGATGAAAAAAATGAATTGATAAACATTATTCCACATCATTATTTACTGTCCAATTATAATTATATTATTTCCTCTCGATAATGTAATTGACAAAACACAGGACTGAATAAGGAACCTTGAATGTTCTTGTGAATTAGAAAAGGAGCGATGGAATTATACAAAAACGGATTAACGGTTTGATTTTATAGAACGTTAGAAAGGGGTTTGCAAATGCATCCCGTGGTGTTGTATGCTGGCCAAGAATGATAGAGCGACTCTCCTACATGTATTCGTGTTATTCGTGAGCGATATGTAGCGATATGTACCAATATCGTACAGCGCGACATCTGCGGATGCTTCTAAAGCGTCGAGAAGTTATCTCTAGCTCTCTCTCATTTCTTTATCCCATCAGTTTTTTGCATCACTTTCTCATAACTCTATCTCACGGCTTTCTTTCTCCCTCTCGATGCAGTCGTGCAGTTTCAGTTGCAATTCGCGGAAAGACAAAATTGCGAATAGCAAGTTCGTGAATAATGAGGGAACACTGTACTGCACATTATTTGGCATGAAGTCCGACGTTTCGTTCCACACGCTCTTCAGGAATTCAGGTCTCGAATGTGGTTCCTGAAGAAACTCCCAGCGCTTGGAGTTAAACGTCGCAACTTCTCGCCAAGTAAACACAACGGTAGAGCACAACCGTGAACCCCTGTGCAGCGTGAGCAGGGTTGAGAGGGGTCATTGCTGTCGGAGGCTCTGCTGAGCCAGAGGGCGAAAAAGCAGGAGGTTGGTCACCACCCAACGGAGAGAAGGGGTGATGGAATGACCAGCTGTGAATTGGGATTATTACATCCACTCAGTGTCGTATGGCAAGAACGATTTCTGAGTATAATCTTTTAAGTATTTGCTGAGAAATGAATCGGAATCTTTATTTAGACTGACGGGATCCGATGCGCTATGAAGCTCTTTTTCCGCAAATGCCAAGTGGGGGGCTAGTCAGAAAGTTACAGCGGCAAACAAACAAACAACAGCAGTGCAAGATAGAGAAAATATTCAACAAGTCAAGCAGCAAAAGCAAAAACAATCACAGACCACAGCAAGCTTACACTACACAGTCCCTCAAAGTGGCAGGTTAGAGAAATGTGATAATTATCATAGTCAGGTCTGGATGCGGTGGTTTCTTCGCAATATGAATTGTATTATTAATTTTAGTACATTCAGATGCTCTGGCACACAAACGCATGCCCGCTACCGGGATTGGTAGACAAGCGAAAAATGCGTGGCAGAGAGAGGTCCAAGAGCCTAAGATTACTTCACGAGGGGATTTGTTGATGGAGGAGATTCCTTGAGGATCGTGCGACTGGGGGTAAGGTGAAGAGAGGGTGGCAACCGAGCAACACGATCGTTCGTGAGGGTGACTAATCACTGCTCTTAACTTAATGAGCTGAATATATATACTTTAATACATTTAAACAATCTTTAAATTAGGGGGGGGGGAATTACTGAAATTAAATGTAAAAATTAACGGTGAAAAAATAATTATCAGTCATTTAGACTTAACAGTCAGCTATGGAAATTAAGTGGCTCCTGCATTTAAAAAGTTGCCAGTTGCGATGTGAGGCGGGGAGTGGCAGTGTAGTGGTTAGCGCGCCGCGCTACGAATCTGATAACCCATTTTCGATTCTCGGTCATGGCTAACATTGGTGACGAATATCTGAACTGCTCCTGGGCCTGCCCCTTGGTAAATTCAGCCTTATATGAGTACCTGCTGTGGTGTGCCAATATCGCCCCCAGGGAGACAAAGGCGGCCGGGCGTAGTGGTAACCACCCACCCTCCTTATGTGCCGTGCTGGGCTTCATAGGTGTGGCAATTGTGACGTATAAAGGAATCCTCTGCATTGGGATTTCAGTGAATGTAGCAAATATACATCATTGCAAAAACAAATTTTAAAAATGTACGTGAAGAATGGTGAAGGAGAGAATGATTTAATAGCAAAAATCTATTTGAATATTGGTAAATATCAATTATATTCCTGGCTGTTCTGAAGCCACAAACTCAATTTCACAAGGAGATTTGTTTTAGAAATTTGGTTAAACAAATCGTCCATTCACTGGTAGAACTTGCAGTTATCAGTTATAATTTTCACAAATAATATCCCATTTATTCTATCAGAGGCATGTTTCCAGTTTGAAAAAAAAATCTCCAGGATCTCCAGAGGCAGCAGATAATGACACTTTTCTGGGAATAGCCCCCAGAAGATGACACCGCAGAACTACTCCCTTAAGTCGCTACAATAGCGCTATGTTACACAACACTAGATGGCACTCCTTCATGCTCTTGCAGGTTGTCGCTTCACTGCGTGCCAGATGTGCCACATATTTATGGTGGTTATCGACCGAAGGCTGTCCACAAGAGGACCGTGCCTAGTCGGGGCCACCTGCCCGACTTGCATCCAGAATCTCGGCAGCGCCAGATCACGAGTGTCGTTCCCCTGAGCTGCGCATCCATATCTTCCAACGATGTCTCTCGCACATCAAAGGATTTTTTTCGCTTCATACAATCGCGCATTTCTCCATGTCGACGAAGCAATATTAGTTTCCACCGCTGTATAAATGTGTATCGTGCACATATTCATGGATATATATGCATAACCCATATATACGGTTATCGCTCTGCGCTACGAACCCAGCAACACAATATCGATTGCCACTCACGGTCAACATCAGTGACGATTATCTGAACCGGTCCTTGGCCTCCCCTAGGTCGACTCAGCCTCAGATGAGTACCCGCTGCGAAGCGTGAACGTTGCCACCATGGAGACAAAGGGTGTGGTGTTTTGCCACATCACCCCCTCGTGTGCCGTGCCGGCCTTCGCTAACAGCACTTGCCGCAACAGTCTCTTCAAGGCTATACAGGGGATCTTTGTCTTTGGTATGCATACACATGATATTCTGCGATTATCACAGTTGTCTAAGTACGGTGCAAAAGAAGTTCAACATACACACATTGTTGTTAAATGTGTGCGTCGTGCCTTGTGCATGTTTCAGTCACCATCTCCGTTGTTTTTGTTCGTGATTTGTTTTTCCTTTCCTACACTTTGCACTCCTGCCGCGCTTTCGCATTGTCTGTTGTTACTTTCTGACCCGCCCCTCCCTGGACATCTTCTGAAAAAGAGCTTTATAGCTCATCGGATTCCTCCAATACAAATACATATTCAGATTTAGATTTTATACCCTTCTTGAAATGGGCTCCCTGCTCCACGGGCATTAACAACGAACCCTAAGAACGTCAAAGGTGTCTCGGTCTGGCTCTGAACCTCCGGCATGAGCACTGCACTCTCAAAAATGTAAAGGTGCCTTTTCTGCCATTCTCTCAAATGTCCGTGATTGTACGTGTCGCACGGGTGATGCTGCTTGCGCCACTGACAGATTCGGCTTGTGTGCACTCCGAGGCTGTGTCACGACTCAGTACCTGTGGATGCTTTTCGCCTGCATCAGTGCGTACCGCCACTGCGCGCATATCCCCACTTGTTTACGTGAACGCGTAGGTTTGATAAAATATTGAGAGATTCTCGTTCTTCTGCAAAGAAATCGTACTAAAGTTGGCATCAATAGAAAGCAGACGCGCGTGGATGCTAAAACTGACAATAATTTTAGCATCCATTATGGTTATTATTATTACAGATTATAAAAAAAAACATCACTCGTGTAAAATTGTAAATGAGAATGTATCAAGAAAACAAGCATGATAATATACATAGGGCTTGACGACCATTATTGTAATTCATAATACATTTATATTTGGGTTTCATAGTCGTGGAAGTAGACTGTCAATGTATTGAACTATAACCCTCCACCACCCAACAGAGCCAATCAAATCCATTTGTCACGTGGGCAAATGTGCCAATTGATTTGGGTGTTTTTGGCGACCCGGAATGTCGGAGAGCAATAGAAATGTCGACATTTGTACGGACGACGTTTCGCTGGGTTGTTTCATCCAGCATCGTTGGGTGTTGGCAGTCGCTCAGCTTTTATTATTGTAAAGCATAATAATACCAATGTATAATAATCGGCCGATTAATAATGCCCGTATTAGTGATTGATATACTCATAGCGGGGACTCTTCTTTGGCTGAGTGAACCTAGGGGAGGTGTGGCAGGTTCAGGGTTGTGTGTCGGTATCCTTCCTTGTAGCGTAGTGTACTAACCCCTGCACCTTCACGACCCGCATTATGAACACACACACACACGGACAGATACGTAACAATTGACGCGCAGCGTAAGGGGTCCCCCTTCCCCTCGATAAATAAACCACATTGATGTACACTTTCGAAATACTCTGAAAGGGGTTAACAGCTATTGTAAATTCAAAAGTTGGCTGCCTTTTTCCACTGTGATAATGGAGGCTTAAATGGCAGCGCTTGCGTAAGGTCACTGGGGGTCACCAATTGCCTTTTCGGAGCAGCCAGCAAAAACGGTACTTCTCGTTTGGGGTTAATCCTTTTTCCATCGCGTTAAATTAAACGATAGCTGATACTTCACCATAGCCCGCGTGCACTCTCCGCCTTGTGCCGTGAGTGCCACTGAAAAATACAAAGCGCGTCTTTCCGTCCCCCCAGTCTGCACCTTTTGTAATTATCATTCAGGGCATGGACCGACCGCATGCTGTGGCAATTTTTTAAAATTGTAGCCTTGCTTCTGTTGCACTTCAAATGGTTCTCTTTATTTGACTAATCTTACATAATTGAAACATGTTTTCAATAGCACATTATGCCCTCCACAAAAGATCGGCATGGCAACGATCATGAGTTTTTTTTACCACGTTAATTACCTACACTGTTGGAAATTTTAATTTTTGTTATTTACTGTCTGATTGCTTTTTAACTTTGCAGCTGCATCTTTATCTGACCATGAACTGTACACCTCTGAGGCAGCGGCAGCAACGTGCCGTTCGCCCGAAACGCTCGCGCGCGGGCGACACTTCACGTTACGTTTACTCGGAGCGCAATTAAACGGTGAATGGGGAAACAAAAACCGAAACGCCATCTTTAAATAGCACATCGAGGGCGAGTGCACGGAGGAGCCGGAGACCGCAATCTAAGCTTTACATCTTACTGGCAGACGCCGACGCGTGGCCAAGGATGCAGTCGGCTGGGATGAGCAGAAGAACAAAGGGAAACAATGAAGCCCAGGATCCGAGGCAACACCAGGCGGCCCTGCCTCGCGTTCAGGCCTCGCGTTGGGCCACACCGGCCGTAGGGGAGAACAAAACACAGCCATTGCCGTAGGCAGAAACGTGGGTCGGGTTCGTGCCATAATTGTTCGGCTGAATCCGTGCTAATGACTCCACTGCTGGGTGAAAGCCTCCCCACGCTGCATCTGTTTCCCGGACTTCACAGGGCCCTTCCCTCCTCTGAGGTGAAAGGGGGCCCCAGGACCATTCCAAAATCGCTCGCCACTGGTGTTAGCCGTGGATGGGAATGTGAACTCGGTCAGCCAGGTTCATAGCACAGCGTGGAACACTTTACCCCACCGCCGCACCTCAATTGAGCGATTTATACGGCTGGCCTTGGTGATATACATGTTGCGTACGCCCGTTTACTTGTGTGCAGTACGTATGTATGCATGTATGTTTGACTTCTCTTGCACTGTACGTAGCCAATCGTGCTAATCGGAGGTGCGGGAGAAGGACAACAAACTGAACAGGAGAAGCAGTACACGGGCTTGACACGAGAGCACTTGCACTCTGAGAATACAGTGAACAAGTGCTTCCACCAAATTAGCATTTTATCCGGAACATAGATCTTCAAACAAAGCAAAGCTGCCATTAAACTGCTTAATATCCAGCGCACAAAATACAATTGCCTGCTTATCTTTACGAATGCAGTTTTTTAGTATTTTTTTTACCCACGCATTTTCTCACGTTATATAACGACGAAGTTTACCATACAGTCCACGTGAGTTTAGAATTGCGCGCACGCACACAATTTGTTTGAGTGGGTGTAACCGTATACACGAGAGGAGTTTAAATCCGACCTGGATGCTCCCTGCTGTCAAGAGAGTGGACATGGCGACGGCCTCTGTGACTTACAAAGACGCCTTCGGGTGCAGTGGCTGCACGCAGGCGAGCGCCACGCAGGAGAATTGTTGGTAAATATCGAGGGGGTCTGCGGCGCTTTGTGTCCAGTGCTTTTGGCGGGGTGTTGTGTGATGAAATTATACGGTCAAATGAAGACGCAAAGCTTTTGCTGCAAATACACAAAAGGTTAGTTGTGCAATTTGAGAAGAAGAAGATGCTGTCGGTCAGGGACCCTTTTGAGTAAGTCGTCCTGACTGGTACTCGTCAGAGTAGTGGACTCGCGCCATCTACGATGAAACCACATTCTCATGTTCATGGGTTAATGGTCTTATACCGGTAGACGGTGACAGCATAAACAAAAACTAAACAAAACCTACACCGGGGTTGTCTACTTAAAATTGGAGTCTTGCCCACTCTAGAGCCTACCTTTTCATTTACGTATCCAGCCGAGAGTTGGAGAGCGAGCCGCTCGGCTCTCGAGCGATGCGAGCGAGCTCTCATCCACGCGGAACACGGCCTGGCAGTTATGAAAGGTTGACCGTGGGAGGAAGAATGCTTCTGTCTATTAATCCCGAGGGCGGTGTAGGGATACGGTTGGTGAAAAAGGCAAAAGCAAAAAAAAAGTTACGCTTGTAAACCTGCAGTTGCTTGGAGAGTTTTGTCAACCGTGGAATCAACGAGCACGATCGTGCCACAAAGAAAATAGCGTTCTAGGTGTCTTGAGAAATACCCCGTGGCCCATTGTCTTTTTTTTTAACCCGTGAATCCTGTCATCTGTAGCGTCCAGGCAATGCATGATGTCTCTATTTACCGACTGGCACGCAACGTGACAGAAAGCAAACGTCACGGTGACCACAACATTTAATTTATTAAATAACGAACCTGTCCAAGGTCACTGAAACAACACCTATTCAAATAACTATATACAGGACGACATTGTATGATACATAAGAATAGGTTTTACCCTTTCTGACAATAAAACAGGTGTTAAGATGTTCAAACATCAATTATGTGCCTTTTACAAGGAATCAAGTCTGCAGTAACCACACATACTTGTGGTGAACATGCAAACAAACATGATCTGATAAGATATGCGTTGTCTTTGAAACTGATTGGCCTACATCAGAGACAGCAGCTTTCCTTATGGCCTTGTCTCACCAATGTCAGACCAGAGAACGCCAAAAGGCGAACAGGTCCCACGATGGGAGTACATTGCTTGATCTAAGTATGTCATTAGCTGAACACTTGCATACTCAAATACAATAACACTGAATTAAGTCAGAATTTTAGACTCAGTTCACCTAGAGGAGATCCAGACCAATATTCAGATAAACGTTGAAATGCATGGCTAGGAATTGAATCCATTATGCAGGAATTGTAACGTGGTAAAGTGATCACCAAGGCATCAAACTTATGAGCGAGCGTATGTGCGTCTGTGTGCGTGTGCGTGCGCGTGTGTGTGCGTGTGTCGGGAGTACCATTGAAGACTTCACGGGGGATCTTTGTCTTCGGGGAGTGCTGGCATAGTGGTCAACGCACTACAAATCCAATCACCCGAGTTCGATCCCAGCCACGGCTAAAACAAGTGGTGAATGATATCAGAACTTGTGCTTGGCTTCCCCAAGGTTGACTTGGCATTAAGTGTGAGTACCAGGTGTGGTGTGTAAACATGAGTACTTGGAAGACAAAGGTGGCTAGGCCTGGTGCTGGCCACACCACCACCTCCTGCACTGTCCATCTTAATCGGCGCTTTCTAACAGCATGTGCCCCAACAGTCTATGTAGGCTATGGGGGGGGGGGGGGGGGGTGTCTATTTTGTTGTGTATTTACACTTGCAGACACACACATGTTAGTTAATGAATGTTTCAATTGGCAAAATGCAACTTGGCTGGCATTTAAGTAAACTACATCATCAAGTGTTCCCAGCAATGCAGCACAGCAATGAGAAGTAGAATGTGAATTCCCCATGCGGTTCATTCCCCACGCGGTTCATTCCCCGTGGTTCATTCCCCATGCGGTTCATTCCCCATGCGGTTCATTCCCCATGCGGTTCATTCCCCATGCGGTTCATTCCCCACGCTGCTCTCGTCAGCAGCCAGCTCGCAGTGCTCAGCTCTCGTGCAGCCATGGAAGCTTTGCACTCCCGTGATCGTCCTCTCGCGTCCCGCCGCCACGCTCGTACGCGCATCCACCATCGGGCACGTGGCGAGGATGATGATGTGGTCATCGGTGGATAGACCGTGGCTCATGATGAGGATGATGTGGCGCAGTTTGTAGCCTCGGGGAGGTCCTCCACGGTACACGGCTGCCTCAGGAGGAGTCGGCAGGTCGAAGTTAAAAATGCGGAAGTGGGGCGACTCTATTCCCGTGGTGGGGAAAGTCTGTTCACGGATCAACCACTGACGTCCCCCAAAGTGGCGTCTCTATTATGGATAATATTTGTAGTGTTCAAATGTTTGTCGTTTGTATCGCTTCAAGTTCGCTGTTAAAGAGTTAGGCGAGTGGCAATTTATCGGTAAATTAATATGTAAATCGCACGAATCTTTCCCGGTCTAGTCCCGGGCATGGCTAACATTCAGTGGCTTGTGACATCTGAACTGTTCCTTTTCACGAACCCACTGACTAGTGCGGTGAAGTATGGTACAAACCCCCAACACAGCTGACGGGGAGTGGGGGGGCCTTCATCCAGCAATAGATTGGTAAACGGTTAAATTTTGATTTAAAGCTTTCGTGACTGCAGTGATTCATATTCTTGGTTCTTTCGGTAAAGTCACGTTGAAGGGAAACAATAAAATAATAAAATATATATTGTTAATAAAATATATATTGTTTTATATATTTTATTACTTTATTGTTTCCCTTCAACGTGACTTTACCGAAAGAACCAAGATATGGTAAACGGTTGTAAATTATTATTATTATTGTTGTTATTTATCATTGTACGTACATCGTACACATGGGAGTCAGTCAAAGCGTTTTGAGATAAATAAACACACTAGCACAATGTTCTACTTCATTTCAAGCTTCATCCTTGTGCAACTGGCATTGAATCGAATCAGTACATTGATTTTTACTTGAGAGCAGGCACAAAATTCTTCGTGTTGATGTTTTCGTAACCCTAGCATCCCAGGTTGGATTCCTGGACTTGTGCATCATTGATAATGATCAATCCGCGAACTTTGCCTGCAACCCCTCCTTAAGTCGGTGTTCACTTTAAACCAGTGGTTCTTCTTAACCTGGGGTGCACGCACCCCCTGGGGGTGCGAGACGTCACCAGATTTTTTTCGAAGGTAAATCAACGAAATGCAAATGAAGCACATAAGCACAACTACTTTGTTTCAGCAAACCCTCTGTATTTATTAACGTTATAAACAATGTTTACGATTGAGAACCAAAGGGTTGCAAGGCTGCAGTAAAGGTTAAGAAGCACTGCTCTAAACGAAGACTTGTGGAGGAGTACATTGCCTGAACGTCAGCAATGGTTGGGTGCGTGTTACCGGCCCGGCCGTAAACCCCTCCCTGTGTGCTGCGTCGGCTCGAACAGGCGACCGCTAACCGCGTACTTCGTCCTGACGGTCTGTTAGGCCAACGCGAGGGCCTCTTCTTCTTGGTGGTTACAGTGTTACGAACGACCTGTTGATCTCGTCTGCTGGGAGTGGGCAGCATTGGAGGGAGGCCGTGGGGGGGTGGAGAGTGGTTGAGGAAATGGGAGGGGGGAACCCCCCCCCCCCACCACGGCAAGAAGACGTGACACTGGGTCGCTCCGGGGCTCTGGGTACACGGAACCTGAAGTGATACTGCCTACAAAATGAAGGGGGGCGGGGGGGAAAGAACAAAACTCTGTGAACTTGAATGAAGGCAGCCTCACCATGGCGACTGAGGGATTAATGTAAAGCAATGGTTTCAGACTCTCCGCTGTCATGTGCATTCCCAAGAATCCTAAGGCCTCCCATCTTTTGTGCTCTCCTGTTTGCTCAGCTCTCAAAACATCTACTGGCCAAGCCCCTTAGACCTCTAAATGAAAGCCTTTTATTTCTCAGAGGAACAGGACGTTTGCTAAAATAAGCACGCATTTTAGGTTAGGGATTGGTACTACAAAGCCTTTATGAATTATTGACATTCTTGTAGGAGGGCAACTTGGGAGATGTTGAATGGGGAAGCGATGAAATGGTTGAATAATTTAATTTAAAAAAACAATGCGGTCATAACAGAATGTCCAAACAACTGGAGATGAAACGATGGATTGGGTTATTTGGTTATCACATGGAACTTCATAGCATCCAAATACTCCAAACGCATGTTGATTCTAAGTGTGGAAGGAAAATCCACGCAAACTCCAAATATACAAGCGTCAAGGTCGGGATCGAACCCACGATCTCCTGCATACCACTGGGCCTGTCTGCATGCAGTGCTCTTGAGCGTCACGGCACGTGCGGCGGGATCGTTGTAAGAATCGGAAGAGCATGGAAGCCGTGACCGTTGCCTGCAATTGGCGTCGTGGCTCACGCAGAGTTTCCACCGCGGTCGTCCTGTGGACCATCCGTGGGTTACCGTGGTTACTGACTAGCATGACGGACAAGCGGATGCGTCGTGCGCAGGGACGTGCTTTACGCGCGGCGTAAATAGCCCTCGGCCGCCGGAAACACGATGGTGTGGGGGGGGGCAGGGAATGCGAGCGAGCTTTGGCGTCCACGCTGTGCGGCCCGCAGTGGTGAGGCCGCGGCTGCGCCACCGTCGCGTTGTCCGCACCCTCGTGCGGTGGCAGGCCCCATGGGGGCCTCCTCGGGGCCCCGGCAGCTGCAGCGGGCGTGGCCCTCTTCACCACCACCAACAACAATAAAAAAAGGGCTGAAAAAGTTCAAAATATTTGAACTTTATAGTTTCAGAATTTAAACAGTTTGGTAAAGAAATACAGTATGTTAAAGTTGTGTTTGTGTCCGCCAATTTTAATGAATTCCATAATTGGTGTGTTTATTAATGTTTTCACATTTTTTTGCTGACTCTTTTTATTGCATCAGCATATATATTCATGGATATGCATGTATACAAAAACAAACATACAAATACAATCCAGCAGTCACAAAAGCTACTTTTTGACAGCTTCTGCCTCTGCAGCACTGGGTGTTTGTGATCCCTCCCTCCAATGCCACAAGCGCACACACGCAAGCCCCAACGTTCGCAATTAATCCAAAAATGCTTCACCCAGTATCGAGACTAGGGCGGCACACGCTATCACAGATGGAATTCACCACAACGTGCCAACGGCTCAGGAAATTTCCCAAATTTGAAACTGGTACATTTACATTTGAATGACGTTTTCACAAACGTCTTAATTTATAACCACGTAAAACCCACAAACTCGTTTTCTAGAACGAAAAGTTGGCACCCCCGTTTTACAAGCAAATATTGGCGGAGACCACTGTGGGTCATCGCGTGAATTCGGCCGTTGCTCTCTCTGCGATACAGGAGACCCAGGCCAACCTTGAAGAGCACAACAGTTCCAGCGTTCCCGTGACGCTGTGTTGTTTTATTCACTCGATCGAGTTCACGTAAACTCGTGCTCATCTCCTCGCCAACCGCTCTTTACCCCCTCCGTGTTTTTTAAATATATATTTGTACATATATATTCATATTTTTTTTACCATTTAAGGTCCACTGAGCGAGACAGCTCTCCTATAAGCATACTGGCTATGACAAATGATAGCTCAACAAAGTGGCTTATCATGTGGATATTTCTAGTAGCCAGCCGGAGGCCCCGGAGAAAAATCCCCGTAACCACGGGGAGAGAGACATGCACACTCCAAATATACAGCAGACGTCAGGGTCTGGATCGGACTCACGACCTCCTCCATACCAGACGAGCTAGTTAACATCTTGCTACCGTGGCACCCCATGTTTGGTGCAGTGTGCCTGTTTATTTTTAAAATATGGTTATTTTTTGTTCTTCAACACTTTGATGTTGTTGCTCTTGATAATAGGTTTTTCCCCTTTTTCTGGCAACAAAACAGTTGTGTTAAGATGTTAAAACACCAAACTGAAACCTTTTACAAAGAATCATGTCTGCATTAACCACAATACTTGTGGTCAGAATGCAAAAAAATACATACTCTGATAATATATGCATTGTCCTTGAAACTGATTGGTCCACACCAGAGACAGCTTTCTTTTGAGCCTCGTCTCAAACGGTGTTAGAACAGAGGACGCCAAAAGTACACCTTTTGATCACAAGCATTGTGGTTAATGTAGACATGATTCATTGCAAAAGGTTTCAGTTTGGTGTTTTAACATCTTAACACAAACTGTTTTGTAGCTAGGAAAGAAGGGGAAAACCCTATGATCATATTTGGTACTGGCAAAGGAGGTCCCGTGATGTAGTTGTTCTTGTTCTGTGCAGTTGCACCACAAATCTCCCTGGCAAACTAGATGGGTAACTGGCTAAACGGGACTTTCTGTGTAACACGTAAACATTGATTGATTTAATAGATCACCTAAATAGTAAATTGCACATATTAATGAGACATCCAAACTTCAACATAAAGTGACACCTATGATGGTATAATGGTAAAGCAACCGTTATAATCGAATGCCAATTGCTTTTGCAAAATCTGAAATATATATAATAATCGCTCCTCTATAGTTTTCACCCGCAAGCTACAGTGGCTAACACCTGTTTTGTAGATTTCACATTCACAGATGCGCTCGGGTACTCGTGAATCTGAGGTCATGTAAAATTAAGAATGGTGTGTCTAGAATCATGCGCATTGTCAGCAAGGCTTAAGGACAACATGGAGCCCTATGGGTGGCGTTTAGAGTCGTGATATATATCGCGAATGCAGCATTCTAAACTAAACTATGTTTTTATTTTACCAGGTAAAGCCCCACTGAGCTTCGTAGAATTTTCATAAGCGACCTGGCCACAAATGATAGCTCAACGAAGTGGCTTATCATGTGGAAATTTATAGCAGCCAAACACTCTAAATGCATGTTTCTAAATGTGGATGGAAAAACCCGGAGAAAAATCCACACAACCATGGAAAGAACATGCAAACTCCAAATATACTGACGTCAGGGTCGGGATCGAACCCACAGCCTCCTGTATATTAAGCGAGGGAGAGAACATCTCACCACTAGTCGCCTGGTAGAGGTGATTACTGCCCAACAAGATAGCTCGACCAACAAAGCAGCTCCAATATTCAGGGAAGGCACGGTTGTTTACACCTCACCCAATTGCATATACTGTATGAGAAAACAGTGTGAAATGTAACACTTGTGTGCATTTTAACACTGATTTCCTAGCAACAGAAAAATACGTTATATTATTTCGCAAGCATAAGATATAACAAAGGTGTGGAGCTAAGATGAGAAATATCAAATTTATCTGCCGGTCATTTTGCTGTATATTTGTACCATTACGTTTTAGAATGCTAACCCCGTCATAAAATCCCATGGCTGGAATAGACTCATTGTGTTATCATAAACTACTCAATGTACCTTCACGTAATTGTTTAAATACATACCACTGTACGTACACGCATGCGTATATACACGTGTACAGTATAGATAGAAAACGTAGCCTGGGGAGCGGTGTGCAAAGTGGTTAGCGTACTACGCTATGAACCCGGTGTCCTGAGTTTGATTCTCGGCCATGGCTAACTAACATCATCGTCTACGCGATCATCATTTATTATTTAGACCGCACCGCCCATGCCCCGCGTGAAGCACATCTCAGTGGCGAGAGCTATCTGAACCGGCCCCTCCTTAACCGACCAGCATGGGGAAATGTGGACAAACAAGACTGCCGACGCAGTATGGGGAAGGCCTTCATCCAGCGGCGGATTGACAGAGGGCAGTCAAGTTAGCGAATTGAATGCAGCGACCCCCGTTAAGTGCTGTTTGTGAGCGCCCGTTATCGCCGCCAGTGCCGGATTAAGCTAGTGCGGGTCCTTTAGCATATGATATAAAGGGGCCCTAAATAAATAAACTTAAATATTAAAACACGCATTTTTAACTTGCATAGTAAAGTAATTGTATTTTTTTATTTCCTATACAGCCAGATAATACGACAAATCGCCAACCTTAAAAGACACAGTCGTTCATAAAAGTGGAAGGCGGTATAGTACTGCAGTGCTAGAGCGAGTGCAGAATCACTGAACCGGAATTGATAGCTTGAAAGCGTTTAGCGCGGGGGCCTTGAAAGTGCGGGGCCCGTAGCTACTCCACGTGTAGCGACTTTTGCTGCTCGGATAATCCGGCACTGATCGGCGCGATGCTTCTCACGAGGGGTTGCCGTCGCCGGTTTTTCGTGTGCGGTGCTCAAGATGATAACGCCAGATGCTCCTTGTCCGGCTGCACTCACCTAAGAGAGGGTAACACCAGCAATATAGACACCAATTGCCACCGGCATTGATTGGTCATGGCCGGGAATGAAACCCAGGCTACCAGGGTTGTCGTGAGGTGAGCTAATGGCCATGTAATCCTTACATAAATGCATGTTTTACGTACACATTTGCATTAGTAATTAAAGTAGAAATATGCATTTGTGTACGTTCACATAAAACACTTAAGGATGCATAAATAATACATTAATACATATGTTCATTCATATATAAAAAGTAAATAAATAACTTTAAGTAAATTAATGACAAGTTGTTAAGACACATTAGGACACCAGCCAAGTTTTTATTGGTTGTCAGCAGGGCTGCTTAATAGCCTCATTTGCATAATTACCTCATTATCACCAATGAATAGCATTTGGGTAGTGCAGAATCCATTGTAAATGAGTGAAATTAACACGTTTTAATTGCTTTAATTAATATAATTCCTCGTGACTTAACGTTCCCGTGTTGGGTTTTTTGTGTGTGTTGCTGATGCCTATGGATTTAGGAACCGTGAGCTTACGTAGCAATCGCAATTTTTTTTGTTGTCGCCAAATTTTAAAGAAAGAAGAATAAACATTCCGGTGTATAGAGCGTACCCGTTTACATTTTACATTGATTTAATTCGGGCAAATTTAGACGAATTATTTTTAAGACCGGGGCGCCGTTTATTTCCCCCCCCCCATCAACATTTCTGGGTTCAGTTCGTCAAAGCGAAGCGAACGAGAGGAGGAGCGGCCGCATCTGTAGGCTGCACTAAGTGAGGGGGGGGGGGCTACAGGGCTACACTAAGGGGGGGGGGCTGCACTAAGGGGGGGGGCTGCACTAAGGGGGGGGCTGCAGGGCTGCACTAAGGGGGGGCTACAGGGCTACACTAAGGGGGGGGCTGCACTAAGTGGGGGGGGGCTACAGGGCTGCACTAAGGGGGGGGGGGGCTGCACTAAGTGGGGGGGGCTACAGGGCTGCACTAAGTGGGGGGGGGCTACAGGGCTACACTAAGGGGGGGCTACAGGGCTACACTAAGGGGGGGGGCTTCAGGGCTGCACTAAGTGGGGGGGCTGCACTAAGTGGGGGGGGGGCTGCAGGGCTGCACACAGGGAGAAGTTTAGGGGGGGAGCCGCGTCAGCAGCTTCACGATGCGAGAACAGAGGGGGGGGGGGTGGGGGCGGCGATTTTAAGTGCCCGCCTCTATTGTGGGCATCAATTGCATTAATGGATTTGCCGATAGCTGCCCTTGTTACTGCTTTTAGTTAAGCCAATGATAATGAACTGCGCTAATCAATGGGAGCCGGTGTGGCGGCGGCGTTAATGAAGCAAAATGGATAATTGACGCCCGATACTCGCGGCCTGCCCGCCTCACCGGAGGGTCCACTTCCTCGGCAGCGATATCGACAAGCCTGTCCTCTCTGCCGTCGCGACGTCGGGCCCTCTTAAACGGAGCCCTCTATTTAATTTGAAACCCACACGAGCGCGAGTTAGGGAGAGAAAACTGCGTCGATGGTAGAAATCAACGCGAGGGCGGCGCGCAAGAAACCCACCGGCAGTCGCCGTCGGCACCACCGTGACGACGGCGAGAGCCGGCGGCGTCGCGTCCCAAACGCTCTCTCGCTTTCATATTCTTGGTTCTTTCGGTAGAGTCACCACGTGGAAGGGGAAACAATAACAAAATAATAACAACAATATGAAACAATACAATTCTCACGACGTTTCGACTGCAACACAAGCGACCATCGTCAGGTGTGAAAACCACGGCAAGAAAATTTTATATATATAAAAAAAAGAAAGCTCTCCCGTTTGTTTTTCGAAGGCAGTCGCCAATGAGCCGTGGCACCCTCAACCTTCGGCAGGCGGAGGGCTTTACGTGCGCGGGGTCTGGCCCCCGTCGATAGGGAGCGAGACTCTGAACACGGGCGCTGGGATCTCGGCCGCTGTGAACTCTCCGGCACCGGAGAGTCCGGCCGGGAGCATATTGACCGCACGCCTCCCCCAAGGGGACCCTAATTGTAAAATTAATATCAAATCAATGCCGCGCGCCGTTTGCATATTGATTATGAAAGTGGAGACAGTGAGTTGTCGTGCTTAAACATAAGGAGTGATCAATGTGCTAATAGCAGACACTTAACACTTGGACGTAAACCGAATCCAGCTACAAGGCTCGCTCCCACAGACTGCTGAAAATGATAGAACAATACTTATAGATTACAGCCCTTTGTCATTGCACTGCTGGATGAAGAGCTCTCCATGCTATCTTGGCGGTGCGTGTGTTTGTGTCGTTTAACCTTACTGCACCACCGTGGCTAGTGCAGGTTTAGCGAAGGGGGGGTGCCCACCAGGACTTGTCCAGGACTGGTTCGGGCATCACTTGCGACGACGAATGTTAACCGTGGCCTGGAATCGAACTCAGGCCACGGAGTTTGTAGCGCAGTGTCCTCGCCACTGCAACGATCATCCCTCGACATCGTCACGGCGTAGTTTATTTGACAGAATTCCTCAGCCTCTGCGCCTATTTCATTGCTTGTGCTTTTTTTGCGTGACGTTTCAATAAATAAACGACCGCCTATGGATTCACGGACGTGACAACGACACTTTGTGCTCTACCCCCCCCCCCCCCCCCCGTTGAAGTTTTTGTTGTTAATTTGTTAAGAAATAGGGCATTTCACGTCCGCTGATTAATTACACAACTGTGAGCAAATCTCTATTCATTCCGCCCACCCCACCCCCACCTTCCTCCTCGACAACCTTACCACATTGCTGGAACGGGCGATCGTCGGCGACGCACGGCGTGCCTGGTGTACAGACACCGACGAGCTGCAGGTTGTTCCAGACGCTCGACAAGACGGGCGGTGGGTGGCGCGGCGTGTACCTGGTAACCGGGGGTTGGGGAGGGGTTTGCACTGTTTGCGACGTTTGGTTTGGGCGCTCCCCACGTCCGTCAGCCCGCGCGCTGTCGTATTGTTTAAAACGGCAAAGTTACGTTCAAAAATTAAAAACAGCGACGTTCGCCAAGGTTAGACTATTGCCAAATGTCACGATATTTTCATGTCATTTTGCAGTAATCCGCGGGATATCGATACGTGTTCTTTTGCAGTTATAGTCCGATTACGGGAAGAGTACATAAGCCAGTCTTTTTCCGCAGAATTTTTCTTTTGAAGAGGTAGGTAATGCGACGCACTGGGGATGTTGACATTTGTCATTTACGGAAACCGAATAGGTCTGTGATGAACTCATCGCCACGTCATTGGCGCAGCACAGGTTTGAATTTTAAATAAAAGTTTGCAGGTTTGCAAAAATGTATGCGGTAGGGAACGTCTAGAAATACAATTCTGCTGACATTCATTATTTGTATCCCCGTTGCAATAAGATCAGAGCAAGAGTGCTCTCTTTAAATATATGGTACAAATGCTTTAAGGAGAACTGCAAATGAACTAAGCCTAAAATTATATTGACATACATCAAGTGGCCTAAACGTGCCGCTGCCAAGCATTAATGAACACTAACAATGGGTTAGGTTTTCAGAGGAGTTCGTATTGAAGTTGCCCAAATGATGATATAAGTGGCCCAAATTGTGTCATCACAATTTTATTACAGGAAAAAAAACCGATGGTCGTACACATTGAGACAGAGACTTGTCGTGCAATTCATTATTTGTTATTATTATGCACTTAAGCAACTCTTACAAAAACGAAATTCTGACGTTTTTCTTTGATCTCCAAAGCCGGACGAGTGAGACGTAACTGTCCAACGTTACGAGGGATAATTTTGGGAATGCAGTATTCTTGTGCTTGGCCCTAAGTGGGCTCCAGGTGATGATGTATAGCGCGCGTATTTATGTCCCGGCACCCGCAGTCTTTTAAAAAAAATCTTTCACGCCGGCGCTGAGCTGTGTGGGCGGAAGCCGCAGCGGGGAGTGCGGCGGGCCTCTCTCTCCCCATGCGATTGAGGAATACGTTCTGTGCTTTTGTTTCTCGGGGCTCTCCGATGACGCGCTTATTTGTATAACATACCGCCCTTTTACAAATTGACTTATCTCTAAACATTTTACGAGCTAAAACAACAACAGCACCCATACAAGCCATAGCTTGGTGCAGTTATATGCTACTGTACCGTGAAGATAAAAAAAACCATCCAATTCAAATTTGCCGGTGTGCAGCGTGTAAAGTGAACGGACTTTATTAGCACGCCACGTGAATGTTCTTTCGTGTGAGGTTGTTGAGGGAGTGTGCCGATGTCCCCGTTACCCATAACGGTGGCGGAAAATACTTTTCAAAGGGATCTTTTCAGGAAGTAAATCTCTGCGCCGGTTGTGTTTCGTCATTCACAAATGAATGACGAAACACAAAAACAAAAAAAATGCTAAACTGGTACAATGAAACTAGACCACGCAGCTTGAAAATTCCAGAATCATTTATTCGTCGGCTTAATTTCATTTAGGCTATTAAATTACACTTTGGGTCCAAGAAGTATTGATTTTATATTCTTAAGGAGGTTTCTAACCAATTTAAATTAAATTACTTGATGTTTCTCTGTTGCCCAAAAAAAAATCATTAAAAAGTACAAGCAGTTTTAATACCTGGAATGTTCCATTTGGACATTTCTGTGGCTAATTGGTGTGTTTGTTGGGCCAGCTGTGTATTTCCCTCACACAGCCACTGTTTCTCTTTTTTTTTCTTCCCACCTTAACTTAATCCATCAGTGTCACCTGCACTTAATCCCATTACCAGGAGAGCTTTTGTACCCGATTATAAAGTGTTAATGCCTTTCCAATTGGGTACTACATGGGATTTGAGCATTAATTACGGAGTGTGTTGTATTATTTTGTTTTGTTTGTTGCTGCTGCTGCTGAGTATAACATGAAGAGGGGTGGTTGTTGTTTTCTTCTAATTTTCATTTGACATTTGTAGACTACCATGGCACAGGAAATCAGCCTTTAACATTTTACAAACATATTTTCTCGAAACCAAGGGATGAAAGCAAATAAGAGCGCAGTTAGTTGGCGTTATTAAAATTTCCAGGCACCGTCACAAAGGTTCTTAAACATTGCGTAACAAATAAAAACAAGGGACGATTGTGAAACGCCACGAATCCACGCTCCTCTGATCCACGATTCCCTCGAATTAGGCGGGGCCCTCCGTGGTTAGCGAGATCTCAATTCTGCAGTGGGCAGAATTCCTTAACAAATACATCACTAACTGTGGGAGGTTTTTTTTACCGTGGGGCATCGCAGATGCATCGCAAATGCCCCACATCGATGGGAAGAGTTTCATCGCATCACCAGAAGAAATAACTTTTTGTAAAGCACATCGACGTAGCGCACGCGGGCGCGACGTTTGCCTGTCTCTCCGTCGCGCGCTCCATTTCTGCAGCCCTCTGCGCCGCACCGCACTTTGACTGCCATCTCGGGCCCGTTGGGTGTCTGCCAGACCTCGGCGTAAATCCGCCACGAATCGGCTTAAAACAAGATTGAAACCTGGAGTGGTTAGTGCAGCTAAAAAATGAAGCGCAGTGCGGAAGGGGGCTTTTTTCGCCGATGGATTAAACGATGGGATTTGGGTGCAAAAAGAAAGTCGAGGTGGATGAGCTCATAATGAGCAAATGAGATGCGTGCTTGGGCCTCGAATATGTTAACGGCACGAGGCCCAGGCTACTGAACAATACGGCTGAGCATACGAGGAGTTCCGCATTTGGCGATGCGCAGAACAGCAAATCTGTTTGTAACCGCCACGCGAGGGTACACACGTGTGTGACATGTAAAATAGTGCGATTGAGCTAGCTGCAGAAACAGCTTGGGTGGATATTTGTAAATAAAGCACAAACAATGAAGAGAAGCATGAGAGAGACGTCACATGATAAGGGGTTGGGTAAGAGCTATTAGACATGAGGAGAGGGATTTGTGTGTTTTTCACTAGGCAGGTCGGATAATTTGCTCAGATCCACGATTACAAAGTTGTTGTGTACATGGTGTGTTGCGTGATCGACAGCGTTGTTTGCAGGTTGGCCACATACGACATATCCAATAAAGCTAATTGATGAGATAATTCGCCCGTGCGATGATATCGACAAGAATGCCCACACGTGGATTCCAAGGGAGCCACGCGGTGTCAATAACATTTGAGATTTGTCGCAGAGGATCCACAGATACCCGCACAAACCCTAATCCGGTGCTGGGGTGATGTTTTCAAGTTTCAACAGGGGTTCTGCTCATCTGTGTACTTGTCACACGCTCGTGGCAAAGCTAAGAATTTGAAATGTGCACGATTCTAAGATCGTAAACGTTGGAATAAAGCGGTCTTTGTATACAAATAACTTTTTTTTATGAACAAACCATCTCCAAAAAACGTTGCATTCCTTTTTAGGAGTCATAAAAAAAAATAGGGGCTTTATTAATAAATATGAGACCACGATGGATTGACCTATCAATGCGAAAAAAAATTGCCTTCATATCTAAAATACTCTTAATTTAAAGTACTCCATTGTTTTAGTTGCATGAGCATCAGTGTTCCATCGATTGTGCAAGGTATACTTTGTATTATTGAATGAGGTTCTGAAAACTTAAAATTAAACAATCCTTATTAAACTATTTATCTCACAACTGTGAAAATCGCAAAGCCGGAGGCGTCGTGAAAAATGTAGAGAAAAACGGGTCGGCGTGCACCGTACGCAAAAAGAAACGGGGCCCACAGCCGGTGGTGGGATTTCGTGAACAATCTGCTGCATGGTCGGTCGTGCCGCACTCGCGCTCTCTAACAAGGGGTTACCTTGCTGCCACGCAAATATACGGTCACGACCCCAGCTGTAAAACGCTATTGATCCTACAAAGCCACTTGCTGTTATTGTGCGCGGTTGATGATAGAAGACCACAATTCTTTGTAGGCGTTAAGTATTTTGCATATGCCTCGATTAACTTTTGTTTTGCGTATGGGCTGTTTGTGAAACTTTGCCATTTCGGGATAACTTGGCGTCGCGATAATTTAAATGAGTAAAAAGTAACAACTTCTGTAAGGTGCAGCGCAAGTCAACCAGCAGGAGCTGTGTCTCGCGATGCTTTTCATCGGGTCTCACTGGACGGCCACTGAAGCACTATTGTTCAGTCTGAAGGACTTCTATATAGAGGTGCTCACATCTCCAGGGATCCAGGCCCGGGAGCTCAAAATATTAATTCACATTCCTGAGCAAAGGAGGAAGACGTAGACAAAGCGCGATGGTGCTGGAGATGACTAGTTGGCGGGTTGGATGTGAACGTCTCGTTAAAATAGATTTGAAGAAATTACGCTGATGTTACGAGTGACCTTGACGTGGGGAGCCTAAGGACGAGAAGCCCAGTGAATGTTCACGAGAAATGTGTTTTTGACCTCACGTGGCCTTGGGACCATAGTGGGGCCGATGATGAGGAGTTACACCTGCATTGAAACCATTGTTGGTTGTGCATGCTGCTCCATTGTCATCATCAGTTCGATGGCCTTAAAGAATATTTTTTATTTTTGCCATGAGAGTCCACCAAGAGCATGCGTCTGCCTTTGTGATTGAGTGCACGGATACATCCAGAGGATAAATACAAAGATACAGTATGGGCAAAAAAATGCATTAGTAAAAACGGCACACCAAGGAATGATGATGATTATGGTCGAGATATTCTGCAGTCCATTTTATTCCCAAAACAAATATTTAGCTCTCTCTCGATCTGAGAAATCAGAAGCAAAAAAACGCATTTGAACATAAAAAGCAGTCGTGCAACAGAACGTGCATTGCAATCTGTGATATCTTTGGAATAATCATTCAGTGATTAAGACTGCAATATTTAGAAATGTGTGTTTCAAACGTCTTATTTTTCTTACTATTATTCTTACGTACTCCTGCCATTTTGGTTACATCCTGAAAACGATTTTACAAAGCTCATGCAATCCTACATATGTATATTGATATTCTCTGGAGCATGGATACCTTGCCAGGGAGGGAGTCGCTCTGGTAGAAAATAGCAGAAGGTTGAGTCCTCGTTGCAGTCTTTGCTTCATGGGTATGATGCCAGCAGACCCTGCCACGTACTCCTTCCTTCAGACTGTGTTGAGGGACGTGAGTCCCAGTCCAGATGGTTGAAGTCTGCGTAGCGAAGTATCAATCCCAGGTTGTTGGGTTTTGTAGCATCGTGCAATTATTACTGTATACCAAACCACTCCCTACATGCATGCATGCATAGATACAAATGCTCTGCAGACCATAAGGTTATTATCCAGTGAACCCACTGCACTCTAAGAATCAAACAGCCATTCATGCGGTCCCACACTGCGTTCCTCGCCTGTAGGTCTTTGGTGCTCGGTAGTCTCCTGGGGTGTGCAGAAGAGCCTGGGGAAATAATCCCAAAGATGAGTTGAACTAGGGCACACGCGCACACAGACGTACCATCAGCGTACACACACATGTACGCACACAGACGTACCGACAGCATACACACACGCATACAGATTTACTGACAGACAGCTTGCACACACGCCGGCACAGACGACCGTCAGACAGGTTACACACGCTCGCACACACCGGAGTTGGACCCTGGTTGGGGTGGATGAGAGCTCCAAACCGAAACACTCCCCTGCAAAACTCAAGAGCGATTCGTAGCTAATTGTCCAAACATGTGGCCTCAAAAGCACTGCTGCGAGGCATACAGGTGTAAGCGTAATTACAAAGCGCTCCAATTTATGTACGGATTGGACCCCTATCTCCGTTGGGCCCGCACACACGCACGTACACGCACGTGCACGCACGTGCACGCACGCACGCGCACGCACGCACGCACATGCTCCAACGACGCGAATCCCCCTTCACTCAGCCGTTTAGACTGCTGGTGGAACAGGTCCTTCTCAATGTACAAAGAAAAAGATCCCCCGTGTAGCCTTAACAGACCGTGAAGGCAAGTGTTGTTAGCGAGCAGCACCAATGAAGGCCGGCATAGCACACGAGGGGTGGGTGGCCAGCACGACGCCCGCCCCACCTTTGTCTCCCCATTGTCGATGTTTACACGCCGCACCAGGTACTCATTTGAGGCTGCGTCGACATAGGGGAGGCCCAGGACTGGTTGAGATAATCGCCAATGGTGTTAGCCGTGAGCGGGAATCGAACTCGGGTCGCCAGGTTTGTAGCACGGCGCGCTAACCGTTGCACTAGCGCTAAATGTACACACACACACATGCACACACACGCACATACGCGTGCCTACAGCAAAAAACAAATATCCGTGTTCCCCTCGCCAGGGGTCATCGGCCCCGGCGATGAGGTCAATTATCGTCTTGTACAACGGACGATGCTGGGCCTCGTGCATGGCCCGGCCACCTTTGTCTTTCCCTCACGCTGCTGTTCGAACAAACTCAGCGGCGTTTCATTCCATAAGCTCGTGAATGCTAGCAAGACTCACGTCACCAATATCTCGCTTTCCATTGATCAGCAAAGCAACCTATGTTAGATGTTTTTGTTAACCTTTACGAAATCCTTAATTTTTTTCTTAAAAATACCTTGTAAATATTTACGTATTGTAGTACAAACACAATAAACGACGGTAGAACTCCTATCTACGATGATTTAATGATGCTGGGCAGCTGCAATTATTAATAAGAAATGCGGAAGGTAAGAGGAGTCAAATATTATAGCTGCTTACATGCATGAACATGAAATACATTGGAAGTTTTATTGCATCTACCCTATAAAAACAAATTGTTTATCTGCCAGCTTTACCGAAACGTGTGATGGTGCGCTGTCCATGGTGGTGCGCTGTCCATGGTGGTGGGCTGTCTATGGTGGCGCGCTGTCCATGGTGGTGCGCTGTCCATGGTGGTGTGCTGTCCATGGTGGTGCGCTGTCCATGGTGGTGCGCTGTCCATGGTGGTGGGCTGTCCATGGTGGCGCGCTGTCCATGGTGGTGCGCTGTCCATGGTGGTGGGCTGTCCATGGTGGCGCGCTGTCCATGGTGGTGCGCTGTCCATGGTGGTGGGCTGTCCATGGTGGGCTGTCCATGGTGGTGCGCTGTCCATGGTGGCGCGCTGTCCATGGTGGCGCGCTGTCCATGGTGGTGGGCTGTCCATGGTGGTGCGCTGTCCATGGTGGTGCGCTGTCCATGGTGGTGGGCTGTCCATGGTGGTGCGCTGTCCATGGTGGCGCGCTGTCCATGGTGGTGGGCTGTCCATGGTGGGCTGTCCATGGTGGTGGGTTGTCCATGGTGGTGCGCTGTTCATGGTGGTGGGCTGTTGTACTATCGGGCCTTGCCACAATCCGCGCTATCACAATCCGAAGCCCATTACAGGGGCAAAACCATGTGCTTCACTACCAAAGCTTATTTGCCACAGTGTACATAGTATAATGCATTTAATGCTCGTGCATTAACCCTTTAAGTGACTCTAGCCAAATGGATTTGTGGTAAAAAGCACAGAACATGATATTTCAGGTTCAAATGCTGGAGGAGGGCACATTCAACAAGTCATCTGTTTTCTGGTTGGCAAAATTATTTCTGGCTCCTGCCATAGGCATGTGGAATTTCCACCACCTGTTGGGAGAACCATCAACAGAGGAGATCGTTCACAAAATCTCACGCAACATTTTATTTTAGATTTTCAACACTATTCATTCGTTTAAACCATTTTTTTTTCATTGGCTAGGTTATGCTTCTCTCATCGCGGCCATATGTATCTTGAAAATCCGCTCTTATGTTTTGGAGTTAAGCTTAGGGCAGTGTGAAGATTTCCACCAATACAAGGCGGCCCGATTTTTTTACTAATGCCGTGGTATTTAAGATCCATAAGTTATGCAGTGAGCATAATGGAGGCCTCTCGTGCTTCCGCTTTCACTTCAGATTCGCGTACCGTGAATCTCGATTTCATGAAGTTGTAGCGTTTGGTCAGATTTTAGTTTGAAACCTTGCGTGGAAAGTTTTACTCAAGGCGCGTTCACACGCCACGGGCCCGAGCGGCAATGCGCTCGCCGCTCAGTTCATATGGTGCCCGTGGTTCAAAACCAGGAGCCGCTCTGGTTAATACTACGGGTGTATAAACAAACAAAAAACATACCTAGCGCTGTCTACTTAACAGTGGACATTAAAGGTCCTGTGATGTTAATTAAAAAAATAAAATAGTAGGCCTCATGTGCCGATGTAAAGGCAAAATATCGCCCCCTTCCTGTGGAACTCCCACAGTCGATGCTGGCCTGGGAAACAGAGTCTTCATGATCGGCGCGAACAGCAAACAACGTATGTACGTTGAACTTCTTTCGCATTGTACGTAGCCAACCATGCTAATCAGAGCTTGAGGGAGGGGTGGGGGGAGTGGCGAATACCCCAGTGCAGGTTGGGGGGGGGGGGGGGTGCGTTCTGTGAGCGTTGCTTTCTCCATCGCGACAGCCCCCCTCTTTGCACGAGGTAAATGCGTCCGCCCCGCAGCGCAACGTCCCAGGTGTGCCAATAAAAAAACGCTGCCACCACGCGATGGGGTCAGCTTTCAATTGCCCTCCGATGCACAACTGCCACCCCCCCCCCCCGACTGAGCACTACGCTTCTAATACGGGCTGCGCACACCGGCGGGGGCTGCCACATCATCCAGATCTGTTCTGCGACGCAGGCTTTTCGCGACCGATGTTATCCATAAAAGATGGGCTTTGTTTTGGGGTTCGATCGCGTGAATAATAACGTGTCGTTAAAACCGCCACCACCCGACGCAGCCAATAAGTAAGAGGTTTGTCACGTAAACAAAACGTGAGGCTGGTTGTGATGACTGGCGAAACGTCCTACTGCAATTGCAAATGTTGGGGTTTACTCTGCAACAGTAACAAATTGGCACGTTTTGTTTACGTAACAAACCTTACTAATTGGCTGTCTGGTGGTGGCGGGATTAACGACACGTTTATATTTACGCGATCTAACCCACAAAAAAACGTTTTTTATGGATCATCCAGATATTTCATGGCAGGTTTGTGAAATTAGCTACTTGACTTACAGCCGCACTAAGTACCTTATCCTTTTTTTCTCTTTAATTGCAAACATTTTAGCACGGCCCTTATTAACAAAAAGAAAAGAGAAATCTTTACGAAATTATGTCTTGTGATTACTTTTTACATTCACGAATTGTCAGACAGAATGTAGCTGTAGAGTAGTTGGGCTTCCTACATTAATATTGTTGGTCTTGGAGTGGCAATAAGAGGGATGCTGGAAGGCAGGGATTAGCTTTGGAAACTTTGGAGCCTAGAAATAACTTTCACTTTGATATCTCTGTCATTTATAATCGATGGGATGAAGCATATGCCGTATTAGGAGGGGAAAAAGGGGTTTGTAATTGCTAAAAAAAAAAGAAACCGATAATATGGCATAACTTTCAAAGGCTTACCCGAACGTTTTAATTATCGGAACTCGGAATTCTGAACGTACATGAAAGTATCTTACGTTTTACATATTGAGGTGATTTAGTCTGCTGCAACAGTGATTTTGGTCTTGGTTATTTGGGACTGTTCTTCTGTTGTTTTGCTGCCTTGCCCAAGCTTTGGGATTTAGTGAACTTATTCAAATCGAACTTATATACTTGATCTATGTTACATATTTATTTTTACCGATTTGCTTTTCTTTCCCATACTTTGCACTCCAATATTTTTTGTCATTGTTTGTTCTAACTTTCTGACCCCTTGCTCCTACTGGACATCTGTGAAAAAAAGAGCTTAATAGCTCATCGCATTCCTCCAGGATAAATAAAGATACCGATTATTCAAAACCACAAATGTGGGTTCCTCGGCTCCACTTACAGGCGTCATCCTCCCTTCAATTGAGCTTCGCGGATACGCTCTGTACGCACCCGTGAAGCATGCAAGCACATGTTAGACCGCCCACGAGGTGCAACAACGTTAAAGACTCGCACGCGCGGCTCTCATAGCAACATCGATCATAACGACGAGTCAGGGGGGGCGATCTCGTTCAAGGGATTTGCATCGCACTTTCTGCCAATTTTCATCGGGCACAATTTCGTGCGTTTTTTTTATGCAAGAAGGAAAATATTTGTGTTCGTCTTAAACGACGCATTGCGTAAGCGCAGGTAAAATATAATTGGGTTGCATTTAGGTCAGGATGGTCATGTCACGTCGGTGCTTTGAGAATAATGCAATGAAATCTATTTGTGTTCTATAAATATTTATTGGCAAATGTCTACGAGAGAGAGAGGGTCCTCTGCTTTGTTGCTGCAGAAGCAGTCATTCATTAGTAGAATTATTTCCTCTCCCTAGAAAATGTCTCACCCAATTATGGAGCATTTGCGCAAAGAATAGATTGCCGCTCAAGATTATGTCGTCAACCAATTGCACTTTATTGTGGAGAGGCGAGGGAGGGGATGGGGGAAGGAAATATATTAATCAGCTTTTTTGCCCAAATGCTTTCTGCTGCCGCGCAGAACAGATTAGAAAATTAAGACCACCCCTGCGAGTGCGCGTTTGTGTGTGTTGGTGTAGAGGTGTTTGTGTAATGCACAATGTGTATATTTACATATGTAATCCCCACGCTTAATCCCCCCAGGGGGATGGGCGGGCGTCAGACCCTGTTGCATGGGGAGGCGTGATGTGATTGTGGTCGCTGGTGGACCTGGGCAGACAGCCCGAGCCAAAGTTGCTTTTGTTTGAACCGCTGTCATTAGGCATCCACGCGCGCCGACTAAATTACAAACACTTCATGCCACGCACAAAGGCGCCGCTTTTCACTGGCTTTATTTCCACTGGGCGGCGTGAAAAGCGGGACAGTATTTAACGCGGGGCATTTTTTTGTGTGTGTCGGCGGCGCGGTCCTTCTTTTGTGTCGCTTCCGAGCAAAGTGCCGTCATAGTGCCCCCTGTAGGCGAGCGGGCGTGCCCCGTGACGGGCTTGCGCCAGCAATGGGCAGCAGCAACATCTCTCCCACTCGTGCGGACTGCCTACCAGTGTCGTTGTTGTTGTTGTTTTTACAGCTCCGTATGAATGTTGTGTTCAAGGTTGTTTTTTTTGTCGTATTTTTTACACGATGGGCAATTTTACTCTTCGTCATCAGCTACATTTAACGTCTTTTTTTTCAGACGTAATTTTCCAAATATTGTTAGCATATTCTTTTTTTCTGAATTCTTAAGCGCGTACAATATCTTATCTTTTTATGAAACTGAGTTTTACCGAATCTGCAGTTGACAGTACGTTTAGATTTGTCCGCAAAGTTGGTTGTACCAAAATAAATGCTAAAATTGATATTTTCGTTTGACGGCTTCTCCCATATTTGTCAACGTTTAGTTACCGGGGTTGTGCGCATTTGTATCCCACAGATAACCAAACAGAAGATGCCAAAGGTAGTGCAGACCCTGCCGCACTGGACAAGGAGGTGGCCAAGGAGCCGTGGGGAGAGGAGGAGAAAGCGTCTGAGAAAGAGACAGGTACAGAGTTGGGTCGCAACACCACGCAGAGCTGCCACCAGTTCAGTCTCCCAGTCACACAAAGACGCAGCCAGCGGCTGCTGGAGTGAGAGCTCGGAAGTGGACTCTGCCTAGGTTTGCTGAACTTCATGGCTTTGATGACGAAGCGCCTCCGGTTAGCACGGTTAACTGCGTACGTTGCGAAAGAAGTTCGATGTACATATGAAGTGCACCGGCCAGTGAGCGTCTTTGCATGGAGAGCTCCCGAGTGAGTGCAGTGCTAGGTGCATATGTTGCCACGGTGTAAGGTGAGTGCACGACGTTTCATTGTGCGGGCAGCATTGCACAAAGCTGTCCTCTGGCTCTGTCCACTTTGACTTTTGTTAGTCTCTTCGTGACGAAAACTATGTGAGGAACGCCCACAGCATGGGAAGCTTTCATTTTAAATGACTTCCAAGTTACTACGTGGATCATTGTATGTGTCTTCTATTGGCACGGTTTGTACACAACCGTGTACACACGGTTGTACACAGGCTGCCGTCCAATACAAACCCGATATGTTTTGGTTATTTATCAGGAAAACATGAATGCATTATTTCCCTACATTAAACAACTTACATTAGTAACACCGTAGCATTAGATTGTATGTCATTGATTATTTTATTAATTTTTTTTAAAATCACTCATTCAATACTGTACCATTTAGGCCTATTTGAGCACTGTAATTATTAAAAAAATTCAAATGTATTTTATAATACACTTTAATTAAGCAAGTGACGTTAATATCCCTTGGAGATGGCTCCAATGGCTTCATAGATCTCGTAAAAACGTATCAGAACTCCTTCGCTGTGCAATAGATGATTCTCTATGTTCTCTCTCTCTCTCGGGCACAAAGCACATGGCTTATTGCATCGCGCGTAATGGCAGAGCACCGGCCTCGTTCATGCAAAATGGGAGAATTGAGACAAAATGGCTTTCGCCTGCGTCACGCAGAGAATCTCATTTTCTGCCGCGGGAGTGTATCCCTGATTTAATGGCCGCTCGGCTGGCTTTCATATTTCGCCCGCGAGATAAGCAGCCGTTTGCACTGGGAGCGGGCGGCGGGGCGGGCGTGGCTCTAGCACTAGCAATGACGTTTCCCCTTCCCCTCGATTTATTTTCACGTTTGCTTACCTCCAAACGTATTAGGCGATTGGCTGTTGGAGCACTACATCTGAAGTTAGTTAGCCGTAATGAGTCAGGGGAATTTACAAAAATTACCTTTTTTTTTTCCAAGGGATGTCTGAAATGGGCTCTTTGCCACAGCTGAAGGATATATCGGCCAGAATGTAATGGGATTCTTTTTTGAGGGGGGACAGGAAACTAAAAAAAAATCTATTTTGATTTACATATTCATAGAAAAACGTTAACATTTTTTAGCGCGATATTGAATTTGAACGTAACCCCCCACCCCATCACTCTTACAGAGCAGCGGTTTTGCAGCTAAATGTACACCTCGGTGATTGTGACGGGTCGTAGCTGTGCATGCTGTCGCTGCCGTAGGTGGAACCCCTGAGTGTCATCATATTGAGCAGCGTCAAAATAAGGAACGCAGCTTCCGTGCACCGCAGGGTTTTTTTTTCGTCAATCACTCGTTCCACTGTTGCACGACTCTGCCCATCCGACCGGAGTGCAGCTGCAATCGTAGTAAGTGTGAGTCGACAGCCTGGGATCTTGTAGTAGTAAAAAAATAATAATCGCATTTACATTTCACTCCACAACAGATATCCCCACGCCTGTTTAGAGCTTTTGATCAAAGGCTGCAGTGGGTATCACAGGACGCTTTAAAATGCATTTTGCCTCCAAAAAAAGGTTTCTTGGATTATGCAGCGAAGCTATGATAAGATGCAAATACATGTAGAGTTAATGACTGTATTAACAAAATGCATCAAGCCCTGCTCCTGTACTTTAAAGCTTCAAAAGATGAAAAAGGGAAATGGATGCGGGTGGAGCGGGAGCTTCTTTGATGGGTACACGGCAGCATAATAGATTTGAAATCTCAAATATAATGATTTGACATAACATCGGTTGCTCTAACCTCTGTAGGAGGCTTACAGAGTAAATCCCGCTGATGTATTTTTAAACATTGGTGCTTATCGCACTGTTGTGTCCCCTGATACACACACTTACCCATTTTAATTTAAGTGCAAAAAAAAATGCACATCATTGTGCAAAGAAACCCTTATCCAGATGACAGGGGCATACTGGATTTTTTTAATCTTCCCATCATGTCATTTTCTGCAAACCCCTGGCATCCCCCTCCCCTCTCCTCTGCTTACATAGCACTCCCTCCCCTCCGCCGTCTGCCCCTGCTGCCCAAATGCATCTCCCGAGACGTGTCTGTCTTTCTAGTGTTTCCTATAAATTACCATAATTTAAGAACGTTGTCAGGACAAAAGGCTCACGAGTAACGTGGCATCGGAGCATTTGCCAACCGGCCACGCTCGTGGCCTCCCCTCCGTCACCCGCTAACGAAGCGCCCCGGGTTCGGTGTGCCTCGACGTTGTGCCGTGATTATTGAGCGAGAATAAAAAAAAAAACCTTTTTGGATGTTTAAATTCGGCTGCGTATCGCCACTGTGGAAATGCTGTAATGCACGTATACCCACGTCTATTTTATTTTCTCCGAGAACATTTTCAATTTATATCTGAACAATCATACAGAAGGCCCTTTTTAAATTGTTCTTTAATGAAGTCATAATTGAATTGCAAGGCCCGAATGAAATATTGTCAATTCTTCGCTCGCAACAACAAGCCGCGACATTTTATTTATACCGACGCACAACATAAAGCTGCATTGTTCTCCTCTCCGCAGCCTGCCCTATTATCGTATATTAGTTTTTATGTTTTATATATATACAGAATGCGTCTCGTGTTTCCAATGGAAAGAAAACATATGCGTGCAATTGAATATCTAAAAAAACAACTACTTAAAATCTAGATCGCACAACAAAGAACAAAAGGTAACCACGAAGAGGGTGTTTGATTATTTTGCGTAACATGGCGATCCTTCTCGGGGGGTGGGGGGGTGGTGGCGGAGGCAAGCCGCGCGTCAGTTCCTCAGTGCAGGTTCAAATCAGCGCCGTGCTCGCGTTGCCGTTCTTTGCGTGCGTAATGCAACAAGGTGGGGGGCTCCCCATTACACGCTTGGCTTGTGGTGGGGGCGGGTGAGAGGGTACGGAGGCACCGAGCACAAACTGCGGGGCTGCACTTCTCTCTCGTGCACCTGATGATCGTGCGCAGACGCTGCTTCCCGCTAGCGTAGCCAGGCACTGTGCGGAGGCGGGCGGGGGCCTTTTGGTAAAGTCACCGGGTGGTGGGGCGCGGTCGAATCTCGCTGCGTTTGCACCTCGTGCCGCGTGAAGGCGATCTGCGGTTGTTGCGACTATGAGGAATTTGAGAGAGAGAGAGAGAGACCGAGTCGTGCCCAGCATCACACGCCGGTGGGCAGCAGCTTGTACCCGCGTGGCCGTTTAGCGTTGAATACGTGCGGTGCGAAGGGAGGTGTACATAATACATAGCTACCGAACATTTTTGGACAGTGCCCCCTTTGGCCTTTGCTTGTACGCCGCTGCCAAAAGAGTCCCTCATTTTTTTTGTTTTGCGCGCGAAGCGAAATTGCGCGCACACGCTTATTTTTGTTATTGCTTTGGAAATGTTCACGCATTTTGGCCCTACTCAGTTTGATGATGTTAAAAGCTGAGGAATCTCACTTTATGAAGACCAGAACAAGTCCAGGCTAAGCCCAATCGACTTAAAAATCCCATATGAACCGCGCTACTGTTCTCTCTTTTTTTATGGTGGACATTCATTCTACGCAAGTGAGAGCGCAAGTATCTTCCCACCAGCGTGCACACACGGAAGTTGACACACAGAGGCTGAGACTCGAGAGCCAACGGTTCCACCTGTAGACCTCACATAGTGCCGGGAGGAATGAGTAAAATGTTTTCAGAGTGCATTTGCACGTCTCTCCTTCATGTGTAAAATATGGCGAATGCTCCACTAAGTGTGCCCAAAGAAAATCAACAAACTTTACTCCACAGAGAGCGATGGACAATGTAAGACCCGGAGCCATTTGTAAACGTGAAGCGTCTTGCACGTTTAGCGGGGCACGGCACTCGCAATAATAAAGGTTATTGTTATTTTAAATCCGCAAATGGCCCATGAAGGCACGTTTGCAGCTCGTTGGCGTAGACGAGAAGTAATCTACACGGGCGCCACCGGTGACACTGGAACGCTTCCAAAGATATCGGCCAAAAGCTGTTCACGTTTGGAGAGACTTCTAAGCTTTTGGGAAAGTAAAACAGGTTTTTGGTGTCTAACGGGGGGAATAGGCCATAACCAAACAACCCCACTCTCATAGACGTTACACCACATGCTGTGGCAATCGCTGATGTGTATATATATACGGCTCATTACCGGTATTTTGGAATTATTAGTCATAGAAAACTTCAACCGGTATCCAGGCTGCGAATACCGTTCACAAATTGAATTTCGTTTGGATCAGAGTGTTGATTCATTCTTCCACTGGAAGGAATATGCCCGTAAGTGCGGTATGCTGGTTTTTGTGGCAATTATGGCACAACCCCAGTTGTGTTTGGAAATGTGGTCGTGATTAGGGCATTGGTAAATGTTGATTTTGTGGAAGTTGTGATTGCATGAAATCTGATGTTATTTACATTTTTTTCCGAGCACTTAACAACAAATGTTTACCAAAAAATATTTTATCCTCCCCCACCCCCCCAAAAAATCTAGAATTATACGAGCGCTTCTATGATATAAACGGCACTGATTTTAAGCAACACCTAATTTAGAAGGCTCTCACAGTAAATAAATAATACGCTAGTTCTTAAAACTATAATTTTATTATTATTATTTTACTCAGGAAGCATCAATGGGGCTTAAAACTCCTTTAATGAAGGTCCGACTTGGTCATGTTTAGAAAATTCTCTTTCTGAGTGTTTCCATGCCTCGAGATATGTCGGGAATATGAGCCCTGTTCCTTATTTCCCCCCCTGCCCCCCGCGTGCATTTGTCGAGATTAAACTACGCACAGATGCTTCTCAAACCCACTTGCTAGAGGTTGTCTCCAGGAAGACACCGCACACTGCTTGCCACAGGAGGAAGGTACCACTGCGCATCACGCTCCCATTTCTGGCGTGATCCACCAACCCTTACCTGCAGCATGTTGCGCGCACAACGCGTGCCGTCAAAAAAACAAAGTCATCATTTAGGGTTCCAAATTGTTTTCAGACTTCCGCACTGCCGGAAAAGAAACTTCTGCCGGTTATAGACGCATTGTTCTTTACCTCCTGAGCCGAGAATCAACAGGGCCTGCCACGGCGGTGTAGCAACGGTGAGCGCACCGGACGCGCTATCCCGGGATTCGTGGTTCGATTCCTTTTGCTGGCACCGCGGTTGCTACAGTGGGGCAGCTTTCTTAAATTCCCGCCACCTCTGTCCACCAAGCAGCATCACGGGTACTCCACTGTCAGTTGACAGGTTGCCCGGTGGGGTAAAGTGCAGGTATGGCCCACCTCTTTCCATACGACTCGGTCGGTGTGGAAGAGTAGAACAGATGCCCTTAGCTCCGTCTGGCGGAGGTCCTCCATTGTCACCAGTGATGTGAGCAATTGCAGCGCTGCACCTTTGCCTGTTACCTTAACTAAGAAACGATGGGGGGTAGAAAACCCAGTTTTGACTGGAGCTAAAAACGACATGAATATATAAATATATTTACATTTCACTGGGTAGGCCCACTGAGCTATATCGCCATTTTTCAGAAGTCACCTGGCCACAAATGATAGCTGAATGGAGTGACATATCATATGGACATGTATAGCAGCCAAATACTATAAACGCCTATTGATTCTAAATGTGGAAGGAAAAACCCAAGGACCCAGAGAAAAATCCACGCGGCCCCGTGCGAACTCCAAGTATACAGCAGGCGTCAGGGTCGGAATTTATCCCATGGCCTGCTACATACCAGGCGAGGGAGTTAACATCTCCTAGCCATCGTGATGATGATGATGAGCGAGAGAGAGAGACGCAGACTCCAAATATACATCAGCAGGCAACATCAGGGTCGGGATCGAACCCACGACCTCCTGCCTATCAGACGAGGTAGTTAACATCTCCTAGCCACCACGGAAGCCCTCGCCGTCGCGCCGCTCGCTCCGTTCGGAACGCCGCATTCGCCGGTGCGCGTCCCTAAGTCTGCGCACTGCTTCGCGTTCGCCTTCGGACGGAGACGCTGGGTCAGGTGCTCCGTTGTTAATGCGGATCGTGAGTGCAGCCCTGTCTCTTGTCCCTAGGTGGGTTTGAGCAATTTCAGTAATGGGCCATTAGCGTGTTGACCGCCAGGCGTCCGTATGATAGGGCTAACCCATTGGAATCAGCCTCGGCGGGTAAAAATAATGTTGGCAGAATGCAAAAAAATAAGTAGTTTTGCTCATTTTACACGAATAACTTTTTTTTTGCATCCAGGGAAATAGCAAAGGATGTAGGTTTATGTTCACCAGATGGCTTTAATGTTTAACAATGTGGTGCAAAAGCTTGAAGTAGATGCCAGTGCTTTGTGAATGCTGTCTGATTCCGTGATTGTGCTTACACTGTCTGGGTCCCGCTGTTTAAATATCTGTGGCTTCAGAGAGTATCGTGGGGATGTATGATATGGGTAAAATATATTTAAGGTTTCCCCCTCCCATCAATTGAATTTGGGAGTTTTCAGATGAAAGTGGGTTTCAAATGTATTTAAACTCGTTTTACTTTGCTGCAACGATACTGGTTGTTTTCTGTTTTGTTTGCACAGCGACGGTTTTACTGTTATCCATTTTACATTTTAGTAAAAACATTTTCCTAAATATTAATTCCTGCAAAATTAAAACACTCGCATCAGTCTTTTGTGATTCGTTCTAATAATTTTACATAAAGTAGCCTTCAAATATCCGTGCTCTTTTAGAATTGCTCACAAAGCTTGTGCATTTTTATATCTTCACGTGTACATTGAACAACACCTTCAACACGCAATATTATATACAGCTATACATCACGTGCAGGTTAAAATCACTGATAAAGTGGACCCAAAATAGTTGCACAATAAATATTGGCAATGTACAACTTGCTAAGTATTTCTTTTTAAAAATAATTACAAAAGTATATTTGGCTTAATTGTTATATCATCAGGATATAATGATTTACACCGTAAACAAGTCAGAGACTTGTCATGGCTGTTGGTCACAGTAGGGTTCATGAATTATGTTTGTCATTGCACTACATGCAGAAAATATCTTGCTATGAATCTGTGGAACCCATAATGGTATAAACGTACATGAATCAAAATATAATTTCTTACACGCATGATGCAATGCATTGCATTATGCGCATAGGACCCAATTTTAATCAATCAATTGTTACATCCATATCATTCAAGGTCAACATTTTCCATTGGTTACTGTGAAATGTGACCAGTGTGGAGGAAGACAGAGTGAACTACGAACATGTGCTTGCAGAGGGAGTCGTACCGCTCTTACTGTAGTGAGTAGCAGCTTCTAAACATTGCGTATGATTGTATATATGTTGAACTTATTCCACACGTTACATAAACAACCATGATAATCACAGGTGTGGCGGAAGGACAACAAATGAGTTTTAAATCTGGATATAAAAGTGCATAGCTCCAGTGGTTTCCTAATATCGGAAGGAAGGGCATTCCAGACGGCCACAGAAGCGCATCTGAAAGCAGCGTTACAGTCACCGTCTTTGTTCGATGGCCAACCAAAAGCCGCTGCGAGGATGACGAGAGTTGGGTACAGATACATACAGACAATGCTGGCAATGTTATGGTAGAAGACTGTAAACAACTTGGCAGGTTCGGAAAGGATGTGGCAAGAGAGCATTATACAGTGAGGGAAAAAAAGTATTTGATCCCCTGCTGATTTTGTACGTTTGCCCACTGACAAAGAAATTATCAGTCTATAATTTTAATGGTAGGTTTATTTTAACAGTGAGAGACAGAATAACAACATAAAAATCCAAAGAAACGCATGTCAAAAATGTTATAAATTGATTTGCATTTTAATAAGGGAAATAAGTATTTGACCCCTCTGCAAAACATGACTTAGTACTTGGTGGCAAAACCCTTGTTGGCAATCACAGAGGTCAGACGTTTCTTGTAGTTGGCCACCAGGTTTGCACACATCTCAGGAGGGATTTTGTCCCACTCCTCTTTGCAGATCTTCTCCAAGTCATTAAGGTTTCGAGGCTGACGTTTGGCAACTCGAACCTTAAGCTCCCTCCACAGATTTTTTTTATGAGATTAAAGTCTGGGGACTGGCTAGGCCACTCCAGGACCTTAATGTGCTTCTTCTTGAGCCACTCCTTTGTTGCCTTGGCCGTGTGTTTTGAGTCATTGTCATGCTGGAATACCCATCCACGACCCATTTTCATTGCCCTGGCTGAGGGAAGGAGGTTCTCACCCAAGATTTGACGGTACATGGCCCCGTCCATCGTCCCTTTGATGCGGTGAAGTTGTCCTGTCCCCTTAGCAGAAAAACACCCCCAAAGCATAATGTTTCCACCTCCATGTTTGACGGTGGGGATGGTGTTCTTCGGGTCATAGGCAGCATTCCTCCTCCTCCAAACACGGCGAGTTGAGTTGATGCCAAAGAGCTCCATTTTGGTCTCATCTGACCACAACACTTTCACCCAGTTGTCCTCTGAATCATTCAGATGTTCATTGGCAAACTTCAGACGGGCATGTATATGTGCTTTCTTGAGCAGAGGGACCTTGCGGGCGCTGCAAGATTTCAGTCCTTCACGGCGTAGTGTGTTACCAATTGTTTTCTTGGTGACTATGGTCCCAGCTGCCTTGAGATCATTCACAAGATCCTCCCGTGTAGTTCTGGGCTGATCCCTCACCGTTCTCATGATCATTGCAACTCCACAAGGTGAGATCTTGCATGGAGCCCCAGGCCGAGGGAGATTGACAGTTCTTTTGTGTTTCTTCCATTTGCGAATAATCGCACCAACTGTTGTCACCTTCTCACCAAGCTGCTTGGTAATGGTCTTGTCGCCCATTCCAGCCTTGTGTAGGTCTACAATCTTGTCCCTGACATCCTTGGAGAGCTTTTTGGTCTTGGCCATGGTGGAGAGTTTGGAATCTGATTGATTGATTGCTTTTGTGGACAGGTGTCTTTTATACAGGTAACAAGCTGAGATTAGGAGCACTCCCTTTAAGAGTGTGCTCCTAATCTCAACTCATTACCTGTATAAAAGACACCTGGGAGCCAGAAATCTTTCTGATTGAGAGGGGGTCAAATACTTATTTCCCTCATTAAAATGCAAATCAATTTATAACATTTTTGACATGCGTTTTTCTGGATTTTGTTGTTGTTATTCTGTCTCTCACTGTTCAAATAAACCTACCATTAAAATTATAGACTGATCATCTCTTTGTCAGTGGGCAAACGTACAAAATCAGCAGGGGATCAAATACTTTTTTCCCTCACTGTAGATCTCATGAAGGAGATGAGGTTTCAATAGGATGGGTCCGTGTACGGCATGGAGGAGGGCAGGTTACGGAGAATGGCATTGGGGGGTAGCTCCCAGAGCTCGGAGACGAATGGGAATCCCACAGCCACAAGAGGGGTGATAGTGCAAGAGCAGACCTCGGAGGTCAGATGCTAACGACTGTGCAGCTGCTAAGGAGTCTAGCAGAATGAACAAAGTGATAGCAACGTGCGGTGGCATCAACGACGTTGGCCGGGTTGACCTCTTGACCTCTTGACCTCTTGTTAGGTCTGCCTTTGTTGATGTGGCATTTGAAGATTCCTGCAGAGATAAAGTACGTACCATTCACAATTTCATTAAATGACGTCTCAAGTTATTGTTGGGCAAATAAGGAGTAGGCTAGACTTAGTATGCAAGTTAAGCGATCCAACTTTAGAGTCTTAATTACAATTGTTTTAAAAAGTGTTTTCTTATTTTTATTCAGGATGTTATTGGAATAGATTCATGCTGGAGTTTCAACAGCGTAGTGCTTGACCCAGTCATTTAATACCGTGTCATTTTCACCGAGACGTATGGAATGGGTAAATTAATGTCATTTAATCCGTTGTTGAGAACCCATTGAGATTCTCCATTTATTTTTTGTGAAGGAGGCTGGTCGCACAGCGGCATTGTTGGTTTTTTTTACGTTTGGTTGCGGTTCATTGTTATATTTGGTCTACAGGCTACAATGCCGGCTACTTTTGCAGACTGTCTTTGGGGGCCTTTGACATTTACTTTGTAACAGATGCCACATTCTTTGTCATTCTCGAGAGAAATAGATGGTGGCTGAAATTGAACCATCAACTCCACGCCAACTGGCTCACTGACGAGCACGCTGGCCGCCAAGGCAGGCCACCTTATCACCCGTGAATAAACGTGTCGCCTCTTTTGGCAAACGATGAATGTACGGCACTCACAAATTGAATTGTATTTCCCTCGGCGGAGCGTCCTCTGTATATCAAAAAGGTCGAAATATCTCTGCGTGAGTCGCATGATAGTCTCCCCCTGCGAGTAGGCCTCAGACGCTGCCGGAATGGAGGCACGGGAGATTTGGTCAAGGTCTGGGGGATGGCATTCTCTGCCTTGCCCCCCTCCGCGTTTGTCGTGCACCGTTTGACGCCGCTATTCACAGCCGCTACGGCAATTATTGTCATTTCCACGGGCGCGCAATCGGCGCTTTTTGTTTGCTAATGAAACAAAATTATTGTGTCTGCCGCCACTCTCGTCCAGAGTGCCTTGAAGGTTCTGAATGGTTGGCACCACCTGTGCAAAAGGGGGCCCGACTTTATGAAGAGTATAACTGTGGCGGTTATAAAGTTCCCTCCTGTTTTCGATTTGGATATATACCGGGTGGGGAATAAAAAATATATATATTTTGTAATGCACACCTGTTGCGTGAACCGGAGCGCAATATTAGGTCGAGAACTCTTGAGGCGCGGAGACGGAGCTCAAGGAAAAGGAGACGAGCGGAATCAATTTACGCTCTTTTTTTCATACTTCAACTTTCCACCTTAAGTGAAAGTTTTGCACTCAGAATCGAGTTAAACGTCAAGCTATATATCATGTATAGATCGTGGTAGCACTGTCCAGCATTAATGCTGCGCATATTACCTTGTACAGAAAAACAGCAACTGAATTGTCAATTCATTACCCAGCGTACCACACATACCTGCAACTCGGGACATTGCTTGTACTTGGTGCAAGTTGAGCTTCAAGTTTCAAGCAGCTTGACCCATCCCCAGCATGTACGTACACCTGTACGCTGCGCCTGTACGCGCATAGCATACACAGCGAAGTCAAACTATTTTGAGGTTTGTGGTTCTCGTCACGTGACTTTATACATAGCTCGAGAGGTTCCCACTGGAGCCCGGTGGTACGCGGTGGCCCTCGCGATGGCACCTGCGAGCGACGGTGTAGCGCGACACAGATACAGCGGTACACGGTGGCCCTCACGATGGCACCTGCGAGCCACGGTGAACCGAGACACAGTTATGCAAGCGAATGCTAATGCACTGTGCACATTTAAAATTGGCGCAGTAATTGACATCATTAACAAGGTGGATTTTAGTGTTTTTTTTTTTTCAAATGTAGCATGTCCAACGTGTCATTGGGTTATTGGAATTAGATGGGATGGGAATTACTTTCATGATGATCCCGATATGCAGTTTGGTTGCTGCTGCTGCTATATATGAGATATATATATATATACCCTTTTATAAATAAATTAATGTTCAACCCTTGAAACCTGGATGCCACTGGTTACTTGTAATGTTGGGTGTTACAAATGCTAAGGTTCATTTGTGTGTTCCTGGGTAGCCCTTTGTACCCTTTGCGTTAATTGTAAATTACTCAGACTCGGGACATGTTAGAATGTTGGGCATGTGTGCCGTCTTATCTTGTATGCTTTGCAGTGTGTGTTAACTCTGGCCGTGTGTATCACTAGTCTCCAATCATGAACGCAATGATTTTATAATTTCACTCATTTCTGCTGGTCATTGGTAACATTACTTTTAATTGTTCCACTTGCGTCTTCCGCACAGTGCGTTGCTTGCAATTGTCTTTCTTCCTCACTCAAAGTTGCGACAGGTCCCCCGAAAAAACACGATTTAGTCGGCCGAGAGCTAAAAAAAAAATCCCAAGCGGTAAATAAAAAGAAACTCCAGATGAGACCGAAAGACTCGCAGGCATTTCCGGTGCGGAGCAGCGCAGAGGGGGCCCCGCATGGTGCCCTGGCCTCTGGAGCCATCCCGATGATTACGACAGCCCTCCCTGAGCGCAGAGGCCAAATCATCGCTGCACAGCGAGGAACCTCTCTGAAGCACCTGCTGGCTATCTGTGCGCTACGCCTCCGTCTGGGTCGTGTTGTTCCCTGGCTCAACGCCATGTTCCAATCGCAGACAATGTGTGTGCGCGTGCGCGGGAAATACGAGTAAAATCCAACGGGTGGGATTTAAATCACAAATCGTGCAGCATTGTCGCAACTGAGTGCGACTGATCTTGTCGGAGGCCGGAGGCTCATCAGAATTGCATTGGTTTGTAATATCGTATGGCGGTGGGGGGTGGACTGCATTGTGATGCCAAGTCGTAGATAGAGGCTTGGGGTGTGAGGGGGCCACGAGATGGCAGTACAGCAGCGGATTGTTTAATACATCTGTGTGATGCTTTTGCGTATTACCGTTTGTATTCGTGGGGTGTCTGCAACTGCTCCAATGTCCTACCACTTGGCACCCAATAGGGCAATTGGGCAAAGAGTATTGAGACTCGGTGAAATTCTTCTGGGCAAGGGGCATTATTATATAATTATTATGATAGCTTTGTTTATTAGTTGCCCTCACCTATAGCTGTACACCTAGCCCACTGTTACACGTACATTTATACATCCCCATACCATAGTGTCCCATTTCTATGACACTGGACACTACGGCTTGTAATTAAAGTGTACGTCCAGCTGTCGGTGCACGTCTCCACGATCGTGGCAGCGCCACGCTGTGCGTGCCGTGACCACCGTAACGGTACCCCGTATGGAAGGCTCCCCCGGTAACATGGCTGTCCAAGTCACTTGCGCCTCCACCGCCCCCAGGTGTCCACCATCCTCTGCTCTGATTCATTTTCTCCCTTCCCTCCCCGTGCATCTCATCCATTTCCCCAACCGCGGTGTCACCATTGTTTTGTCCTCCCTGGTCTCTCTGCCATGGTGGCGAGATGTTAACGAACTCGCCGAGTCTGCAGGAGCTCATGGGTTGGACGCTGACCCTGACGCCTACTGCTGCTGTGTATTTGGAGTTTGCGTGTCTCTCCCCCCGTGGTCGTGTAGGATTTGTCTCCGGGTCCACGTTTAGAAACATGCCTTCAGAGTATATGTCTGTAATAAATGTCCACGTGATGAGCCACTTCATTCAGCTATGATTTGTGACCAGGTCGCTTCTGAAAAATAGCTAGTGGGCCTTTCCTGGTAAGATATAACTATAACATGTGTGATGTCACCCGCATGCGGCAGCGTTACGCAATGTTCCTGCTGACGTCACGCATCCCCCCCCCCCTCCGCGTAGGCAGTGTATTAATCCAAGACAAGGATCCAAGTCCTGGGCGAAGCCGGGTAGTAAAGCTAGTAGGTTATATGTGGTCATCGTCCTACACAGCGGAGTGCAGTTTACCAATGTAAAGGGGTTCTGTACTCAGCTCCGGTCATGTGATGTTTCAGAATATGGTTCCCACGTGGTAAACGTCATCACATCCGAATTTTAACGGGCATTTCCATGTCGAGACTCGAACCTCAATATAATAATAACAAAAAAAGAATGTTGAACAATTCAAATGTAAACCAAAAATGTTATTCTGAATGTGGTATTTTGGCACAAATCTGGACCGTTCCTATGCACGCAAGGAAAATGCATTTATTGCACAATAGGTGCTTGCGTGTTTGTAAGCGTGTTAATTGCGGTACTCCTAAGGCGGGTGCCGTGGGGCGAGGAGATGTGATCTCCCTCGCCCGCTACGCAGGAGGTAGTGGGTTCAATCCCGACCCTGTTGTATATTTGGAGTTTCGTTCTCCCCATGGTTGCGTGGCATTTTCCTTCCACGTGCGTTTAGATTTTTTGGCTACTCTAAATTCCGACATGTGATGATAAGCCACTTTGATGAGGTATTATATGTCAGAATCAGAGTATTTATTTATTGTGCTACTATTGAGCCATTAATTTTATAATAACGATGCCAATCTAAAAGCCCCGCTACTCATCCAGGCTTGCGTAATCAGTGCAGCTGTTTACCCAGGCAAGCCTCTGGACAACCTTTGTTTCTCTAGATAGCTACCAGTCCATTCGCTACGAGACTGAGGGGGCTTTACCTCAAGTTATTCAGGGCATATCGTGCGTGGTATATTCCATTGTAGTTGCGTGCGCTTGTAAAACTTTGTTCGCAGTATCTCGGCTTCACCCCGGCGCTTCGTCGCAACTCTCTCGCAGATCTCGCATCGGAGGCTTCCGTTTGATCTAATGGACGTTACATAGTAGGTGGCAGATCGAGATAACTGCTAGTCATTCTCAGTCAGGGGATGCCCAGAGGTTGCGGGAAAACATCTCGGCAGTGGGAAGTACATATCTCAAATCTTGCTCCCAACTGATATCAGTTTGTATTTTTTGCTCAGAAACACTTAATGGCATTTGAAGGCAGCAGTGTCAGCAGACCGCTGCAAATGCCAATAATGATAAGGGAGTGTAGAGAACAATGACAGCATTGCTCACTGTGCTGCTGACCGGGACACTGCAAGTCATACCTATGAAAGCGAGCGTCTTACAGCAACCTATTAATCTCATTCAACAAGAAAAACGTATTTAATTTTTTTGGGCTAGAGAGAAAATGGGCAGAGTGCTGTCTCTGTCGTCAGAAAGTGAGGAACCGGTTGCCTTTTGCAGTGGAACGTCACGAAACGAATGTGCCGATTGGCTCGCGAGAACAAGCAAACGGCATGCCACCCAGGTCACCGGGTGGTGTGTCTCCTCCGTTTCTTATGTAGAAGGTGTGAGTGCAGCTCTGCAATTTACTTGCTCGCTCCACTGCTGGCTGACGGCCCCTCCACTAGTGGGAGCTCTGGAGAGTATTTGTTATACTCTTCCACACTCACCCGACGTATTGGAAGAGGTGGATTGTACCCACGCTATAACCCACGACTAACTGCGGTGAACCCATTCATATTGCTGGGCGGACAGAGGTGGGGTGGGGGATTTAAGAAACTTGGAACGTTGTTTGAACCGCTGAGCCAAGAGATGGAATCGAACCGGTGACCTCTGGATTGCACCTCCGATTAGCGTACCGTTGGCTACGCAAGGTGCGAAAGAAGTTCAACGTACATAGATTGCAAAGGCCACAGAGTGCTGACCGTTACCCCACGGTGGCGGCAGTCTTCGCTTCTCGGTTAAACAAGGTAAACATTTCTCGTTTATTGTTCTAGACATATTCTTTGGATCTTTCGGTAAAGTCACGTAGATAGGTTCAAAGGAAAGAACCAAAATGACAAAAAAAAGCTACGACGTTTCGATCGCTACACAAGCGGTCGTCATCGAAAAAAGGGGGTTGCGATCGAAACATCGTAGTTTTTTTGTCATTTTGTTCTTTCCTTTGAACCTATCTACGTGACTTTACCGAAAGACCCAAAGAATATGAATTCCTGCAGTCACGAAAGCTTTTAAGTCAAGATTTGTTCTCGACATTTCTATATCTGCTGCAAATCAGTCATAACCGTTTTTTGGCATTTTTTTTCATGTTGTTACCGGAAATACGAAAAAACACGACTTTAACAGCACTATTGTAAATGTCTGACCCGTCATTGGCTAGCGAAGCAGTACAGGGCCTCTGTGGGATCAACTCAGCCTCATATGAGTATCTATTTGGGCATATATTCGCATTGGACGTGTTAATACAAATATTTTAGCTTTGAAAACAAATGTTATTGACAGATTTTCTTCACCAAGGCAATTGTTATATATGTGCATCATTTAAATAGGCCCACTTTAAGATGGGATTTGCAATAGGGTGGCTGCAAGGTTCATTGTAAGTTCACCATTATGAACGCGCACAGAACGCTTTGTCTGGGTGAGTTTGCAGCCCAATTCTGAAACCACACGCACACTTAGGGTCCAACACAGCTTTCCTCATAGCACACAACATTAACGATACTAGTCTATAATAATAATAAAAATACATGTGGCCACCACATTTTATATATATTTTAAATTCTATGCAAGACAAAGCATAATTTAAAATGCAAAAGACACTGCATTTTCTTGTAAAGATGGTAATATATTTTAGGATGATGATGGATTGAGTCTTGCAAGATTTTATGATGTTTGTCATCGTTTCACGAATACTACACGAATGTGTTTGTTTGTTCGCAAATTATCAATCTCATATATGTCATATAATAAGAATGATTAGCATGAGTTATTTCTAGCCCCTTGTGAATCCCCTGCTGGACCAAGGACCCACCATCCTGTGTTGGTCGTGGTGATTTTTTTTTAGCATACTTCACCACGCCGGTCTGTATGGGTGCATCAGGGTGGGGTCCCCGACCAGACGGATTCCAATATACTGAAGTGTTAGTTATGGCCCGGAATCGAACACATTCATAGCACAGTGCACAGACCGCTGTCCGCTTGCTGTCCCCCAATGTACTTCATAGTGCGCGTGAATCCAAATCCAGAAGTACATTTGTTTAATTCCTTCACGTGTATTTATTTCCTATGCATTAAAAATGTCCAAAACTAGGCTCTCAGACTTCCACTTTTGGCGTGGGTCTTGCATTACCTGGACTCTATACATTGACTTGTGTGTTTTATAACAAATCAAAGCCACCTTAGGTTACATTTGTAAACTAGCATCTCCAGGTTCAGGTGAGCAACATTGAACAGATAACAAAAGTGTTTTTAGGATCTCATTCCGTCTCGGACAATACGCCTGCACGGAGATGGTTATGCTTATGAGATGAAGGCAAAAATCGCGAATTTGAGTAGGGTATAGAAGGCCCTCTGTATAGCAAGCCGCTGTGTAACATGGGCTCTGGAGAGATGTGTCATTACTTTAGATTGCCCCGTGTCCAAAGAGCCTTCTTCCACTTGAATAAAACATCAAAGGTTACAATAATGCAATCTACATGCAGATGGGGTAGGCATTTTAAAGCATTATATATTTATATATTTGAGCAAATGGCATGAAAAATGCCGTGGTTCCATTATTGCCTTCAAAATGTGGGTTTCTTCAAAATGGATTTCGGCAATTTTTGAATGTGCATTAACACGTTTCATTAATTTATTTCAAATAAAGTAGGATTTTCTTCTGGTCTGCTGACAGGGATTAGAAATTAAATCTGTTTGGCTTTCAGACAGATCAGTTTTGGAAAAGATCTTAACACAACTTATTTTGCACAGGGCACAGCTTAGCAAGTCTCCAGCAATTAGTAAGATGCTCTACGGAACTGGGTACATGCAAGCGCCAGCCTTTCTCTTTTCCATGAGCGATGAAACATATTAAAGCAGATATAGATTATTGGATGCAAGATTTAACACTTATTGTAATGGATTTGTATTGGTCTCCGTTCACATTGTCTATGTACGAATCGCAAGCTGTCAAGATCACGCAGCTTAAGGTAACGTACGATTTGCCTCGAACACCGAGGCTGTCGTATGAGCAGAAATACAAAGAGCAGATCCCCGGTGTGTTCGCGATTCTGCACGTGAACTATGGACTGCGAGGTGCGTCCACGGGTTGGCGTGGAGACTCATTTGGAACCCCGCGCGCGTGCAACTCCCGTTTAGCTCGCCCCCCTCGGCCGTGGCCGGACGCGTGCGCACGCTCTGACGAGGCACAAAGCCGTCACCTGTCCGTCATGCGAATGTAAACAAGGCCCTGGACATGTCGTTGATTAGAAAGCCCGCTTTCCCCATCTCATTAATAAGAGGCAGAGCGCGGCGTACTGTACCGCTCTGATTTTCAAGTGTGTGGTGAATCTTTCAATGCGGCTGGAATCTAAATGCCTTCATCGTAACGCCGTTCAAGTTCGTATCGCCATTTCAATGTAGGTGCAGGGGGCCTTTGCATAAATGAGCAAAATCATGGCAGTAATTTCTGACATGAAAGGGTTTGTTTGGCCCATGACAATGCCCCATTGCATCACGGACACCGTTGATTAAACGATACAGGTGTTGCCGATGTGTTGTGGAGCATTTAATTTTGCTTAGTTGTAAATTTAAATGGGAATACCAGCCTAGTAGGGGCTCACTGCTGTAGTTGTAATAGTTATAAATGAATTTTTACAAAAATGCTGATTTAGTCTGTTAATCTGTGTGTGTGGTTTTTCTTTTGTAAAATCGCAAAGCTTAGCAACATAATGATGTATAATCCATATCAAAAACAAGTTGGCATTCAGAGACGGTGGTGATTTATTGAAAACTAATTTTTGGATCCGAGTAATAATAAAATAAATCTAAATGGCATTTCATAACACTAAAAACTAATGATGGCCTCACTTGAAAGCGCTGCCATCATGACACAATGCTCGTACTGATGCATAAAGCTTACTCTTTGTAAAGCCTGTAAAAAGTCCTGTATCCACGTGTGACCGGTGCATTGATAAAGTACTGTGTGTGCGTACGTGTACAGCCCTTTGTCGATCCACTGTTGGAAGACAGCCTCCCCACACCGTGGGGATTGTTTCGCCATACCTCACCACGCTGGCAGAAACATATTCATATAAACGAGAGAAAAAACACCTAATAATAGTCCAATGAGGCTTCTCCCTGAAGTCACTCTGTGCTGACCACTGTAATTTCGCGTTGTATGTAATTTGTATTGCGTAGATCGTCTGTTCTGGCAGCGAAGGAAGCCACGTGTCCTGCTCAACAGGACAAACTGCTGATGAGCCTGTATTTTTTTTCCATCGTCAGCTTTTAATAGAATAACATAATCGAAACTCCGCAGCAAGATAAAATGTTCCCCGCCTCAAAGGGCATCTGAATTTTAATTCTACCCCTGCGACACGTTCCGGTGGACAAGTCGCCAACTTCACGACCCCGGTTACCTCTCTCCAACTTGAGGGAGATCCTTTTCCCCACTTGCATAGAACGAGTGAGGCTGGTGGACCGCACCCGGTTGGTGCTCAACGCAGCTGTACCATAACAGGCTTGGCAGCAGGACATTCTCAAAAAAGCACAATCCGCACTGGGTAGGGTTTCCCAAGCTGGGGCTGAGAGGTTGCTGCTACGTGTGAAGTCACAGCAACAAAACAGGATATTTCACATGGTGGATTGTGTGGGTGGGGAGTGTTGAGTGACGGTTGCGTTAACATCAAGAGATTATTTGAGATGAGAAATTGAAAAGTAATGAAAGAAAAAAGCTCTTGCTTGGAAATTGGACATTTTAATACACGTGAATTTTTTAAAATTAAAATCAAGAATCAGGTACACACATATCATGTCTAAATGTGTACCACAAAGGCTAACATTAATACCGGCTTAAATTAGCGTCAGTTAGGACTTATTGCCATGGATTTCCATGAACCAGTGGTGAAAAGTCCACAATACCAAGGTGGATACAGTCTCTTCATGGGCATTCAACTATTGGCATCCAACCAGACGGTACTCACTCTACAGACACTCGGTGGGCGGGCGGGGAGGGGGGAGCGATGAGCCGCCGAGTCAGCCGTGATCAGGATTGGAACTCTAATGACCGGGAGCCTCTGCCACTCTTCTTACGCTCACGTTTCCTTTTGCTGTGGTAGCATGTTCCCAACCCTGACATCGTGACTCATAATCATGGCTCGGGTCATCAGAAGCCATCGACCTCGGTAGGATCGTGGAAGTGAGCAACACTGGGTGATTGCCTCGTCATCTTTAGTCAACAAAGGTTGGCCATGCTGTGGAGATACTGGTCCCTGTCATGTCAATGTGGATCTTCCACTCATTCAAGACCACTGATGTAAGCGCTGCCCAGTGATCAAAAGAGCACGGGGATATGTCGATGACGTATGTGATGTCTGTCGACGACCCTGCTCATTGCAGAGCTTGAGTCCTACGTAGATGGTTGTGGGTCGATTCATCCCATAATCGCTCTGAGGTCAATAAAATAAATACAATTTATGTCTGATGGATAGACTCGCCCCTCCCCCCGTTATTGGAATGTGGAATTTCCTCGACGAGCTCAAAGTCGCCTGTAGAAATTCGCACCAGCCAATGCTCGTTTGAGCATGTAGGAACTTTGACCTGACTTTTTATTTTTAAATAAATCCTGCATTTACCGACAGTAAAAAAAAAATTGTACGACAGCTTACAAGATGCCATCAATGGATACCGGGGCGGGGGACTCCCGACGCCAACGCAGGCGGTCGGTCGTTTGGCCTCAGCCACACACGCCGGTCAACCAGCGGGCAGCGGGATGCGACGCTCACGCAGCAGCAGCAGCAGCTGGGCCATCGCAGCAGCAGCCGCGCGGGCGTCCTTGCGTTTGCGCGCGCGCTGGAGTCGTGCATTCCGCGCGCGGTGCACGGCCGCGCGTGGGGTCCAGCGCCGGAGAAGTTTCGCCTGTCTCTTCGCATAGAAGCGGCCCTCGTCAGATGTTAATCAGCAGGTTGGAATTACAATGTGTCGGAGGGCTGGTGCGAATGTATAATTGATGATTAAGCTAGGGCATGCGGTGTCTGGTGCCGCGGGGCGTGCATCGCCGCGGGCGGCGGAGAGGGAATAGCATCGATCGGAGGCCGCGGAGCCTCGTCCTGAGCTGTGTAATGAGCCTAGTGTATGTTCAGCCAGCAATTAAATGCTTTTCTGTCTGACTCATCTTTTAAGACTTGCCCATTGGTTCTGTCTTACTTTCATCTTGTGTTTTTCATGAGCGTGTGGGGGGTGTCTTGGTCCTTGATTTGCATGTAATTAGAGCGGTGGTAGTAAATATGAAATCACGAGCGGATAGTTTTTGCTCTGTAATTCGCTATAATTGCTCAGATTTTTTTTATTTGAAGTTTGGTACGTTTTGAAACAGAAATGCGTTGTTGTTTGATGTCAAAGAACTTTAAATCAGATACATTGACTGAATAATATTAATTGTGTTTACTCTGACAAACATTGCGCCGCCGCCCCCCCCCCATGGGTTAATCAGCCAAGTAAACTAGCTGACTTGAAGTGGACTTTGTTTTATATGTCTTTAATCTGATTTGAAAGTAACCTCAACAGCTGTCTTGCTCATTAATTTATTAATCCAATAACCAATTGCATGGCGCGGGCTCCTCTCGGTCGTCGGGGCGGCAGTACGTGCGTTTAACCATCACCTGTCCGTAAACGCTGTCCGCGCGCTGAGATTCGCTCTTGCGCCGAAAGCTCCGGTGCGTACTCTTAATGTAGAAAGAATAAAATCAATTCCGTAGATTTGGTTTGAAGCTATAAACACGACCATCCCCAGGGTGCTCCTGTGGGTAAAAAAGCAACCAATTGTCTAATTATTTGGGTTTTTTTTGTATTTGAAACTCTGCACTATCAGTGCAACAGTGTACCGCCATGCAATTAGAGTAATTTGTTTAGTAACAATACCAAGTGATTTGAAATGATGCTAGGCAAGGAAACGCAATTTAGCAATCGTTTTATACACGAGGATGACTCCAATTCCTCGGCTTAATTTTAATTCCTTTGATTCCCCCCCACCCCCTCTATAAAAAGAGAACTGCAACTCAGCATCTCTGAAATGCATCTCGTGCAGAAGCAGCCTCCATTTAGGCTGCATAAAAAAAGACATGAATTAGGTAAGAAAATAAATACATTATTAAATGCATGTTCAGGGCTCTTTAAAAAAAACACAGACAACACTGTTTGGATGCAGGTATTGGTGGGCTTGCAGACGTGCTGACTCAAGGCAAAACCACAGTGGCTGATCGTTTTGGAAAAGCAGATAATTTTCACTGCCTGAGGAGCAAACTGCTCACTCCACAGACGTGTGGGTAATTAATGGCGGTGGCTGTGTAACTGCTGCGGCGCTGTAATGGCATTGTAGGGATTAATTTACTCAACATAAAACTGCAAACTCTGCACCGCTCCCACTTGCACTTTGAAAGCCTCCGTTGAAGCACTGTCAAGGACAGTACAATGTGGTGTTATTAATAAAAAGGCTGTTTTAGTTTATATAATTGGGTTTCCCTCCCCCACGTTTCTCTTTTGAGTCTTTTATTATAAATCGTGTAGTATTTCTTTAAGCAGCACGAGGGTGGGGGGGGGGTTACATCCACGCATCAATTCGCGTGTTTTAATTTGCTACACGCTGCACAATTATAACGTTTGTGAGAAAATAATTGAGTAGCCTTCCTCGACGATACCGATATTCCGATGATGTCATAGTGACAAGGATTTGGGATCGCTTGTGTGTGCGTGTGTGTTTAACTATGCACATGCCTTCCAGAGCATTCCCACACTAACTACCAGAAAATGGTGGTGACTGTGCACCCAAGTTAATTTGACAGTGTGCGAGCGTTTTTGAAATTGCAGTTGAATGTTTGACGGCGGCATGCATACCCTCGTCCCGCAGTTATGAGGGTGCGTGCTTTGTAGGGCAAAACAAGATAACCTTGTACATATTTGTGTCCTCGTGTAAAATAGTGGGGCCTTTTTGTGGCTGCTGCCATAGGCAAAACGGTTCAATGGTGTTTGTGTGCGGAGAAGACGTTCAAGTAAAAAAAACCTTAGTTTGCATGGGGTGATTTAAACATCACGATCAAATCACCATGTATCAAGCATCGCTTTGTATCAAGGCGTGCCGGATGTTTATTTTAATATTTTCAGACTGCCTTAAAATGGTAATAGGAGCAGATACAAAATAGTGCCATAAATTACCACGAATCACAGAACCACTGCACCCCACACAGGCTATCCCGAGCACAACGCTTCCATGTGATGGAACTTAATGAAACTAGAACACGATGAAAAAATAAACAATCATTAAATAAAGATGTTAACAAAAACACACAAAGACGGTCACTGCATCGTGCGCTTTCAGATGGGCCTCTGCGGCCGTCCGGAACGCTCTTCCGATATTCGGAAGCCACTGGAGCTTTGCACTTTTAAATCATGAGATTGAAAACTCACTTCTTTAGAACTATTTTTTGTGTTTAGTTTGTTGTTCTTTCCCCGCACCTCCGATTAGAGTGCTTGGCTATGTACGGTGTGAAAGAAGTTCAACATATAAATATACATAGACCCATAGACTCATCACGTAGAGGCCCATAGACTCATTGCACAGAGACCCAAAGGCTGGCATAGATTTGAGATTGAAAACTAATTTCTTAAGAAGTGATTTTTGCATTTGGTTTGTTGTCCTTCCTCCCCCCGCACCTCCTATGATCGCGATTGCCTACGTACGGTGTGAAAGAAGCTCAACGTGCGTACAGTACACAACGTTGCAGCGTGTCGCGTGCTTCGTGTCTGCCCCCGCCTCAGGTGCTGGGGATGGAACCAAAGATGCGAGCGGCAGAGTTGCAGCGGGGAAACGGGTGCCAGCCGACGGGGAGGAGGACAAAAGCGTTGCACCAAAACGAGCCAAAGCTACGGAAGACAGCAGCGGCGGCGGCAAGCCTGACCAGCAGCAGCAACAGCAGCAGGTGCGGTGGCAGCGGTCGCTGTTGCCACCCCACGCGCGCACACACACACCTGATGATGCTGCCTTTTTATCGCTGCCAAATGTGGCGTCGTTTTCATTGGGAAAGGTTTCCGCAGTCTGGCTGTGGAAGCGTTAGGTTGGTGTGCATTTCTAATCGCCAGCGGTGGGTTTTTTTTGTCCCGCGTGTTTCTATGCGGTGCTAATGAGCGCCGTTTATTCCTTCCCTCGTGAAGCGCAGCGGTAATTATAAATACATTTAGCGGTGTGCGTACGCGCGGGTTGTTGTTGTTGTTTGTTACGGGCGAGCCGGGGAAACGGACGTTGTTTCACGAGGCTTCGGAACGGTGTGGACGAACGTGGCCGGCTCCGAAAGGTCGGCAAGGCCGCTGAGGAGCAAACGCTGCCCAATGCAGCCAGCACAATTGAAGCAATCCAGCTGTCAGTTACACTCGCACCTGTGGCGGCCGCGATTTCGGTTCTGGATTTGGTCACTCATGGTCGCTCCCGTTATATGTCCACCATACGACAGTGACCCCCGAATGTGGAGGTTTGCTGCTCACAGAGAAACGCAAGCCACGCGTGCTCGTCATGATGGCCACGGCCATCATGACGAGGTACTCATTAGTGTCCGTGTGGGAATGTTCAGAGGAAGTTTTGCTGCAGAAATTACCTGGCATCTGCGTTCACATTCGAGCTGTGTATTCTTTCTTGGTGATACAACCTCATTGTGTCTGCAGAAGTAAATAATTGGCCTGCAAGAGTCTCCTCTCTGTATCGTGGCTTAACGCGGTATTCACGGCGCTAACCTTGTTAAAACCCCTATCGCGAGTTACACATCCGCCAGCTGTTGAATAGAAGGACAACCGTGCTTAATTTATAACGTCGTTTTTTTTGTAGCCAATATAATGATCCGTATTTGTTTTGGGTTAGGCCATGTAGGTAGTTGTGATGTCAACATCCTTGCCACAGCTGCCACGAATGGCCGAACCCAAAGGTAAAATATGAATCACGACAAAAGCAGCATTTGATTCCAGCTCCCTTGTCGGAGTCTTGGCACGAGTCTGCAAGGACACACGAGGATTAACAATTGGCAGAGTGGCATCTGGGGGTCGGCAGGAAGACTTAAGAACATCCCTATCACTCGGGCCATGCGTGACATCAGGAGACTTATCAGCTTAATAGACACTCTGCGCAATGACAATTGGCAAGAACACTTTTGCTGTTCTTCAAGGTGGACAGAAGAGAAGGCGAATCTCTGGATTTGTGGATTATCAACATTAGGAACAATGGCAGATTTTTCCAGTCAAATACACGAAAGATATAATCTCTCAACTCGAAGTGCAATACACAAATGAAAACGACCTCGGTGTTTCTGAAAGCAGCAGCAATGCTCTTAAAATACAGCAATGCCATTAAAAAAAAACTTTCCACGGAAATGGAATTTAGCTCATGCTGTGTGTCCACAGGTTCGCGCCTCATTTCAGCTTCAGTTTCTCACTTTTTAGCAATGAAACCATTTGTGTTAGTGTGTATATGTGTATGGGGGAATGTGTGTATAGATGACTATATCTGAACCAGTCCTGGGCCTCCCCTAGCTCGACTCGGCCTCAAATGAGCACGTGGTGCATTGTGTCAACATCGCCACTGGGGAGACAAAGGCGGCCAGGCGTGTTGCTGGCCACCCACCCCCTCGTGTGCCCTGCCGGCCAACAGCACTTGCTCCAAAAGCCTGTGAAGGCTACATGTTGGTGGGGGGGGGGGTCTTTGTATGGGGGAGCAGTTGTTTATTGACAAGTACCCTGAGTTTGATTCGTCACCAAACCACTGGCGATTTATACTTGGACCTGATCTGGGTCTCCTTGTGTAAAAAAAAAACCCATTTTAGCCTCATAGACCTTTGGAGCAAGTGTTGTTGTTGTTATTGAGCAACTCTCAAAGTCACCATGGATTCCGAATGGTGGTGGGCCCCAGTGCTGTGCCCGAACGCCGTTGTGTGACCGTTGCCGATTTTCATGTTTGTGCTTAATGTGCACGTTTAAGAATTCGGTAACTATACTGTTTACTAGTTTTATATCAACAGGTAAAGCCCCCTGAGCTATGTGGCTATTTTTCAGAAACGACCTGGCTCACACAAATGATAGCTCAACGAAGTCGCTTATCACGTGGAAATGTATAGCAGACAAATACTCTGAACGCGCGATGTTGATTCTCAATGTGGAGGGAAAAACCGGAGGACCCGGAGAAAAATCCACGCAACCACGAGGAGAGAGAGAGAGAGACACACGCAAACTACAAATATACAGCAGGAGTCAGGGTCAGTGATCGAAACCACAACCCCCTGCATACCAGGCGAGGTAGTCAACATCTCGCCACCGTGGCGCCCTCGCCACAAGAAGGCAAAAAGTGAGCTCGTATTGGAGGGAGCTGTACAATATCCACTGTGCAACATACAGTTGTTACAATCAAGTGAATGGATTAACGAATTTGACCGTGAGGGCTCATAAATGAAACAGGAAAGGCATGTCCTTATTTTAATTTGCTAGATGTCCAAATGATACAGTGCCAACAGATTTTGCTTTTGCATTGCTAGTGTGTAACAACACCAAGCCTGAACGTGAAAGCAAGACGCATCTCTCTCTAGACGGCCTTGTGTAGAGCCAGATTGTTTCCAGAAAAGTCTATCTTTAGAGGTTCGATTTTTGTGTGGCTGAATTAGTCATTTGTGGTAGATTTGAAATAAAAAAAATCGTAGAAGTATGTATGTATGTACGTTGAACTTCTTTCGCACAGGACTTAGTCAACCGTGCTAATCAGAGTACGTGTGGTCTAGGACTGTGACACACCCATACAGCGTATATAATCAAGGGTTGTGATTGAGTGATGTTACTCATGTGATAGATGATTTTTGGCACAATAATAACACAGATCAAAAGGTGCTGATTCTGGTAAGACCTTGACTTTTCAGGTTTGGCCTCATTGAAGAGGTTATAATATGACCTCAATCATACGAAGCAATTCAAGGCTGCTAGGAGGATTAGACTTTGATGAGGCTGTGGCTGACATGGCATATATTTCTGCCGTTATGCCTCAAAACTATAGTTTTGCCACACTGTATGTCTATGCTGCATTATTTGCATCTCGTTAGGGTGTAAAACGATCACACATTTTTGGGGGATTCCGTGGTGGTTGCCGTTTAGATATATTTCTCCTGTCATAGGAATGTGGAATTCCCAGGGCGACCAAACAGAGACAAATGCTAATTAAACGAAGGCAATACTTGTGCTTTCTCTCTCTATATATATAATTTTCTACCCCGTGTCAATCCACTGTTAGATGGAGCCCAATCCTTGCCATGTCGGCCATTGCAGGTATATGACCGTACTTCACCAGGTCATTGCGACGCGCTAAACCACTGCGCCACCACTCCGCCCCCGCGTGCATGTCTATGCTGCACATACGCAACCAGTGACATTTGCTGATAACCGTTTCTCCCGCGGGTGAACGTGTTTGTACCTTGGCTCATTGACTGCGACCGCATCAAGACATACAAATGTCGAGAGTGGCCGAGGCAAAAACATCCGGTCTTTGTGCTTGCGCAGAAACGATCGCCGTGGTACATGGAGGTATGAATGAAAAGCAACGTTTTTTTATGCTGTTGTGAAACCGTCTAACGTTTCAACGGTACGTAATCTGAATAGTATTTTACTTATTTATATAAAACTACAAAAAAATACCCATTTCACCCAGCGTGGAAATATTTTTTATACATGTATACAATGTGGAAGAGTAGGCAAAATACCCTCGAGAGCAAGCTACCTCCAAATCTGAGGGCTGCGTCTCTACCTCTACCTTATATAGATACACACCAGCGAACAATCTTAAAGAGGTGCCTGGGGCAAGTCACTTTTTCTGTCCCACAATTTCACAGCATTTGTGTCACTAAACCACCACGAAATCCATCACAATCGTGACAGGGAGTCAAAATAAAATGCGGCTGCAATTGAAATATCTAAAAATACCTCCAGTCATTTTTTTTCGTGCGTGGATTTGTTTTGTGCTCCGCTGCGATGCAGCGAGCGCCGCTAAACGTATTTCCTGCGTTTATTTTCTATTTAATTATTTACCTATCTGTTCCCCCCCCTCCTGCCCCCCCCCCCCACTCCCTCCATGCGGTGAACCTTGCCGCGCGTTTGGCGCAGGTGTTCCAGTGTCCGTACTGCACGTACCAGAGCGGCGACGCGGCGCGCATCCGCGTGCACGTGGTGTCTCAGCACTCGGTGCAGCCCGCGCTCCGCTGCCCGCTCTGCCAGGACCTGCTCGGGAGCAAAGTTCATCTGCAGCTGCACCTCACCCATCTGCACAATGTCGCCCCGGACTGCGTCGACAAGATCATTGCATCGGTGATGTTTTTTTTTTACCTGTGTTTGCTCTTTTTGCTTTTCTAAAATTACTCCGGGTTATCCTCTGGCGCAGTTGGTCCTCCCCGCCCGCCCGCCCGCCCACCCACCTGCCCCCCCACCCACCTGCCCCCCCATTTGTTTTCAAGGTTCGTACTGCGGGGTTATTTTTTTTGTCGCAAATGCCTCTGCTGTTTCACAATGATGACACCTGCCGATGCATGGCTTGTGCTAGGGTGGCTTTTTTAAAACGTCGCAGGGTTGGGATAATTACACATGATGAGAAGGTGCAGCGTCAACACCGATACGCACACACCACTATCCACATTGGTTTAGGTCAAAGATGCAGACGTTCCAATAAAAAAAAAATCATAAACATTACCTATTGTTCCCCAGGAAAGGTAATAATAATCTATACACGAAAGCCGATAGAATAGAACTTACTTCGGATGTTTGACCAATTCCTTTAAGAGCATGGCTTGCCTGTGAGGCAACCCATGCATGCAATAAGATGATGCTGAAACGCCGTGAACACGTGAACATGGCCACTCTGAACCGCAGCGCTGCCCAGGCCTCTCGATCCCCCAGTCGGCTCGCATCGTTTGCCGAATCTTCGTGAGACTCACCGACCGAGCCGACCGCCTTTATTTCTGGTCGACGGGCGCGGCATTCCCACCACGTCAGGGTGTTGTCAGCGTGGCGGGGGGGGTGGTGAGCGGAGTGTGGTGGGGTGCTAAGGGAGGGGAACGAGACCCGGTAGACTGGCCGCGTCTCTCCGTGGCGACGAGCGATGGCTGCCGTTGACGCGCCGAACGCCCCAACGCCCTCGTGGCTGCAGGCAGGTGCTGCCACTGCCTCCCGTCCCACTCCGCACCATGGCAACAGGCGCCATTTCAGAACCGAGGGCCGAGGCTCATCACGCTGCCGGCCAAGGACATTTATTAAAAAGCTATTATGCACCATATGTGGCTCTTTTTAACCGCATCAGCGATGGGGAGCGCACCGGCGGCCAGGCCGGCGAGCCGTTTTACGATTCCCTTCTCATCAAGGTGCCTTTAAGTTGCTTAATCTGTACACAAGTTATCGCCCTCGTGATGCCATTACCTTTGTGTAAATTCAGCAAATTGTCAAAATTTATATATGACTGATTCATTTTACGATGTTATTTTTCCTGTGAGGATTACCGCTGTACAGCTAAGAGGTTTATCATAAATACATTCTTTTTTTTTTGGTCTGCCCACCCGGTTACTCACCCCCATCTTTTTGGAGGATAATTTTGTAAATGAGGTTTCGTTGGATTCTAAAACAAACCCAAGAAGCAACTCTCATATCCGAATGAGACCCTCTGGATGCCGCTAAAATGATTTGAAGTATTTTAGCTGTTACCTGCTAAATCACTGAATGTGAAGTTAATTACTGTGCATTTAGTGCTTTATGCATGCAGATCATGTAAAGAAACGACAAAAAACGAACTTGGATGTTGTAGCACTGTATTTTGTTCGACTTGATTCCAGGTTCTTTATTATACACCAGTATAGTGGCATATATGTTCGTGTAAAAATACAAAGAACCCCCGTATAGCCTTAATAGACTGTTGGGACAAGTGCTGTTAGCGAGCACCTGTGAAAGCCGGCATGGGACACGAGGGGGTGGGCGGTCAGCACCACGCGTGGCCGCCTTTGTCTCCCCAGTGGCGATGTTCGCACCTCGCACCAGACTCATTTGAGGCTGAGTCGACCTAGGGGAGGCCCAGGATCGATTCGTATGTACGTTGAACTTCTTTCGCACCGTACGTAGCCAACCGTGCTAATCGGAGGTGCGGGGGGAATGACAGCAAACTAAACATCAAAAAACTGTTTTAAAGAACCGGTCCTCAGGAGAAGCTCAGGACCGGTTCAGATAATCGTCACCGGTGTTGGGAGCCATGAGCGGGAATCAAACTCAGGTCTCCAGGTTAAAAACACAGCGCGCTAAGCGCTACACGACAGCTCTCCGTGCGTATATATACAGTACACACACGTATATATGTATATATACACGTATATATACAGTACACACACGTGTATATATATACACACGTGTACATATATACGTGTGTGTATATGTTTATTTACACACACGCACTGTGCTAGGGAGCGGTGGCATTATGTTTCTAATGCTGCATTTCAGTTCCCATGACTTAAGTTCAGCCCCTGGACGTTCTCATCACGAAAGCCGATTTGACATCCAGACCCGGCCTGTGCCTCACTCCAGGGTGTGGTGTACACAGCAACAGGGGAGAGATAAAAGCAAAACTTAACGAAACATTTTTCTTTTACCAGGTAAGGCCCACTGAGTTATTAGCTGTTTTTCAGAAGTAACCTGGCAAGCACAAATGCTAGCTCAACGAAGTCGATTCGCACGTGGTGAGTTAGAGCCAAATACTCTTAAACGCGTGTTTCCAAATGTGGAGGGAAAATCCGGAGGACCCGCAGAAAAATCCACGCGACCAAATATATAGCAGGCGTCAAGATCGGGATCGAACCCACGACCTCCTGTATACCCGGCGAGGTAGTTAACATCTCGACACCGTGGTGCTGCCGAGCTCCCGTGTGTGGCACACAACCGTGAATCGGTGCCTGCTAATCGCACGGTCCCCAACAGTGTATGAGGATACCAGAGGGCCCCTGTGAAGTTACAGCGAGTTAAACTGCTGCCATCAAAGCAGTGGTGTGCACGTTGCTTACATTATTTTTTTTAAACAACACTTGTTTTGGGTGGAACAAAGGTTCATTGTTTTATTGGGATGGTTTCCTATTGAATATATCTCAGTGCGGTACATAGTCATATCTTATGTACATATATATGTGGCGTGTATGTGTGTTTATTCTTATTTACATATATAGTACTTGTGTATATATGGTGTGCGTTATATATATATAGCAATTCACGTTGTGTTTATTGAGTTCTGTTTTCCATTTTAGACGTATTAATATTAACTATTAGCCAATATTTCTATTTTCATTTTGGTGACATCCAAGGTCACAGCAGTATACCATAATAGTAGCAGAAGGGATTATTAAGAAGCGAGTATGATGGAGGTTTGGTCCTGTATATTGCATTGCCCTAATTCCAGTACAGATGTGAATGTGCTCTTTAATCCTGGATTATGCGTAGATTTGTTAAGTCTGCACTCATAAACCCTCTTTCTCCTTAGTATATTAAAAATGAATATTAATGATTAGAGTAAGCAAATAATTTAATAAACATTCCCCATTTCTATTAAGTGCTCCCCTTTATAAGAACACCATTACAAACAAAGGGTCTTCAATTTTTAATATCCGAAACTCGATAAATTAAAATTCTCCCCTAAAATAATAAGTCCGCAGAATTTATTCCGCCGACCATGTGGATATCTTCACGTGTTTTTACACTGAAGGACATCTCAACGATGTCATCACTGAAGACTCTTCTACGTTTGCCGTTTCGTGAGCATTCGTCCAGACGTTTGTTCTTGAAGATATTTTACAGAGGCGGTCTATCTGTTGGCAGCAGCGATAAACATCTGGGTATAACGGTGGACAATGTTGGCTTCCTGGGAGTTGCTGACATCACACATCTGCCACGTAAATATAAAAAATGTTTAATTCCAATTAGGCAAAAAGGTAGGCAAACATTATCTCTCCTTATACATATGAAAATTTTATCCAATTAATTAAAACTCAGATATTGTAATTTTAAAAAATATGAAACTCCACACGATCCTAAAAGGAAACGTCACATATTCTGAGGTAAATAGTGACGGTCTTTTTAAGTGCTTTGATCTCATCTGCATTTACTAATTTGAGCAGTGGCTCTTTCCAGGCAACAAAATTAATGTTGCAGAGTAAAAAAAAATACTCAAACACATTCGTCAGCAACACCGTGGCCTTAAAGAGAAATGTAAACCGGTGATGTTCCGGGCAATTGTCCTTCTTCATGAAACACATGCCAGAGAGAGTGAAGAAGAATGATGGATAAGGGGGCCCCCCATGGTGCACTTGTGTCGTGAATTCTCCAGCTATCATCATCTCCCTGGCCTCTCTGTTTATGTGCCATTAAGCAGGGCCATTGGCCCTAACGTCGCCTCCTGCATATTTGTTTTCTTATGGCCACACGGTGTTATTGACGGACGTGTTGAGTTATTATTTGTGCATGCGCATCACTGCCATTCGTAGCATCACCAAACAACGTGTTGTAGAATACACGTCTTTAAAGTCTTGTTCCACCAGCTAATGGAAGACGTGGATCTAGGCGAGTTCAATGAAGCTCAGACTCTTCCCTTCCTAGATCAGACCAGATCCAGTTGTGTCCAGTCCAATCAGACCCAAATTAAATTCTGAGCTATTTTAATATGAATAGCCCATACCATATTATAATCTCATTTGAATTATAGGAATCTGATTATAAAATAACAGAGTGATAACTTATTATACAATCGTTTATTAGTTAAGTAATACAAAATCAGATAATACAATGATTATAAACTGCAGTCAATGGCACAATCGTATAGAATTTACATGAAAAACCCATTCCAGCTTCCCATGTTTCACGCAGTTTTAGTGCCATAGAATGAAAATCAATGTTCCTGGTTTGATATTTGCTCGGAAAAAATATTAATATTTTAAGTAAAATACCCATCCCCCTACCCACACATGCATTTATTATTTGCTAACTATATGAGATATATTCTGTTCTAGAATCATTATAATATTGTGCCGACTGGGTTTCGAACTGGGAGGTGCAGGGCTCCCCTGTGGGGTGCACACCATTGATGTTTGGTAGAAGTGAGAATATAGCCCGATTCTCAGACTATAGCCCGATTCTCAGTAGGGTGTCCCATAAGTCTGGAATCATAGGAAAAATAATACAAAAAAGGCAATAATAGCGCTTTTATTCACAGAACGTGCGCAATGTGTCCACATTTATTCCTGATACACAACTCCAGACGAGATACCCAGTCAGCAAGCACACAGTAAATGGTATTAGGGGTAAAATGGTGTTACATGCGTCAATAATGCGCTGCTGCAAATGTTCATTCGGAATTTTCTCCGTGTTGGCCAGCGCCTTCAAGTGACCCGAGAGATAAAAATCCAGTGGTGTGAGATTGTGGCTTCCCGCTGGCCATTCCACAGGCCCTCGACGTCCTATCCAATGACCAGGGAAATATGAATGAGTTATTTTTCCCTACGATTCCTGACTTATTGGACACCCTGTAGATCTCTCACTATCGAGCGCATTAATGCTTAAATGCCAGCGATATTAAACAGTAGAGAAAATGAAGCACCCACGATTATTCTTCTGCCATAGCATTTTCAGTACTTGCAACGAATATCAGGATGTGTGGTCTGCATGCACAACTCGCTTGATTCAACCAATTTCGTTTGCGTTTTGAAGATAAAATCACATTCAACCCTAAACAGAACCAACCCGGGGCACCTTTTAAATAAATACATAAACAACCCTTGCATGCTGCATTAAGTGTTGAAGTGGAAACACCGACAAATAAATCTGTACTCTCGGGCAGCATCGCACGTTGAGCCAGAAATACGGTCACTGTCAACTTAGGTGTCACAAGGGGTGAATATCAAACACTCAGCATTGCACAGAGACAGAAACTGCGAGAGAAAAATAATAACTTCGGACAAACAAAATCTGAGCCATGGGCTGTGAAAACTGCAAAAGGCGTAACAAGTAATTGACAAGAAGACTTACGGGACGACGGAAAAGTGCGCAGACGTGGAGGCTGAGCAGTGTGGATAGAGAATGGATGATGGTTGCATTTATTCACAAGCGACAGTGCATAAAACCCAAATTGAATCAGCTAATGTTACAACAACAACATAACCCATTTGTAGTCCAAGCATGGCGATGGATGTCAAATTTCCAATAAACAGCTTTGTAACACAAGTACCCCGTGCTGGCTACAGTCAAAACGATGCAGCTCACCTTTTGCACAGTTTCTCACATAACCTTAAAGCACAATTAGCCTTCTTTTTTTGACAAGAGCAGCAATTTTTATCGTCTCATTTAAAGGATCCAGAATGTGGCTCAGGAACTGGAGGCTGTGTCAGGGGCTCCATGTTTAATGTGTGCCTTTAATTAAGAGCCCTCCATTATTCTGCTTTTTCCCCCATTGAGCACTGCTTCTTGGCGAGGTGGCTAATTGAGCGCGCGTAGCCAAACAGCATGGCCCTGGCAGAGGCGGGCGGGGAGAGACGAGGGAAGGCGAGCCAAACACGGTGACGTGAAACCGCGCTATGCCACGCCGGTGGAGGTTTTTTCTCTCCTCCCCACCACCACCACCACCACCTCACAGCCACTTGTGCCATTAGTGCACGATGGCGTTTGTGTTATTTCTGTGACGGTTTGTGCCGTCGCCGTCCGCTAAGTCGTCGAAATTGCGCGGAGATGTAGAATAGCGTGAGGAGGGGGGGGGGCGCGGAGTGGGGGGAGTCGGTTTGCAAGTTTTGGTGAATGGAGGGAACCACGTGGTGTTCACTACCCGGCGGCGGTGGCGGCGGTGGTTAGCGGCTCACTGCGGCCGCCGCTAACGATGCCGCTTTCTGCCGCTCGGCGCCTTTAGATGTCGTCACCGGAGATGATGGTACCGAGTTCTGCGTTCCTGCCTGCCGGGGCGTCGGAGGGCGATGGCCACCAACACAACAGCACCTTGAGAGTCGTTGCCGAGGACTCGACAAAATCCTTGGGTAAGGTGTCCCCCCCCCCTTTTCTGAGAGAGGCCCCCGCACTTAGAAAATTTGTTCAGCCTCACAAAAGCCATTGGCATTTTAAATAATGCCTCAAAATTTTGAATTAACTTGAGGCTAAAATTCGGGTGTAGCTCCGAGGTTTTAATTTTCATAAGACCGCAGCTCTGAGATTGCAATAAAATAATGACAATTGGAAGCAATAACTTGAATCTACCTTACTCTAGAATTGTACTCCTGTCTGGAAATAACATTAATTTGATTTAATTCAGCGTAACGTTGCATTCTTTTGAACAATTATTAATTCGTCTAAAATATATTCCAATTACATTTTATGTTTAATTTGACATACAGAGGTAAAAAGATGGGAGTACATTGTAATACTGTGCATTCTAATTAAGCAACGAAAATTGGGTGCAACAGGAACCAAAATGTTTTGGGAACCAGCCGCTGAAAACAAACTTGCCTACTGCATTATCCATCGCTCAGTTTAAAATGCAATTACTCCCACGTCCACCTGCATTAATTTTTAATGCGAGGTCATTTTATGCAGTCACTGTCACTAATGGAAAAGGTGACTCGTGTAGTGAAAAATTAATGGGATGAACAGAGACGACCTTGGTGTGTGCATACAAAATGAAGCCATAAATGTAGTTTCCAGCATCGTAAGGTCAGTCTGGTTATGAAAATGTGCAATGTTTTTTAGCTCGTCTTGATCTCATACTAGACAGTAGTTTTCATTTCTGGTGCAACTTTTTTTTTGCTGATGCTGCTACTGCTGTCCGCAGGCAATAAGGAAGACTACGAGAGGGCTGGCACCTCGCGCGAATTGTCAGAAAATGCCACGGAGCGGTCCGGCGAGCAGACCACGAACAAAGACGACAAAAAGGAAGAGCAGCAAAGCAATGCGAGGGTCGCGGGCGCGACGCAAGGTTCCTTGGCGGGAGACTCCGTGACGAAGCGGGTGCAGTTGCCCGTGTCCGACCGGCACGTGTACAAGCACCGGTGCCCGCAGTGCAGCCTTGCCTTCAAGACACCCGAGCGGCTGCAGGCGCACCTGCAGTACCACGTCATCCGCGCCGCCACCGCATGCGCCCTCTGCCAACGCAGCTTCCGCTCCATCCCCGCGTTGCGCAAGCACCTGGAGAGCAGCCACCCGGAGCTGGCCGACATCCAGGTGCAGCAGCTCTGTGGAAGCCTGCAGATCGCCAATGGCGACTTCAAGTCGCTACCCGAGACGGAGGAGGAGCTCTCCCTCCCGGCAGAGGCGGACAAAGATGAGGACAGCGACCCCGACGGGAAGCAGAGCCCCACGGGAAGCGACGGAGGGATCTTCGGCCAGGAGGACCCCACGATGGAGGCCAAGCGAGCTGTGATTCCCCGCAAGTGCACCAGCTTTGCCATGGAGAAGTTTCTGGACCCCTCGCGGCCGTACAAGTGCACCGTCTGCAAAGAGTCCTTCACCCAGAAGAACATTCTCTTGGTGCACTACAACTCCGTCTCGCACCTGCACCGCCTGAAGAAGGCCCTGCAGGAATCGTCGAGCCCCGGCTCCGGAGGCGAGCGGTCAGAACCGGCCAACGGGATTGACAACAAGCCCTACAAGTGCATGACCTGCAACGTGGCCTACAGTCAGAGCTCAACGCTGGAGATCCACATGAGGTCGGTCCTGCACCAGACCCGGGCGAGGGCGGCCAAGTTGGAGGCGGCGAGTGGCAGCGGATCGGGCAGCAGTGGCAGCGCGACGACTGCGAGTTCCAGCAAGTCGGCCGCGCCTGACGTGACTGCCGGGGGTGCGGCAAACGCTGCCACCACCGGCAGCAGCGGCGCAAGCAAGAGCAGTAGTGGTGGCGGCGGTGGCGGCGGCGGAGGCAGCATCGGCGCCGGCGGCAGCAGCGCCACCGCAAGTTCTTCATCGTCCTCCATGGAGCAGAAGGAGCTGAACAAGAAACGGTCATCTGAGGGATCGAGCATGAAGCAGAAGCAGCAGCAGCAGCAGCAGACCGTGCAGTCAACAATGCAAGCCCAGGCCCAAGCACATATGCAGGCCCAGTTTCAGGTGCAGGTGCAGGCACAGCTGCAGGCGGCGCACGCCCAGGCACAGCTGCAGGCACAAGCACAGGCCCAGCTGGAGTTTCAGCAGCAGGCGGCCCTGCTGCAGTCTCAGCTTTTCAACCCTGCATTTTTCCCGCACTTTCCTTTCTCGCCAGACGCCCTGCTGCAGCTGCAGCAACAACAGCAGTTCCTGCTGCCCTTTTACATCCCAGGAACCGAGTTCCAATTCAACCCCGCCGACCTCGGGCTGCCCATGTCTGCGTCGGTCGCCATGCCGGGGCCTGCCAGCGCCGTGCTGGGTGAGCTCAAGCACCAAGCTCAGAAGCAGCAACAGCAGCAACAGCAGCAGCAGCTACAACAAATGCAGCAAGACCAAAAACAACAACAACAGGATCTTGAGCAGCAGTGTTTGGAGCAGCAGCACAGGCAGCTGGAACACCTGCAGCAGCAGCAGCAACAGCAGCAGCAGCATAAGATGCAAATTGTGAAGGAAGATTCCGAGATAATGCATTATTCATCGCAAGATGACACTCAGCCAATAAATCTGAAACAAGCTGAGGAGAGGCACGAACAGTTGGATGAAAAAGAGTTTTTAGAAACAAAAGCCAGATCGCAATCCGAGATTAGGGCTGTTTTAAAGCTGAGCCATTCGGACTCCAACATGCCGCCCCCTCGCATCCCTTTTGGCTGCCGCGGCAACGCCACACGGGCGCTGCTGGAGAACTTCGGCTTCGAGCTGGTGATCCAGTTCAACGAGAACCGGGGACGGACCCAGAGACGCGGCCGCAACGGTGACAACGGCGAAGCACTCGAAAGGCTCGAGTGCACGACGTGTGGAAAACTCTTTTCGCACGTTCTCATCCTCAAGAGCCACCAGGAGCATATCCATGGACAGTTTTTGCCCTTCGCCGACCTGGAGAAATACGCGAGCCAGTACCGCTCGACGTACGACAAGGTGTACCCAATGGAGACGATGCTCTCCGAGCCCCTCGCCCTGCCCCCGCTCCCTCCCCCACCCGCAAATGCACAGCCTCAGCCGCAGCCCCAAGCGCAGACCCCGTTGCAGCACCAGCCTCAGTCCCAAATGCAGCCGCAGCAGCAGCAGCCACCACCTCAGCCGCCACAGCCTCAACCTCAGTCAGCTTTGCCTGCTCCTTCTCCTCTACCTCTACAGCAGCACCAACATCAGCAGCAGCAGCAACAACAGCAGCAACAGCAGCAGCAACAACAGCAGCAACAACAGCAGCAACAACAGCAGCAACAACAGCAGCAGCAACAACAGCAGCAACAACAGCAGCAACACCAACAACAACCACAGCAGTCCCCAAAGCTTCCTACAATGGCGCCACAACTATCAACCACTCCTCAGCCAACACAAAATCAAGTCAGCCTTGTGCCACCGCCTCTGGACATGCCACTGTTCTCTCCTCTCATGATGCAGTCCTTGCAACTTCCTCCCGGCCTCACACAATCCGCAGCAACATCGGTGGAGGCTCTGAGTGCCGAGCTAGCTCAGTTCTACCAGCAGCAGCTGGACGCCAACTTCATGCAGCAGCAGAACAAACGGCCACGCACACGAATTACGGACGATCAGCTGCGCATCTTGCGTGCTCATTTCAATATCAACAATTCTCCTAGCGATGAGCAGATACAGGAAATGTCCGAAAGGTCCTGTCTACCGCCTAAGGTCATTAAGCATTGGTTCCGAAATACGTTGTTCAAGGAGCGACAGAGAAACAAAGATTCCCCGTACAACTTCAGCAATCCTCCCACGACCTCACTGGAGGAGCTGAAGATCATGGAGTCACAACCACAGACACCCGAGTCAGTAAAATCAGACCAATCTTCCAGCAGACGTTCCTCGAGAACTCGATTCTCTGACTATCAGCTGAGAGTTTTGCAGGATTTCTTCGATGCAAACGCGTACCCAAAAGACGACGAGATCGAACAGCTATCGACGCTGCTGAACCTTCCGACGCGCGTCATCGTTGTTTGGTTCCAAAACGCGCGACAGAAAGCCCGGAAGAATTACGAGAATCAGGGCGACGGCAAGGAGCAAGTTGAGCGGAAGGAGCCGGGCAGTGAGCGGTATATCCGCACGGGGAACATGAGCTACCAGTGCAAGAAGTGCGAGGTGGTGTTTCAGCGCATCTTTGACCTCATAACGCACCAGAAGAGGCACTGCTACAGGGACGAGGAAGAGGAAGCTGCTTTGGACAGTCAGGCAGATGATTCCATTGATGGCGTGGATCAAGGATCTCAGCATCAGTACGCATCCAGTTCTGGGACTCCGGGTCAAACATCGGCAACTCCTCCGAGTCCCAACGTGCTAGAAAAAGACAAAGAGACGAAGGCTGAACCTCGGGTCAAGGCCCCACACGTTAATCCTGAACCCAAAGAAGAAAGAGAAGAGAAACCAAAGCGAGCAGAAACTTCCCTGCCTCAGCAACTGCAGCAACAGCAACCTCCGTTGAAGCGACCAGCACAGCCTGCCTCCGAGTCTTTAACACCGACTCAGTCGTCCACATTCGCCCAAAACCCTTTTCAACTACCGACCTCATCGCAGTCCCAGATGCCAATGAACTACCAGTGCGAACAGTGCAAGATGGTTCTTCCCAGCTTTGAGCTCTGGCAGGAGCACCAGCGACTGCATTATCTTGCCCCACCTGGCCACTTCTTGCATTCGCAGCTGATCGACCAGCGGCCGCCGGGACTTGACATGCCGCTGCTGTTATTTGACCCGACGAATCCGCTCATGGGAGGGCAATTTATGCAGACGACAAACCTGAGCTCTGCGCAGTCATCCTCCCAGTCGGCGTCCTCTCCCACCTTGTCAACATCTGCGAGCGGTGCCCTCAAACGGAAGCTGGACGAAAAGCCAGGGGGAAGCCTCGGAGATGCTGACGCGTCCACAAACAGCTTAAACAACTCCGAAGACCAACCGAGGGATAAGCGACTCAGAACCACGATCACTCCGGAGCAGCTCGAGATATTATACCAGAAATATCTGCTCGATTCGAATCCTACTCGTAAAATGTTGGATCACATTGCGCACGAAGTTGGGCTGAAGAAACGTGTGGTGCAGGTCTGGTTTCAGAATACCAGAGCGCGCGAGAGAAAGGGACATTTCAGGGCCGTGGGCCCCGCACAGGTTCACCGGCGGTGTCCATTTTGCCGAGCTCTGTTCAAAGCACGAACGGCGCTCGAGGCCCACATTCGCTCACGACATTGGCACGAGGCCAAGCGGGCCGGGTACAACCTCGGCCCTTTGCCATCCTCCCAGGAAGCAGAATCTTCTGCTCAGATGCAGCAACTGTTAGACGACGGGTCAATGGATCAGCATGACCTGGGCACCTCACAACCGTATAAAATGATGTCCGACTTCATGGCTTCGCACGAGTCAACGTCCATGCTGAACAAATCCTCTGATTTATCACCGGGGTCGAACCTCAGCCCCGGGTCAGTGAAGGTCGAGGGCATGGACGATATCGAGAGTCCAACTCTTTCTTCCACTCACACGAGTTTCGATCACGGGAAGATCGACAATGACGACTGCTCTTCTATTAACACGGCCATCACGGACAACACCACAGGAGACGAAGGACATAATGACACAGACAGCAACTCTGGGCTGCTGAGTGACATGAAGTCATCGGCACGTGGCGACGCACAACAGCAATCGATAGCCACTCCGACCAGCGATCAAGGGAGCGATGACAGGTCCTGGGCAGGTCTAGTGAGCCCTGGCATGAGCTACAGTGCTCGGGACAATGACAACGAAGGCATTGTGGATCACAGCGAGACCTCCAGCATAGCAGACCCGGGCTCCCCCAGCGTTCAGAGCAACAGCGGTTCCTCAACAGCGAAGACATCTGGAATGTCTTATAGCGGAGACAGGCCAGGCTTGAAACGCTTCCGCACCCAGATGTCCAACTTGCAGTTGAAGGTCCTCAAGGTCTGCTTCAATGATTATCGCACGCCGACCATGCAAGAGTGCGAAATCCTCGGCAATGAGATCGGACTGCCGAAGCGCGTGGTCCAGGTTTGGTTCCAGAACGCCCGTGCCAAGGAGAAGAAGTCCAAGCTGAGCCTCGCCAAGCAGTACGGCATCGACCAGCCCGAGTACGACAGCCCCAAAATGGAGTGCACCATCTGCGGCGTCAAGTACGGGCCCCGGCTGACGGTGAGGGACCACGTGTTCGCCATCTCCCACATCGACAAGGTGCGGGAGAGCGTGGGCAGCCAGCTCGACCGTGAGAAGGAATACCTGGACCCCTCGACCGTCCGGCAGCTCATGGCGCAGCAGGAGTTCGACCGCATCAAGAAGGCAAACGAAGCGCTCGGCATCTCCTCGGCGCAGCAGCAGCAGGGAGGGTTCGACGGTTCGCAGATGCAGGCCATGAACCTCGCTGCAGCCGCCTCCTCCTACCCCGGCCTGCCTCCCATGCTCCTGCCGGGCATGGCCGGCCACTCGTCCCTCCCAGGGTTCCCCCCAGTATCCTCGGGTGAGTGCGAGCACTTTTTTTCCCATTGCCGTTATGATTCCCATCATCACCGCAGGTGCGAACCAGCTTTCTTGTGAATATTATAACGCTCTATATTTACCGAGGTATTCGCCACTTGTGCGTCTCAATTGTCGCTGTCGGCGTACGGCAAAGGGACGGGAATTTGCACCGCAAAGCTATGATCTCATTGTATATGGGGGGCGCTCATCAGCATAGATTTGTGCCTTCACTGGTATTGTGCACGCTCATGAATGCTGTTTGTGCATTAATGCAAACACGTTGACCTTTGCAGCTCTGACAGCGCCGGGTGCCGGCGTGCTCAGCCTGCCCACTGCCGGCATCCCTTCTCCTGGTCTGCCGCTGCCCGTAAACGCCGGAAAGCCGCTGAAGAGCCCCGACCCCCAGACGTCGAACACCTTGACGGTCGCAGCCACGACCACGAAGCCTCACCCCAGGCTCGAGAAGGAGCAACTTGCAGAGAAAGGCAAGGAGAAGGTGCATGAGCATGTGGCACGAAAGGACAGAAACCTTGAGAGCAAAGTGAAAAGCGAATTTCCCAGCACGAGCGGGGCGGTCGCGTCGACGTCGGCGGCGCAGACGGCCCACGAAGGAAGCGTCGGCGCTGGCGGCGGCGGCATGGACCCCGCCCAGCTGCAGGCCCTGCAGGCCGCCCTAGCGGTCGACCCAGCAGCGCTGCTGGGCGGACAGTTCCTGCCCTACATCATGTCGGGAATCCCACCGTACTACACGCAGCAGATCCCCACGTCGGCCGCCACGGGCCTGCCGCCGGGTTACCTGCCGCCCTTTTTCGGCATGGAGACGAGCTTTTTCCCGTACAACGCGGCCCTCTCGCAGGCCGTGGCGGCGGGCCTCTCGCCGGGGTCGCTGCTGCAGCAGTATCAGCAATATCAGCAAAGTTTGCAAGATGCTCTCAGCCATCAGCAACAGCAGCAGCAGCAGCAACAACAGCAGCAGCAGCAGCAACAACAGCAGCAGCAGCAGCAGCAACAGCAGCAGCAGCAACAACAGCAGCAGCAGCAGCAACAGCAGCAACAACAGCAGCAGCAACAGCAGCAGAGGCAGCAGCAGCAGCTTGGCTCGCCTGGGGTTGTGGTACAGAACGCAGTGGAGCAACGGAAGGAGCCGTCCATAGGAGAGCACGAACGGGGCGACAAGCCGAGGCTGACTGAGAGCAAAGGCACAGATTCGCTGGATATATACGTGGTAACGGTGGTGACGGGGAAGCCTGGGGTGGCGTGCCGGAAGTGCCAGGCGGTTTTTGGCGACGAGGTCTCGGCGCTCGCGCACCAGCGCTCGCTCTGCTACGCCGGGCAGAGGCCCGCCAGCGCCAGGGAGACGCTGGTGCGCGTACCGCCCACCGACGACATCCACTGCTGCCTGGCCTGCGACGCGACACTGAGCGGCCGCGAGTCGCTCGCCCGCCACCTGCGCTCCGGCGAGCACCGGCAGCGTTCCGCCCGGCGCGCCGCCCAATACGCCAAAGAGCACGCCCGAGTATTACCTCACTCCGCACGCGATCCCGATCATGACGCAGCATCTACCTCGCAGACGGACGCCACTCACCCAGCCGATGGAAACCGATCGCTCTCCTCCTCCTCGTCCTCCTCCGCGCTGCAGAACGAGCCCGCGCCCCGCGGAAATGGCGGCGCCGCCGCCGCCCTCCCCCTCGGCGCGTCGACGGTTACCTCAGCGTCATCCCGCAGAGCCTCAGGGGTCCAGACTTCGCCCCCTCCTTGGGACAGCTGCTCGGACGAGTCTGAGAGCGAGCTGAGCCGTGCATCGGAGGACTCCGAGCGGCCCGCGGGGAGCAGGGCCCCCCGGGCGGTGGCCCCCCTGGACAGCGGGAGCACGGGTAGTGCGCAGCTTGCCACGGACTTCCTTCGCGTGTAGCCTAGCCATGGGGAAGGGAGGGTTTTATTGTGTGTGTTATTTATATGATGAAGATAAATGATGATGATGACGACGATGGTGGTGGTGGTAGCGGTGATGGCGATAATAATGACGATATTATTATTATCGACAGTAATAATAATATTAATGAGATCCTCTGGATCCTCAATAATAATAAAATAATAATAATAATGAATGGGAAGGGTTTTATCAACAGTCAAAAACCAATTACTACTAACTACTATTCCAAAGCTCCTAATCAAAACCAAAAATAATTTGACTTCGGATTGTTCTTCCCATATTGATATGCTGGCTTGAGGAATAGTTTCTAATTGTGTGTGTTTATAAATGGTCAAAAAAGGCACAGTTGCTGTTACGTTTTTATTTGACACTTTGTTTTTATTTTGTGCTCTACTTTTAAAACGGCAAAAGAAAAGAAAAACAAAACTTTAAAAAAAAGTTTGGAACATTTCTGCTGAGGTGCATTGTGACGGCGCTTCGAAGGGGGTTCAAAAAGCCAAATACTCGGAGAGGTCACGGGGGGGGCGTGGGGGCATGGGCGGTGGGCGCGCGGTGGGGCGAACGGCACAACTGACGAGCGCATCCCGCTAGCATGTGTTATATGGGGATAATGATCCAGCAACATTCTTTGCCTAACTAATCATGAACTATACCAATGGCTAGCTATGAATCTGTGTCTGTATATCTCAGGTCAGTAGCTCACACTTAGTTCAAGTTTAAAAAGCTTTTGATTTCTCTTCTCATGAGTTGACTTGTCCATAACAAGCAAAAGCAACTCTTCTTAATGGGGTTCTTAAAAATAAAATAGATCTTTACTCTCTTGTAGGTCTTCTGTTACGGTAGAGCTTAACAACATTAAGATGAGAATTTAAAAAAAGTAAAAAAAAGTAGCTCTCCTGTATTTATAATAAAATGAGTACTGTTTTGATGTTGGATAGTTTGTTACTATGGAGTTATTACACAAGTACAGTGATACCTGTGTACACATTTATAATGTTTCACAACTGCTATGTCTTCGTGTCGTGGACATTTTGTTTTCCTTTTTTAATGTGCGAGATGGAGGCAAAGAAATCGAATTGTGTAAATTTGTGCCAATGTTAATTTCCCCGTTCCTCCTTCACCTCTCTCTCTCTATCTGAACGCCCGATATTGATGATACAGCTAACACGGTACCGTAGTTTTTGTAGCCGCTCGGGTGGTGGACGTCGTGTGATCGGACATGTGACGTTTAGGGGATGTGATGTTTCCTAAGTGGCTGTTTTAATTTCTTTATTCCATTTATTTTGCATACCTTTTACCGCAGCACTTCTTCAGCTCTACTATTGGTGATGATGGTGATGATGATCATGACGATGATAGCTCGTTATATTCTTTATTTAAAATATTAATCTTTTACGTTTAAAACTAGCACTGTCGTTTTGTTTTTTTTGGGGGGGGGGGAGGGGGCAGGGGCGAGCTTTAGCGCCGCACCTATTTCCTCTTTCCCATCGTAGTTTTGTTCCCCTTTTAATGATCCAAAGACGTAACTTGGTGCATAAACGAAATAGGTGTTGGTGTACTTGAAGTCGGCTCTTTTTTTGGAAAAGGACAAAAATACGAACAAACAAAATGTTGTCGAGAGGGGTGGTGACGCCGCCATCTTTGTTTGCCCTCGCAAACAAAGATGGTGCTCTGAAATGTTAAAACGTAACAATTTTAAATACGGTGATATCATGCATTAAGTACAGGTGAAGCAAAGTGAAAATGTAAAAAAAAAAAATTTACAGACGGAAAAACTTTCCGCAGCAAACTTTAATTTAACACTGCCAGTTAATAGACGGAACAGCAGTCTCATTTTTCAGTCGACTTAACAGCTCCCCATCCTTGTGCTGCTATTTTGCTTGTGGTTCCGGGTCCGTCGTCGTCGTTGTTGTTTTGTGTACACACCTCAAGTGGCTGCACGCAGCGGGGGCGCGAGAGGCGCCGATCACGGAGACCGCCGCGCGCTCTGTGGTGGTGATGCTGGTGGTGGTGGTGGCTTCTCTTTGTATGGCGCACGCTCATGCCCGTGACTGTGAATATCTTTGAAGTATGCTAGCAAAAGGATGTTATCCACATTCATTCCAAACCGGTGTTTTATCATCATCTGTCTACCCAACATGTTCTTTAAAAAATAACGTACGAGAAAGACAAAAAAAAATTGACTTGGATTTTTACTTTTAGCATTTTTTTACACCCGTGCTGTATATATTTCTTTTGCAGTCAGTGGAAATAAAACACTTAGCTTTCCGTACTATGTACAAAAGCATGACATTAATTTCATCTTTTTTGCACAGCTAAACATGGCTTTGAAGATAAATTACCCCCTCCCCCCATTACTGTTCGACTAAAGAAGTGTGCGATGGAATTTTCTTTCTTTGGTGTTCATTGTTTCGCTGTCGTGTCTGTCTCCCTGTGTTTTATTATTCAGTCGAGGAATTCTGTTTCGTAAACATCAAAGCTGAAACTGTAGCATTTAAACGAAGGTTCACAACAGATGCACATTTGACAATGCTTTCCACTGGATCTTTTAGCTCTTTTTTCCGATGTTTTTGAGATGCTGTTTTCATAATTTGTTTATAACCAACACTGCAAATATTGATATTGTTTTTCAGAGTGAATATCAAATGCCATCACTTTAAATGTTGCATGATTGTATGGTGTTCTCCAGGTCTGTGTGTGTTTTTTTGTCAGAATTGACTGCTGGGCAGATCGTACCAAGACCTAACCTCTTAAGTCCACGGTATCAACACTAAACTTTACTAAAAAAAAAAACTACATTAGCACGAAAAATGCTTTAATTCACAATTTTTTTTTTTAAAAGCCAAAAAGTTCCGAAGGACTTGTAGCGTGTGGGATTGTGCCACGTTAAACATAGGACGTATAAATACAATTTGGTTGTTATTGAAAAACGAGTTAATGCAGAGTGCATATATTCCTTGACAGCTGAAGCCCGTGTCCCCTCATACTTTTGTTACCTTTGTACACAATACCCTTGATGATTTTGCTTATTTAATCAATAGCTGTAACTATAAAATGCAGACTAAACCAAAAAAAGCTGTTGATGTTTTCTATTACGGAACGTAGTCTTAATAGTTTTTGTTACTGTACTGTCGATGAGAATGAGCTGTACTATAATACACTCACTAACATAACGTGCAGAGATATACACTTCTTTTTTAATTTGTCGCAAACTTGTCGTTGTCAAAAAACTGGTTTATTGTAGAATGTATTTGAGCTTATTTCTCTGAAAAAAATGACATCATCAGTATGTTTCTTGCTCATTGTGAAACATTAAAATTATAATGAGCACATCTTTTTCCATGTCCCCATCTGTTGTGTTTTTTTGCCTGCACGCGGGGTGCTCGCCGCTGAGCAACGACTCTTGCACCGTTATGACAGGACCATCCGCACCAAGGGGCTCCCCGCCATGCAGTTTCACACGGAATGGTGGGCTTCGTGACCAATATCTGTAATAAAGGTGTTTTTTTGTGGGTTAGATCACGTAAATATGAATGTCAGAAAACCCACCACCACCCGACAATAGACAATTAGTAAGGTTTGTCACGTAAACAAAACGTGCCAATTGGCGACTACTTCAGCACACCAGTGTGTTGGAGAGTAAAGCCACAACATTTACAACTCGAGTACCGTGATGTTTCGCTGGTGATTACAACAACCAGACTCATCAGGCGATAGCCAGAGTTGTGAAGAAGTCGCCCTGTTTCGGTCTCATGTCATCACTGTGGGCCTATCGGCTTAATGTAGTCATGTACAGTGAGGTAAAAAAGTATTTGATCCCCTGCTGATTTTCTATGTTTGCCCATTGACGAAGAAATTATCAGTCTATAATTTTAATGGTAGGTTTATTTGAACAGTGAGAGACAGAAAACCAACAAAAAAATCCAGATAAACGCATGTCAAAAATGTTATAAATTGATTAGCATTTTAATGAGGGAAATAAGTATTTGACCCCTCTGCAAAACATGACTTAGTACTTGGTGGCAAAACCCTTGTTGGCAATCACAGAGGTCAGACGTTTCTTGCAGTTGGCCACCAGGTTTGCACACATCTCAGGAGGGATTTTGTCCCACTCCTCTTTGCAGATCTCCAAGTCATTAAGGTTTCGAGGCTGACGGTTGGCAACTCGAATGTTCAGCTCCCTCCACAGATTTTACGTGGGATTAAGGTCTGGATACTGGCTAGGCCACTCCAGGACCTTAATGTGCTTCTTCTTGAGCCACTCCTTTGTTGCCTTGGCCGTGTGTTTTAGGTCAATGTCATGCTGGAATACCCATCCACGACCCATTTTCAATGCCCTGGCTGAGGGAAGGAGGTTCTCACCCAAGATTTGATGGTACATGGCCCCGTCCATCGTCCCTTTGATGCGGTGAAGTTGTCCTGTCCCCTTAGCAGAAAAACACCCACAAAGCATGTTTCCACCTCCATGTTTGACGGTGGGGATGGTGTTCTTGGGGTCATAGGCAGCATTCCTCCTCCTCCAAACACGGCGAGTTGAGTTAATGCCAAAGAGCTCCATTTTGGTCTCATCTGACCACAACACTTTCACCCAGTTGTCCTCTGAATCATTCAGATATTCATTGGCAAACTTCAGACGGGCATATATATGTGCTTTCTTGAGCAGGGGGACCTTGCGGGCGCTGCAGGATTTCAGTCCTTCACGGCGCAGTGTGTTACCAATTGTTTTCTTGGTGACTATGGTCCCAGCTGCCTTGAGATCATTGACAAGATCCTCCCGTGTAGTTCTGGGCTGATTCCTTACCGTTCTCATGATCATTGCAACTCCACGAGGTGAGATCTTGCATGGAGCCCCAGACCGAGGGAGATTTACAGTTCTGTTGTGTTTCCTCCATTTGCGAATAATCCCACCAACTGTTGTCACCTTCTCACCAAGCTGCTTGGCAATGGTCTTGTAGCCCATTCCAGCCTTGTGTAGGTCTACAATCTTGTCCCTGACATCCTTGGAGAACTGTTTGGTCTTGGCCATGGTGGAGAGTTTGGAATCTGATTGATTACTTCTGTGGACAGGTGTCTTTTATACAGGTAAGCTGAGATTAGGAGCACTCCATTTAAGAGTGTGCTCCTAATCGCAGCTCGTTACCTGTATAAAAGACACCTGGGAGCCAGAAATCTTTCTGATTGAGAGGGGGTCAAATACTTATTTCCCTCATTAAAATGCAAATCAATTTATAACATTTTTGACATGTGGTTTTCTGGATTTTTTTGTTATTCTGTCTCTCACTGTTCAAATAAACCTACCATTAAAATTATAGATTGATAATTTCTTTGTCACTAGGCAAACGTACAAAATCAGCAGGGGATTAAATAGTTTTTTCCCTCACTGTAAGTTACAATTGGTCATATTAATCTGAGAATATATGCAGTGATTATTGCTTGGGTTATTCACAGTTAACACACAATGTTGTGGGTTTACTCGACAACACACCGGTGTACTGAAGTAGTAGAAATTGGCACGTTTTGTTTACGTGACAAACCGAAAACCGGCCGGTTTAACGACACATTTAATGCCACTGCAGTTGCATCTTCAACTGGGTCTCAAAATTTAAAAAGGCAAATAATGCAGCCGTGCAATCGCCTGCTTACGCCACTGTAGGTTATTCCAGCGAACTCTTCCACACTGACCAGACAGGGACAAGCACCTCCGCTTTAGCTCACCACACGTGACCTGTCGATCGACTTCACTGTGATGTGCCGACTTACGCTGCTTAGTGGACAGGGCGGAGGGGTTACAGAAACATGCACATTTATTTCGGCCGCCGCGCCGGGATATTGAACCGACGGCGATCTCTGAATTGCAAGGCCAGCATGCTGACCATCCCCCCCCACTGTGGCAGAGGGAAAAAAAACATTCAAGTTATCCCATGAACAAATAACCGTTTGGCAGTGTTTTGTCTTTCCTGGTGGTCCAGAGCCACTGGTGGGAGAATTCCACATTCCAAAGAGAGGACAACCAATTTTGACTTCCTACTTGGTGTTGAAACAAGTCAGGTGCCTATTTTGGCGACCTCAAAAGGATGATGGGGCTGAGCCAAATTCCTGCCAGAAGCCCCATGACCTCAGATGAGAGAACGTTGGTGCCAGACGGACCCACACACACGGCCCTACCTCAGTGCGTACGCCTGCTAGAGTGACGGACGCCAAGTTGGGCAGCTCCTCTCACGTTGCCATTGAAGATTCCAGAGCAGATTTTGAGAGTGCAGCGCAAATACATGTTTTCCCACCTGGGGCCACAAGCACTGAATGAGCAACCTGGCCAATGGCCCAACATGGCAATGATAAATTCTCCACAATCTGGGCTTGTTTACACCTTTTGTACGACGCCTATTGATGTTGAACACAATTCAGTGTAAATAATTAAGAATGTGCAGTATCTGGGTCTCTCGTTTTATCGCAGACTTATTTGTACCTTTAAAATATCCAGCGCTGCGGCCGATTTGATCAAGTTCACCTGACGTCGTCGTTGTTTTTTGTTTGTTTTACAACTAATGAAATATTTTTTTGATCGAGTTCAAAAATCGATATTGCTTGAAAAGACGGCCACACGTATAATAATAATAAACTGGCTCAGCAAACGTGTCCAAGTGAGAGGATTGTAAAGTTATCGTAAAGCACAGAGAGGGATTGCTCGTGTGCCGTGGACGCGGGGCGCGCCAGGCCAGCGCGTAACCAGCGGACGGTCGTGTGGGGTGTGTGTGTGTATGTGTGGGGGTGTGTGTGTGTGTGTGGTGTGTAGTGTGTGTAGTGTGTGTATGTGTGGGGGTGTGTGTGTGTGTGTGGTGTGTGTGTGTGTGGTCTGTGTGTGTGTGTGTATGTGTGTGGGGTGTGTGTGTGTGGTGTGGTGTGTGGGTGGGGTGTGTGGGGTGTGTATGGGGTGTGTGGTGTGTGGGGGTGTGTGTGGGGGTGTGTGTGGGCGGTGTGTGTCGCTGTGTGGGGGTGGGTGTGTGTGTCGAGTGTGTGTGGCGGTGGGTGTGTGTGTGGAGTGTGTGTGGCGGTGGGTGTGTGTGTGGGAGGTGTGTGTGGGGGTGTGTGTGTGGGGGGTGGGGGTGTGTGTGGGGGGTGTGTGTGGTGGGTGGGTGTGGGGGGTGGGTGTGTGTGGGGAGTGGGTGGGTGTGTGTGTGTGGGTGTGTAGGGTGTGTGTGTGTGGGGGTTTGTGTGTTGGTATGGGGGGTGGTTGGGTGTGTGTGTATGGTGGGTGGGTGTGTGTGGGGGGGGTGGGTGTGTATGTGTGGGTGGGTGTGGGGTGGGTGTAGGTGGGTGTGGGGTGTGTGTGGGGTGGGTGTGGGTGGGTGTGCGGTGTATGTGTGGGTTTTGTGTGGGGGTGGGTTGTGTGTGGGGGGGGGTGTGTGGGGGGGTGGGTGTGTGTGGGGGGTGGGTGTGTGTGGGGGGGGTGGGTGCGTGTGGGGGGTGGGTGTGGGGGGGGGTGTGGTGTGTGTGGGGGGTGTGTGTGGGTGGGGTGTGGGGTGGGTGTGTGTGGTGGGTGGGTGTGGGGGTGGGCGTGACATTGGGACCCGAGGGAGAGAGAAAACCAACACGGCAACATCAGAGTACCATTTACAAACAGAGGTTATTTGACGAATGACATTCACACTGGAGTCACACAAGCAACACCTGATTTGTAATTCTCATTTTACTCCGTTATTTTACAAAGCAGAATGCATCCACGAATCACTAATCCACTGAGTTCGGAATGCATGTATGTTGAACTTCTTTCGCACCGTACGTAGCCAACAGCCTTTCTCGCGACAGCATTCTTAACGATGTCGCACGCATTCGGCCACTTGCGCGGTGGGTGTCGACGACGTTTCACCACCGAAGCGTCTGGTGACTGCGTCGGCAGATCGTCCCGCCAGCGGTACGGGTTCACAACCTTCTAAGTCGTTAGCAGCGGCAAAATCGTTATCGGAAAAAGAGCTCCTCCGAGAACTAAAACGGTGACTCCAGTCGTCTCATACTGGGCGGTCTTACGCTTGCTTATAATACGGCGGCCGGTGTCGGCCTGCTTATATGAGCTTGCGGCAGTTCTTATCAACATTTCTACAGCGTGGGCCAATCTATCCAGGAACTAACCGCCCTTGACTTCCCAAAGAGTTGTACAGTATTTCTTTGATGAACCCCAGAGGGATGTTGGGCTGTGCCAACCAAAGACTCAAGAGTCCAGGTTATGAAGTCGCACCACAGACAACATTGGTGATGGCACACACCCACCACAGCTCTTCCGCTTGTCGTGAAGTCACCACCTGACCTCCCGGGGTCACGGTCTCGTCAGCACCACCGTCTGGCTCTGCCCCCCCCCCCCCCCCCCACGGTCGCTGACCTCTGGGTGCCACTTGGACATCTGCCCTCCTCCAATCTAAATCTATCCCACCCATTACAACCTCATTTATTTCCTGAATACATCTGCAATGGCGTTTATTGCCATTCCAATCTGAACTTCCACGTCATTTACTTTATCCCATTACATACCTGTCAACCCGTACAGTTTACCCCGTATTCTTGTACAGGGAAATTGGGTTTTCAGGCCAATACGGCATACAGCCGTTTCAAAACGGGCACAATTTTTTTTGTCAATTTAATTGTGTTTCTCCCTTGTGATGGGACTTTTTTAGGATGAACGTTGAGATTTATAAGGGCACGGGGTGACCAATACGGTCTGAATTGGTCTGTAATAAGGTAGGCACTGATAAGGTATACCATTATGACAATTTTACTATTTTTCACACGTGCATTCAAATTATTTTCGACTTGTTTTGTTAAATCCAGCCCCTTTGGCAAACAGTCAAACAGATATTGCCCTAACCACTTCAAGTTGACCTCTACCCTTTCAAAGTAGTTTATGTAGTCGATATTGCGGTGCATCGTGACTTTCTCCTCATAACTCGATGCACTGGAAATGACGGTGGTTGTTGACGAGTCGCTATATCTCTCTCAAGCATTTGTAACTAAGCTTTCTATTTTACCAGGTAAGGCCCACTGAGCTATACAGCTCTTTTTAAGAAGCGGCCTGGCCACAAATGATACCTCAACGAAGTGGCTTATCACGTGGACATTTATAGCAGCCAAATAACCCTGAACGCGTGATGTTGATTCTAAATATGGAGGGTGGAACTGGAGGACCCGGAGAAAAATGTCCTGCGACCACGGGAACAACATTGGTAGATGCCCACTGCAAGCTCGTCATCTGCCTTTGATTCATGAACAAAGAAAGAAAAATGGAGATCGTTTGGGCACCTGGTGAGGATGCCCCCAGGTAGAGCCCCCTGGAACTCTACCGGGCAGAACGTTCCACCGAGTGAAGACCCCGGGGCCGGCCCAGGACACGCTGGCGGGACTATGTCGCTCAGCTGGACTGGGAACGCCTGGAAATTCTTCTGTCGCCAGGCAAAGGGAGGTCTGGACCGTCACTACTCAACATGCTGCCGCCGCAACCCTCACCAGGACAAGCGGACTGAGAAACGAACGAACTTCCTTTTGCACTTACTAGGCACGGCTTGGTACCGTGTTTTGGTTGCTTCTAATTTCTGTGAGGAGCACAGTTTGTGTTGAGTTCATCTTTCTCATATGTAAGAACTGGCCCTTTGGGGTCTGGGTGCACAACACCGGGAGTGAGTGATCATCGGTGCACAACACCGACAGGAGTAAGAATCGGTATGATGTGTGTGCCACACCTCCAAGACTCGCTCACACCTGCAGCCCCACCCACGCAACTTAAAAGAGCTGCAACTTCTATGGCAGAGGCGAGAAGTTGGGGCACATTGACAAACATTTACAACCACGGCGATCAGCCGCTGTGGAAGAAAACGCAATTCAACTCGAGCGTTACGAGACGGTTGCCCGTGGCGGGAGTAATAACCTTTCTGACCGAGCGGAGAACAGCTGCCCTTTAAGAGGCCAGATAAGAAGGCATCTTCCAGTGCATGCGGGGAATACTCGTGAGGTTTTTTTGTTATGTAATCTGAAAGTTTGGAAAAGTTCGTGGGGGAACACGGCATTAGAGATGCGGTAACAGTCAAGGATCACGCGATCGGCAACGGCAGTCAAACGCAATAAATAATGCCAAAAAACCCATGGCCATACGTTTCGGCGAATGTGACTGACTGACACGAGGGGCCACAAGGCACTTCTTGAGGACCTGCGGCAACAATAGCACCCGTGTTCTATCAATAGCTGGATGAAGGCCTCCCCTGCACCATCACCATCCCTCGTGGTTCTGAAGTCCACCTCACTCCTGCACGTCATCTCAATTTATCTGACGACTTAAAAAAGTGTTTTGCGCCATACAACATCTTTTCGTGCCACTGTACATAACTTTTGGAGTGAATGTTTGTTGTGCATGCACACACATGCATACAGACAGATGCTGTTAAAGATCACATATTGTAGAAGCAAGCGCTATTAGCGAGTAGCAGCGCCTATGAAGGCCGGCACGACGCACGAGGTGGTGGGTGCCCAGCCCCACGCCGGACTGCCTTTGTCTTCCTAGTGACGATCATTTGACGCTGAGTTGACCGAGGGGAGGCCCAGGATCGGTTCAAATAATCGTCAATGGCGTTGGCCATGAGCGGGAACCGAACTCGGGTCGCCGGGTTCGTAGCTCAGTGCGCTAGCCACTGCGTTACCGCTCCCCACATAATCATACTATTCACACATACTCATATGTACACTACACTGCACCACTATACTACCAACACCAATATACACCACCACCACCACCACACTACACCACAATACTACCACTATACTACACCACTATTATCACACGACACATTACACACCAACACACTACACCACAAAACTACACACCACCACACTACACCACAATACTACCACTATACTACACCACTATTATCACACGACACGACAACATTACACACCAACACACTACACCACAAAACTACACACCACCACACTACACGGCTACACGAACATACACCACACAATAACCTCGACACTACATTGCACCACTGCATTGTTTCCCTGAAGCACTTCTTCAATTTCACCACACGTTGGTAAAATGCGAAGACAACTTGAACATCTTTCTCTCCGGGAATACCATCCTGTTATTACATTTCTTTTTTTTTGCAGACAGAATCCAAAAATACAACCCATTTACACATATCGACCAGCGACAGGAAGATTGCATGAAGAAAATACAAACATGTCTATTGATAGGGGAGCCAGGCAAGGTGGCACACTTTCCCCAAAGTTATTCGCAACAGCATTAGACAACAAATCGGATTGGAGAAACAAAAAAAGGGGTAAATACGTCCGTTCGTTTCTCAAGTCCGCTTGTCCTGGTGGGGGTCACGGCCACGACCCACGACCCCCGCGACCCGCGCGCGTAATTCTGAACGGATGAAAACTTGACCCGTCTCGCATTCGCCGCCGACGGAGTCGTTACGATGTCGACCGGGAATGAAGCGCAGGGAATGTTGGGAGCACTGCAAGTTTGTCTCCGAGTAAATACGAGAAGGGCACAGGTCACGGAATACAATGACATTTTTTTTTTAACCTTAACCCACTTTACATATGTACAGGCAGTCCTTGAATTATGAACACCCGACTTGCGAAAGCCAGCACTTAGGAACCAGCTTCCGTGAAATATTTTTAAAAAATGACATCGACTGAAAACGCGAACCCGCACATGCAAACTGAACCGCGGAACTATTTTGTTCAGCGGAGCGATCCTCCGCAAGATGTAATGAGTCGGCCTCGGCTGGGAGTGAGTGTTTTTGTATGTGCGCACGTGCAGTGTTACATGCAAATGTTCAATATTTATTTTGAATTATGAGTTTAATGCTTCCATTTTTTGCTGAACCGTAAGACATTTCACAACACTGACCATATGGGCCTTGTTATTGTATTATTGTGTTCCAACTTATTGTGTTCCAACTGATTGTGTTCCAACCTACAGACCGTTCGACTCACGAACGGGTCGCAGGAAGGAATTCGGTTCGTAAGGCGAGAACTGCCCGTACAAAGCGTAGACGAAGGCGCAGTCCTGCAACTTCTGACTCACTCCCCTGCGACTGGAGCGGCCTCCACTGGAGGGCGCTCTGGAGCTTCCCCATCTGGGCGGCCTGCACGAACATCGGTTAGTGCGGTACTCGTCACTGATTGGCACGTTTTGTTTACGTGACAAAACCCCTTACTGATTGGCTGTGTCGGGTGGTGGTGGGTTTAACGACACATTTATATTTACGCGATCTAACCGCCCCAGCTAAAAAAAAACTTTATTGTGGACAATTTTGGTCGCGAAAGCGTGCGTGTTAAACTGACCTTCATTGACCCTTCATTGAAGTTTTATTTTGTTGACAGTTCTCACATTAGCTTTCTTTAAGTCCGACTCTCTTACACTTGCATGCTGTACTATTTCTCCTTTAGCCATGTCAAAATTGACAATGAGGTGGTTTGCATGGCCTTCTACGATCGTCGTGAACAGATTTACACGAATGTTCGGAGGCCAATTGTAAGCCTTAAAATCACATTTGTCTCTCTTTCCGAACGGAATAAAATAGTTTGGAATAGTTCCACGATTGCAGAATTACATTAATGTATAAACGTTTGAGGAAATACGTCCGATCGTTTAGTTTCAAAAGCTGGTGGCGCTGTCTTCCAAGGCAAGCAGTTATTTCATAATGAAGCAACTAATGGACAATCGAGGCTAACCAACTACATGAGCAACCTGGATTTCTACAAACGTCTCTTCTACGATTGATTACATACACTCCAGCAATCAAATCGTTGAAAGGACACGGGGATTTTACCCACTGTTGTACATCGCTTTTCGTAGATTACGAAAAAGGCATTTGATTCGGTGCAATCGGATGCAATAAGCTCTCACGAACCAAGGCATTCACAAAAAAATATGGAAATTATCACTACCATGTATCAGGATGGACCAGCTCCACTCAGATTGTTGTGGATTTACTCTCCAAAACACCAGTGTGCTGTAGTAGCAACGAATTGCCATGTTCTGTTCAGGTGACAAACGTTACTAATTTGTTGTCTCGGGTGGTGGTGGGTTGAACGACATATCTATATTTACACGATCTAACCCCAAAAAAACCCTGTATTATGAAAGTAAAACAATACAATTCATGAGTCGGACAACAAAAAACTCTTGCCAAGACTTTACAGCAACTGTAGTAGATGCTTTCCAAAGATTGAATTGAGAAATAAAGGAATAAACATAAACGGAGACAGGAATTCAAATTCGTAACTGACGAGAAACTCTATCCCAACAGAATTCACCATCTCAGATTTGCCAACAGCGTAGTTATATTCGCAACCAATGGAAAATAACTTTAAGAAATTACTGAAAAACGTAATAGAGAAGGCTGCAAAGTTGGCCTCACGATAAATCTGAGAGAAACAAAGGTCACGTACAAAAAGTTTGCTAAATTATTTCGAGAGGGATGCAAGTGAGAACATCATCAACGTACGCTTACCTTGGGCACTTCTGAACTGTCACAGGATGCCCATGAAATAGGGCCTCGCGACTCTGAGTCTTTCCTGCTTTAATAAATCAAATCTATCTATCAATTTAAGATGAATCAGGATCAAAATAATGACAGAGAGGCACAAGAGAGCAGGATGGATTACTTTTGGAAAACTGAATTTGACCATGAAAATCGAAATCCTACTATGCCGAAGAACGTACTTCAGTCGGTGCATATTACCCACTATGAGACACGGATTGGAAATATTTACACTGCCAGAGGAAATGGAACCAACGTTGACAGGTATCCAAAGAAGTGTGGGGTGATGCGTGCTTAAAATGAAACTAAAAGAGATACACACAGATCAGGCAATACAGATTCGAGACATAACACACCGTACGTAGCCAACCGTGCTCATCGGAGATGCGAACATGGAGAAAGTAAGAGGTTTTTTTGGGTCAAATCGCGTAAATATATAAATGTGTCGTTAAAACCTGCCACCACCTGACACAGCCAACTAGTAAGGGTTGTCACGAAAACAGAACATGGCAATTCGTCACTAGTACAGCACACCGGTGTGTTGGAGAGCCAAGCCACAACATTTACCATCTGAGTACGGCGTTTCACCAGTAGTTACAACTAGCTTCATCAGGCGACAGCCAGATTTGTTCTTGCGCCACGTGGGGGGGGGGAGGATTACTGAGGCAACGTACATTATGCATGTGCATTATACGAGCCCTTTGAACTTGTCCTTCCTGTCTATTGTGTGTATTAAAATAGCCGTACCAATGGTAATCTCTATTGAAGTATGCTGCCCTTTATAGGCATGCATTTAAACAATGTATTATTTTATGATTCGCTTCCACGCAGCACTAAGGTGGTAGCTATCCGAACGGTTAAAGTTATTTTTTATTACTTTTAATTTCGATAGATTATCTAATTAGTCTTGGCCAGTAGTAGCTAGTTTTGCAAAGAACTTCAACATTATCCAAATCAAATTTTTATTTAAAGCTTTCGTGACTGCAGGGATTCATATTCTTGGTTCTTTCGGTAAAGTCACGTAGAAGGAAAACAATAAAATAATAAAAATATAAAACAATAAAATTCTCACGACGTTTCGACTGCAACACAAGCAATCCTCATCAGGTGTGAAAACCACAGCAAGAAAATCAATTGCGTGTCCTTGTTGGCACGTGTGTTCTGCTACTGCTGACAGTTGTATTTGGGATAATTGAATATTTCTCTGATGTTCTTTTAGTCTCGTGCTGATCATTCGTCCTGTTTGCCCAACATAACATTTACCACACGTGTAGTTAATCCTGTACACACCTTCTGTTGATAGCCTCCTCATGTTTAGATGTGGCCAAGACACGCCTGCAACACTCCAGAAAATAACCATTACGTTGTTTATTTTTTTAGTCCACACTTTTCTCTCGTCAACAAGGCAACCTGGATGATGATTATGCTGATGGAATCTTTACATACACAGCGGCACACAAACAGCAGCCTCAGTACTGAACCAATAGCCAGTAGTTGTGTGGATATAATATAATTTCCTACAGTAGTTCATTTGAGTTAAACGTATCTTAAATAGGGTTTGCAAAAAGAGCACACTACTCCATAAAATGTGACGGCACAAATTTTGTATAATGCAAATTACGGATCACAGTTATAGTTCAATAGTTAATGTTAACTAAACCATGAACCGAGATGAACCATGAACCATCACATGAACTCCGGTCATCTTCGGAGCAGCGACTTTTGGATAGACATCAAACAAAGACGGCCATTGTATCGTGCGCTTTCTAGAACTCTATTCTATCCGGTACTAGGAAGTCACGGGAGCGATGCACTTTTAAATAATCTAGATTGCAAACACATCTCTTTCGACTGCTTTTTGTGTATACTTTGTTTTCCTTCCTTTGGGGCCGTCCATAAATGACGTCACGCACCGAGGGAGGAGGTCAGACATTTGTGACGATGTGTGACGGGGGGGGAGGGGGGGTTTGAGAAATGTGACGTCACATCAAAATGCGCAACTTTAAATAAATGTTAATTAAATAGAATTGTTATAACACTCATTTTTATTAATTTTCACGATTAACTATTTCTATAGGAGAATGGCGAAGCATACATTTTGTAAATTATTTGAATGATTGTTATTAAACATTTTTATTTTAATGATTCTACCAGGGCTTTTCATTCTATGGAATGAATATGTGATTGTTATAATTGTACTCTCCATTTTTTTTCGTTCTACTACAAAGTTTCAAGTATTTTTTATCGTTATAATTACTTTTAATATTTTTTAATTATAAGAGAATTTCAATATAATATGAACATCTGCAGTTTTAGTTAGACGTTGAATATTTTCAAGTTAATTTTATGCTAAATTTCAGCTTTCCAACGCCTCCTTTTTAATACATGTTTTCTCTTACAACATCAGAGTGCAGCGCCATATTAAATACACACTACAATGACAATAGTTTAAAGTGATTTGAAGCATGCTTTATTTTCAAAATGGAAATATGGTTTGGCGGGGGGGGGGGGGCAGAGCTTTGTGACGTCATATTTGAGGGGGATCTGACTTTTTGTGACACCGTGAGACGAGGGGGAGGGGGTCAAAAATCGGCCAAAATCGCCTGACGTCATTTAAGGATGGCCCCTTTGCGCGGTTGGCAACATAATGCGCGAAAGAAGTTCAACGTGCATGCATACATCATAGCATGCATACATCATAACATGCATACATCATAGCATGCATACATCATGGCATGCATGCATCATGGCATGCATGCATCATGGCATGCATACATCATAGCATGCATCCATCATAGCCACCGGAAAACATTCCCTCATTGCAGGACCTCGAGAGTGCGACTGTGGCCGTGCTGGCGAGGCAGCAGTTCCTGTCACGGAGACTCGGGGCGTTTTGGCCGGGCGCTGCCTCTGGCACAATGCCCGGTACGGCTCCCAACCGTGGTGGAAACGCGGCAGGGGGCGGTCGCGCTAACGAGGCACCTCCACGTGTGGGGAACCGAGACAGGCCTCGAGGGAGGGTCGGTAGGTGGTGTGGAAACGGAGACTGCGTGAAGCCCTCACCTGCAGTAGGAGGCAATGCGAGTTGGCAGTTGCCCGATCTGTGGTATTGGAGAATTCGCACAACTGGAGTTTCTCCTGATGCTGTGATTTCTTCTTTTATAAAAGTACCGAATCAGAGAGGATTTAAGCAAATATCCCAAGTCGGGATGTCTTGAAATATAAAATTTCGATTCTTCGTGAGGGTTTCCTGGTTAAACAAAACCAATTATACATTTTTATTGGGGGGGAGGGAGGAATTAAGATTGTAAAATTTATTCAAATTCTTTAAATATAAAGAAGGAAAAAGCTATTCCCTTTGGGAGCATTAAAAGTTCCCTGCATTTAAAATGCAGGAGAGTATTGAGATTGTAATGAAGATTATTTAACGGTAAAATGTTGAGGCTCGAGGCTCAACACCGATTACGGGACGGTCAACTGTCTGTGCATGAACGCGATGGTAAAGAAACGCAGCGCCACCGTCCACTCGGGCCGAGTGTCGCTCACCTCTTATTTATCGCGAGGCTGCGCAGAATCGTGTTCATGGTGTTCACCGAGGAAATCTCCCATGGTGTTCACCGAGGAAATGTCCCATGGTGTTCACCGAGGAAATGTCCCATGGTGTTCACCGAGGAAATGGCCCATGGTGTTCACCGAGGAAATGTCCCATGGTGTTCACTGAGGAAATGTCCCATGGTGTTCACCGAGGAAATGTCCAATGGTGTTCATAGAGGAAGTGTCCCATGGTGTTCACCGAGGAAATATCCCATGGTGTTCATCGAGAAAATGTTCCATGGTGTTCACCGAGGAAATGACCAAATGGTGTATGTAGAGGAAATGTCCCAATGTGTTCATAGAGCAAATGTCCCATGGTGTACATAGAGGAAATGTACCATGGTGTTCATAGAGGAAATGTCACATGGTGTTCACCAAGGAAATGTCCCATGGTGTTCACCGAGGAAATGTCCCATGGTGTTCACTGAGGAAATGTCCCATGGTATTCATAGAGGAAGTGTCCCATGGTGTTCATCAAGAAAATGTCCCATGGTAGTCATCGAGGAAATGTCCCATGGTGTTCATAGAGGAAATGTCCCATTGTGTTCATAGAGGAAATGTCCGATGGTGTTCACTGAAGAAATGTCCCATGGTGTTCACCGAGGAAATGTCCTATGGTGTTCATAGAGGAAATGTCCCATGGTGTTCATAGAGGAAATGTCCCATGGTGTTCATAGAGGAAGTGTCCCATGGTGTTCACCAAGGAAATGTCCCATGGTGTTCATGGAGGAAGTGTCCCAGGGTGTTTACCGAGGAAATATCCCATGGTGTTCATCGAGGAAATGTTCCATGGTGTTCATAGAGGAAATGTCCCATGGTGTTCATAGAGGAAGTGTCCCATGGTGTTCATAGAAGAAATGTCCCATGGTTTTCATAGAGGAAATGTTCCATGGTGTTCATAGAGGAAATGTCCCATGGTGTTCATAGAGGAAATGTCCCATGGTGTTCATCGAGGAAATGTCCCATGGTGTTCATAGAGGAAATGTCCGATGGTATCCATTGAGGAAATGTTCCATGGTGTTCATCGAGGAAATGTCCCATGGTGTTCATAGAGGAAATGTTCCATGGTGTTCACCGAGGAAATGTCCCATGGTGTTCATAGAGGAAATGTCCCATGGTGTTCACCGAGGAAATGTACCATGGTGTTCACTGAGGAAGTGTTCCATGGTGTTCACCGAGGAAATGTCCCATGGTGTTCACCGAGGAAGTGTTCCAAGGTGTTCACCGAGGAAATGTCCCATGGTGTTCATAGAGGAAATGTCCCATGGTGTTCATCGAGGAAATGTCCCATGGTGTTCATCGAGGAAATGTCCCATGGTGTTCATCGAGGAAATGTCCCATGGTGTTCATAGAGGAAATGTTCCATGGTGTTCATAGAGGAAATGTCCCAATGTGTTCATAGAGCAAATGTCCCATGATGTACATAGAGGAAATGTCACATGGTGTTCATAGAGGAAGTGTCCCATGGTGTTCATAGAGGAAATGTCCCATGGTGTTCATAGAGGAAATGTCCGATGGTGTTCACCGAGGAAATGTCCCATGGTGTTCACCGAGGAAATGTCCCATGGTGTTCATAGAGGAAATGTCCCATGGTGTTCATAGAGGAAATGTCCCATGGTGTTCATATAGGAAGTGTCCCATGGTGTTCACCAAGGAAATGTCCCATGGTGTTCATGGAGGAAGTGTCCCAGGGTGTTTACCGAGGAAATATCCCATGGTGTTCATCGAGGAAATGTTCCATGGCGTTCATAGAGGAAATGTCCCATGGTGTTCATAGAGGAAGTGTCCCATGGTGTTCATAGAAGAAATGTCCCATGGTTTTCATAGAGGAAATGTTCCATGGTGTTCATAGAGGAAATGTCCCATGGTGTTCATAGAGGAAATGTCCCATGGTGTTCATCGAGGAAATGTCCCATGGTGTTCATAGAGGAAATGTCCGATGGTATCCATTGTGGAAATGTTCCATGGTGTTCATCGAGGAAATGTATCCTGGTGTTCACCGAGGAAATGTCCCATGGTGTTCATAGAGGAAATGTTCCATGGTGTTCACCGAGGAAATGTCCCATGGTGTTCATAGAGGAAATATCCCATGGTGTTCACCGAGGAAATGTCCCATGGTGTTCACCGAGGAAGTGTTCCATGGTGTTCACCGAGGAAATGTCCCATGGTGTTCACCGAGGAAGTGTTCCAAGGTGTTCACCGAGGAAATGTCCCATGGTGTTCATAGAGGAAATGTCCCATGGTGTTCATCGAGGAAATGTCCCATGGTGTTCATCGAGGAAATGTCCCATGGTGTTCATCGAGGAAATGTCCCATGGTGTTCATAGAGGAAATGTTCCATGGTGTTCATAGAGGAAATGTCCCAATGTGTTCATAGAGCAAATGTCCCATGGTGTACATAGAGGAAATGTCACATGGTGTTCATAGAGGAAATGTCCCATGGTGTTCATAGAGGAAGTGTCCCATGGTGTTAACCAAAGAAATGTCCCATGGTGTTCATAGAGGAAATGTCCCATCGTGTTCACCGAGGAAATGTCCCATGGTGTTCACCAAGGAAATGTCCGATGGTGTTCACCGAGGAAATGTCCCATGGTGTTCATAGAGGAAGTGTCCCATGGTGTTCATCAAGAAAATGTCCCATGGTGTTCATAGAGGAAATGTCCCATGGTGTTCATCGAGGAAATGTCCCATGGTGTTCATCGAGGAAATGTCCCATGGTGTTCATAGAGGAAATGTCCCAATGTGTTCATAGAGCAAATGTCCCATGGTGTACATAGAGGAAATGTACCATAGTGTTCATAGAGGAAATGTCCCATGGTGTTCATAGAGGAAGTGTCCCATGGTGTTCACCAAGGAAATGTCCCTTGGTGTTCATGGAGGAAGTGTCCCATGGTGTTCACCGAGGAAATATCCCATGGTGTTCATTGAGGACATGTTCCATGGTGTTCATAGAGGAAATGTCCCATGGTACTCATAGAGCAAATGTCCCATGGTGTTCATAGAGGAAGTGTTCCATGGTGTTCATCGAGGAAATGTCCCATGGTGTTCATAGAGGAAATGTCCGATGGTATCCATTGAGGAAATGTTCCATGGTGTTCACCGAGGAAATGACCAAATGGTGTTCATAGAGGAAATGTTCCATGGTGTTCATCGAGGAAATGTCCCATGGTGTTCACCGAGGAAATGTCCCATGGTGTTCACCAAGGAAATGTCCAAGGGTGTTCACCGAGAAAATTTCCAATGGTGTTCATAGAGGAAATGTCCCATGGTGTTCATCGAGGAAATGTCCCATGGTGTTCATAGAGGAAATGTCCCATGGTGTTCACTGAGGAAATGTCCCATGGTGTTCATCGAGAAAACGTCCCATGGTGTACATAGAGGAAATGTACCATGGTGTTCATAGAGGAAATGTCCCATGGTGTTCATAGAGGAAGTGTCCCATGGTGTTCAACAAGGAAATGTCCCATGGTGTTCATGGAGGAAGTGTCCCATGGTGTTCACCGAGGAAATATCCCATGGTGTTCATTGAGGACATGTTCCATGGTGTTCATAGAGGAAATGTCCCATGGTATTCATAGAGGAAATGTCCAATGGTGTTCATAGAGGAAGTGTCCCATGGTGTTCATCGAGGAAATGTCCCATGTTGTTCATAGAGGAAATGTCTCATGTTGTTCACCGAATAAATGTCCCATTGTGTTAACCGAGGAAATGTCCCATGGTGTTCATAGAGGAAATGTCCCATGGTGTTCACTGAGGAAATGTCCCATGGTGTTCCCCGAGGAAATGTCCCATAGTGTTCATAGAGGAAATGTCCCAGGGTGTTCATCGAGGAAATGTTCCATGGTGTTCATCGAGGAAATGTCCCATGGTGTTCACTGAGGAAATGTCCCATGGTGTTCCCCGAGGAAATGTCCCATGGTGTTCACCGAGGAAATGTTCCAAGGTGTTCATCGAGGAAATGTCCCATGGTGTTCATAGAGGAAATGTTCCATGGTGTTCATAGAGGAAATGTTCCATGGTGTTCATTGAGGAAATGTCCCAGGGTGTTCATCGAGGAAATGTCCCAGGGTGTTCATCGAGGAAATGTCCCAGGGTGTTCATCGAGGAAATGTCCCATGGTGTTCATCGAGGAAATGTTCCAAGGTGTTCACTGAGGAAATGTCCCATGGTGTTCACTGAGGAAATGTCCCATGATGTTCATAGAGGAAATGTCCCATCGTGTTCATAGAGGAAATGTCCCATGGTGTTAATCGAGGAAATGTCCCATGGTGTTCATAGAGGAAGTGACCCATGGTGTTCACCGACGAAATGTCCCGTGGTGTTCACCGAGGAAATGTCCCATGGTGTTCACCGAGGAAATGTTCCATGGTGTTCATCGAGGAAGTGTCCCATGGTGTTCATAGAGGAAATGTCTCATGTTGTTCACCGAAGAAATGTCCCATTGTGTTAACCGAGGAAATGTCCCAAGGTGTTCATAGAGGAAATGTCCCATGGTGTTCATAGAGGAAAATGTTCCATGGTGTTCATCGAGGAAATGTCCCATGGTGTTCACCGGGGAAATGTCCCATGGTGTTCACCGAGGAAATGTTCATGGTGTTCACCGAGGAAATGTCCCATGGTGTTCACCGAGGAAATGTCCCATGGTGTTCATCGAGGAAATGTTCCACGGTGTTCATAGAGGAAGTGTCCCATGGTGTTCACTGAGGAAATGTTAAATGGTGTTCACCGAAGAAATGTCCCATGATGTTCACCAAGGAAATGTCCCATGGTGTTCATGGAGGAAGTGTCCCATTGTGTGCATAGAGGAAATGTTCCATGGTGTTCATCGAGGAAGTGTCCCATGGTGTTCATCGAGGAAATGTTCCATGGTGTTCATAGAGGAAATGTCCCATGGTGTTCACCGAGGAAATGTCCCATGGTGTTCATCGAGGAAATGTCCCATGGTGTTCATAGAGGAAGTGACCCATGGTGTTCACCGACGAAATGTTCCATGGTGTTCACCGAGGAAATGTCCCATGGTGTTCACCGAGGAAATGTTCCATGGTGTTCATCGAGGAAGTGTCCCATGGTGTTCATAGACGACATGTCTAATGTTGTTCACCGAAGAAATATCCCATGGTGTTAACCGAGGAAATGTCCCATGGTGTTCATAGAGGAAATGTCCCATGGTGTTCATAGAGGAAATGTCCCATGGTGTTCATCGAGGAAATGTCCCATGGTGTTCACCGGGGAAATGTCCCATGGTGTTCATCGAGGAAATGTTCCATGGTGTTCATAGAGGAAGTGTCCCGTGGTGTTCAGCAAGGAAATGTCCCATGGTGTTCACCGAGGAAATGTTCCATTGTGTTCATCGAGGAAGTGTCCCATGGTGTTCGTAGAGGAAATGTCTCATGTTGTTCACCGAAGAAATGTCCCATGGTGTTAACCGAGGAAATGTCCCATGGTGTTCATAGAGGAAATGTCCCATGATGTACATAGAGGAAATGTCACATGGTGTTCATAGAGGAAGTGTCCCATGGTGTTCATAGAGGAAATGTCCCATGGTGTTCATAGAGGAAATGTCCGATGGTGTTCACCGAGGAAATGTCCCATGGTGTTCACCGAGGAAATGTCCCATGGTGTTCATAGAGGAAATGTCCCATGGTGTTCATAGAGGAAATGTCCCATGGTGTTCATATAGGAAGTGTCCCATGGTGTTCACCAAGGAAATGTCCCATGGTGTTCATGGAGGAAGTGTCCCAGGGTGTTTACCGAGGAAATATCCCATGGTGTTCATCGAGGAAATGTTCCATGGTGTTCATAGAGGAAATGTCCCATGGTGTTCATAGAGGAAGTGTCCCATGGTGTTCATAGAAGAAATGTTCCATGGTTTTCATAGAGGAAATGTTCCATGGTGTTCATCGAGGAAATGTCCCATGGTGTTCATAGAGGAAATGTCCCATGGTGTTCATCGAGGAAATGTCCCATGGTGTTCATAGAGGAAATGTCCGATGGTATCCATTGAGGAAATGTTCCATGGTGTTCATCGAGGAAATGTATCCTGGTGTTCACCGAGGAAATGTCCCATGGTGTTCATAGAGGAAATGTTCCATGGTGTTCACCGAGGAAATGTCCCATGGTGTTCATAGAGGAAATGTCCCATGGTGTTCACCGAGGAAATGTCCCATGGTGTTCATAGAGGAAATGTCCCATCGTGTTCACCGAGGAAATGTCCCATGGTGTTCACCAAGGAAATGTCCGATGGTGTTCACCGAGGAAATGTCCCATGGTGTTCATAGAGGAAGTGTCCCATGGTGTTCATCAAGAAAATGTCCCATGGTGTTCATAGAGGAAATGTCCCATGGTGTTCATCGAGGAAATGTCCTATGGTGTTCATCGAGGAAATGTCCCATGGTGTTCATAGAGGAAATGTCCCAATGTGTTCATAGAGCAAATGTCCCATGGTGTACATAGAGGAAGTGTCCCATGGTGTTCATCGAGGAAATGTCCCATGGTGTTCATAGAGGAAATGTCCGATGGTATCCATTGAGGAAATGTTCCATGGTGTTCACTGAGGAAATGACCAAATGGTGTTCATAGAGGAAATGTTCCATGGTGTTCATCGAGGAAATGTCCCATGGTGTTCACCGAGGAAATGTCCCATGGTGTTCACCAAGGAAATGTCCAAGGGTGTTCACCGAGAAAATTTCCAATGGTGTTCATAGAGGAAATGTCCCATGGTGTTCATCGAGGAAATGTCCCATGGTGTTCATAGAGGAAATGTCCCATGGTGTTCACTGAGAAAATGTCCCATGGTGTTCATCGAGAAAACGTCCCATGGTGTACATAGAGGAAATGTACCATGGTGTTCATAGAGGAAATGTCCCATGGTGTTCATAGAGGAAGTGTCCCATGGTGTTCAACAAGGAAATGTCCCATGGTGTTCATGGAGAAAGTGTCCCATGGTGTTCACCGAGGAAATATCCCATGGTGTTCATTGAGGACATGTTCCATGGTGTTCATAGAGGAAATGTCCCATGGTATTCATAGAGGAAATGTCCAATGGTGTTCATAGAGGAAGTGTCCCATGGTGTTCATCGAGGAAATGTCCCATGGTGTTCATAGAGGAAATGTCTCATGTTGTTCACCGAATAAATGTCCCATTGTGTTAACCGAGGAAATGTCCCATGGTGTTCATAGAGGAAATGTCCCATGGTGTTCACTGAGGAAATGTCCCATGGTGTTCACCGAGGAAATGTCCCATAGTGTTCATAGAGGAAATGTCCCAGGGTGTTCATCGAGGAAATGTTCCATGGTGTTCATCGAGGAAATGTCCCAGGGTGTTCATCGAGGAAATGTTCCAAGGTGTTCATCGAGGAAATGTCCCATGGTGTTCATAGAGGAAATGTTCCATGGTGTTCATAGAGGAAATGTTCCATGGTGTTCATCGAGGAAATGTCCCAGGGTGTTCATCGAGGAAATGTCCCAGGGTGTTCATCGAGGAAATGTCCCAGGGTGTTCATCGAGGAAATGTCCCATGGTGTTCATCGAGGAAATGTTCCAAGGTGTTCACCGAGGAAATGTCCCATGGTGTTCACTGAGGAAATGTCCCATGATGTTCATAGAGGAAATGTCCCATCGTGTTCATAGAGGAAATGTCCCATGGTGTTAATCGAGGAAATGTCCCATGGTGTTCATAGAGGAAGTGACCCATGGTGTTCACCGACGAAATGTCCCGTGGTGTTCACCGAGGAAATGTCCCATGGTGTTCACCGAGGAAATGTTCCATGGTGTTCATCGAGGAAGTGTCCCATGGTGTTCATAGAGGAAATGTCTCATGTTGTTCACCGAAGAAATGTCCCATTGTGTTAACCGAGGAAATGTCCCATGGTGTTCATAGAGGAAATGTCCCATGGTGTTCATAGAGGAAAATGTTCCATGGTGTTCATCGAGGAAATGTCCCATGGTGTTCACCGGGGAAATGTCCCATGGTGTTCACCGAGGAAATGTTCATGGTGTTCACCGAGGAAATGTCCCATGGTGTTCACCGAGGAAATGTCCCATGGTGTTCATCGAGGAAATGTTCCACGGTGTTCATAGAGGAAGTGTCCCATGGTGTTCACTGAGGAAATGTTAAATGGTGTTCACCGAAGAAATGTCCCATGATGTTCACCAAGGAAATGTCCCATGGTGTTCATGGAGGAAGTGTCCCATGGTGTGCATAGAGGAAATGTTCCATGGTGTTCATCGAGGAAGTGTCCCATGGTGTTCATCGAGGAAATGTTCCATGGTGTTCATAGAGGAAATGTCCCATGGTGTTCACCGAGGAAATGTCCCATGGTGTTCATCGAGGAAATGTCCCATGGTGTTCATAGAGGAAGTGACCCATGGTGTTCACCGACGAAATGTTCCATGGTGTTCACCGAGGAAATGTCCCATGGTGTTCACCGAGGAAATGTTCCATGGTGTCCATCGAGGAAGTGTCCCATGGTGTTCATAGACGACATGTCTAATGTTGTTCACCGAAGAAATATCCCATGGTGTTAACCGAGGAAATGTCCCATGGTGTTCATAGAGGAAATGTCCCATGGTGTTCATAGAGGAAATGTCCCATGGTGTTCATAGAGGAAATGTCTCATGTTGTTCACCGAATAAATGTCCCATTGTGTTAACCGAGGAAATGTCCCATGGTGTTCATAGAGGAAATGTCCCATGGTGTTCACTGAGGAAATGTCCCATGGTGTTCACCGAGGAAATGTCCCATAGTGTTCATAGAGGAAATGTCCCAGGGTGTTCATCGAGGAAATGTTCCATGGTGTTCATCGAGGAAATGTCCCAGGGTGTTCATCGAGGAAATGTTCCAAGGTGTTCATCGAGGAAATGTCCCATGGTGTTCATAGAGGAAATGTTCCATGGTGTTCATAGAGGAAATGTTCCATGGTGTTCATCGAGGAAATGTCCCAGGGTGTTCATCGAGGAAATGTCCCAGAGTGTTCATCGAGGAAATGTCCCAGGGTGTTCATCGAGGAAATGTCCCATGGTGTTCATCGAGGAAATGTTCCAAGGTGTTCACCGAGGAAATGTCCCATGGTGTTCACTGAGGAAATGTCCCATGATGTTCATAGAGGAAATGTCCCATCGTGTTCATAGAGGAAATGTCCCATGGTGTTAATCGAGGAAATGTCCCATGGTGTTCATAGAGGAAGTGACCCATGGTGTTCACCGACGAAATGTCCCGTGGTGTTCACCGAGGAAATGTCCCATGGTGTTCACCGAGGAAATGTTCCATGGTGTTCATCGAGGAAGTGTCCCATGGTGTTCATAGAGGAAATGTCTCATGTTGTTCACCGAAGAAATGTCCCATTGTGTTAACCGAGGAAATGTCCCATGGTGTTCATAGAGGAAATATCCCATGGTGTTCATAGAGGAAAATGTTCCATGGTGTTCATCGAGGAAATGTCCCATGGTGTTCACCGGGGAAATGTCCCATGGTGTTCACCGAGGAAATGTTCATGGTGTTCACCGAGGAAATGTCCCATGGTGTTCACCGAGGAAATGTCCCATGGTGTTCATCGAGGAAATGTTCCACGGTGTTCATAGAGGAAGTGTCCCATGGTGTTCACTGAGGAAATGTTAAATGGTGTTCACCGAAGAAATGTCCCATGATGTTCACCAAGGAAATGTCCCATGGTGTTCATGGAGGAAGTGTCCCATGGTGTGCATAGAGGAAATGTTCCATGGTGTTCATCGAGGAAGTGTCCCATGGTGTTCATCGAGGAAATGTTCCATGGTGTTCATAGAGGAAATGTCCCATGGTGTTCACCGAGGAAATGTCCCATGGTGTTCATCGAGGAAATGTCCCATGGTGTTCATAGAGGAAGTGACCCATGGTGTTCACCGACGAAATGTTCCATGGTGTTCACCGAGGAAATGTCCCATGGTGTTCACCGAGGAAATGTTCCATGGTGTTCACCGAGGAAATGTCCCATGGTGTTCATCGAGGAAATGTCCCATGGTGTTCATAGAGGAAGTGACCCATGGTGTTCACCGACGAAATGTTCCATGGTGTTCACCGAGGAAATGTTCCATGGTGTTCATAGAGGAAATGTCCCATGGTGTTCACCGAGGAAATGTCCCATGGTGTTCATCGAGGAAATGTCCCATGGTGTTCATAGAGGAAGTGACCCATGGTGTTCACCGACGAAATGTTCCATGGTGTTCACCGAGGAAATGTCCCATGGTGTTCACCGAGGAAATGTTCCATGGTGTCCATCGAGGAAGTGTCCCATGGTGTTCATAGACGACATGTCTAATGTTGTTCACCGAAGAAATATCCCATGGTGTTAACCGAGGAAATGTCCCATGGTGTTCATAGAGGAAATGTCCCATGGTGTTCATAGAGGAAATGTCCCATGGTGTTCATAGAGGAAATGTCTCATGTTGTTCACCGAATAAATGTCCCATTGTGTTAACCGAGGAAATGTCCCATGGTGTTCATAGAGGAAATGTCCCATGGTGTTCACTGAGGAAATGTCCCATGGTGTTCACCGAGGAAATGTCCCATAGTGTTCATAGAGGAAATGTCCCAGGGTGTTCATCGAGGAAATGTTCCATGGTGTTCATCGAGGAAATGTCCCAGGGTGTTCATCGAGGAAATGTTCCAAGGTGTTCATCGAGGAAATGTCCCATGGTGTTCATAGAGGAAATGTTCCATGGTGTTCATAGAGGAAATGTTCCATGGTGTTCATCGAGGAAATGTCCCAGGGTGTTCATCGAGGAAATGTCCCAGAGTGTTCATCGAGGAAATGTCCCAGGGTGTTCATCGAGGAAATGTCCCATGGTGTTCATCGAGGAAATGTTCCAAGGTGTTCACCGAGGAAATGTCCCATGGTGTTCACTGAGGAAATGTCCCATGATGTTCATAGAGGAAATGTCCCATCGTGTTCATAGAGGAAATGTCCCATGGTGTTAATCGAGGAAATGTCCCATGGTGTTCATAGAGGAAGTGACCCATGGTGTTCACCGACGAAATGTCCCGTGGTGTTCACCGAGGAAATGTCCCATGGTGTTCACCGAGGAAATGTTCCATGGTGTTCATCGAGGAAGTGTCCCATGGTGTTCATAGAGGAAATGTCTCATGTTGTTCACCGAAGAAATGTCCCATTGTGTTAACCGAGGAAATGTCCCATGGTGTTCATAGAGGAAATGTCCCATGGTGTTCATAGAGGAAAATGTTCCATGGTGTTCATCGAGGAAATGTCCCATGGTGTTCACCGGGGAAATGTCACATGGTGTTCACCGAGGAAATGTTCATGGTGTTCACTGAGGAAATGTCCCATGGTGTTCACCGAGGAAATGTCCCATGGTGTTCATCGAGGAAATGTTCCACGGTGTTCATAGAGGAAGTGTCCCATGGTGTTCACTGAGGAAATGTTAAATGGTGTTCACCGAAGAAATGTCCCATGATGTTCACCAAGGAAATGTCCCATGGTGTTCATGGAGGAAGTGTCCCATGGTGTGCATAGAGGAAATGTTCCATGGTGTTCATCGAGGAAGTGTCCCATGGTGTTCATCGAGGAAATGTTCCATGGTGTTCATAGAGGAAATGTCCCATGGTGTTCACCGAGGAAATGTCCCATGGTGTTCATCGAGGAAATGTCCCATGGTGTTCATAGAGGAAGTGACCCATGGTGTTCACCGACGAAATGTTCCATGGTGTTCACCGAGGAAATGTCCCATGGTGTTCACCGAGGAAATGTTCCATGGTGTCCATCGAGGAAGTGTCCCATGGTGTTCATAGACGACATGTCTAATGTTGTTCACCGAAGAAATATCCAATGGTGTTAACCGAGGAAATGTCCCATGGTGTTCATAGAGGAAATGTCCCATGGTGTTCATAGAGGAAATGTCCCATGGTGTTCATCGAGGAAATGTCCCATGGTGTTCACCGGGGAAATGTCCCATGGTGTTCACCGAGGAAATGTTCATGGTGTTCACCGAGGAAATGTCCCATGGTGTTCACCGAGGAAATGTCCCATGGTGTTCATCGAGGAAATGTTCCATGGTGTTCATAGAGGAAGTGTCCCGTGGTGTTCACCGAGGAAATGTCCCATGGTGTTCACCGAGGAAATGTTCCATTGTTTTCATCGAGGAAGTGTCCCATGCTGTTCGTAGAGGAAATGTCTCATGTTGTTCACCGAAGAAATGTCCCATGGTGTTAACCGAGGAAATGTCCCATGGTGTTCATAGAGGAAATGTCCCATGGTGTTCATAGAGGAAATGTTCCATGGTGTTCATAGAGGAAATGTCCCATGGTGTTCACCGGGGAAATGTCCCATGGTGTTCACCGGGGAAATGTCCCATGGTGTTCACCGAGGAAATGTTGATGGTGTTCACCGAGGAAATGTCCCATGGTGTTCACCGAGGAAATGACCCATGGTGTTCATCGAGGAAATGTTCCATGGTGTTCATAGAGGAAGTGTCCCATGGTGTTCACTGAGGAAATGTTAAATGGTGTTCACCGAAGAAATGTCCCATGATGTTCACCAAGGAAATGTCCCATGGTGTTCATGGAGGAAGTGTCCCATGGTGTTCATAGAGGAAATGTTCCATGGTGTTCATCGAGGAAGTGTCCCATGGTGTTCATCGAGGAAATGTTCCATGGTGTTCATAGAGGAAATGTCCCATGGTGTTCACCGAGGAAATGTCCCATGGTGTTCATCGAGGAAATGTCCCATGGTGTTCATAGACGAAATGTCTCATGTTGTTCACCGAAGAAATGTCCCATGGTGTTAACCAAGGAAATGTCCCATGGTGTTCATAGACGAAATGTCCCATGGTGTTCATAGAGGAAATGTTCCATGGTGTTCATCGAGGAAATGTCCCATGGTGTTCACCGGGGAAATGTCCCATGGTGTTCACCGAGGAAATGTTCATGGTGTTCACCGAGGAAATGTCCCATGGTGTTCACCGAGGAAATGTCCCATGGTGTTCATCGAGGAAATGTTCCATGGTGTTCATAGAGGAAGTGTCCCGTGGTGTTCCCCGAGGAAATGTCCCATGGTGTTCACCGAGGAAATGTTCCATGGTGTTCATTGAGGAAGTGTCCCATGGTGTTCATAGAGGAAATGTCTCATGTTGTTCACCGAAGAAATGTCCCATGGTGTTAACCGAGGAAATGTTCCATGGTGTTCATAGAGGAAAGGTCCCATGGTGTTCATAGAGGAAATGTTCCATGGTGTTCATAGAGGAAATGTCCCATGGTGTTCACCGGGGAAATGTCCCATGGTGTTCACCGAGGAAATGTTCATGGTGTTCACCGAGGAAATGTCCCATGGTGTTCACCGAGGAAATGTCCCATGGTGTTTATCGAGGAAATGTTCCATGGTGTTCATAGAGGAAGTGTCTCATGGTGTTCACTGAGGAAATGTTAAATGGTGTTCACCGAAGAAATGTCCCATGATGTTCACCAAGGAAATGTCCCATGGTGTTCATGAAATGTCCCATGGTGTTCATAGAGGAAGTGTCCCATGGTGTTCATAGAGGAAATGTCCCATGGTTTTCATAGAGGAAATGTTCCATGGTGTTCATAGAGGAAATGTCCCATGGTGTTCATAGAGGAAATGTCCCATGGTGTTCATCGAGGAAATGTCCGATGGTATCCATTGAGGAAATGTTCCATGGTGTTCATCGAGGAAATGTATCCTGGTGTTCACCGAGGAAATGTCCCATGGTGTTCATAGAGGAAATGTCCCATGGTGTTCACCGAGGAAATGTCCCATGGTGTTCACCGAGGAAGTGTTCCATGGTGTTCACCGAGGAAATGTCCCATGGTGTTCACCGAGGAAGTGTTCCAAGGTGTTCACCGAGGAAATGTCCCATGGTGTTCATAGAGGAAATGTCCCATGGTGTTCACCGAGGAAATGTCCCATGGTGTTCATTGAGGAAATGTCCCATGGTGTTCATCGAGGAAATGTCCCATGGTGTTCATAGAGGAAATGTTCCATGGTGTTCATAGAGGAAATGTCCCAATGTGTTCATAGAGCAAATGTCCCATGGTGTACATAGAGGAAATGTCACATGGTGTTCATAGAAGAAATGTCCCATGGTGTTCATAGAGGAAGTGTCCCATGGTGTTCACCAAGGAAATGTCCCATGGTGTTCATAGAGGAAATGTCCCATCGTGTTCACCGAGGAAATGACCAAATGGTGTATGTAGAGGAAATGTCCCAATGTGTTCATAGAGCAAGTGTCCCATGGTGTACATAGAGGAAATGTACCATGGTGTTCATAGAGGAAATGTCACATGGTGTTCACCAAGGAAATGTCCCATGGTGTTCACCGAGGAAATGTCCCATGGTGTTCACTGAGGAAATGTCCCATGGTATTCATAGAGGAAGTGTCCCATGGTGTTCATCAAGAAAATGTCCCATGGTAGTCATCGAGGAAATGTCCCATGGTGTTCATAGAGGAAATGTCCCATGGTGTTCATAGAGGAAATGTCCGATGGTGTTCACCGAGGAAATGTCCCATGGTGTTCACCGAGGAAATGTCCCATGGTGTTCATAGAGGAAATGTCCCATGGTGTTCATAGAGGAAATGTCCCATGGTGTTCATAGAGGAAGTGTCCCAGGGTGTTTACCGAGGAAATATCCCAAGGTGTTCATCGAGGAAATGTTCCATGGTGTTCATAGAGGAAATGTCCCATGGTGTTCATAGAGGAAGTGTCCCATGGTGTTCATAGAGGAAATGTCCCATGGTTTTCATAGAGGAAATATTCCATGGTGTTCATAGAGGAAATGTCCCATGGTGTTCATAGAGGAAATGTCCCATGGTGTTCATCGAGGAAATGTCCCATGGTGTTCATAGAGGAAATGTCCGATGGTATCCATTGAGGAAATGTTCCATGGTGTTCATCGAGGAAATGTATCCTGGTGTTCACCGAGGAAATGTCCCATGGTGTTCATAGAGGAAATGTCCCATGGTGTTCACCGAGGAAATGTCCCATGGTGTTCACCGAGGAAGTGTTCCATGGTGTTCACCGAGGAAATGTCCCATGGTGTTCACCGAGGAAGTGTTCCAAGGTGTTCACCGAGGAAATGTCCCATGGTGTTCATAGAGGAAATGTCCCATGGTGTTCACCGAGGAAATGTCCCATGGTGTTCATCGAGGAAATGTCCCATGGTGTACATCGAGGAAATGTCCCATGGTGTTCATAGAGGAAATGTTCCATGGTGTTCATAGAGGAAATGTCCCAATGTGTTCATAGAGCAAATGTCCCATGGTGTACATAGAGGAAATGTCACATGGTGTTCATAGAGGAAATGTCCCATGGTGTTCATAGAGGAAATGTCCCATGGTGTTCACCAAGGAAATGTCCCATGGTGTTCATAGAGGAAATGTCCCATCGTGTTCACTGAGGAAATGTCCCATGGTGTTCACCAAGGAAATGTCCGATGGTGTTCACCGAGGAAATGTCCCATGGTGTTCACTGAGGAAATGTCCCATGGTGTTCATAGAGGAAGTGTCCCATGGTGTTCATCAAGAAAATGTGCCATGGTGTTCATAGAGGAAATGTCCCATGGTGTTCATCGAGGAAATGTCCCATGGTGTTCATCGAGGAAATGTCCCATGGTGTTCATAGAGGAAATGTCCCAATGTGTTCATAGAGCAAATGTCCCATGGTGTACATAGAGGAAATGTACCATGGTGTTCATAGAGGAAATGTCCCATGGTGTTCATAGAGGAAGTGTCCCATGGTGTTCACCAAGGAAATGTCCCTTGGTGTTCATGGAGGAAGTGTCCCATGGTGTTCACCGAGGAAATATCCCATGGTGTTCATTGAGGACATGTTCAACGGTGTTCATAGAGGAAATGTCCCATGGTACTCATAGAGGAAATGTCCCATGGTGTTCATAGAGGAAGTGTCCCATGGTGTTCATCGAGGAAATGTCCCATGGTGTTCATAGAGGAAATGTCCGATGGTATCCATTGAGGAAATGTTCCATGGTGTTCACCGAGGAAATGACCAAATGGTGTTCATAGAGGAAATTTTCCATGGTGTTCTTCGAGGAAATGTCCCATGGTGTTCACTGAGGAAATGTCCCATGGTGTTCATCGAGAAAACGTCCCATAGTGTTCACCGAGGAAATGTCCCATGGTGTTCACCGAGGAAATGTCCCATGGTGTTCATAGAGGAAATGTCCCATGGTGTTCACCGAGGAAATGTCCCATGGTGTTCACCGAGGAAATGTCCCATGGTGTTCACCGAGGAAATGTCCCATGGTGTTCAAAAAGGAAATGTCCCATGGTGTTCATCGAGTAAATGTTCCATGGTGTTCATAGAGGAAATGGTCCATGGTGTTCATCGACTAAGTGTTCCATGGTGTTCACCGAGGAAATGTCCCATGGTGTTCATCGAGGAAATGTCCCATGGTGTTCACCGAGGAAGTGTCCCATGGTGTTCACCAAGGAAATGTCCCATGGTGTTCATAGAGGAAATGTCCCATCGTGTTCACCGAGGAAATCTCCCATGGTGTTCACAAAGGAAATGTCCGATGGTGTTCACCGAGGAAATTTCCCATGGTGTTCACCGAGGAAATGTCCCATGGTGTTCATAGAGGAAGTGTCCCATGGTGTTCATCAATAAAATGTCCCATGGTGTTCATAGAGGAAATGTCCCATGGTGTTCATCGAGGAAATGTCCTATGGTGTTCATCGAGGAAATGTCCCATGGTGTTCATAGAGGAAATGTTCCATGGTGTTCATAGAAGAAATGTCCCAATGTGTTCATAGAGCAAATGTCCCATGGTGTACATAGAGGAAATGTACCATGGTGTTCATAGAGGAAATGTCCCATGGTGTTCATAGAGGAAGTGTCCCATGGTGTTCACCAAGGAAATGTCCGATGGTGTTCATGGAGGAAGTGTCCCATGGTGTTCACCGAGGAAATATCCCATGGTGTTCATTGAGGACATGTTCCATGGTGTTCATAGAGGAAATGTCCCATGGTATTCATAGAGGAAATGTCCCATGGTGTTCATAGAGGAAGTGTCCCATGGTTTTCATCAAGGAAATGTCCCATGGTGTTCATAGAGGAAATGTCTCATGTTGTTCACCGAATAAATGTCCCATTGTGTTAACCGAGGAAATGTCCCATGGTGTCCATAGAGGAAATGTCCCATGGTGTTCACTGAGGAAATGTCCCATGGTGTTCACCGAGGAAATGTCCCATGGTGTTCATAGAGGAAATGTCCCAGGGTGTTCATCGAGGAAATGTTCCAAGGTGTTCATCGAGGAAATGTTCCATGGTGTTCATAGAGGAAATATCCCAGGGTGTTCATCGAGGAAATGTCCCATGGTGTTCATAGAGGAAATGTGCCATGGTGTTCATGGAGGAAATGTTCCATGGTGTTCATAGAGGAAATGTCCCAGGGTGTTCATCGAGGAAATGTCCCATGGTGTTCATAGAGGAAATGTTCCATGGTGTTCATCGAGGAAATGTTCCATGGTGTTCATCGAGGAAATGTCCCAGGGTGTTCATCGAGGAAATGTTCCAAGGTGTTCATCGAGGAAATGTCCCATGGTGTTCATCGAGAAAACGTCCCATAGTGTTCACCGAGGAAATGTCCCATGGTGTTCACCGAGGAAATGTCCCATGGTGTTCATAGAGGAAATGTCCCATGGTGTTCACCGAGGAAATGTCCCATGGTGTTCACCGAGGAAATGTCCCATGGTGTTCACCGAGGAAATGTCCCATGGTGTTCAAAAAGGAAATGTCCCATGGTGTTCATCGAGTAAATGTTCCATGGTGTTCATAGAGGAAATGGTCCATGGTGTTCATCGACTAAGTGTTCCATGGTGTTCACCGAGGAAATGTCCCATGGTGTTCATCGAGGAAATGTCCCATGGTGTTCACCGAGGAAGTGTCCCATGGTGTTCACCAAGGAAATGTCCCATGGTGTTCATAGAGGAAATGTCCCATCGTGTTCACCGAGGAAATCTCCCATGGTGTTCACAAAGGAAATGTCCGATGGTGTTCACCGAGGAAATTTCCCATGGTGTTCACCGAGGAAATGTCCCATGGTGTTCATAGAGGAAGTGTCCCATGGTGTTCATCAATAAAATGTCCCATGGTGTTCATAGAGGAAATGTCCCATGGTGTTCATCGAGGAAATGTCCTATGGTGTTCATCGAGGAAATGTCCCATGGTGTTCATAGAGGAAATGTTCCATGGTGTTCATAGAAGAAATGTCCCAATGTGTTCATAGAGCAAATGTCCCATGGTGTACATAGAGGAAATGTACCATGGTGTTCATAGAGGAAATGTCCCATGGTGTTCATAGAGGAAGTGTCCCATGGTGTTCACCAAGGAAATGTCCGATGGTGTTCATGGAGGAAGTGTCCCATGGTGTTCACCGAGGAAATATCCCATGGTGTTCATTGAGGACATGTTCCATGGTGTTCATAGAGGAAATGTCCCATGGTATTCATAGAGGAAATGTCCCATGGTGTTCATAGAGGAAGTGTCCCATGGTTTTCATCAAGGAAATGTCCCATGGTGTTCATAGAGGAAATGTCTCATGTTGTTCACCGAATAAATGTCCCATTGTGTTAACCGAGGAAATGTCCCATGGTGTTCACCGAGGAAATGTCCCATGGTGTTCATAGAGGAAATGTCCCAGGGTGTTCATCGAGGAAATGTTCCAAGGTGTTCATCGAGGAAATGTTCCATGGTGTTCATAGAGGAAATATCCCAGGGTGTTCATCGAGGAAATGTCCCATGGTGTTCATAGAGGAAATGTGCCATGGTGTTCATGGAGGAAATGTTCCATGGTGTTCATAGAGGAAATGTCCCAGGGTGTTCATCGAGGAAATGTCCCATGGTGTTCATAGAGGAAATGTTCCATGGTGTTCATCGAGGAAATGTTCCATGGTGTTCATCGAGGAAATGTCCCAGGGTGTTCATCGAGGAAATGTTCCAAGGTGTTCATCGAGGAAATGTCCCATGGTGTTCATCGAGAAAACGTCCCATAGTGTTCACCGAGGAAATGTCCCATGGTGTTCACCGAGGAAATGTCCCATGGTGTTCATAGAGGAAATGTCCCATGGTGTTCACCGAGGAAATGTCCCATGGTGTTCACCGAGGAAATGTCCCATGGTGTTCACCGAGGAAATGTCCCATGGTGTTCAAAAAGGAAATGTCCCATGGTGTTCATCGAGTAAATGTTCCATGGTGTTCATAGAGGAAATGGTCCATGGTGTTCATCGACTAAGTGTTCCATGGTGTTCACCGAGGAAATGTCCCATGGTGTTCATCGAGGAAATGTCCCATGGTGTTCACCGAGGAAGTGTCCCATGGTGTTCACCAAGGAAATGTCCCATGGTGTTCATAGAGGAAATGTCCCATCGTGTTCACCGAGGAAATCTCCCATGGTGTTCACAAAGGAAATGTCCGATGGTGTTCACCGAGGAAATTTCCCATGGTGTTCACCGAGGAAATGTCCCATGGTGTTCATAGAGGAAGTGTCCCATGGTGTTCATCAATAAAATGTCCCATGGTGTTCATAGAGGAAATGTCCCATGGTGTTCATCGAGGAAATGTCCTATGGTGTTCATCGAGGAAATGTCCCATGGTGTTCATAGAGGAAATGTTCCATGGTGTTCATAGAAGAAATGTCCCAATGTGTTCATAGAGCAAATGTCCCATGGTGTACATAGAGGAAATGTACCATGGTGTTCATAGAGGAAATGTCCCATGGTGTTCATAGAGGAAGTGTCCCATGGTGTTCACCAAGGAAATGTCCGATGGTGTTCATGGAGGAAGTGTCCCATGGTGTTCACCGAGGAAATATCCCATGGTGTTCATTGAGGACATGTTCCATGGTGTTCATAGAGGAAATGTCCCATGGTATTCATAGAGGAAATGTCCCATGGTGTTCATAGAGGAAGTGTCCCATGGTTTTCATCAAGGAAATGTCCCATGGTGTTCATAGAGGAAATGTCTCATGTTGTTCACCGAATAAATGTCCCATTGTGTTAACCGAGGAAATGTCCCATGGTGTCCATAGAGGAAATGTCCCATGGTGTTCACTGAGGAAATGTCCCATGGTGTTCACCGAGGAAATGTCCCATGGTGTTCATAGAGGAAATGTCCCAGGGTGTTCATCGAGGAAATGTTCCAAGGTGTTCATCGAGGAAATGTTCCATGGTGTTCATAGAGGAAATATCCCAGGGTGTTCATCGAGGAAATGTCCCATGGTGTTCATAGAGGAAATGTGCCATGGTGTTCATGGAGGAAATGTTCCATGGTGTTCATAGAGGAAATGTCCCAGGGTGTTCATCGAGGAAATGTCCCATGGTGTTCATAGAGGAAATGTTCCATGGTGTTCATCGAGGAAATGTTCCATGGTGTTCATCGAGGAAATGTCCCAGGGTGTTCATCGAGGAAATGTTCCAAGGTGTTCATCGAGGAAATGTCCCATGGTGTTCATAGAGGAAATGTTCCATTGTGTTCATAGAGAAAATGTTCCATGGTGTTCATCGAGGAAATGTCCCAGGGTGTTCATCGAGGAAATGTCCCAGGGTGTTCATCGAGGAAATGTCCCAGGGTGTTCATTGAGGAAATGTCCCATGGTGTTCATCGAGGAAATGTTCCAAGGTGTTCACCGAGGAAATGTCCCATGGTGTTCACTGAGGAAATGTCCCATGATGTTCATAGAGGAAATGTCCCATCGTGTTCATAGAGGAAATGTCCCATGGTGTTAATCGAGGAAATGTCGCATGGTGTTCATAGAGGAAGTGACCCATGGTGTTCACCGACGAAATGTCCCGTGGTGTTCACCGAGGAAATGTCCCATGGTGTTCAACGAGGAAATGTTCCATGGTGTTCATCGAGGAAGTGTCCCATGGTGTTCATAGAGGAAATGTCTCATGTTGTTCACCGAAGAAATGTCCCATGGTGTTAACCGAGGAAATGTCCCATGGTGTTCATAGAGGAAATGTCCCATGGTGTTCATAGAGGAAAATGTTCCATGGTGTTCATCGAGGAAATGTTCATGGTGTTCACCGAGGAAATGTCCCATGGTGTTCACTGAGGAAATGTCCCATGGTGTTCATCGATGAAATGTTCCATGCTGAGCATAGAGGAAGTGTCCCATGGTGTTCACTGAGGAAATGTTAAATGGTGTTCACCGAAGAAATGTCCCATGATGTTCACCAAGGAAATGTCCCATGGTGTTCATGGAGGAAGTGTCCCATGGTGTTCATAGAGGAAATGTTCCATGGTGTTCATCGAGGAAGTGTCCCATGGTGTTCATCGAGGAAATGTTCCATGGTGTTCATAGAGGAAATGTCCCATGGTGTTCACTGAGGAAATGTCCCATGATGTTCATCGAGGAAATGTCCCATGGTGTTCATAGAGGAAGTGACCCATGGTGTTCACCGACAAAATGTTCCATGGTGTTCACCGAGGAAATGTCCCATGGTGTTCACCGAGGAAATGTTCCATGGTGTTCATCGAGGAAGTGTCCCATGGTGTTCATAGACGACATGTCTCATGGTGTTCACTGAAGAAATATCCCATGGTGTTAACCGAGGAAATGTCCCATGGTGTTCATAGAGGAAATGTCCCATGGTGTTCATAGAGGAAATGTTCCATGGTGTTCATCGAGGAAATGTCCCATGGTGTTCACCGGGGAAATGTCCCATGGTGTTCACTGAGGAAATGTTCATGGTGTTCACCGAGGAAATGTCCCATGGTGTTCACCGAGGAAATGTCTCATGTTGTTCACCGAAGAAATGTCCCATGGTGTTAACCGAGGAAATGTCCCATGGTGTTCATAGAGGAAATGTCCCATGGTGTTCACTGAGGAAATGTCCCATGGTGTTCACCGAGGAAATGTTCATGGTGTTCACCGAGGAAATGTCCCATGGTGTTCACCGAGGAAATGTCCCATGGTGTTCATCGAGGAAATGTCCCATGGTGTTCATGTTGGAAGTGTCCCATGGTGTTCATAGAGGAAATGTTCCATGGTGTTCATCGAGGAAGTGTCCCATGGTGTTCATCGAGGAAATGTTCCATGGTGTTCATAGAGGAAATGTCTCATGTTGTTCACCGAAGAAATGTCCCATGGTGTTAACCGAGGAAATGTCCCATGGTGTTCATAGAGGAAATGTCCCATGGTGTTCATAGAGGAAATGTTCCATGGTGTTCATAGAGGAAATGTTCCATGGTGTTCATCGAGGAAATGTCCCATGGTGTTCACCGGGGAAATGTCCCATGGTGTTCACCGAGGAAATGTTCATGGTGTTCACCGAGGAAATGTCCCATGGTGTTCACCGAGGAAATGTCCCATGGTGTTCATCGAGGAAATGTTCCATGGTGTTCATAGAGGAAGTGTCCCGTGGTGTTCACCAAGGAAATGTCCCATGGTGTTCACCGAGGAAATGTTCCATTGTGTTCAACAAGGAAGTGTCCCATGGTGTTCATAGAGGAAATGTCTCATGTTGTTCACCGAAGAAATGTCCCATGGTGTTAACCGAGGAAATGTCCCATGGTGTTCACCGGGGAAATGTCCCATGGTGTTCACCGAGGAAATGTTCATGGTGTTCACCGAGGAAATGTCCCATGGTGTTCACTGAAGAAATGTCCCATGGTGTTCATCGAGGAAATGTTCCATGGTGTTCATAGAGGAAGTGTCCCATGGTGTTCACTGAGGAAATGTTAAATGGTGTTCACCGAAGAAATGTCCCATGATGTTCACCAAGGAAATGTCCCATGGTGTTCATGGAGGAAGTGTCCCATGGTGTTCATAGATGAAATGTTCCATGGTGTTCATCGAGGAAGTGTCCCATGGTCTTCATCGAGGAAATGTTCCATGGTGTTCATAGAGGAAATGTCCCATGGTGTTCACCGAGGAAATGTCCCATGGTGTTCATCGAGGAAATGTCCCATGGTGTTCATAGACGAAATGTCTCATGTTGTTCACCGAAGAAATGTCCCATGGTGTTAACCGAGGAAATGTCCCATGGTGTTAACCGAGGAAATGTCCCATGGTGTTCATAGAGGAAATGTTCCATGGTCTTCATCGAGGAAATGTCCCATGGTGTTCACCGGGGAAATGTCCCATGGTGTTCACCGAGGAAATGTTAATTGTGTTCACCGAGGAAATGTCCCATGGTGTTCACCGAGGAAATGTCCCATGGTGTTCATCGAGGAAATGTTCCATGGTGTTCATAGAGGAAGTGTCCCGTTGTGTTCACCGAGGAAATGTCCCATGGTGTTCACCGAGGAAATGTTCCATGGTGTTCATCGAGGAAATGTCCCATGGTGTTCATCGAGGAAATGTCCCATGGTGTTCATAGACGAAATGTCTCATGTTGTTCACCGAAGAAATGTCCCATGGTGTTAACCGAGGAAATGTCCCATGGTGTTCATAGAGGAAATGTCCCATGGTGTTCATAGAGGAAATGTTCCATGGTGTTCATCGAGGAAATGTCCCATGGTGTTCACCGGGGAAATGTCCCATGGTGTTCACCGAGGAAATGTTAATTGTGTTCACCGAGGAAATGTCCCATGGTATTCACCGAGGAAATGTCCCATGGTGTTCATCGAGGAAATGTTCCATGGTGTTCATCGAGTAAGTGTCCCATAGTGTTCATAGAGGAAATGTCTCATGTTGTTCACCAAAGAAATGTCCCATGGTGTTAACCGAGGAAATGTCCCATGGTGTTCATAGAGGAAAGGTCCCATGGTGTTCATAGAGGAAGTGTTCCATGGTGTTCATAGAGGAAATGTCCCATGGTGTTCACCGGGGAAATGTCCCATGGTGTTCACCGGGGAAATGTCCCATGGTGTTCACCGAGGAAATGTTCATGGTGGTCACCGAGGTAATGTCCCATGGTGTTCACCGAGTAAATGTCCCATGGTGTTCATCGAGGAAATGTTCCATGGTGTTCATAGACGAAGTGTCCCATGGTGTTCACTGAGGAAATGTTAAATGGTGTTCACCGAAGAAATGTCCCATGATGTTCACCAAGGAAATGTCCCATGGTGTTCATGGAGGATGTGTCCCATGGTGTCCATAGAGGAAATGTTCCATGGTGTTCATCGAGGAAGTGTCCCATGGTGTTCATCGAGGAAATGTTCCATGGTGTTCATAGAGGAAATGTCCCATGGTGTTCACCGAGGAAGTGTCCCATGGTGTTCATCGAGGAAATGTCCCATGGTGTTCATAGAGGAAGTGACCCATGGTGTTCACCGACGAAATGTCCCATGGTGTTCACCGAGGAAATGTCCCATGGTGTTCACCGAGGAAATGTTCCATGGTGTTCATCGAGGAAGTGTCCCATGGTGTTCATAGAGGAAATGTCTCATTTTGCTCACCGAAGAAATGTCCCATGGTGTTAACCGAGGAAATGTCTCATGGTGTTCATAGAGGAAATGTCCCATGGTGTTCATAGAGGAAATGTTCCATGGTGTTCATCGAGGAAATGTCCCATGGTGTTCACCGGGGGAATGTTCCATGGTGTTCACCGAGGAAATGTTCATGGTGTTCACTGAGGAAATGTCCCATGGTGTTCACCGATGAAATGTCCCATGGTGTTCATCAAGGAAATGTTCCATGGTGTTCATAGAGGAAGTGTCCCATGGTGTTCACTGAGGAAATGTTAAATGGTGTTCACCGAAGAAATGTCCCATGATGTTCACCAAGGAAATGTCCCATGGTGTTCATGTTGGAAGTGTCCCATGGTGTTCATAGAGGAAATGTTCCATGGTGTTCATCGAGGAAGTGTCCCATGGTGTTCACCGAGGAAATGTCCCATGGTGTTCATAGAGGAAATGTCTCATATTGTTCACGGAAGAAATGTCCCATGGTGTTAACCGAGGAAATGTCCCATGGTATTCATAGAGGAAATGTCCCATGGTGTTCACTGAGGAAATGTCCCATGGTGTTTATAGAGGAAATGTCTCATGTTGTTCACCGAAGAAATGTCCCATGGTGTTAACCGAGGAAATGTCCCATGGTGTTCATAGAGGAAATGTCCCATTGTGTTCACTGAGGAATTGTCCCATGGTGTTCAACGAGGAAATGTCCCATGGTGTTCATAGAAGAAATGTCCCATGGTGTTCATAGAGGAAGTGACCCATGGTGTTCACCGACAAAATGTTCCATGGTGTTCACCGAGGAAATGTCCCATGGTGTTCACCGAGGAAATGTTCCATGGTGTTCATCGAGGAAGTGTCCCATGGTGTTCATAGACGACATGTCTCATGGTGTTCACTGAAGAAATATCCCATGGTGTTAACCGAGGAAATGTCCCATGGTGTTCATAGAGGAAATGTCCCATGGTGTTCATAGAGGAAATGTTCCATGGTGTTCATCGAGGAAATGTCCCATGGTGTTCACCGGGGAAATGTCCCATGGTGTTCACTGAGGAAATGTTCATGGTGTTCACCGAGGAAATGTCCCATGGTGTTCACCGAGGAAATGTCTCATGTTGTTCACCGAAGAAATGTCCCATGGTGTTAACCGAGGAAATGTCCCATGGTGTTCATAGAGGAAATGTCCCATGGTGTTCACTGAGGAAATGTCCCATGGTGTTCACCGAGGAAATGTTCATGGTGTTCACCGAGGAAATGTCCCATGGTGTTCACCGAGGAAATGTCCCATGGTGTTCATCGAGGAAATGTCCCATGGTGTTCATGTTGGAAGTGTCCCATGGTGTTCATAGAGGAAATGTTCCATGGTGTTCATCGAGGAAGTGTCCCATGGTGTTCATCGAGGAAATGTTCTATGGTGTTCATAGAGGAAATGTCTCATGTTGTTCACCGAAGAAATGTCCCATGGTGTTAACCGAGGAAATGTCCCATGGTGTTCATAGAGGAAATGTCCCATGGTGTTCATAGAGGAAATGTTCCATGGTGTTCATAGAGGAAATGTTCCATGGTGTTCATCGAGGAAATGTCCCATGGTGTTCACCGGGGAAATGTCCCATGGTGTTCACCGAGGAAATGTTCATGGTGTTCACCGAGGAAATGTCCCATGGTGTTCACCGAGGAAATGTCCCATGGTGTTCATCGAGGAAATGTTCCATGGTGTTCATAGAGGAAGTGTCCCGTGGTGTTCACCAAGGAAATGTCCCATGGTGTTCACCGAGGAAATGTTCCATTGTGTTCAACAAGGAAGTGTCCCATGGTGTTCATAGAGGAAATGTCTCATGTTGTTCACCGAAGAAATGTCCCATGGTGTTAACCGAGGAAATGTCCCATGGTGTTCACCGGGGAAATGTCCCATGGTGTTCACCGAGGAAATGTTCATGGTGTTCACCGAGGAAATGTCCCATGGTGTTCACTGAAGAAATGTCCCATGGTGTTCATCGAGGAAATGTTCCATGGTGTTCATAGAGGAAGTGTCCCATGGTGTTCACTGAGGAAATGTTAAATGGTGTTCACCGAAGAAATGTCCCATGATGTTCACCAAGGAAATGTCCCATGGTGTTCATGGAGGAAGTGTCCCATGGTGTTCATAGATGAAATGTTCCATGGTGTTCATCGAGGAAGTGTCCCATGGTCTTCATCGAGGAAATGTTCCATGGTGTTCATAGAGGAAATGTCCCATGGTGTTCACCGAGGAAATGTCCCATGGTGTTCATCGAGGAAATGTCCCATGGTGTTCATAGACGAAATGTCTCATGTTGTTCACCGAAGAAATGTCCCATGGTGTTAACCGAGGAAATGTCCCATGGTGTTAACCGAGGAAATGTCCCATGGTGTTCATAGAGGAAATGTTCCATGGTCTTCATCGAGGAAATGTCCCATGGTGTTCACCGGGGAAATGTCCCATGGTGTTCACCGAGGAAATGTTAATTGTGTTCACCGAGGAAATGTCCCATGGTGTTCACCGAGGAAATGTCCCATGGTGTTCATCGAGGAAATGTTCCATGGTGTTCATAGAGGAAGTGTCCCGTTGTGTTCACCGAGGAAATGTCCCATGGTGTTCACCGAGGAAATGTTCCATAGTGTTCATCGAGGAAATGTCCCATGGTGTTCATCGAGGAAATGTCCCATGGTGTTCATAGACGAAATGTCTCATGTTGTTCACCGAAGAAATGTCCCATGGTGTTAACCGAGGAAATGTCCCATGGTGTTCATAGAGGAAATGTCCCATGGTGTTCATAGAGGAAATGTTCCATGGTGTTCATCGAGGAAATGTCCCATGGTGTTCACCGGGGAAATGTCCCATGGTGTTCACCGAGGAAATGTTAATTGTGTTCACCGAGGAAATGTCCCATGGTATTCACCGAGGAAATGTCCCATGGTGTTCATCGAGGAAATGTTCCATGGTGTTCATCGAGTAAGTGTCCCATAGTGTTCATAGAGGAAATGTCTCATGTTGTTCACCAAAGAAATGTCCCATGGTGTTAACCGAGGAAATGTCCCATGGTGTTCATAGAGGAAAGGTCCCATGGTGTTCATAGAGGAAGTGTTCCATGGTGTTCATAGAGGAAATGTCCCATGGTGTTCACCGGGGAAATGTCCCATGGTGTTCACCGGGGAAATGTCCCATGGTGTTCACCGAGGAAATGTTCATGGTGGTCACCGAGGTAATGTCCCATGGTGTTCACCGAGTAAATGTCCCATGGTGTTCATCGAGGAAATGTTCCATGGTGTTCATAGACGAAGTGTCCCATGGTGTTCACTGAGGAAATGTTAAATGGTGTTCACCGAAGAAATGTCCCATGATGTTCACCAAGGAAATGTCCCATGGTGTTCATGGAGGATGTGTCCCATGGTGTCCATAGAGGAAATGTTCCATGGTGTTCATCGAGGAAGTGTCCCATGGTGTTCATCGAGGAAATGTTCCATGGTGTTCATAGAGGAAATGTCCCATGGTGTTCACCGAGGAAGTGTCCCATGGTGTTCATCGAGGAAATGTCCCATGGTGTTCATAGAGGAAGTGACCCATGGTGTTCACCGACGAAATGTCCCATGGTGTTCACCGAGGAAATGTCCCATGGTGTTCACCGAGGAAATGTTCCATGGTGTTCATCGAGGAAGTGTCCCATGGTGTTCATAGAGGAAATGTCTCATGTTGCTCACCGAAGAAATGTCCCATGGTGTTAACCGAGGAAATGTCTCATGGTGTTCATACAGGAAATGTCCCATGGTGTTCATAGAGGAAATGTTCCATGGTGTTCATCGAGGAAATGTCCCATGGTGTTCACCGGGGAAATGTTCCATGGTGTTCACCGAGGAAATGTTCATGGTGTTCACTGAGGAAATGTCCCATGGTGTTCACCGATGAAATGTCCCATGGTGTTCATCAAGGAAATGTTCCATGGTGTTCATAGAGGAAGTGTCCCATGGTGTTCACTGAGGAAATGTTAAATGGTGTTCACCGAAGAAATGTCCCATGATGTTCACCAAGGAAATGTCCCATGGTGTTCATGTTGGAAGTGTCCCATGGTGTTCATAGAGGAAATGTTCCATGGTGTTCATCGAGGAAGTGTCCCATGGTGTTCACCGAGGAAATGTCCCATGGTGTTCATAGAGGAAATGTCTCATATTGTTCACGGAAGAAATGTCCCATGGTGTTAACCGAGGAAATGTCCCATGGTATTCATAGAGGAAATGTCCCATGGTGTTCACTGAGGAAATGTCCCATGGTGTTTATAGAGGAAATGTCTCATGTTGTTCACCGAAGAAATGTCCCATGGTGTTAACCGAGGAAATGTCCCATGGTGTTCATAGAGGAAATGTCCCATTGTGTTCACTGAGGAATTGTCCCATGGTGTTCAACGAGGAAATGTCCCATGGTGTTCATAGAAGAAATGTCCCAGGGTGTTCATCGAGGAAATGTTCCAAGGTATTCACTGAGGAAATGTTCCATGGTGTTCATCGAGGAAATGTCCCATGGTGTTCACTGAGGAAATGTCCCATGTGTTCACCGAGGAAATGTCCCATGGTGTTCATCGAGGAAATGTCCCATGGTGTTCATCGAGGAAATATTGCATGGTGTTCATAGAGGAAATGTCCCATAGTGTTCATCGATGAAATGTTCCATGGTGTTCATAGAGGGAGTGTCCCATGGTGTTCACTGAGGAAATGTTAAATGGTGTTCACCAAAGAAATGTCCCATGATGTTCACCAAGGAAATGTCCCATGGTGTTCATGGAGGAAGTGTCCCAATGTGTTCACCGAGGAAATATCCCATGGTGTTCATCGAGGAAATGTTCCATGGTGTTCATAGAGAAAATGTCCCATGGTGTTCACCGAGGAAATGTCCCATGGTGTTCATCGAGGAAATGTTCCATGGTGTTCATTGAGGAAGTGTCCCATGGTGTTCACTGAGGAAATGTTCCATCGTGGTCACCGAGGAAATGTCCCATGGTGTTCACTGAGGAAATGTCCATGGTGTTCATTGAGGAAATGTCCCATGGTGTTCACCGAGGAAATGTTCCATGGTGTTCATCGAGGAAGTGTCCCATGGTGTTCATAGAGGAAATGTCTCATGTTGTTCACCGAAGAAATGTCCCATGGTGTTAACCGAGGAAATGTCCCATGGTGTTCATAGAGGAAATGTTCCATGGTGTTCACTGAGGAAATGTCCCATGGTGTTCACCGAGGAAATGTTCATGGTGTTCACCGAGGAAATGTCCCATGGTGTTCACCGAGGAAATGTCCCATGGTGTTCATCGAGGAAATGTCCCATGGTGTTCATGTTGGAAGTGTCCCATGGTGTTCATAGAGGAAATGTTCCATGGTGTTCATCGAGGAAGTGTCCCATGGTGTTCATCGAGGAAATGTTCCATGGTGTTCATAAAGGAAATGTCCCATGGTGTTCACAGAGGAAATGTCCCATGGTGTTCATCGAGGAAATGTTCCATGGTGTTCATTGAGGAAGTGTCCCATGGTGATCACCGAAGAAATGTTCCATCGTGTTCACCGAGGAAATGTCCCATGGTGTTCACTGAGGAAATGTCCATGGTGTTCATCGAGGAAGTGTCCCATGGTGTTCATAGAGGAAATGTCTCATATTGTTCACGGAAGAAATGTCCCATGGTGTTAACCGAGGAAATGTCCCATGGTATTCATAGAAGAAATGTCCCATGGTGTTCACTGAGGAAATGTCCCATGGTGTTCATAGAGGAAATGTCTCATGTTGTTCACCGAAGAAATGTCCCATGGTGTTAACCGAGGAAATGTCCCATGGTGTTCATAGAGGAAATGTCCCATGGTGTTCATTGAGGAAAGGTCCCATGGTGTTCATCGAGGAAATGTCCCATGGTGTTCACTGAGGAAATGTCCCAGGGTGTTCATCGAGGAAATGTTCCAAGGTGTTCACTGAGGAAATGTTCCATGGTGTTCATCGAGGAAATGTCCAATGGTGTTCATAGAAGAAATGTCCCAGAGTGTTCATCGAGGAAATGTTCCAAGGTGTTCACTGAGGAAATGTTCCATGGTGTTCATCGAGGAAATGTCCCATGGTGTTCATCGAGGAAATGTTCCATGGTGTTCATAGAGGAAGTGTCCCATGGTGTTCACTGAGGAAATGTTAAATGGTGTTCACCAAAGAAATGTCCCATGATGTTCACCAAGGAAATGTCCCATGGTGTTCATGGAGGAAGTGTCCCATGGTGTTCATAGAGGAAATGTTCCATGGTGTTCATCGAGGAAGTGTCCCATGGTGTTCATCGAGGAAATGTTCCATGGTGTTCATAGAGGAAATGTCCCATGGTGTTCACCGAGGAAATGTCCCATGGTGTTCATCGAGGAAATGTCCCATGATGTTCATAGAGGAAGTGACCCATGGTGTTCACCGACGAAATGTCCCATGGTGTTCACTGAGGAAATGTCCCATGGTGTTCACCGAGGAAATGTTCCATGGTGTTCATCGAGGAAGTGTCCCATGGTGTTCATAGAGGAAATGTCTCATGTTGTTCACCGAAGAAATGTCCCATGGTGTTAACCGAGGAAATGTCCCATGGTGTTCATAGAGGAAATGTCCTATGGTGTTCATAGAGGAAATGTTCCATGGTGTTCATAGAGAAAATGTCCCATGGTGTTCACCGAGGAAATGTCCCATGGTGTTCATCGAGGAAATGTTCCATGGTGTTCATCGAGGAAGTGTCCCATGGTGTTCACCGAGGAAATATTCCATCGTGGTCACCGAGGAAATGTCCCATGGTGTTCAATGAGGAAATGTCCATGGTGTTCATCGAGGAAATTTCCCATGGTGTTCACCGAGGAAATGTTCCATGGTGTTCATCGAGGAAGTGTCCCATGGTGTTCATAGAGGAAATGTCTCATGTTGTTCACCGAAGAAATGTCCCATGGTGTTAACCGAGGAAATGTCCCATGGGGTTCATAGAGGAAATGTCCCATGGTGTTCACTGAGGAAATGTCCCATGGTGTTCACCGAGGAAATGTTCATGGTGTTCACCGAGGAAATGTCCCATGGTGTTCACTGAGAAAATGTCCCATGGTGTTCATCGAGGAAATGTTCCATGGTGTTCATAGAGGAAGTGTCCCATGGTGTTCACTGAGGAAATGTTAAATGGTGTTCACCGAAGAAATGTCCCATGATGTTCACCAAGGAAATGTCCCATGGTGTTCATGTTGGAAGTGTCCCATGGTGTTCATAGAGGAAATGTTCCATGGTGTTCATCGAGGAAGTGTCCCATGGTGTTCATCGAGGAAATGTTCCATGGTGTTCATAAAGGAAATGTCCCATGGTGTTCACCGAGGAAATGTCCCATGGTGTTCATCGAGGAAATGTTCCATGGTGTTCATTGAGGAAGTGTCCCATGGTGTTCACCGAAGAAATATTCCATCGTGTTCACCGAGGAAATGTCCCATGGTGTTCACTGAGGAAATGTCCATGGTGTTCATCGAGGAAGTGTCCCATGGTGTTCATAGAGGAAATGTCTCAAATTGTTCACGGAAGAAATGTCCCATGGTGTTAACCGAGGAAATGTCCCATGGTATTCATAGAGGAAATGTCCCATGGTGTCCACTGAGGAAATGTCCCATGGTGTTCATAGAGGAAATGTCTCATGTTGTTCACCGAAGAAATGTCCCATGGTGTTAACCGAGGAAATGTCCCATGGTGTTCATAGAGGAAATGTCCCATGGTGTTCACTGAGGAAATGTCCCATGGTGTTCACCGAGGAAATGTCCCATGGTGTTCATAGAAGAAATGTCCCAGGGTGTTCATCGAGGAAATGTTCCAAGGTGTTCACTGAGGAAATGTTCCATGGTGTTCATCGAGGAAATGTCCCATGGTGTTCACTGAAAAAATGTCCCATGTGTTCACCGAGGAAATGTCCCATGGTGTTCATAGAGGAAATGTCCCATGGTGTTCATTGAGGAAATATTGCATGGTGTTCATAGAGGAAATGTCCCATAGTGTTCATCGATGAAATGTTCGATGGTGTTCATAGAGGAAGTGTCCCATGGTGTTCACTGAGGAAATGTTAAATGGTGTTCACCGAAGAAATGTCCCATGATGTTCACCAAGGAAATGTCCCATGGTGTTCATGGAGGAAGTGTCCCAATGTGTTCACCGAGGAAATATCCCATGGTGTTCATCGAGGAAATGTTCCATGGTGTTCATAGAGAAAATGTCCCATGGTGGTCACTGAGGAAATGTCCCATGGTGTTCATCGAGGAAATGTTCCATGGTGTTCATCGAGGAAGTGTCCAATGGTGTTCACCGAGGAAATGTTCCATCGTGGTCACCGAGGAAATGTCCCATGGTGTTCACTGAGGAAATGTCCATGGTGTTCATCGAGGAAATGTCCCATGGTGTTCACCGTGGAAATGTTCCATGGTGTTCATCGAGGAAATGTTCCATGGTGTTAACCGAGGAAATGTCCCATGGTGTTCATAGAGGAAATGTCCCATGGTGTTCACTGAGGAAATGTCCCATGGTGTTCACCGAGGAAATGTCCCAGGGTGTTCATTGAGGAAATGTTCCAAGGTGTTCATCGAGGAAATGTTCCATGGTGTTCATAGAGGAAATGTCCCAGGGTGTTCATCGAGTAAATGTCCCATGGTGTTCATAGAGGAAATGTTCCATGGTGTTAATCGAGGAAATGTTCCATGGTGTTCATCGAGGAAATGTCCCAGGGTGTTCATCGAGGAAATGTTCCAAGGTGTTCATCGAGGAAATGTTCCATGGTGTTCATCGAGGAAATGTCCCAGGGTGTTCATCGAGGAAATGTCCCATGGTGTTCATCGAGGAAATGTCCCAGGGTGTTCATTGAGGAAATGTCCCATGGTGTTTATCGAGGAAATGTTCCAAGGTGTTCATCGAGGAAATGTTCCATGGTGTTCATTGAGGAAATGTCCCAGGGTGTTCATCGAGGAAATGTCCCAGGGTGTTCATCGAGGAAATGTCCTAGGGTGTTCATCGAGGAAATGTCCCATGGTGATTATCGAGGAAATGTTCCAAGGTGTTCACCGAAGAAATGTCCCAGGGTGTTCACTGAGGAAATATCCCATCGTGTTCATAGAGCAAATGTCCCATGGTGTTAATCGAGGAAATGTCCCATGGTGTTCATAGAGGAAGTGACCCATGGTGTTCACCGACGAAATGTCCCATGGTATTCACCGAGCAAATGTCCCATGGTGTTCACCGAGGAAATGTTCCATGGTGTTCATCGAGGAAGTGTCCCATGGTGTTCATAGAGGAAATGTCTCATGTTGTTCACCGAAGAAATGTCCCATGGTGTTAACCAAGGAAATGTCCCATGGTGTTCATAGATGAAATGTCCCATGGTGTTCATAGAGGAAATGTTCCATGGTGTTCATCGAGGAAATGTCCCATGGTGTTCACCGGGGAAATGTCCCATGGTGTTCACTGAGGAAATGTTCATGGTGTTCACCGAGGAAATGTCCCATGGTGTTCACTGAGGAAATGTCCCATGGTGTTCATCGAGGAAATGTTCCATGGTGTTCATAGAGGAAGTGTCCCATGGTGTTCACTGAGGAAATGTTAAATGGTGTTCACCGAAGAAATGTCCCATGATGTTCACCAAGGAAATGTCCCATGGTGTTCATGGAGGAAGTGTCCCATGGTGTTCATAGAGGAAATGTTCCATGGTGTTCATCGAGGAAGTGTCCCATGGTGTTCATCGAGGAAATGTTCCATGGTGTTCATAGAGGAAATGTCCCATGGTGTTCAACGAGGAAATGTCCCATGGTGTTCACCGAGGAAATGTTCCATGGTGTTCATCGAGGAAATGTCCCATGGTATTCATAGAGGAAATGTTCCATGGTGTTCATCGAGGAAATGTCCCATGGTGTTCACCGGGGAAATGTCCCATGGTGTTCACCGAGGAAATGTTCATGGTGTTCACCGAGGAAATGTCCCATGGTGTTCACCGAGGAAATGTCCCATGGTGTTCATCGAGGAAATGTTCCATGGTGTTCAAAGAGGAAGTGTCCCGTGGTGTTCACCGAGGAAATGTCCCATGGTGTTCACCGAGGAAATGTTCCATGGTGTTCATCGAGGAAGTGTCCCATGGTGTTCATAGAGGAAATGTCTCATGTTGTTCACCGAAGAAATTTCCACTGTGTTAACCGAGGAAATGTCCCATGGTTTCATAGAGGAAATGTCCCATGGTGTTCATAGAGGAAATGTTCCATGGTGTTCATCGAGGAAATGTCCCATGGTGTTCACCCGGGAAATGTCCCATGGTGTTCACCGAGGAAATGTTCATGGTGTTCACCGAGGAAATGTCCCATGGTGTTCACCGAGGAAATGTCCCATGGTGTTCATCGAGGAAATGTTCCATGGTATTCATAGAGGAAGTGTCCCATGGTGTTCACTGAGGAAATGTTAAATGGTGTTCACCGAAGAAATGTCCCATGATGTTCACCAAGGAAATGTCCCATGGTGTTCATAGAGGAAATGTTCCATGGTGTTCATCGAGGAAGTGTCCCCTGGTGTTCATCGAGGAAATGTTCCATGGTGTTCATAGAGGAAATGTCCCATGGTGTTCACCGAGGAAATGTCCCATGGTGTTCATCGAGGAAATGTCCCATGGTGTTCATAGAGGAAGTGACCCATGGTGTTCACCGACGAAATGTCCCATGGTGTTCACCGAGGAAATGTCCCATGGTGTTCACCGAGGAAATGTTCCATGGTGTTCATCGAGGAAGTGTCCCATGTTGTTCATAGAGGAAATGTCTCATGTTGTTCACCGAAGAAATGTCCCATGGTGGTAACCGAGGAAATGTCCCATGGTGTTCATAGAGGAAATATCCCATGGTGTTCATAGAGGAAATGTTCCATGGTGTTCATCGAGGAAATGTCCCATGGTGTTCAGCGGGGAAATGTCCCATTGGTGTTCACCGAGGAAATGTTCATGGTGTTCACCGAGGAAATGTCCCATGGTGTTCACCGAGGAAATGTCCCATGGTGTTCATCGAGGAAATGTTCCATGGTGTTCATAGAGGAAGTGTCCCATGATGTTCACCAAGGAAATGTCCCATGGTGTTCATGTTGGAAGTGTCCCATGGTGTTCATTGAGGAAATATTGCATGGTGTTCATAGAGGAAATGTCCCATAGTGTTCATCGATGAAATGTTCGATGGTGTTCATAGAGGAAGTGTCCCATGGTGTTCACTGAGGAAATGTTAAATGGTGTTCACCGAAGAAATGTCCCATGATGTTCACCAAGGAAATGTCCCATGGTGTTCATGGAGGAAGTGTCCCAATGTGTTCACCGAGGAAATATCCCATGGTGTTCATCGAGGAAATGTTCCATGGTGTTCATAGAGAAAATGTCCCATGGTGGTCACTGAGGAAATGTCCCATGGTGTTCATCGAGGAAATGTTCCATGGTGTTCATCGAGGAAGTGTCCAATGGTGTTCACCGAGGAAATGTTCCATCGTGGTCACCGAGGAAATGTCCCATGGTGTTCACTGAGGAAATGTCCATGGTGTTCATCGAGGAAATGTCCCATGGTGTTCACCGTGGAAATGTTCCATGGTGTTCATCGAGGAAATGTTCCATGGTGTTAACCGAGGAAATGTCCCATGGTGTTCATAGAGGAAATGTCCCATGGTGTTCACTGAGGAAATGTCCCATGGTGTTCACCGAGGAAATGTCCCAGGGTGTTCATTGAGGAAATGTTCCAAGGTGTTCATCGAGGAAATGTTCCATGGTGTTCATAGAGGAAATGTCCCAGGGTGTTCATCGAGTAAATGTCCCATGGTGTTCATAGAGGAAATGTTCCATGGTGTTCATCGAGGAAATGTTCCATGGTGTTCATCGAGGAAATGTCCCAGGGTGTTCATCGAGGAAATGTTCCAAGGTGTTCATCGAGGAAATGTCCCAGGGTGTTCATCGAGGAAATGTCCCATGGTGTTCATCGAGGAAATGTCCCAGGGTGTTCATTGAGGAAATGTCCCATGGTGTTTATCGAGGAAATGTTCCAAGGTGTTCATCGAGGAAATGTTCCATGGTGTTCATTGAGGAAATGTCCCAGGGTGTTCATCGAGGAAATGTCCCAGGGTGTTCATCGAGGAAATGTCCTAGGGTGTTCATCGAGGAAATGTCCCATGGTGTTTATCGAGGAAATGTTCCAAGGTGTTCACCGAAGAAATGTCCCAGGGTGTTCACTGAGGAAATATCCCATCGTGTTCATAGAGCAAATGTCCCATCGTGTTCATAGAGGAAATGTCCCATGGTGTTAATCGAGGAAATGTCCCATGGTGTTCATAGAGGAAGTGACCCATGGTGTTCACCGACGAAATGTCCCATGGTATTCACCGAGCAAATGTCCCATGGTGTTCACCGAGGAAATGTTCCATGGTGTTCATCGAGGAAGTGTCCCATGGTGTTCATAGAGGAAATGTCTCATGTTGTTCACCGAAGAAATGTCCCATGGTGTTAACCAAGGAAATGTCCCATGGTGTTCATAGATGAAATGTCCCATGGTGTTCATAGAGGAAATGTTCCATGGTGTTCATCGAGGAAATGTCCCATGGTGTTCACCGGGGAAATGTCCCATGGTGTTCACTGAGGAAATGTTCATGGTGTTCACCGAGGAAATGTCCCATGGTGTTCACCGAGGAAATGTCCCATGGTGTTCATCGAGGAAATGTTCCATGGTGTTCATAGAGGAAGTGTCCCATGGTGTTCACTGAGGAAATGTTAAATGGTGTTCACCGAAGAAATGTCCCATGATGTTCACCAAGGAAATGTCCCATGGTGTTCATGGAGGAAGTGTCCCATGGTGTTCATAGAGGAAATGTTCCATGGTGTTCATCGAGGAAGTGTCCCATGGTGTTCATCGAGGAAATGTTCCATGGTGTTCATAGAGGAAATGTCCCATGGTGTTCAACGAGGAAATGTCCCATGGTGTTCACCGAGGAAATGTTCCATGGTGTTCATCGAGGAAATGTCCCATGGTATTCATAGAGGAAATGTTCCATGGTGTTCATCGAGGAAATGTCCCATGGTGTTCACCGGGGAAATGTCCCATGGTGTTCACCGAGGAAATGTTCATGGTGTTCACTGAGGAAATGTCCCATGGTGTTCACCGAGGAAATGTCCCATGGTGTTCATCGAGGAAATGTTCCATGGTGTTCATAGAGGAAGTGTCCCGTGGTGTTCACCGAGGAAATGTCCCATGGTGTTCACCGAGGAAATGTTCCATGGTGTTCATCGAGGAAGTGTCCCATGGTGTTCATAGAGGAAATGTCTCATGTTGTTCACCGAAGAAATTTCCACTGTGTTAACCGAGGAAATGTCCCATGGTTTCATAGAGGAAATGTCCCATGGTGTTCATAGAGGAAATGTTCCATGGTGTTCATCGAGGAAATGTCCCATGGTGTTCACCCGGGAAATGTCCCATGGTGTTCACCGAGGAAATGTTCATGGTGTTCACCGAGGAAATGTCCCATGGTGTTCACCGAGGAAATGTCCCATGGTGTTCATCGAGGAAATGTTCCATGGTATTCATAGAGGAAGTGTCCCATGGTGTTCACTGAGGAAATGTTAAATGGTGTTCACCGAAGAAATGTCCCATGATGTTCACCAAGGAAATGTCCCATGGTGTTCATAGAGGAAATGTTCCATGGTGTTCATCGAGGAAGTGTCCCCTGGTGTTCATCGAGGAAATGTTCCATGGTGTTCATAGAGGAAATGTCCCATGGTGTTCACCGAGGAAATGTCCCATGGTGTTCATCGAGGAAATGTCCCATGGTGTTCATAGAGGAAGTGACCCATGGTGTTCACCGACGAAATGTCCCATGGTGTTCACCGAGGAAATGTCCCATGGTGTTCACCGAGGAAATGTTCCATGGTGTTCATCGAGGAAATGTCCCATGTTGTTCATAGAGGAAATGTCTCATGTTGTTCACCGAAGAAATGTCCCATGGTGGTAACCGAGGAAATGTCCCATGGTGTTCATAGAGGAAATGTCCCATGGTGTTCATAGAGGAAATGTTCCATGGTGTTCATCGAGGAAATGTCCCATGGTGTTCAGCGGGGAAATGTCCCATGGTGTTCACCGAGGAAATGTTCATGGTGTTCACCGAGGAAATGTCCCATGGTGTTCACCGAGGAAATGTCCCATGGTGTTCATCGAGGAAATGTTCCATGGTGTTCATAGAGGAAGTGTCCCATGATGTTCACCAAGGAAATGTCCCATGGTGTTCATGTTGGAAGTGTCCCATGGTGTTCATTGAGGAAGTGTCCCATGGTGTTCACCGAGGAAATGTTCCATCGTGTTCACCGAGGAAATGTCCCATGGTGTTCACTGAGGAAATGTCCATGGTATTCATCGAGGAAATGTCCCATGGTGTTCACCGAGGAAATGTTCCATGGTGTTCATCGAGGAAGTGTCCCATGTTGTTCATAGAGGAAATGTTCCATGGTGTTCATCGAGGAAGTGTCCCCTGGTGTTCATCGAGGAAATGTTCCATGGTGTTCATAGAGGAAATGTCCCATGGTGTTCACCGAGGAAATGTCCCATGGTGTTCATCGAGGAAATGTCCCATGGTGTTCATAGAGGAAGTGACCCATGGTGTTCACCGACGAAATGTCCCATGGTGTTCACCGAGGAAATGTCCCATGGTGTTCACCGAGGAAATGTTCCATGGTGTTCATCGAGGAAGTGTCCCATGTTGTTCATAGAGGAAATGTCTCATGTTGTTCACTGAAGAAATGTCCCATGGTGGTAACCGAGGAAATGTCCCATGGTGTTCATAGAGGAAATGTCCCATGGTGTTCATAGAGGAAATGTTCCATGGTGTTCATCGAGGAAATGTCCCATGGTGTTCAGCAGGGTAATGTCCCATGGTGTTCACCGAGGAAATGTTCATGGTGTTCACCGAGGAAATGTCCCATGGTGTTCACCGAGGAAATGTCCCATGGTGTTCATCGAGGAAATGTTCCATGGTGTTCATAGAGGAAGTGTCCCATGATGTTCACCAAGGAAATGTCCCATGGTGTTCATGTTGGAAGTGTCCCATGGTGTTCATTGAGGAAGTGTCCCATGGTGTTCACCGAGGAAATGTTCCATCGTGTTCACCGAGGAAATGTCCCATGGTGTTCACTGAGGAAATGTCCATGGTGTTCATCGAGGAAATGACCCATGGTGTTCACCGAGGAAATGTTCCATGGTGTTCATCGAGGAAGTGTCCCATGTTGTTCATAGAGGAAATGTCTCATATTGTTCACAGAAGAAATGTCCCATGGTGTTAACCGAGGAAATGTCCCATGGTATTCATAGAGGAAATGTCCCATGGTGTTCACTGAGGAAATGTCCCATGGTGTTCATAGAGGAAATGTCTCATGTTGTTCACTGAAGAAATGTCCCATGGTGTTAACCGAGGAAATGTCCCATGGTGTTCATAGAAGAAATGTCCCAGGGTGTTCATCGAAGAAATGTTCCAAGGAGTTCACTGAGGAAATGTTCCATGGTGTTCATCGAGGAAATGTCCCATGGTGTTCACCGGGGAAATGTCCCATGTGTTCACCGAGGAAATGTCCCATGGTGTTCATCGAGGAAATGTCCCATGGTGTTCATCGAGGAAATATTCCATGGTGTTCATAGAGGAAATGTCCCATTGTGTTCATCGAGGAAATGTCCCATGGTGTTCACTGAGGAAATGTCCCATGGTGTTCACCGAGGAAATGTCCCATGTTGTTCATCGAGGAAATGTCCCATGGTGTTCATCGAGGAAATATTGCATGGTGTTCATAGAGGAAATGTCCCATAGTGTTCATCAAGGAAATGTTCCATGGTGTTCATAGAGGAAGTGTCCCATGGTGTTCACTGAGGAAATGTTAAATGGTGTTCACCGAAGAAATGTCCCATGATGTTCACCAAGGAAATGTCCCATGGTGTTCATGGAGGAAGTGTCCCAATGTGTTCACCAAGGAAATATCCCATGGTGTTCATCGAGTAAATGTTCCATGGTGTTCATAGAGAAAATGTCCCATGGTGTTCACCGAGGAAATGTCCCATGGTGTTCATCGAGGAAATGTTCCATGGTGTTCATCGAGGAAGTGTCACATGGTGTTCACCGAGGAAATGTTCCATCGTGGTCACTGAGGAAATGTCCCATGGTGTTCACTGAGGAAATGTCCATGGTGTTCATTGAGGAAATGTCCCATGGTGTTCACCGAGGAAATGTTCCATGGTGTTCATCGGGGAAGTGTCCCATGGTGTTCATAGAGGAAATGTCTCATGTTGTTCACCGAAGAAATGTCCCATGGTGTTAACCGAGGAAATGTCCCATGGTGTTCATAGAGGAAATATCCCATGGTGTTCACTGAGGAAATGTCCCATGGTGTTCACCGAGGAAATGTCCCATGGTGTTCATAGAAGAAATGTCCCAGGGTGTTCATCGAGGAAATGTTCCAAGGTGTTCATCGAGGAAATGTTCCATGGTGTTCATAGAGGAAATGTCCCAGGGTGTTCATCGAGGAAATGTCCCATGGTGTTCATAGAGGAAATGTTCCATGGTGATCATAGAGGAAATATCCCATGGTGTTCACTGAGGAAATGTCCCATGGTGTTCACCGAGGAAATGTCCCATGGTGTTCATAGAGGAAATGTCCCAGGGTGTTCATCGAGGAAATGTTCCAAGGTGTTCATCGAGGAAATGTTCCATGGTGTTCATAGAGGAAATGTCCCAGGGTGTTCATCGAGGAAATGTCCCATGGTGTTCATAGAGGAAATGTTCCATGGTGTTCATCGAGGAAATGTTCCATGGTGTTCATTGAGGAAATGTCCCAGGGTGTTCATCAAGGAAATGTTCCAAGGTGTTCATCGAGGAAATGTCCCATGGTGTTCATCGAGGAAATGTTCCATGGTGTTCATCGAGGAAATGTCCCAGGGTGTTCATCGAGGAAATGACCCAGGGTGTTCATCGAGGAAATGTCCCAGGGTGTTCATCGAGGAATTTTCCCATGGTGTTCATCGAGGAAATGTTCCAAGGTGTTCACCGAGGAAATGTCCCAGGGTGTTCACTGAGGAAATGTCCCATCGTGTTCATAGAGGAAATGTCCCATCGTGTTCATAGAGGAAATGTCCCATGGTGTTAATCGAGGAAATGTCCTATGGTGTTCATAGAGGAAGTGACCCATGGTGTTCACCGACGAAATGCCCCATGGTGTTCACCGAGGAAATGTCCCATGGTGTTCACCGAGGAAATGTTCCATGGTGTTCATCGAGGAAGTGTCCCATGGTGTTCATAGAGGAAATGTCCCATGGTGTTCACCGAGGAAATGTTCATGGTGTTCACCGAGGAAATGTCCCATGGTGTTCACCGAGGAAATGTCCCATGGTGTTCATCGAGGAAATGTCCCATGGTGTTCATAGAGGAAATGTACCATGGTGTTCATCGAGGAAATGTCCCATGGTGTTCATAGAGGAAATGTCCCATGGTGTTAATCGAGGAAATGTCCCATGGTGTTCACAGAGGAAGTGTCCCTTGGTGTTCATCGAGGAATGTCCCATGGTGTTCATCGAGGAAATGTCCCATGGTGTTCATCGAGGAAATGTCCCATGGTGTTCATCGAGGAAATGTCCCATGGTGTTAATCGAGGAAATGTCCCATGGTGTTCACAGAGGAAATGTCCCATGCTGTTCATCGAGGAAATGTCCCATGGTGTTCATTGAGGAAATGTCCAATGGTGTTCATAGAGGAAATGTCCCATGGTGTTCACCGAGGAAATGTCCCATGGTGTTCATCAAGGAAATGTCCCATGGTGTTCATAGAGGAAATGTCCCATGGTGTTCACTGAGGAAATGTCCCATGTTGTTCATAGAGGAAATGTCTCATGTTGTTCACCAAAGAAATGTTCCATGGTGTTAACCGAGGAAATGTCCCATGGTGTTCATAGAGGAAATGTCCCATGGTGTTCACTGAGGAAATGTCCCATGGTGTTCACCGAGGAAATGTCCCATGGTGTTCATAGAGGAAATGTCCCAGGGTGTTCATCGAGGAAATGTTCCAAGTTGTTCATCGAGGAAATGTTCCATGGTGTTCATAGAGGAAATGTCCCAGGGTGTTCATCGAGGAAATGTCCCATGGTGTTCATAGAGGAAATGTTCCATGGTGTTCATCAAGAAAATGTCCAATGGTGTTAATCGAGGAAATGTCCCATGGTGTTCACCGAGGAAATGTCCCATGGTGTTCATCGAGGAAATGTCCCATGGTGTTCATTGAGGAAATGTCCCATGGTGTTCACCGAGGAAATGTCCCATGGTGTTCATCAAGGAAATGTCCCATGGTGTTCACTGAGGAAATGTCCCATGTTGTTCATAGAGGAAATGTCTCATGTTGTTCATAGAGGAAATGTCCCAGGGTGTTCATCGAGGAAATGTCCCATGGTGTTCATAGAGGAAATGTCCCATGGTGTTCATAGAGGAAATGTTCCATGGTGTTCATCGAGGAAATGTCCCATGGTGTTCACCGGGGAAATGTCCCATGGTGTTCATCAAGGAAATGTTCCATGGTGTTCATAGAGGAAATGTCCCATGGTGTTCATAGAGGAAATGTTCCATGGTGTTCATAGAGGAAATGTTCCATGGTGTTCATCGAGGAAATGTCCCATGGTGTTCACCGGGGAAATGTCCCATGGTGTTCACCGAGGAAATGTTCATGGTGTTCACCGAGGAAATGTCACATGGTGTTCACCGAGGAAATGTCCCATGGTGTTCATCGAGGAAATGTCCCATGGTGTTCATAGAGGAAATGTCCCATGGTGTTCATCGAGGAAATGTCCCATGGTGTTCATAGAGGAAATGTTCCATGGTGTTAATCGAGGAAATGTCCCATGGTGTTCACCGAGGAAGTGTCCCTTGGTGTTCATCGAGGAATGTCCCATGGTGTTCATCGAGGAAATGTCCCATGGTGTTCATCGAGGAAATGTCCCATGGTGTTCATCGAGGAAATGTCCCATGGTGTTCACCGAGGAAATGTCCCATGGTGTTCATCGAGGAAATGTCCCATGGTGTTCATCGAGGAAATGTCCCATGGTGTTCATCGAGGAAATGTCCCATGGTGTTCATCGAGGCAATGTCCCATGGTGTTCACCGAGGAAATGTCCCATGGTGTTCATCGAGGAAATGTCCCATGGTGTTCATAGAGGAAATGTTCCATGGTGTTCATCGAGGAAATGTCCCATGGTGTTCACCGGGGAAATGTCCCATGGTGTTCACCGAGGAAATGTTCATGGTGTTCACCGAGGAAATGTCCCATGGTGTTCACCGAGGAAATGTCCCATGGTGTTCATCGAGGAAATGTCCCATGGTGTTCATAGAGGAAATGTCCCATGGTGTTCATCGAGGAAATGTCCCATGGTGTTCATAGAGGAAATGTCCCATGGTGTTAATCGAGGAAATGTTCCATGGTGTTCACCGAGGAAGTGTCCCTTGGTGTTCATCGAGGAATGTCCCATGGTGTTCATCGAGGAAATGTCCCATGGTGTTCATCGAGGAAATGTCCCATGGTGTTCATCGAGGAAATGTCCCATGGTGTTCATCGAGGAAATGTCCCATGGTGTTCATTGAGGAAATGTCCAATGGTGTTCATAGAGGAAATGTCCCATGGTGTTCACCGAGGAAATGTCCCATGGTGTTCATCAAGGAAATGTCCCATGGTGTTCATAGAGGAAATGTCCCATGGTGTTCACTGAGGAAATGTCCCATGTTGTTCATAGAGGAAATGTCTCATGTTGTTCACCAAAGAAATGTCCCATGGTGTTAACCGAGGAAATGTCCCATGGTGTTCATAGAGGAAATGTCCCATGGTGTTCACTGAGGAAATGTCCCATGGTGTTCACCGAGGAAATGTCCCATGGTGTTCATAGAGGAAATGTCCCAGGGTGTTCATCGAGGAAATGTTCCAAGTTGTTCATCGAGGAAATGTTCCATGGTGTTCATAGAGGAAATGTCCCAGGGTGTTCATCGAGGAAATGTCCCATGGTGTTCATAGAGGAAATGTTCCATGGTGTTCATCAAGGAAATGTTCCATGGTGTTCATAGAGGAAATGTCCCAGGGTGTTCATCGAGGAAATGTCCCACGGTGTTCATAGAGGAAATGTTCCATGGTGTTCATTGAGGAAATGTTCCATGGTGTTCATCGAGGAAATGTCCCAGGGTGTTCATCGAGGAAATGTTCCAAGGTGTTCATCGAGGAAATGTCCCATGGTGATCATAGAGGAAATGTTCCATGATGTTCATCGAGGAAATGTTCCATGGTGTTCATCGAGGAAATGTCCCAGGGTGTTCATCGAGGAAATGTCCCAGGGTGTTCATCGAGGAAATGTCCCATGGTGTTCATCGAAGAAATGTTCCAAGGTGTTTACCGAGGAAATTTCCCATGGTGCTCACTGAGGAAATGTCCCATGGTGTTCATAGAGGAAATGTCCCATCGTGTTCATAGAGGAAATGTCCCATGGTGTTAATTGAGGAAATGTCCCATGGTGTTCATAGAGGAAGTGACCCATGGTGTTCACCGACAAAATGTCCCCTGGGGTTCACCGAGGAAACGTCCCACGGTGTTCACCGAGGAAATGTTCCATGGTGTTCATCGAGGAAGTGTCCCATGGTGTTCATAGAGGAAATGTCTCATGTTGTTCACTGAAAAAATGTCCCATGGTGTTAACCGAGGAAATGTCCCATGGTGGTCATAGAGGAAATGTTCCATGGTTTTCATCGAGTAAATGTCCCATGGTGTTCACCGGGGAAATGTCCCATGGTGTTCACCGAGGAAATGTTCATGGTGTTCACCGAGGAAATGTCCCATGGTGTTCACCGAGGAAATGTCCCATGGTGGTCATCGAGGAAATGTTCCATGGTGTTCATAGAGGAAGTGTCCCATGGTGTTCACTGAGGAAATGTTAAATGGTGTTCACTGAAGAAATGTCCCATGGTGTTAACCGAGGAAATGTCCCATGGTGTTCATAGAGGAAATATCCCATGGTGTTCACTGAGGAAATGTCCCATGGTGTTCACCGAGGAAATGTCCCATGGTGTTCACCGAGGAAGTGTCCCTTGGTGTTCATCGAGGAATGTCCCATGGTGTTCATCGAGGAAATGTCCCATGGTGTTCATCGAGGAAATGTCCCATGGTGTTCATCGAGGAAATGTCCCATGGTGTTAATCGAGGAAATGTCCCATGGTGTTCACCGAGGAAATGTCCCATGGTGTTCATCGAGGAAATGTCCCATGGTGTTCATTGAGGAAATGTCCAATGGTGTTCATAGAGGAAATGTCCCATGGTGTTCACCGAGGAAATGTCCCATGGTGTTCATCAAGGAAATGTCCCATGGTGTTCATAGAGGAAATGTCCCATGGTGTTCACTGAGGAAATGTCCCATGGTGTTCATAGAGGAAATGTCCCATGGTGTTCATAGAGGAAATGTTCCATGGTGTTCATAGAGGAAATGTTCCATGGTGTTCATCGAGGAAATGTCCCATGGTGTTCACCGGGGAAATGTCCCATGGTGTTCACCGAGGAAATGTTCATGGTGTTCACCGAGGAAATGTCCCATGGTGTTCACCGAGGAAATGTCCCATGGTGTTCATCGAGGAAATGTCCCATGGTGTTCATAGAGGAAATGTCCCATGGTGTTCATCGAGGAAATGTCCCATGGTGTTCATAGAGGAAATGTCCCATGGTCTTAATCGAGGAAATGTCCCATGGTGTTCACCGAGGAAGTGTCCCTTGGTGTTCATCGAGGAATGTCCCATGGTGTTAATCGAGGAAATTTCCCATGGTGTTACCGAGGAAATGTCCCATGGTGTTCATAGAGGAAATGTCCCATGGTCTTAATCGAGGAAATGTCCCATGGTGTTCATCGAGGAAATGTCCCATGGTGTTCATCGAGGAAATGTCCCATGGTGTTAATCGAGGAAATTTCCCATGGTGTTACTGAGGAAATGTCCCATGGTGTTCATCGAGGAAATGTCCCATGGTGTTCATTGAGGAAATGTCCAATGGTGTTCATAGAGGAAATGTCCCATGGTGTTCACCGAGGAAATGTCCCATGGTGTTCATCAAGGAAATGTCCCATGGTGTTCATAGAGGAAATGTCCCATGGTGTTCACTGAGGAAATGTCCCATGTTGTTCATAGAGGAAATGTCTCATGTTGTTCACCAAAGAAATGTCCCATGGTGTTAACCGAGGAAATGTCCCATGGTGTTCATAGAGGAAATGTCCCATGTTGTTCACTGAGGAAATGTCCCATGGTGTTCACCGAGGAAATGTCCCATGGTGTTCATAGAGGAAATGTCCCAGGGTGTTCATCGAGGAAATGTTCCAAGTTGTTCATCGAGGAAATTTTCCATGGTGTTCATAGAGGAAATGTCCCAGGGTGTTCATCGAGGAAATGTCCCATGGTGTTCATAGAGGAAATGTCCCAGGGTGTTCATCGAGGAAATGTTCCAAGGTGTTCATCGAGGAAATGTCCCATGGTGATCATAGAGGAAATGTTCCATGGTGTTCATCGAGGAAATGTTCCATGGTGTTCATCGAGGAAATGTCCCAGGGTGTTCATCGAGGAAATGTCCCAGGGTGTTCATCGAGGAAATGTCCCATGGTGTTCATCGAAGAAATGTTCCAAGGTGTTCACCGAGGAAATTTCCCATGGTGCTCACTGAGGAAATGTCCCATGGTGTTCATAGAGGAAATGTCCCATCGTGTTCATAGAGGAAATGTCCCATGGTGTTAATTGAGGAAATGTCCCATGGTGTTCATAGAGGAAGTGACCCATGGTGTTCACCGACAAAATGTCCCCTGGGGTTCACCGAGGAAACGTCCCACGGTGTTCACCGAGGAAATGTTCCATGGTGTTCATCGAGGAAGTGTCCCATGGTGTTCATAGAGGAAATGTCTCATGTTGTTCACTGAAAAAATGTCCCATGGTGTTAACCGAGGAAATGTCCCATGGTGGTCATAGAGGAAATGTTCCATGGTTTTCATCGAGTAAATGTCCCATGGTGTTCACCGGGGAAATGTCCCATGGTGTTCACCGAGGAAATGTTCATGGTGTTCACCGAGGAAATGTCCCATGGTGTTCACCGAGGAAATGTCCCATGGTGGTCATCGAGGAAATGTTCCATGGTGTTCATAGAGGAAGTGTCCCATGGTGTTCACTGAGGAAATGTTAAATGGTGTTCACTGAAGAAATGTCCCATGGTGTTAACCGAGGAAATGTCCCATGGTGTTCATAGAGGAAATATCCCATGGTGTTCACTGAGGAAATGTCCCATGGTGTTCACCGAGGAAATGTCCCATGGTGTTCATAGAGGAAATGTCCCAGGGTGTTCATCGAGGAAATGTTCCAAGGTGTTCATCGAGGAAATGTTCCATGGTGTTCATAGAGGAAATGTCCCAGGGTGTTCATCGAGGAAATGTCCCATGGTGTTCATAGAGGAAATGTTCCATGGTGTTCATTGAGGAAATGTTCCATGGTGTTCATTGAGGAAATGTCCCAGGGTGTCCATCAAGGAAATGTTCCAAGGTGTTCATCGAGGAAATGTCCCATGGTGTTCATCGAGGAAATGTTCCATGGTGTTCATCGAGGAAATGTCCCAGGGTGTTCATCGAGGAAATGACCCACGGTGTTCATTGAGGAAATGTCCCAGGGTGTTCATCGAGGAATTTTCCCATGGTGTTCATAGAGGAAATGTTCCATGGTGTTCATTGAGGAAATGTTCCATGGTGTTCATCGAGGAAATGTCCCAGGGTGTTCATCGAGGAAATGTCCCATGGTGTTCACCGAGGAAATGTTCATGGTGTTCACCGAGGAAATGTCCCATGGTGTTCACCGAGGAAATGTCCCATGGTGTTCATAGAGGAAATGTTCCATGGTGTTCATTGAGGAAATGTTCCATGGTGTTCATCGAGGAAATGTCCCAGGGTGTTCATCGAGGAAATGTCCCATGGTGTTCACCGAGGAAATGTTCATGGTGTTCACCGAGGAAATGTCCCATGGTGTTCACCGAGGAAATGTCCCATGGTGTTCATAGAGGAAATGTTCCATGGTGTTCATTGAGGAAATGTTCCATGGTGTTCATCGAGGAAATGTCCCATAGTGTTCACCGGGGAAATGTCCCATGGTGTTCACCGAGGAAATGTTCATGGTGTTCACCGAGGAAATGTCCCATGGTGTTCACCGAGGAAATGTCCCATGGTGTTCATCGAGGAAATGTCCCATGGTGTTCATAGAGGAAATGTCCCATGGTGTTCATCGAGGAAATGTCCCATGGTGTTCATAGAGGAAATGTCCCATGGTGTTAATTGAGGAAATGTCCCATGGTGTTCTCCGAGGAAGTGTCCCTTGGTGTTCATCGAGGAATGTCCCATGGTGTTCATCGAGGAAATGTCCCATGGTGTTCATCGAGGAAATGTCCCATGGTGTTAATCGAGGAAATGTCCCATGGTGTTCACCGAGGAAATGTCCCATGGTGTTCATCGAGGAAATGTCCCATGGTGTTCATTGAGGAAATGTCCAATGGTGTTCATACAGGAAATGTCCCATGGTGTTCACCGAGGAAATGTCCCATGGTGTTCATCAAGGAAATGTCCCATGGTGTTCATAGAGGAAATGTCCCATGGTGTTCACTGATGAAATGTCCCATGTTGTTCATAGAGGAAATGTCTCATGTTGTTCACCAAAGAAATGTCCCATGGTGTTAACCGAGGAAATGTCCCATGGTGTTCATAGAGGAAATGTCCCATGGTGTTCACTGAGGAAATGTCCCATGGTGTTCACCGAGGAAATGTCCCATGGTGTTCATAGAGGAAATGTCCCAGGGTGTTCATCGAGGAAATGTTCCAAGTTGTTCATCGAGGAAATGTTCCATGGTGTTCATAGAGGAAATGTCCCAGGGTGTTCATCGAGGAAATGTCCCATGGTGTTCATAGAGGAAATGTTCCATGGTGTTCATCAAGGAAATGTTCCATGGTGTTCATAGAGGAAATGTCCCAGGGTGTTCATCGAGGAAATGTCCCATGGTGTTCATAGAGGAAATGTTCCATGGTGTTCATTGAGGAAATGTTCCATGGTGTTCATCGAGGAAATGTCCCAGGGTGTTCATCGAGGAAATGTTCCAAGGTGTTCATCGAGGAAATGTCCCATGGTGATCATAGAGGAAATGTTCCATGGTGTTCATCGAGGAAATGTTCCATGGTGTTCATCGAGGAAATGTCCCAGGGTGTTCATCGAGGAAATGTCCCAGGGTGTTCATCGAGGAAATGTCCCAGGGTGTTCATCGAGGAAATGTCCCATGGTGTTCATCGAAGAAATGTTCCAAGGTGTTCACCGAGGAAATTTCCCATGGTGCTCACTGAGGAAATGTCCCATGGTGTTCATAGAGGAAATGTCCGATCATGTTCATAGAGGAAATGTCCCATGGTGTTAATTGAGGAAATGTCCCATGGTGTTCATAGAGGAAGTGACCCATGGTGTTCACCGACAAAATGTCCCCTGGGGTTCACCGAGGAAACGTCCCACGGTGTTCACCGAGGAAATGTTCCATGGTGTTCATCGAGGAAGTGTCCCATGGTGTTCATAGAGGAAATGTCTCATGTTGTTCACCGAAAAAATGTCCCATGGTGTTAACCGAGGAAATGTCCCATGGTGGTCATAGAGGAAATGTTCCATGGTTTTCATCGAGTAAATGTCCCATGGTGTTCACCGGGGAAATGTCCCATGGTGTTCACCGAGGAAATGTTCATGGTGTTCACCGAGGAAATGTCCCATGGTGTTCGCCGAGGAAATGTCCCATGGTGGTCATCAAGGAAATGTTCCATGGTGTTCATAGAGGAAGTGTCCCATGGTGTTCACTGAGGAAATGTTAAATGGTGTTCACTGAAGAAATGTCCCATGGTGTTAACCGAGGAAATGTCCCATGGTGTTCATAGAGGAAATATCCCATGGTGTTCACTGAGGAAATGTCCCATGGTGTTCACCGAGGAAATGTCCTATGGTGTTCATCGAGGAAATGTCCCAGGGTGTTCATCGAGGAAATGTTCCAAGATGTTCATCGAGGAAATGTTCCATGGTGTTCATAGAGGAAATGTCCCAGGGTGTTCATCGAGGAAATGTCCCATGGTGTTCATAGAGGAAATGTTCCATGGTGTTCATCGAGGAAATGTTCCATGGTGTTCATTGAGGAAATGTCCCAGGGTGTTCATCAAGGAAATATTCCAAGGTGTTCATCGAGGAAATGTCCCATGGTGTTCATCGAGGAAATGTTCCATGGTGTTCATCGAGGAAATGTCCCAGGGTGTTCATCAAGGAAATGACCCAGGGTGTTCATCGAGGAAATGTCCCAGGGTGTTCATCGAGGAATTTTCCCATGGTGTTCATCGAGGAAATGTTCCAAGGTGTTCACCGAGGAAATGTCCCAGGGTGTTCACTGAGGAAATGTCCCATCGTGTTCATAGAGGAAATGTCCCATCGTGTTCATAGAGGAAATGTCCCATGGTGTTAATCGAGGAAATGTCCCATGGTGTTCATAGAGGAAGTGACCCATGGTGTTCACTGACTAAATGCCCCATGGTGTTCCCGAGGAAATGTCCCATGGTGTTCACCGAGGAAATGTTCCATGGTGTTCATCGAGGAAGTGTCCCATGGTGTTCATAGAGGAAATATCTCATGTTGTTCACCGAAGAAATGTCCCATGGTGTTAACCGAGGAAATGTCCCATGGTGTTCATAGAGGAAATGTCCCATGGTGTTCATCGAGGAAATGTCCCATGGTGTTAATCGAGGAAATGTCCCATGGTGTTCACCGAGGAAATGTCCCATGGTGTTCATCGAGGAAATGTCCCATGGTATTCATTGAGGAAATGTCCAATGGTGTTCATAGAGGAAATGTCCCATGGTGTTCACCGAGGAAATGTCCCATGGTGTTCATCAAGGAAATGTCCCATGGTGTTCATAGAGGAAATGTCCCATGGTGTTCACTGAGGAAATGTTCCATGTTGTTCATAGAGGAAATGTCTCATGTTGTTCACCAAAGAAATGTCCCATGGTGTTAACCGAGGAAATGTCCCATGGTGTTCATAGAGGAAATGTCCCATGGTGTTCACTGAGGAAATGTCCCATGGTGTTCACCGAGGAAATGTCCCATGGTGTTCATAGAGGAAATGTCCCAGGGTGTTCATCGAGGAAATGTTCCAAGTTGTTCATCGAGGAAATGTTCCATGGTGTTCATAGAGGAAATGTCCCAGGGTGTTCATCGAGGAAATATCCCATGGTGTTCATAGAGGAAATGTTCCATGGTGTTCATCAAGGAAATGTTCCATGGTGTTCATAGAGGAAATGTCCCAGGGTGTTCATCGAGGAAATGTCCCATGGTGTTCATAGAGGAAATGTTCCATGGTGTTCATTGAGGAAATCTTCCATGGTGTTCATCGAGGAAATGTCCCAGGGTGTTCATCGAGGAAATGTTCCAAGGTGTTCATCGAGGAAATGTCCCATGGTGATTATAGAGGAAATGTTCCATGGTGTTCATCGAGGAAATGTTCCATGGTGTTCATCGAGGAAATGTCCCAGGGTGTTCATTGAGGAAATGTCCCAGGGTGTTCATCGAGGAAATGTCCCAGGGTGTTCATCGAGGAAATGTCCCATGGTGTTCATCGAAGAAATGTTCCAAGGTGTTCACCGAGGAAATTTCCCATGGTGCTCACTGAGGAAATGTCCCATGGTGTTCATAGAGCAAATGTCCCATCGTGTTCATAGAGGAAATGTCCCATGGTGTTAATTGAGGAAATGTCCCATGGTGTTCATAGAGGAAGTGACCCATGGTGTTCACCGACAAAATGTCCCCTGGGGATCACCGAGGAAACGTCCCACGGTGTTCACCGAGGAAATGTTCCATGGTGTTCATCGAGGAAGTGTCCCATGGTGTTCATAGAGGAAATGTCTCATGTTGTTCACCGAAAAAATGTCCCATGGTGTTAACCGAGGAAATGTCCCATGGTGGTCATAGAGGAAATGTTCCATGGTTTTCATCGAGTAAATGTCCCATGGTGTTCACCGGGGAAATGTCCCATGGTGTTCACCGAGGAAATGTTCATGGTGTTCACCGAGGAAATGTCCCATGGTGTTCACCGAGGAAATGTCCCATGGTGGTCATCGAGGAAATGTTCCATGGTGTTCATAGAGGAAGTTTCCCATGGTGTTCACTGAGGAAATGTTAAATGGTGTTCACTGAAGAAATGTCCCATGATGTTCACCAAGGAAATGTCCCATGGTGTTCAGGGAGGAAGTGTCCCATGGTGTTCATAGAGGAAATGTTCCATGGTGTTCATCGAGGAAGTGTCCCATGGTGTTCATCGAGGAAATGTTCCATGGTGTTCATAGAGAAAATGTCCGATGGTGTTCACCGAGGAAATGTCCCATGGTGTTCATCGAGGAAATGTTCAATGGTGTTCATCGAGGAAGTGTCCCATGGTGTTCACCGAGGAAATGTTCCATCATGTTCACCGAGCAAATATCCCAAGGTGTTCACTGAGGAAATGTCCATGGTGTTCATCGAGGAAATGTCCCATTGTGTTCACCGAGGAAATGTTCCATGGTGTTCATCGAGGAAGTTTCCTATGGTCTCATGGTGTTCATTGAGAAAATGTCCCATGGTGTTCATCGAGGAAGTGTCCCATGGTGTTCATAGAGGAAGTGACCCATCGTGTTCACCGACGAAATGTCCCATAGTGTTCACCGAGGAAATGTCCCATGGTGTTCATCGAGAAAATGTCCCATGGTGTTCATCGAGGAAGTGTCCCATGGTGTTCATAGAGGAAGTGACCCATGGTGTTCACCAAAGAAATGTTTCATGGTGTTCATCGGGAAAATATCCCATGGTGTTCATCGAGGAAGTGTCCCATGGTGTTCACCGAGGAAGTGACTCATGGTGTTCACCGACGAAATGTCCCATGGTGTTCACCGAGGAAGTGACCCATGGTGTTTACCGACGAAATGTCCCATGGTATTCACCGAGGAAATGTCCTATGGTGTTCACCGTGGAAATGTCCCATGGTGTTCACCGAGGAAATGTCCCATGGTGTTCAACGAGCAAATGTACCATGGTGTTCACCGAGGAAATGTATCATGGTGTTCATCGAGAAAATGTCCCATGGTGTTCACCGAGGAAATGTCCCATGGTGTTCACCGAGGAAATGTCCCATGGTGTTCATCGAGGAAGTGTCCCATGGTGTTCATCGAGGAAATGTCCATGGTGTTCATAGAGGAAGTGTTCCATGGTTTTCATAGAGGAAGTGCCCCATGGTGTTCATCGAGGAAATGTTCCATGGTGTTCATCGAAAAAGTGTTCCATGGTGTTCATCGAGGAAATGTTCCATGGTGTTCATCGTGGAAGTGTTCCATGTTGTTCATCGAGGAAATGTCCCATGGTGTTCATAGAGGAAATGTCCCATGGTGTTCATAGAGGAAGTGTCCCATGGTGTTCATTGAGGAAATGTTCCATGGTGTTCATCGAGGAAGTGTTCCATGGTGTTCATCGAGGAAATGTACCATGGTGTTCATAGAGGAAGTGTCCCATGGTGTTCACCGAGGAAATGTCCCATGGTGTTCACCAAGGAAATGTCCCATGGTGTTCACCGAGGAAATGTCCCATGGTGTTCATCGAGGAAATGTCCCTTGGTGTTCACTGAGGAAATTTAACATGGTGTTCACCGAGGAAATGTCCATGGTTTTCATAGAGGAAATGTCCCATGGTGTTCATCGATGAAATGTCCCATGGTATTCACCGAGGAAATGTCCCATGGTGTTCATAGAGGAAATGTCCCATTGTGTTCATAGAAGAAATGTCCCATTGTGTTCATAGAGGAAATGTCCCATGGTGTTCATAGAGGAAATGTCCCATGGTGTTCACTGAGGAAATGTTCCATGGTGTTCACCGAGGAAATGTCCCATGGTGTTCATCGAGGAAATGTCTCATGGTGTTCATCGAGGAAGTGTACCATGGTGTTCATCGAGGAAATGTCCCATGGTGTGTCAGAGGAAGTGTCCCATGGTGTTCACCGAGGAAATGTCCCATGGTGTTCACCGAGGAAATGTCCCATGGTGTTCATCGAGGAAATGTCCATGGTGTTCATAGAGGAAATGTCCCATGGTGTTCACCGAGGAAATATCCCATGGTGTTCATCGAGGAAATGTCCATGGTGTTCATAAAGGAAATGTCCCATGGTGTTCACTGAGGAAATTTCCCATGGTGTTCACTGAGGAAATGTCCCATGGTGTTCACCGAGGAAATGTTCCATGGTGTTCACCGAGGAAATATCCCATGGTGTTCATCGAGGAAATGTTCCATGGTGTTCATCGAGGAAATGTCCCAAGGTGTTCATAGGAAATTGTCTCATGGTGTTCACTGAAGAAATGTCCCATGGTGTTAACCGAGGAAATGTCCCATGGTGTTCATAGAGGAAATGTCCCAAGGTGTTCAAAGAGGAAATGTTCCATGGTGTTCATCGAGGAAATGTCCCATGGTGTTCATCGAGGAAATGTCCCATGGTGTTCATTGAGGAAATGTCCCATGGTGTTCACCAAGGAAATGTCCAATGGTGTTCATCGAGGAAATGTCCCATGGTGTTCACTGAGGAAATGTCCCATGGTGTTCACCGAGGAAATGTCCCATGGTGTTCATCGAGGAAATGTTCCATGGTGTTCATCGAGGAAATGTCCCAAGGTGTTCATAGAGAAAGTGTCTCATGGTGTTCACCGAAGAAATGTCCCATGGTGTTAACCGAGGAAATGTCCCATGGTGTTCATAGAGGAAATGTCCCATGGTGTTCATAGAGGAAATGTTCCATGGTGTTCATCTAGGAAATGTCCCATGGTGTTCATCGAGGAAATGTCCCATGGTGTTCACTGAGGAAATGTCCCATGGTGTTCACCGAGGAAATGTCCCATGGTGTTCATCGAGGAAATATCCCATGGTGTTCACTGAGGAAATGTCCCATGGTGTTCCCCGAGGAAATGTCCCATGGTGTTCAACGAGGAAATGTCTCATGGTGTTCATTGAGAAAATGTCCCATGGTGTTCATAGAGGAAGTGACCCATGGTGTTCACCCACGAAATGTCCCATGGTGTTCACCGAGGAAATGTCCCATGGTCTTCATCGAGAAAATGTCCCATGGTGTTCATCGAGGAAGTGTCCCATGGAGTTCATAGAGGAAGTGACCCATGGTGTTCACCAACGAAATGTCTCATGGTGTTCATCGGGAAAATATCCCATGGTGTTCATCGAGGAAGTGTCCCATGGTGTTCACCGAGGAAGTGACTCATGTTGTTCACCGACGAAATGTCCCATGGTGTTCACCGAGGAAGTGACCCATGGTCTTCACCGACGAAATGTCCCATGGTGTTCACCGAGGAAATGTCCCATGGTGTTCACCAAGGAAATATCCCATGGTGTTCACCGAGGAAATGTCCCATGGTGTTCAACGAGCAAATGTCCCATGGTGTTCACCGAGGAAATGTCTCATGGTGTTCATCGAGAAAATGTCCCATGGTGTTCACCGAGGAAATGTCCCATGGTGTTCACCGAGAAAATGTCCCATGGTGTTCATCGAGGAAGTGTCCCATGGTGTTCATCGAGGAAGTGTCCCATGGTGTTTATCAAGGGAATGTCCCATGGTGTTCATAGAGGAAATGTCCCATGGTGTTCATAGAGGAAATGTCCCATAGTGTTCATCGAGGAAATGTCCATGGTGTTCATAGAGGAAGTGTTCCATGGTTTTCATAGATGAAGTGTCCCATGGTGTTCATCGAGGAAATGTTCCATGTGTTCATCGAGGAAGTGTTCCATGGTGTTCATCGAGGAAATGTTCCATGGTGTTCATCGAGGAAGTGTTCCATGGTGTTCATCGAGGAAATGTCCCATGGTGTTCATAGAGGAAATGTCCCATGGTGTTCATAGAGGAAGTGTCCCATGGTGTTCATAGAGGAAGTGACCCATGGTGTTCACTGACGAAATGTCCCATGGTGTTCACCGAGGAAATGTCCCATGGTGTTCATCGAGAAAATTTCCCATGGTGTTCATCGAGGAAGTGACCCATGGTGTTCACCGAAGAAATGTCTCATGGTGTTCATCGGGAAAATATCCCATGGTGTTCATCGAGGAAGTGTCCCATGGTGTTCACCGAGGAAGTAACTCATGGTGTTCACCGACGAAATGTCCCATGGTGTTCACCGAGGAAGTGACCCATGGTGTTCACCGACGAAATGACCCATGGTATTCACCGAGGAAATGAACTATGGTGTTCACCGAGGAAATGTCCCATGGTGTTCACCGAGGAAATGTCCCATGGTGTTCAACGAGCAAATGTACCATGGTGTTCACCGAGGAAATGTCTCATGGTGTTCATCGAGAAAATGTCCCATGGTGTTCACCGAGGAAATGTCCCATGGTGTTCACCGAGGAAATGTCCCATGGTGTTCATCGAGGAAGTGTCCCATGGTGTTCATCGTGGAAGTGTCCCATGGTGTTCATCGAGGAAATGTCCATGGTGTTCATAGAGGAAGTGTTCCATGGTTTTCATAGAGGAAGTGTCCCATGGTGTTCATCGAGGAAATGTTCCATGGTGTTCTTCGAGGAAGTGTTCCATGGTGTTCATCGAGGAAATGTTCCATGGTGTTCATCGTGGAAGTGTTCCATGGTGTTCATCGAGGAAATGTCCCATGGTGTTCACCGAGGAAATGTCCCATGGTGTTCATAGAGGAAATATCCCATTGTGTTCATAGAAGAAATGTCCCATTGTGTTCATAGAGGAAATGTCCCATGGTGTTCATAGAGGAAATGTCCCATGGTGTTCACTGAGGAAATGTTCCATGGTGTTCACCGAGGAAATATCCCATGGTGTTCATCGAGGAAATGTCTCATGGTGTTCATCGAGGAAGTGTACCATGGTGTTCATCGAGGAAATGTCCCATGGTGTGTCAGAGGAAGTGTCCCATGGTGTTCACCGAGGAAATGTCCCATGGTGTTCACCGAGGAAATGTCCCATGGTGTTCATCGAGGAAATGTCCATGGTGTTCATAGAGGAAATGTCCCATGGTGTTCACCGAGGAAATATCCCATGGTGTTCATCGAGGAAATGTCCATGGTGTTCATAAAAGAAATGTCCCATGGTGTTCACTGAGGAAATTTCCCATGGTGTTCACTGAGGAAATGTCCCATGGTGTTCACCGAGGAAATGTTCCAGGGTGTTCACCGAGGAAATATCCCATGGTGTTCATCGAGGAAATGTTCCATGGTGTTCATCGAGGAAATGTCCCAAGGTGTTCATAGGAAATTGTCTCATGGTGTTCACTGAAGAAATGTCCCATGGTGTTAACCGAGGAAATGTCCCATGGTGTTCATAGAGGAAATGTCCCAAGGTGTTCAAAGAGGAAATGTTCCATGGTGTTCATCGAGGAAATGTCCCATGGTGTTCATCGAGGAAATGTCCCATGGTGTTCACTGAGGAAATGTCCCATGGTGTTCACCAAGGAAATGTCCAATGGTGTTCATCGAGGAAATGTCCCATGGTGTTCACTGAGGAAATGTCCCATGGTGTTCACCGAGGAAATGTCCCATGGTGTTCATCGAGGAAATGTTCCATGGTGTTCATCGAGGAAATGTCCCAAGGTGTTCATAGAGAAAGTGTCTCATGGTGTTCACCGAAGAAATGTCCAATGGTGTTAACCGAGGAAATGACCCATGGTGTTCATAGAGGAAATATCCCATGGTGTTCATAGAGGAAATGTTCCATGGTGTTCATCGAGGAAATGTCCCATGGTGTTCATCGAGGAAATGTCCCATGGTGTTCACTGAGGAAATGTCCCATGGTGTTCACCGAGGAAATGTCCCATGGTGTTCATCGAGGAAATGTCCCATGGTGTTCACTGAGGAAATGTCCCATGGTGTTCATCGAGGAAGTGACCCATGGTGTTCACCGAAGAAATATCTCATGGTGTTCATCGGGAAAATATCCCATGGTGTTCATCGAGGAAGTGTCCCATGGTGTTCACCGAGGAAGTGACTCATGGTGTTCACCGACGAAATGTCCCATGGTGTTCACCGAGGAAGTGACCCATGGTGTTCACCGACGAAATGACCCATGGTATTCACCGAGGAAATGTCCTATGGTGTTCACCGAGGAAATGTCCCATGGTGTTCACCGAGGAAATGTCCCATGGTGTTCAACGAGCAAATGTACCATGGTGTTCACCGAGGAAATGTCTCATGGTGTTCATCGAGAAAATGTCCCATGGTGTTCACCGAGGAAATGTCCCATGGTGTTCACCGAGGAAATGTCCCATGGTGTTCATCGAGGAAGTGTCCCATGGTGTTCATCGCGGAAGTGTCCCATGGTGTTCATCGAGGAAATGTCCATGGTGTTCATAGAGGAAGTGTTCCATGGTTTTCATAGAGGAAGTGTCCCATGGTGTTCATCGAGGAAATGTTCCATGGTGTTCATCGAGGAAGTGTTCCATGGTGTTCATCGAGGAAATGTTCCATGGTGTTCATCGTGGAAGTGTTCCATGGTGTTCATCGAGGAAATGTCCCATGGTGTTCATAGAGGAAATGTCCCATGGTGTTCATAGAGGAAGTTTCCCATGGTGTTCATTGAGGAAATGTTCCATGGTGTTCATCGAGGAAGTGTTCCATGGTGTTCATCGAGGAAATGTACCATGGTGTTCATAGAGGAAGTGTCCATTGGTGTTCACCGAGGAAATGTCCCATGGTGTTCACCGAGGAAATGTCCCATGGTGTTCACTGAGGAAATGACCCATGGTGTTCATCGAGGAAATGTCCCTTGGTGTTCACTGAGGAAATTTAACATGGTGTTCACCGAGGAAATGTCCATGGTTTTCATAGAGGAAATGTCCCATGGTGTTCATCGAGGAAATGTCCCATGGTGTTCACCGAGGAAATGTCCCATGGTGTTCATAGAGGAAATATCCCATTGTGTTCATAGAAGAAATGTCCCATTGTGTTCATAGAGGAAATGTCCCATGGTGTTCATAGAGGAAATGTCCCATGGTGTTCACTGAGGAAATGTTCCATGGTGTTCACCGAGGAAATGTCCCATGGTGTTCATCGAGGAAATGTCTCATGGTGTTCATCGAGGAAGTGTACCATGGTGTTCATCGAGGAAATGTCCCATGGTGTGTCAGAGGAAGTGTCCCATGGTGTTCACCGAGGAAATGTCCCATGGTGTTCACCGAGGAAATGTACCATGGTGTTCACCGAGGAAATGTCTCATGGTGTTCATCGAGAAAATGTCCCATGGTGTTCACCGAGGAAATGTCCCATGGTGTTCACCGAGGAAATGTCCCATGGTGTTCATCGAGGAAGTGTCCCATGGTGTTCATCGCGGAAGTGTCCCATGGTGTTCATCGAGGAAATGTCCATGGTGTTCATAGAGGAAGTGTTCCATGGTCTTCATAGAGGAAGTGTCCCATGGTGTTCATCGAGGAAATGTTCCATGGTGTTCATCGAGGAAGTGTTCCATGGTGTTCATCGAGGAAATGTTCCATGGTGTTCATCGTGGAAGTGTTCCATGGTGTTCATCGAGGAAATGTCCCATGGTGTTCATAGAGGAAATGTCCCATGGTGTTCATAGAGGAAGTGTCCCATGGTGTTCATTGAGGAAATGTTCCATGGTGTTCATCGAGGAAGTGTTCCATGGTGTTCATCGAGGAAATGTACCATGGTGTTCATAGAGGAAGTGTCCCATGGTGTTCACCGAGGAAATGTCCCATGGTGTTCACCGAGGAAATGTCCCATGGTGTTCACCGAGGAAATGACCCATGGTGTTCATCGAGGAAATGTCCCTTGGTGTTCACTGAGGAAATTTAACATGGTGTTCACCGAGGAAATGTCCATGGTTTTCATAGAGGAAATGTCCCATGGTGTTCATCGAGGAAATGTCCCATGGTGTTCACCGAGGAAATTTCCCATGGTGTTCATAGAGGAAATATCCCATTGTGTTCATAGAAGAAATGTCCCATTGTGTTCATAGAGGAAATGTCCCATGGTGTTCATAGAGGAAATGTCCCATGGTGTTCACTGAGGAAATGTTCCATGGTGTTCACCGAGGAAATGTCCCATGGTGTTCATCGAGGAAATGTCTCATGGTGTTCATCGAGGAAGTGTACCATGGTGTTCATCGAGGAAATGTCCCATGGTGTGTCAGAGGAAGTGTCCCATGGTGTTCACCGAGGAAATGTCCCATGGTGTTCACCGAGGAAATGTCCCATGGTGTTCATCGAGGAAATGTCCATGGTGTTCATAGAGGAAATGTCCCATGGTGTTCACCGAGGAAATATCCCATGGTGTTCATCGAGGAAATGTCCATGGTGTTCATAAAGGAAATGTCCCATGGTGTTCACTGAGGAAATTTCCCATGGTATTCACTGAGGAAATGTCCCATGGTGTTCACCGAGGAAATGTTCCATGGTGTTCACCGAGGAAATATCCCATGGTGTTCATCGAGGAAATGTTCCATGGTGTTCATCGAGGAAATGTCCCAAGGTGTTCATAGGAAAGTGTCTCATGGTGTTCACCGAAGAAATGTCCCATGGTGTAAACCGAGGAAATGTCCCATGGTGTTCATAGAGGAAATGTCCCATTGTGTTCAAAGAGGAAATGTTCCATGGTGTTCATCGAGGAAATGTCCCATGGTGTTCATCGAGGAAATGTCCCATGGTGTTCACTGAGGAAATATCCCATGGTGTTCACCAAGGAAATGTCCAATGGTGTTCATCGAGGAAATGTCCCATGGTGTTCACTGAGGAAATGTCCCATGGTGTTCACCGAGGAAATGTCCCATGGTGTTCATAGAGGAAGTGTCCCATGGTGTTCACCGAGGAAATGACCCATGGTGTTCATCGAGGAAATGTCCCTTGGTGTTCACTGAGGAAATTTAACATGGTGTTCACCGAGGAAATGTCCATGGTTTTCATAGAGGAAATGTCCCATGGTGTTCATCGAGGAAATGTCCCATGGTGTTCACTGAGGAAATGTCCCATGGTGTTCACCGAGGAAATGACCCATGGTGTTCATCGAGGAAATGTCCCTTTGTGTTCACTGAGGAAATTTAACATGGTGTTCACCGAGGAAATGTCCATGGTTTTCATAGAGGAAATGTCCCATGGTGTTCATCGAGGAAATGTCCCATGGTGTTCACCGAGGAAATGTCCCATGGTGTTCATAGAGGAAATATCCCATTGTGTTCATAGAAGAAATGTCCCATTGTGTTCATAGAGGAAATGTCCCATGGTGTTCATAGAGGAAATGTCCCATGGTGTTCACTGAGGAAATGTTCCATGGTGTTCACCGAGGAAATGTCCCATGGTGTTCATCGAGGAAATGTCTCATGGTGTTCATCGAGGAAGTGTACCATGGTGTTCATCGAGGAAATGTCCCATGGTGTGTCAGAGGAAGTGTCCCATGGTGTTCACCGAGGAAATGTCCCATGGTGTTCACCGAGGAAATGTACCATGGTGTTCACCGAGGAAATGTCTCATGGTGTTCATCGAGAAAATGTCCCATGGTGTTCACCGAGGAAATGTCCCATGGTGTTCACCGAGGAAATGTCCCATGGTGTTCATCGAGGAAGTGTCCCATGGTGTTCATCGCGGAAGTGTCCCATGGTGTTCATCGAGGAAATGTCCATGGTGTTCATAGAGGAAGTGTTCCATGGTTTTCATAGAGGAAGTGTCCCATGGTGTTCACCGAGGAAATGTACCATGGTGTTCACCGAGGAAATGTCTCATGGTGTTCATCGAGAAAATGTCCCATGGTGTTCACTGAGGAAATGTCCCATGGTGTTCACCGAGGAAATGTCCCATGGTGTTCATCGAGGAAGTGTCCCATGGTGTTCATCGCGGAAGTGTCCCATGGTGTTCATCGAGGAAATGTCCATGGTGTTCATAGAGGAAGTGTTCCATGGTTTTCATAGAGGAAGTGTCCCATGGTGTTCACCGAGGAAATGTACCATGGTGTTCACCGAGGAAATGTCTCATGGTGTTCATCGAGAAAATGTCCCATGGTGTTCACCGAGGAAATGTCCCATGGTGTTCACCGAGGAAATGTCCCATGGTGTTCATCGAGGAAGTGTCCCATGGTGTTCATCGCGGAAGTGTCCCATGGTGTTCATCGAGGAAATGTCCATGGTGTTCATAGAGGAAGTGTTCCATGGTTTTCATAGAGGAAGTGTCCCATGGTGTTCATCGAGGAAATGTTCCATGGTGTTCATCGAGGAAGTGTTCCATGGTGTTCATCGAGGAAATGTTCCATGGTGTTCATCGTGGAAGTGTTCCATGGTGTTCATCGAGGAAATGTCCCATGGTGTTCATAGAGGAAATGTCCCATGGTGTTCATAGAGGAAGTGTCCCATGGTGTTCATTGAGGAAATGTTCCATGGTGTTAATCGAGGAAGTGTTCCATGGTGTTCATCGAGGAAATGTAGCATGGTGTTCATAGAGGAAGTGTCCCATGGTGTTCACCGAGGAAATGTCCCATGGTGTTCACCGAGGAAATGTCCCATGGTGTTCACCGAGGAAATGACCCATGGTGTTCATCGAGGAAATGTCCCTTGGTGTTCACTGAGGAAATTTAACATGGTGTTCACCTAGGAAATGTCCATGGTTTTCATAGAGGAAATGTCCCATGGTGTTCATCGAGGAAATGTCCCATGGTGTTCACCGAGGAAATTTCCCATGGTGTTCATAGAGGAAATATCCCATTGTGTTCATAGAAGAAATGTCCCATTGTGTTCATAGAGGAAATGTCCCATGGTGTTCATAGAGGAAATGTCCCATGGTGTTCACTGAGGAAATGTTCCATGGTGTTCACCGAGGAAATGTCCCATGGTGTTCATCGAGGAAATGTCTCATGGTGTTCATCGAGGAAGTGTACCATGGTGTTCATCGAGGAAATGTCCCATGGTGTGTCAGAGGAAGTGTCCCATGGTGTTCACCGAGGAAATGTCCCATGGTGTTCACCGAGGAAATGTCCCATGGTGTTCATCGAGGAAATGTCCATGGTGTTCATAGAGGAAATGTCCCATGGTGTTCACCGAGGAAATGTCCCATGGTGTTCACCGAGGAAATATCCCATGGTGTTCATCGAGGAAATGTCCATGGTGTTCATAAAGGAAATGTCCCATGGTGTTCACTGAGGAAATTTCCCATGGTGTTCACTGAGGAAATGTCCCATGGTGTTCACCGAGGAAATGTTCCATGGTGTTCACCGAGGAAATATCCCATGGTGTTCATCGAGGAAATGTTCCATGGTGTTCATCGAGGAAATGTCCCAAGGTGTTCATAGGAAAGTGTCTCATGGTGTTCACCGAAGAAATGTCCCATGGTGTAAACCGAGGAAATGTCCCATGGTGTTCATAGAGGAAATGTCCCATTGTGTTCAAAGAGGAAATGTTCCATGGTGTTCATCGAGGAAATGTCCCATGGTGTTCATCGAGGAAATGTCCCATGGTGTTCACTGAGGAAATGTCCCATGGTGTTCACCAAGGAAATGTCCAATGGTGTTCATCGAGGAAATGTCCCATGGTGTTCACTGAGGAAATGTCCCATGGTGTTCACCGAGGAAATGTCCCATGGTGTTCATAGAGGAAGTGTCCCATGGTGTTCACCGAGGAAATGACCCATGGTGTTCATCGAGGAAATGTCCCTTGGTGTTCACTGAGGAAATTTAACATGGTGTTCACCGAGGAAATGTCCATGGTTTTCATAGAGGAAATGTCCCATGGTGTTCATCGAGGAAATGTCCCATGGTGTTCACTGAGGAAATGTACCATGGTGTTCACCGAGGAAATGACCCATGGTGTTCATCGAGGAAATGTCCCTTGGTGTTCACTGAGGAAATTTAACATGGTGTTCACCGAGGAAATGTCCATGGTTTTCATAGAGGAAATGTCCCATGGTGTTCATCGAGGAAATGTACCATGGTGTTCACCGAGGAAATGTCCCATGGTGTTCATAGAGGAAATATCCCATTGTGTTCATAGAAGAAATGTCCCATTGTGTTCATAGAGGAAATGTCCCATGGTGTTCATAGAGGAAATGTCCCATGGTGTTCACTGAGGAAATGTTCCGTGGTGTTCACCGAGGAAATGTCCCATGGTGTTCATCGAGGAAATATCTCATGGTGTTCATCGAGGAAGTGTACCATGGTGTTCATCGAGGAAATGTCCCATGGTGTGTCAGAGGAAGTGTCCCATGGTGTTCACCGAGGAAATGTCCCATGGTGTTCACCGAGGAAATGTACCATGGTGTTCACCGAGGAAATGTCTCATGGTGTTCATCGAGAAAATGTCCCATGGTGTTCACCGAGGAAATGTCCCATGGTGTTCACCGAGGAAATGTCCCATGGTGTTCATCGAGGAAGTGTCCCATGGTGTTCATCGCGGAAGTGTCCCATGGTGTTCATCGAGGAAATGTCCATGGTGTTCATAGAGGAAGTGTTCCATGGTTTTCATAGAGGAAGTGTCCCATGGTGTTCATCGAGGAAATGTTCCATGGTGTTCATCGAGGAAGTGTTCCATGGTGTTCATCGAGGAAATGTTCCATGGTGTTCATCGTGGAAGTGTTCCATGGTGTTCATCGAGGAAATGTCCCATGGTGTTCATAGAGGAAATGTCCCATGGTGTTCATAGAGGAAGTGTCCCATGGTGTTCATTGAGGAAATGTTCCATGGTGTTCATCGAGGAAGTGTTCCATGGTGTTCATCGAGGAAATGTACCATGGTGTTCATAGAGGAAGTGTCCCATGGTGTTCACGGAGGAAATGTCCCATGGTGTTCACCGAGGAAATGTCCCATGGTGTTCACCGAGGAAATGACCCATGGTGTTCATCGAGGAAATGTCCCTTGGTGTTCACTGAGGAAATTTAACATGGTGTTCACCGAGGAAATGTCCATGGTTTTCATAGAGGAAATGTCCCATGGTGTTCATCGAGGAAATGTCCCATGGTGTTCACCGAGGAAATGTCCCATGGTGTTCATAGAGGAAATATCCCATTGTGTTCATAGAAGAAATGTCCCATTGTGTTCATAGAGGAAATGTCCCATGGTGTTCATAGAGGAAATGTCCCATGGTGTTCACTGAGGAAATGTTCCATGGTGTTCACCGAGGAAATGTCCCATGGTGTTCATCGAGGAAATGTCTCATGATGTTCATCGAGGAAGTGTACCATGGTGTTCATCGAGGAAATGTCCCATGGTGTGTCAGAGGAAGTGTCCCATGGTGTTCACCGAGGAAATGTCCCATGGTGTTCACCGAGGAAATGTACCATGGTGTTCACCGAGGAAATGTCTCATGGTGTTCATCGAGAAAATGTCCCATGGTGTTCACCGAGGAAATGTCCCATGGTGTTCACCGAGGAAATGTCCCATGGTGTTCATCGAGGAAGTGTCCCATGGTGTTCATCGCGGAAGTGTCCCATGGTGTTCATCGAGGAAATGTCCATGGTGTTCATAGAGGAAGTGTTCCATGGTTTTCATAGAGGAAGTGTCCCATGGTGTTCATCGAGGAAATGTTCCATGGTGTTCATCGAGGAAGTGTTCCATGGTGTTCATCGAGGAAATGTTCCATGGTGTTCATCATGGAAGTGTTCCATGGTGTTCATCGAGGAAATGTTCCATGGTGTTCATCGAGGAAATGTCTCATGGTGTTCATCGAGGAAGTGTACCATGGTGTTCATCGAGGAAATGTCCCATGGTGTGTCAGAGGAAGTGTCCCATGGTGTTCACCGAGGAAATGTCCCATGGTGTTCACCGAGGAAATGTCCCATGGTGTTCATCGAGGAAATGTCCATGGTGTTCATAGAGGAAATGTCCCATGGTGTTCACCGAGGAAATATCCCATGGTGTTCATCGAGGAAATGTCCATGGTGTTCATCGAGGAAATGTCCAATGGTGTTCATCGAGGAAATGTCCCATGGTGTTCACTGAGGAAATGTCCCATGGTGTTCACCGAGGAAATGTCCCATGGTGTTCATAGAGGAAGTGTCCCATGGTGTTCACCGAGGAAATGACCCATGGTGTTCATCGAGGAAATGTCCCTTGGTGTTCACTGAGGAAATTTAACATGGTGTTCACTGAGGAAATGTCCATGGTTTTCATAGAGGAAATGTCCCATGGTGTTCATCGAGGAAATGTCCCATGGTGTTCACTGAGGAAATGTACCATGGTGTTCACCGAGGAAATGACCCATGGTGTTCATCGAGGAAATGTCCCTTGGTGTTCACTGAGGAAATTTAACATGGTGTTCACCCAGGAAATGTCCATGGTTTTCATAGAGGAAATGTCCCATGGTGTTCATCGAGGAAATGTACCATGGTGTTCACCGAGGAAATGTCCCATGGTGTTCATAGAGGAAATATCCCATTGTGTTCATAGAAGAAATGTCCCATTGTGTTCATAGAGGAAATGTCCCATGGTGTTCATAGAGGAAATGTCCCATGGTGTTCACTGAGGAAATGTTCCATGGTGTTCACCGAGGAAATGTCCCATGGTGTTCATCGAGGAAATGTCTCATGGTGTTCATCGAGGAAGTGTACCATGGTGTTCATCGAGGAAATGTCCCATGGTGTGTCAGAGGAAGTGTCCCATGGTGTTCACCGAGGAAATGTCCCATGGTGTTCACCGAGGAAATGTACCATGGTGTTCACCGAGGAAATGTCTCATGGTGTTCATCGAGAAAATGTCCCATGGTGTTCACCGAGGAAATGTCCCATGGTGGTCACCGAGGAAATGTCCCATGGTGTTCATCGAGGAAGTGTCCCATGGTGTTCATCGCGGAAGTGTCCCATGGTGTTCATCGAGGAAATGTCCATGGTGTTCATAGAGGAAGTGTTCCATGGTTTTCATAGAGGAAGTGTCCCATGGTGTTCATCGAGGAAATGTTCCATGGTGTTCATCGAGGAAGTGTTCCATGGTGTTCATCGAGGAAATGTTCCATGGTGTTCATCGTGGAAGTGTTCCATGGTGTTCATCGAGGAAATGTCCCATGGTGTTCATAGAGGAAATGTCCCATGGTGTTCATAGAGGAAGTGTCCCATGGTGTTCATTGAGGAAATGTTCCATGGTGTTCATCGAGGAAGTGTTCCATGGTGTTCATCGAGGAAATGTACCATGGTGTTCATAGAGGAAGTGTCCCATGGTGTTCACTGAGGAAATGTCCCATGGTGTTCACCGAGGAAATGTCCCATGGTGTTCACCGAGGAAATGACCCATGGTGTTCATCGAGGAAATGTCCCTTGGTGTTCACTGAGGAAATTTAACATGGTGTTCACCGAGGAAATGTCCATGGTTTTCATAGAGGAAATGTCCCATGGTGTTCATCGAGGAAATGTCCCATGGTGTTCACCGAGGAAATGTCCCATGGTGTTCATAGAGGAAATATCCCATTGTGTTCATAGAAGAAATGTCCCATTGTGTTCATCGAGGAAATGTCCCTTGGTGTTCACTGAGGAAATTTAACATGGTGTTCACCGAGGAAATGTCCATGGTTTTCATAGAGGAAATGTCCCATGGTGTTCATCGAGGAAATGTCCCATGGTGTTCACTGAGGAAATGTACCATGGTGTTCACCGAGGAAATGACCCATGGTGTTCATCGAGGAAATGTCCCTTGGTGTTCACTGAGGAAATTTAACATGGTGTTCACCGAGGAAATGTCCATGGTTTTCATAGAGGAAATGTCCCATGGTGTTCATCGAGGAAATGTACCATGGTGTTCACCGAGGAAATGTCCCATGGTGTTCATAGAGGAAATATCCCATTGTGTTCATAGAAGAAATGTCCCATTGTGTTCATAGAGGAAATGTCCCATGGTGTTCATAGAGGAAATGTCCCATGGTGTTCACTGAGGAAATGTTCCATGGTGTTCACCGAGGAAATGTCCCATGGTGTTCATCGAGGAAATGTCTCATGGTGTTCATCGAGGAAGTGTACCATGGTGTTCATCGAGGAAATGTCCCATGGTGTGTCAGAGGAAGTGTCCCATGGTGTTCACCGAGGAAATGTCCCATGGTGTTCACCGAGGAAATGTACCATGGTGTTCACCGAGGAAATGTCTCATGGTGTTCATCGAGAAAATGTCCCATGGTGTTCACCGAGGAAATGTCCCATGGTGTTCACCGAGGAAATGTCCCATGGTGTTCATCGAGGAAGTGTCCCATGGTGTTCATCGCGGAAGTGTCCCATGGTGTTCATCGAGGAAATGTCCATGGTGTTCATAGAGGAAGTGTTCCATGGTTTTCATAGAGGAAGTGTCCCATGGTGTTCATCGAGGAAATGTTCCATGGTGTTCATCGAGGAAGTGTTCCATGGTGTTCATCGAGGAAATGTTCCATGGTGTTCATCGTGGAAGTGTTCCATGGTGTTCATCGAGGAAATGTCCCATGGTGTTCATAGAGGAAATGTCCCATGGTGTTCATAGAGGAAGTGTCCCATGGTGTTCATTGAGGAAATGTTCCATGGTGTTCATCGAGGAAGTGTTCCATGGTGTTCATCGAGGAAATGTACCATGGTGTTCATAGAGGAAGTGTCCCATGGTGTTCACCGAGGAAATGTCCCATGGTGTTCACCGAGGAAATGTCCCATGGTGTTCACCGAGGAAATGACCCATGGTGTTCATCGAGGAAATGTCCCTTGGTGTTCACTGAGGAAATTTAACATGGTGTTCACCGAGGAAATGTCCATGGTTTTCATAGAGGAAATGTCCCATGGTGTTCATCGAGGAAATGTCCCATGGTGTTCACCGAGGAAATGTCCCATGGTGTTCATAGAGGAAATATCCCATTGTGTTCATAGAAGAAATGTCCCATTGTGTTCATAGAGGAAATGTCCCATGGTGTTCATAGAGGAAATGTCCCATGGTGTTCACTGAGGAAATGTTCCATGGTGTTCACCGAGGAAATGTCCCATGGTGTTCATCGAGGAAATGTCTCATGGTGTTCATCGAGGAAGTGTACCATGGTGTTCATCGAGGAAATGTCCCATGGTGTGTCAGAGGAAGTGTCCCATGGTGTTCACCGAGGAAATGTCCCATGGTGTTCACCGAGGAAATGTCCCATGGTGTTCATCGAGGAAATGTCCATGGTGTTCATAGAGGAAATGTCCCATGGTGTTCACCGAGGAAATATCCCATGGTGTTCATCGAGGAAATGTCCATGGTGTTCATAAAGGAAATGTCCCATGGTGTTCACTGAGGAAATTTCCCATGGTGTTCACTGAGGAAATGTCCCATGGTGTTCACCGAGGAAATGTTCCATGGTGTTCACCGAGGAAATATCCCATGGTGTTCATCGAGGAAATGTTCCATGGTGTTCATCGAGGAAATGTCCCAAGGTGTTCATAGGAAAGTGTCTCATGGTGTTCACCGAAGAAATGTCCCATGGTGTTAACCGAGGAAATGTCCCATGGTGTTCATAGAGGAAATGTCCCATGGTGTTCAAAGAGGAAATGTTCCATGGTGTTCATCGAGGAAATGTCCCATGGTGTTCATCGAGGAAATGTCCCATGGTGTTCACTGAGGAAATGTCCCATGGTGTTCACCAAGGAAATGTCCAATGGTGTTCATCGAGGAAATGTCCCATGGTGTTCACTGAGGAAATGTCCCATGGTGTTCACCGAGGAAATGTCCCATGGTGTTCATCGAGGAAATGTTCCATGGTGTTCATTGAGGAAATGTCCCAAGGTGTTCATAGAGAAAGTGTCTCATGGTGTTCACTGAAGAAATGTCCCATGGTGTTAACCGAGGAAATTTCCCATGGTGTTCATAGAGGAAATGTCCCATGGTGTTCATAGAGGAAATGTTCCATGGTGTTCATCGAGGAAATGTCCCATGGTGTTCATCGAGGAAATGTCTCATGGTGTTCACTGAGGAAATGTCCCATGGTGTTCACCGAGGAAATGTCCCATGGTGTTCATCGAGGAAATGTCCCATGGTGTTCACTGAGGAAATGTCCCATGGTGTTCACCGAGGAAATGTCCCATGGTGTTCAACGAGGAAATGTCTCATGGTGTTCATTGAGAAAATGTCCAATGGTGTTCATCGAGGAAGTGTCCCATGGTGTTCATCGCGGAAGTGTCCCATGGTGTTCATCGAGGAAATGTCCATGGTGTTCATAGAGGAAGTGTTCCATGGTTTTCATAGAGGAAGTGTCCCATGGTGTTCATCGAGGAAATGTTCCATGGTGTTCATCGAGGAAGTGTTCCATGGTGTTCATCGAGGAAATGTTCCATGGTGTTCATCGTGGAAGTGTTCCATGGTGTTCATCGAGGAAATGTCCCATGGTGTTCATAGAGGAAATGTCCCATGGTGTTCATAGAGGAAGTGTCCCATGGTGTTCATTGAGGAAATGTTCCATGGTGTTCATCGAGGAAGTGTTCCATGGTGTTCATCGAGGAAATGTACCATGGTGTTCATAGAGGAAGTGTCCCATGGTGTTCACCGAGGAAATGTCCCATGGTGTTCACCGAGGAAATGTCCCATGGTGTTCACTGAGGAAATGACCCATGGTGTTCATCGAGGAAATGTCCCTTGGTGTTCACTGAGGAAATTTAACATGGTGTTCACCGAGGAAATGTCCATGGTTTTCATAGAGGAAATGTCCCATGGTGTTCATCGAGGAAATGTCCCATGGTGTTCACCGAGGAAATGTCCCATGGTGTTCATCGAGGAAATGTCTCATGGTGTTCATCGAGGAAGTGTACCATGGTGTTCATCGAGGAAATGTCCCATGGTGTGTCAGAGGAAGTGTCCCATGGTGTTCACCGAGGAAATGTCCCATGGTGTTCACCGAGGAAAGGTCCCATGGTGTTCATTGAGGAAATGTCCATGGTGTTCATAGAGGAAATGTCCCATGGTGTTCACCGAGGAAATATACCATGGTGTTCATCGAGGAAATGTCCATGGTGTTAATAAAGGAAATGTCCCATGGTGTTCACTGAGGAAATTTCCCATGGTGTTCACTGAGGAAATGTCCCATGGTGTTCAACGAGGAAATGTTCCATGGTGTTCACCGAGGAAATATCCCATGGTGTTCATCGAGGAAATGTTCCATGGTGTTCATCGAGGAAATGTCCCAAGGTGTTCATAGGAAAGTGTCCCATGGTGTTAACCGAGGAAATGTCCCATGGTGTTCATAGAGGAAATGTCCCATGGTGTTCAAAGAGGAAATGTTCCATGGTGTTCATCGAGGAAATGTCCCATGGTGTTCATCGAGGAAATGTCCCATGGTGTTCACTGAGGAAATGTCCCATGGTGTTCACCAAGGAAATGTCCAATGGTGTTCATCGAGGAAATGTCCCATGGTGTTCATCGCGGAAGTGTCCCATGGTGTTCATCGAGGAAATGTCCATGGTGTTCATAGAGGAAGTGTTCCATGGTTTTCATAGAGGAAGTGTCCCATGGTGTTCATCGAGGAAATGTTCCATGGTGTTCATCGAGGAAGTGTTCCATGGTGTTCATCGAGGAAATGTTCCATGGTGTTCATCGTGGAAGTGTTCCATGGTGTTCATCGAGGAAATGTCCCATGGTGTTCATAGAGGAAATGTCCCATGGTGTTCATAGAGGAAGTGTCCCATGGTGTTCATTGAGGAAATGTTCCATGGTGTTCATCGAGGAAGTGTTCCATGGTGTTCATCGAGGAAATGTACCATGGTGTTCATAGAGGAAGTGTCCCATGGTGTTCACCGAGGAAATGTCCCATGGTGTTCACCGAGGAAATGTCCCATGGTGTTCACTGAGGAAATGACCCATGGTGTTCATCGAGGAAATGTCCCTTGGTGTTCACTGAGGAAATTTAACATGGTGTTCACCGAGGAAATGTCCATGGTTTTCATAGAGGAAATGTCCCATGGTGTTCATCGAGGAAATGTCCCATGGTGTTCACCGAGGAAATGTCCCATGGTGTTCATCGAGGAAATGTCTCATGGTGTTCATCGAGGAAGTGTACCATGGTGTTCATCGAGGAAATGTCCCATGGTGTGTCAGAGGAAGTGTCCCATGGTGTTCACCGAGGAAATGTCCCATGGTGTTCACCGAGGAAAGGTCCCATGGTGTTCATTGAGGAAATGTCCATGGTGTTCATAGAGGAAATGTCCCATGGTGTTCACCGAGGAAATATACCATGGTGTTCATCGAGGAAATGTCCATGGTGTTAATAAAGGAAATGTCCCATGGTGTTCACTGAGGAAATTTCCCATGGTGTTCACTGAGGAAATGTCCCATGGTGTTCAACGAGGAAATGTTCCATGGTGTTCACCGAGGAAATATCCCATGGTGTTCATCGAGGAAATGTTCCATGGTGTTCATCGAGGAAATGTCCCAAGGTGTTCATAGGAAAGTGTCCCATGGTGTTAACCGAGGAAATGTCCCATGGTGTTCATAGAGGAAATGTCCCATGGTGTTCAAAGAGGAAATGTTCCATGGTGTTCATCGAGGAAATGTCCCATGGTGTTCATCGAGGAAATGTCCCATGGTGTTCACTGAGGAAATGTCCCATGGTGTTCACCAAGGAAATGTCCAATGGTGTTCATCGAGGAAATGTCCCATGGTGTTCACTGAGGAAACGTCCCATGGTGTTCACCGAGGAAATGTCCCATGGTGTTCATGGAGGAAATGTTCCATGGTGTTCATCGAGGAAATGTCCCAAGGTGTTCATAGAGAAAGTGTCTCATGGTGTTCACTGAAGAAATGTCCCATGGTGTTAACCGAGGAAATTTCCCATGGTGTTCATAGAGGAAATGTCCCATGGTGTTCATAGAGGAAATGTTCCATGGTGTTCATCGAGGAAATGTCCCATGGTGTTCATCGAGGAAATGTCTCATGGTGTTCACTGAGGAAATGTCCCATGGTGTTCACCGAGGAAATGTCCCATGGTGTTCATCGAGGAAATGTCCCATGGTGTTCACTGAGGAAATGTCCCATGGTGTTCACCGAGGAAATGTCCCATGGTGTTCAACGAGGAAATGTCTCATGGTGTTCATTGAGAAAATGTCCCATGGTGTTCATAGAGGAAGTGACCCATGGTGTTCACCGACGAAATGTCCCAGGGTGTTCACCGAGGAAATGTCCCATGGTGTTCATCGAGAAAATGTCCCATGGTGTTCATCGAGGAAGTGTCCCATGGTGTTCATAGAGGAAGTGTCCCATGGTGTTCACCGAGGAAGTGACCCATGGTCTTCACCGACGAAATGTCCCATGGTGTTCACCGAGGAAATGTCCCATGGTGTTCACCGAGGAAATGTCCCATGGTGTTCACCGAGGAAATGTCCCATGGTGTTCAACGAGCAAATGTCCCATGGTGTTCACCGAGGAAATGTCTCATGGTGTTCATCGAGAAAATGTCCCATGGTGTTCACCGACGAAATGTCCCATGTTGTTCACCGAGGAAGTGACCCATGGTCTTCACCGACGAAATGTCCCATGGTGTTCACCGAGGAAATGTCCCATGGTGTTCACCGAGGAAATGTCCCATGGTGTTCACCGAGGAAATGTCCCATGGTGTTCAACGAGCAAATGTCCCATGGTGTTCACCGAGGAAATGTCTCATGGTGTTCATCGAGAAAATGTCCCATGGTGTTCACCGAGGAAATGTCCCATGGTGTTCACCGAGGAAATGTCCCATGGTGCTCATCGAGGAAGTGTCCCATGGTGTTCATCGAGGAAGTGTCCCATGGTGTTTATCGAGGGAATGTCCCATGGTGTTCATAGAGGAAATGTCCCATGGTGTTCATAGAGGAAATGTCCCATAGTGTTCATCGAGGAAATGTCCATGGTGTTCATAGAGGAAGTGTTCCATGGTTTTCATAGAGGAAGTGTCCCATGGTGTTCATCGAGGAAATGTTCCATGTGTTCATCGAGGAAGTGTTCCATGGTGTTCATCGAGGAAATGTTCCATGGTGTTCATCGAGGAAGTGTTCCATGGTGTTCATCGAGGAAATGTACAATGGTGTTCATAGAGGAAGTGTCCCATGGTGTTCACCGATGAAATGTCCCATGGTGTTCACCGAGGAAATGTCCCATGGTGTTCACCGAGGAAATGTCCCATGGTGTTCATCGAGGAAATGTCCCTTGGTGTTCACTGAGGAAATTTAACATGGTGTTCACCGAGGAAATGTCCATGGTTTTCATAGAGGAAATGTCCCATGGTGTTCATCGAGGAAATGTCCCATGGTGTTCACCGAGGAAATGTCCCATGGTGTTCATAGAGGAAATGTCCCATTGTGTTCATAGAAGAAATGTCCCATTGTGTTCATAGAGGAAATGTCCCATGGTGTTCATAGGGGAAATGTCCCATGGTGTTCACTGAGGAAATGTTCCATGGTGTTCACCGAGGAAATGTCCCATGGTGTTCATCGAGGAAATGTATCATGGTGTTCATCGAGGAAGTGTACCATTGTGTTCATCGAGGAAATGTCCCATGGTGTGTCAGAGGAAGTGTCCCATGGTGTTCACCGAGGAAATGTCCCATGGTGTTCACCGAGGAAATGTCCCATGGTGTTCATCGAGGAAATGTCCATGGTGTTCATAGAGGAAATGTCCCATGGTGTTCACCGAGGAAATATCCCATGGTGTTCATCGAGGAAATGTCCATGGTGTTCATAAAGGAAATGTCCCATGGTGTTCACTGAGGAAATTTCCCATGGTGTTCACTGAGGAAATGTCCCATGGTGTTCACCGAGGAAATGTTCCATGGTGTTCACCGAGGAAATATCCCATGGTGTTCATCGAGGAAATGTTCCATGGTGTTCATCGAGAAAATGTCCCAAGGTGTTCATAGGAAAGTGTCTCATGGTGTTCACCAAAGAAATGTCCCATGGTGTTAACCGAGGAAATGTCCCATGGTGTTCATAGAGGAAATGTCCCATGGTGTTCAAAGAGGAAATGTTCCATGGTGTTCATCGAGGAAATGTCCCATGGTGTTCATCGAGGAAATGTCCCATGGTGTTCACTGAGGAAATGTCCCATGGTGTTCACCAAGGAAATGTCCAATGGTGTTCATCGAGGAAATGTCCCATGGTGTTCACTGAGGAAATGTCCCATGGTGTTCACCGGGGAAATGTCCCATGGTGTTCATCGAGGAAATGTTCCATAGTGTTCATCGAGGAAATGTCCCAAGGTGTTCATAGAGAAAGTGTCTCATGGTGTTCACCGAAGAAATGTCCCATGGTGTTAACCAAGGAAATGTCCCATGGTGTTCATAGAGGAAATGTCCCATGGTGTTCATAGAGGAAATATTCCATGGTGTTCATCGAGGAAATGTCCCATGGTGTTCATCGAGGAAATGTCTCATGGTGTTCACTGAGGAAATGTCCCATGGTGTTCACCGAGGAAATGTCCCATGGTGTTCATCGAGGAAATGTCCCATGGTGTTCACTGAGGAAATGTCCCATGGTGTTCACCGAGGAAATGTCCCATGGTGTTCAACGAGGAAATGTCTCATGGTGTTCATTGTGAAAATGTCCCATGGTGTTCATAGAGGAAGTGACCCATGGTGTTCACCGACGAAAAGTCCCATGGTGTTCACCGAGGAAATGTCCCATGGTGTTCATCGAGAAAATGTCCCATGGTGTTCATCGAGGAAGTGTCCCATGGTGTTCATAGAGGAAGTGACCCATGGTGTTCACCGACGAAATGTCTCATGGTGTTCATCGGGAAAAGATCCCATGGTGTTCATCGAGGAAGTGTCCCATGGTGTTCACCGAGGAAGTGACTCATGGTGTTCACCGACGAAATGTCCCATGTTGTTCACCGAGGAAGTGACCCATCGTCTTCACCGACGAAATGACCCATGGTGTTCACCGAAGAAATGTCCCATGGTGTTCACTGAGGAAATGTCCCATGGTGTTCACCGAGGAAATGTCCCATGGTGTTCAACGAGCAAATGTCCCATGGTGTTCACCGAGGAAATGTCTCATGGTGTTCATCGAGAAAATGTCCCATGGTGTTCACCGAGGAAATGTCCCATGCTGTTCACCGAGGAAATGTCCCATGGTGTTCATCGAGGAAGTGTCCCATGGTGTTCATCGAGGAAGTGTCCCATGGTGTTTATCGAGGGAATGTCCCATGGTGTTCATAGAGGAAATGTCCCATGGTGTTCATAGAGGAAATTGTCCCATAGTGTTCATCGAGGAAATGTCCATGGTGTTCATAGAGGAAATGTCCCATAGTGTTCATCGAGGAAATGTCCATGGTGTTCATAGAGGAAGTGTTCCATGGTTTTCATAGAGGAAGTGTCCCATGGTGTTCATAGAGGAAATGTTCCATGTGTTCATCGAGGAAGTGTTCCATGGTGTTCATCGAGGAAATGTTCCATGGTGTTCATCGAGGAAGTGTTCCATGGTGTTCATCGAGGAAATGTCCCATTGTGTTCATAGAGGAAATGTCCCATGGTGTTCATAGAGGAAATGTCCCATGGTGTTCACTGAGGAAATGTTCCATGGTGTTCACCGAGGAAATGTCCCATGGTGTTCATCGAGGAAATGTCTCATGGTGTTCATCGAGGAAGTGTACCATTGTGTTCATCGAGGAAATGTCCCATGGTGTGTCAGAGGAAGTGTCCCATGGTGTTCAGCGAGGAAATGTCCCATGGTGTTCACCGAGGAAATGTCCCATGGTGTTCATCGAGGAAATGTCCATGGTGTTCATAGAGGAAATGTCCCATGGTGTTCACCGAGGAAATATCCCATGGTGTTCATCGAGGAAATGTCCATGGTGTTCATAAAGGAAATGTCCCATGGTGTTCACTGAGGAAATTTCCCATGGTGTTCACTGAGGAAATGTCCCATGGTGTTCACCGAGGAAATGTTCCATGGTGTTCACCGAGGAAATATCCCATGGTGTTCATCGAGGAAATGTTCCATGGTGTTCATCGAGGAAATGTCCCAAGGTGTTCATAGGAAAGTGTCTCATGGTGTTCACCGAAGAAATGTCCCATGGTGTTAACCGAGGAAATGTCCCATGGTGTTCATAGAGGAAATGTCCCATGGTGTTCAAAGAGGAAATGTTCCATGGTGTTCATCGAGGAAATGTCCCATGGTGTTCATCGAGGAAATGTCCCATGGTGTTCACTGAGGAAATGTCCCATGGTGTTCACCAAGGAAATGTACAATGGTGTTCATCGAGGAAATGTCCCATGGTGTTCACTGAGGAAATGTCCCATGGTGTTCACCGAGGAAATGTCCCATGGTGTTCATCGAGGAAATGTTCCATGGTGTTCATCGAGGAAATGTCCCAAGGTGTTCATAGAGAAAGTGTCTCATGGTGTTCACTGAAGAAATGTCCCATGGTGTTAACCGAGGAAATTTCCCATGGTGTTCATAGAGGAAATGTCCCATGGTGTTCATAGATGAAATGTTCCATGGTGTTCATCGAGGAAATGTCCCATGGTGTTCATCGAGGAAATGTCTCATGGTGTTCACTGAGGAAATGTACCATGGTGTTCATCGAGGAAATGTCCCTTGGTGTTCACTGAGGAAATTTAACATGGTGTTCACTGAGGAAATGTCCATGGTTTTCATAGAGGAAATGTCCCATGGTGTTCATCGAGGAAATGTCCCATGGTGTTCACCGAGGAAATGTCCCATGGTGTTCATAGAGGAAATATCCCATTGTGTTCATAGAAGAAATGTCCCATTGTGTTCATAGAGGAAATGTCCCATGGTGTTCATAGAGGAAATGTCCCATGGTGTTCACTGAGGAAATGTTCCATGGTGTTCACCAAGGAAATGTCCCATGGTGTTCATCGAGGAAATGTCTCATGGTGTTCATCGAGGAAGTGTACCATGGTGTTCATCGAGGAAATGTCCCATGGTGTGTCAGAGGAAGTGTCCCATGGTGTTCACCGAGGAAATGTCCCATGGTGTTCACCGAGGAAATGTCCCATGGTGTTCATCGAGGAAATGTCCATGGTGTTCATAGAGGAAATGTCCCATGGTGTTCACCGAGGAAATATCCCATGGTGTTCATCGAGGAAATGTCCATGGTGTTCATAAAGGAAATGTCCCATGGTGTTCACTGAGGAAATTTCCCATGGTGTTCACTGAGGAAATGTCCCATGGTGTTCACCGATGAAATGTTCCATGGTGTTCACCGAGGAAATATCACATGGTGTTCATCAAGGAAATGTTCCATGGTGTTCATCGAGGAAATGTCCCAAGGTGTTCATAGGAAAGTGTCTCATGGTGTTCACTGAAGAAATGTCCCATGGTGTTCATCGAGGAAATGTCCCATGGTGTTCACTGAGGAAATGTCCCATGGTGTTCACCAAGGAAATGTCCAATGGTGTTCATCGAGGAAATGTCCCATGGTGTTCACTGAGGAAACGTCCCATGGTGTTCACCGAGGAAATGTTCCATGGTGTTCATCGAGGAAATGTTCCATGGTGTTCATCGAGGAAATGTCCCAAGGTGTTCATAGAGAAAGTGTCTCATGGTGTTCACTGAAGAAATGTCCCATGGTGTTAACCGAGGAAATTTCCCATGGTGTTCATAGAGGAAATGTCACATGGTGTTCATAGAGGAAATGTTCCATGGTGTTCATCGAGGAAATGTCCCATGGTGTTCATCGAGGAAATGTCTCATGGTGTTCACTGAGGAAATGTCCCATGGTGTTCACCGAGGAAATGTCCCATGGTGTTCATCGAGGAAATGTCCCATGGTGTTCACTGAGGAAATGTCCCATGGTGTTCACCGAGGAAATGTCCCATGGTGTTCAACGAGGAAATGTCTCATGGTGTTCATTGAGAAAATGTCCCATGGTGTTCATAGAGGAAGTGACCCATGGTGTTCACCGACGAAATGTCCCAGGGTGTTCACCGAGGAAATGTCCCATGGTGTTCATCGAGAAAATGTCCCATGGTGTTCATCGAGGAAGTGTCCCATGGTGTTCATAGAGGAAGTGACCCATGGTGTTCACCGACGAAATGTCTCATGGTGTTCATCGGGAAAATATCCCATGGTGTTCATCGAGGAAGTGTCCCATGGTGTTCACCGAGGAAGTGACTCATGGTGTTCACTGACGAAATGTCCCATGTTGTTCACCGAGGAAGTGACCCATGGTCTTCACCGACGAAATGTCCCATGGTGTTCACCGAGGAAATGTCCCATGGTGTTCACCGAGGAAATGTCCCATGGTGTTCACCGAGGAAATGTCCCATGGTGTTCAACGAGCAAATGTCCCATGGTGTTCACCAAGGAAATGTCTCATGGTGTTCATCGAGAAAATGTCCCATGGTGTTCACCGAGGAAATGTCCCATGGTGTTCACCGAGGAAATGTCCCATGGTGCTCATCGAGGAAGTGTCCCATGGTGTTCATCGAAGAAGTGTCCCATGGTGTTTATCGAGGGAATGTCCCATGGTGTTCATAGAGGAAATGTCCCATGGTGTTCATAGAGGAAATGTCCCATAGTGTTAATTGAGGAAATGTCCATGGTGTTCATAGAGGAAGTGTTCCATGGTTTTCATAGAGGAAGTGTCCCATGGTGTTCATCGAGGAAATGTTCCATGTGTTCATCGAGGAAGTGTTCCATGGTGTTCATCGAGGAAATGTTCCATGGTGTTCATCGAGGAAGTGTTCCATGGTGTTCATCGAGGAAATGTACAATGGTGTTCATAGAGGAAGTGTCCCATGGTGTTCACCGATGAAATGTCCCATGGTGTTCACCGAGGAAATGTCCCATGGTGTTCACCGAGGAAATGTCCCATGGTGCTCATCGAGGAAGTGTCCCATGGTGTTCATCGAAGAAGTGTCCCATGGTGTTTATCGAGGGAATGTCCCATGGTGTTCATAGAGGAAATGTCCCATGGTGTTCATAGAGGAAATGTCCCATAGTGTTCATTGAGGAAATGTCCATGGTGTTCATAGAGGAAGTGTTCCATGGTTTTCATAGAGGAAGTGTCCCATGGTGTTCATCGAGGAAATGTTCCATGTGTTCATCGAGGAAGTGTTCCATGGTGTTCATCGAGGAAATGTTCCATGGTGTTCATCGAGGAAGTGTTCCATGGTGTTCATCGAGGAAATGTACAATGGTGTTCATAGAGGAAGTGTCCCATGGTGTTCACCGATGAAATGTCCCATGGTGTTCACCGATGAAATGTCCCATGGTGTTCACCGAGGAAATGTCCCATGGTCTTCACCGAGGAAATGTCCCATGGTGTTCATCGAGGAAATGTCCCATGGTGTTCACCGAGGAAATGTCCCATGGTGTTCGTAGAGGAAATGCCCCATTGTGTTCATAGAAGAAATGTCCCATTGTGTTCATAGAGGAAATGTCCCATGGTGTTCATAGAGGAAATGTCCCATGGTGTTCACTGAGGAAATGTTCCATGGTGTTCACCGAGGAAATGTCCCATGGTGTTCATCGAGGAAATGTCTCATGGTGTTCATCGAGGAAGTGTACCATTGTGTTCATCGAGGAAATATCCCATGGTGTGTCAGAGGAAGTGTCCCATGGTGTTCACCGAGGAAATGTCCCATGGTGTTCACCGAGGAAATGTCCCATGGTGTTCATCGAGGAAATGTCCATGGTGTTCATAGAGGAAATGTCCCATGGTGTTCACCGAGGAAATATCCCATGGTGTTCATCGAGGAAATGTCCATGGTGTTCATAAAGGAAATGTCCCATGGTGTTCACTGAGGAAATTTCCCATGGTGTTCACTGAGGAAATGTCCCATGGTGTTCACCGAGGAAATGTTCCATGGTGTTCACCGAGGAAATATCCCATGGTGTTCATCGAGGAAATGTTCCATGGTGTTCATCGAGGAAATGTCCCAAGGTGTTCATAGGAAAGTGTCTCATGGTGTTCACCGAAGAAATGTCCCATGGTGTTAACCGAGGAAATGTCCCATGGTGTTCATAGAGGAAATGTCCCATGGTGTTCGTAGAGGAAATGTCTCATGGTGTTCATCGAGGAAATGTCCCATGGTGTTCATAGAGGAAATGTCCCATGGTGTTCGTAGAGGAAATGTCTCATGGTGTTCATCGAGGAAATGTCCCAAGGTGTTCATAGAGAAAGTGTCTCATGGTGTTCACTGAAGAAATGTCCCATGGTGTTAACGGAGGAAATTTCCCATGGTGTTCATAGAGGAAATGTCCCATGATGTTCATAGAGGAAATTTCCCATGGTGTTCATAGAGGAAATGTACCATGGTGTTCATAGAGGAAATGTTCCATGGTGTTCACCGAGGAAATATCCCATGGTGTTCATCGAGGAAATGTTCCATGGTGTTCATCGAGGAAATGTCCCAAGGTGTTCATAGGAAAGTGTCTCATGGTGTTCACCGAAGAAATGTCCCATGGTGTTAACTGAGGAAATGTCCCATGGTGTTCAAAGAGGAAATGTTCCATGGTGTTCATCGAGGAAATGTCCCATGGTGTTCATCGAGGAAATGTCCCATGGTGTTCACTGAGTAAATGTCCCATGGTGTTCACCAAGGAAATGTCCAATGGTGTTCATCAAGGAAATGTCCCATGGTGTTCACTGAGGAAATGTCCCATGGTGTTCATCGAGGAAATGTTCCATGGTGTTCATCGAGGAAATGTCCCAAGGTGTTCATAGAGAAAGTGTCTCATGGTGTTCACTGAAGAAATGTCCCATGGTGTTAACGGAGGAAATTTCCCATGGTGTTCATAGAGGAAATGTCCCATGGTGTTCATAGAGGAAATGTTCCATGGTGTTCATCGAGGAAATGTCCCATGGTGTTCATCGAGGAAATGTCTCATGGTGTTCACTGAGGAAATGTCCCATGGTGTTCACCGAGGAAATGTCCCATGGTGTTCATCGAGGAAATGTCCCATGGTGTTCACTGAGGAAATGTCCCATGGTGTTCACCGAGGAAATGTCCCATGGTGTTCAACGAGGAAATGTCTCATGGTGTTCATTGAGAAAATGTCCCATGGTGTTCATAGAGGAAGTGACCCATGGTGTTCACCGACGAAATGTCCCATCGTGTTCACCGAGGAAATGTCCCATGGTGTTCATCGAGAAAATGTCCCATGGTGTTCATCGAGGAAGTGCCCCATGGTGTTCATAGAGGAAGTGACCCATGGTGTTCACCGACGAAATGTCTCATGGTGTTCATCGGGAAAATATCCCATGGTGTTCATTGAGGAAGTGTCCCATGGTGTTCACCGAGGAAGTGACTCATGGTGTTCACCGACGAAATGTCCCATGTTGTTCACCGAGGAAGTGACCCATGGTCTTCACCGACGAAATGTCCCATGGTGTTCACCGAGGAAATGTCCCATGGTGTTCACCGAGGAAATGTCCCATGGTGTTCACCGAGGAAATGTCCCATGGTGTTCAACGAGCAAATGTCCCATGGTGTTCACCGAGGAAATGTCTCATGGTGTTCATCGAGAAAATGTCCCATGGTGTTCACCGAGGAAATGTCCCATGGTGTTCACCGAGGAAATGTCCCATGGTGCTCATCGAGGAAGTGTCCCATGGTGTTCATCGAGAAAGTGTCCCATGGTGTTTATCGAGGGAATGTCCCATGGTGTTCATAGAGGAAATGTCCCATGGTGTTCATAGAGGAAATGTCCCATAGTGTTCATCGAGGAAATGTCCATGGTGTTCTTAGAGGAAGTGTTCCATGGTTTTCATAGAGGAAGTGTCCCATGGTGTTCATCGAGGAAATGTTCCATGTGTTCATCGAGGAAGTGTTCCATGGTGTTCATCGAGGAAATGTTCCATGGTGTTCATCGAGGAAGTGTTCCATGGTGTTCATCGAGGAAATGTACAATGGTGTTCATAGAGGAAGTGTCCCATGGTGTTCACCGATGAAATGTCCCATGGTGTTCACCGAGGAAATGTCCCATGGTGTTCACCGAGGAAATGTCCCATGGTGTTCATCGAGGAAATGTCCCTTGGTGTTCACTGAGGAAATTTAACATTGTGCTCACCGAGGAAATGTCCATGGTTTTCATAGAGGAAATTTCCCATGGTGTTCATCGAGGAAATGTCCCATGGTGTTCACCGAGGAAATGTCCCATGGTGTTCATAGAGGAAATGTCCCATTGTTTTCATAGAAGAAAAGTCCCATTGTGTTCATAGAGGAAATGTCCCATGGTGTTCATAGAGGAAATGTCCCATGGTGTTCACTGAGGAAATGTTCCATGGTGTTCACCGAGGAAATGTCCCATGGTGTTCATCGAGGAAATGTCTCATGGTGTTCATCGAGGAAGTGTACCATTGTGTTAATCGAGGAAATGTCCCATGGTGTGTCAGAAGAAGTGTCCCATGGTGTTCAGCGAGGAAATGTCCCATGGTGTTCACCGAGGAAATGTCCCATGGTGTTCATCGAGGAAATGTCCATGGTGTTCATAGAGGAAATGTCCCATGGTGTTCACCGAGGAAATATCCCATGGTGTTCATCGAGGAAATGTCCATGGTGTTCATAAAGGAAATGTCCCATGGTGTTCACTGAGGAAATTTCCCATGGTGTTCACTGAGGAAATGTCCCATGGTGTTCACCGAGGAAATGTTCCATGGTGTTCACCGAGGAAATATCCCATGGTGTTCATCGAGGAAATGTTCCATGGTGTTCATCGAGGAAATGTCCCAAGGTGTTCATAGGAAAGTGTCTCATGGTGTTCACCGAAGAAATGTCCCATGGTGTTAACCGAGGAAATGTCCCATGGTGTTCATAGAGGAAATGTCCCATGGTGTTCAAAGAGGAAATGTTCCATGGTGTTCATCGAGGAAATGTCCCATGGTGTTCATCGAGGAAATGTCCCATGGTGTTCACTGAGGAAATGTCCCATGGTGTTCACCAAGGAAATGTCCAATGGTGTTCATCGAGGAAATGTCCCATGGTGTTCACTGAGGAAATGTCCCATGGTGTTCACCGAGGAAATGTCCCATGGTGTTCATCGAGGAAATGTTCCATGGTGTTCATCGAGGAAATGTCCCAAGGTGTTCATAGAGAAAGTGTCTCATGGTGTTCACGGAAGAAATGTCCCATGGTGTTAACCGAGGAAATTTCCCATGGTGTTCATAGAGGAAATGTCCCATGGTGTTCATAGAGGAAATGTTCCATGGTGTTCATCGAGGAAATGTCCCATGGTGTTCATCGAGGAAATGTCTCATGGTGTTCACTGAGGAAATGTCCCATGGTGTTCACCGAGGAAATGTCCCATGGTGTTCATCGAGGAAATGTCCCATGGTGTTCACTGAGGAAATGTCCCATGGTGTTCACCGAGGAAATGTCCCATGGTGTTCAACGAGGAAATGTCTCATGGTGTTCATTGAGAAAATGTCCCATGGTGTTCATAGAGGAAGTGACCCATGGTGTTCACCGACGAAATGTCCCATCGTGTTCACCGAGGAAATGTCCCATGGTGTTCATCGAGAAAATGTCCCATGGTGTTCATCGAGGAAGTGTCCCATGGTGTTCATAGAGGAAGTGACCCATGGTGTTCACCGACGAAATGTCTCATGGTGTTCATCGGGAAAATATCCCATGGTGTTCATCGAGGAAGTGTCCTATGGTGTTCACCGAGGAAGTGACTCATGGTGTTCACCGACGAAATGTCCCATGTTGTTCACCGAGGAAGTGACCCATGGTCTTCACCGACGAAATGTCCCATGGTGTTCACCGAGGAAATGTCCCATGGTGTTCACCGAGGAAATGTCCCATGGTGTTCACCGAGGAAATGTCCCATGGTGTTCAACGAGCAAATGTCCCATGGTGTTCACCGAGGAAATGTTTCATGGTGTTCATCGAGAAAATGTCCCATGGTGTTCACCGAGGAAATGTCCCATGGTGTTCACCGAGGAAATGTCCCATGGTGCTCATCGAGGAAGTGTCCCATGGTGTTCATCGAGGAAGTGTCCCATGGTGTTTATCGAGGGAATGTCCCATGGTGTTCATAGAGGAAATGTCCCATGGTGTTCATAGAGGAAATGTCCCATAGTGTTCATCGAGGAAATGTCCATGGTGCTCATAGAGGAAGTGTTCCATGGTTTTCATAGAGGAAGTGTCCCATGGTGTTCATCGAGGAAATGTTCCATGTGTTCATCGAGGAAGTGTTCCATGGTGTTCATCGAGGAAATGTTCCATGGTGTTCATCGAGGAAGTGTTCCATGGTGTTCATCGAGGAAATGTACAATGGTGTTCATAGAGGAAGTGTCCCATGGTGTTCACCGATGAAATGTCCCATGGTGTTCACCGAGGAAATGTCCCATGGTGTTCACCGAGGAAATGTCCCATGGTGTTCATTGAGGAAATGTCCCTTGGTGTTCACTGAGGAAATTTAACATGGTGTTCACCGAGGAAATGTCCATGGTTTTCATAGAGGAAATGTCCCATGGTGTTCATCGAGGAAATGTCCCATGGTGTTCACCGAGGAAATGTCCCATGGTGTTCATAGAGGAAATGTCCCATTGTGTTCATAGAAGAAATGTCCCATTGTGTTCATAGAGGAAATGTCCCATGGTGTTCATAGAGGAAATGTCCCATGGTGTTCACTGAGGAAATGTTCCATGGTGTTCACCGAGGAAATGTCCCATGGTGTTCATCGAGGAAATGTCTCATGGTGTTCATCGATGAAGTGTACCATTGTGTTCATCGAGGAAATGTCCCATGGTGTGTCAGAGGAAGTGTCCCATGGTGTTCACCGAGGAAATGTCCCATGGTGTTCACCGAGGAAATGTCCCATGGTGTTCATCGAGGAAATGTCCATGGTGTTCATAGAGGAAATGTCCCATGGTGTTCACCGAGGAAATATCCCATGGTGTTCATCGAGGAAATGTCCATGGTGTTCATAAAGGAAATGTCCCATGGTGTTCACTGAGGAAATTTCCCATGGTGTTCACTGAGGAAATGTCCCATGGTGTTCACTGAGGAAATGTTCCATGGTGTTCACCGAGGAAATATCCCATGGTGTTCATCGAGGAAATGTTCCATGGTGTTCATCGAGGAAATGTCCCAAGGTGTTCATAGGAAAGTGTCTCATGGTGTTCACCGAAGAAATGTCCCATGGTGTTAACCGAGGAAATGTCCCATGGTGTTCATAGAGGAAATGACCCATGGTGTTCAAAGAGGAAATGTTCCATGGTGTTCATCGAGGAAATGTCCCATGGTGTTCATCGAGGAAATGTCCCATGGTGTTCACTGAGGAAATGTCCCATGGTGTTCATAGAGGAAATGTTCCATGGTGTTCATCGAGGAAATGTCCCATGGTGTTCATCGAGGAAATGTTCCATGGTGTTCATCGAGGAAGTGTTCCATGGTGTTCATCGAGGAAATGTCCCATGGTGTTCATAGAGAAAGTGTCCCATGGTGTTCATTGAGGAAATGTTCCATGGTGTTCATCGAGGAAGTGTTCCATGGTGTTCATCGAGGAAATGTACCATGGTGTTCATAGAGGAAGTGTCCCATGGTGTTCACCGAGGAAATGTCCCATGGTGTTCACCGAGGAAATGTCCCATGGTGTTCACCGAGGAAATGTCCCATGGTGTTCATCGAGGAAATGTCCCTTGGTGTTCACTGAGGAAATTGAACATGGTGTTCACTGAGGAAATGTCCATGGTGTTCATAGAGGAAATGTCCCATGGTGTTCATCGAAGAAATGTCCCATGGTGTTCGCCGAGGAAATGTCCCATGCTGTTCATAGAGGAAGTGTTCCATGGTTTTCATAGAGGAAGTGTCCCATGGTGTTCATCGAGGAAATGTTCCATGTGTTCATCGAGGAAGTGTTCCATGGTGTTCATCGAGGAAATGTTCCATTGTGTTCATCGAGGAAGTGTTCCATGGTGTTCATCGAGGAAATGTCCCATGGTGTTCATAGAGGAAATGTCGCATGGTGTTCATAGAGGAAGTGTCCCATGGTGTTCATTGAGGAAATGTTCCATGGTGTTCATCGAGGAAGTGTTCCATGGTGTTCATCGAGGAAATGTACCATGGTGTTCATAGAGGAAGTGTCCCATGGTGTTCACCGAGGAAATGGCCCATGGTGTTCACCGAGGAAATGTCCCATGGTGTTCACCGAGGAAATGTCCCATGGTGTTCATCGAGGAAATGTCCCTTGGTGTTCACTGAGGAAATTTAACATGGCGTTCACCGAGGAAATGTCCATGGTTTTCATAGAGGAAATGTCCCATGGTGTTCATCGAGGAAATGTCCCATGGTGTTCACCGAGGAAATGTCCCATGGTGTTCATAGAGGAAATGTCCCATTGTGTTCATAGAGGAAATGTCCCATTGTGTTCATAGAGGAAATGTTCCATGGTGTTCATAGAGGAAATGTCCCATGGTGTTCACTGAGGAAATGTTCCATGGTGTTCACCGAGGAAATGTCCCATGGTGTTCATCGAGGAAATGTCTCATGGTGTTCATCGAGGAAGTGTACCATGGTGTTCATCGAGGAAATGTGCCATGGTGTGTCAGAGGAAGTGTCCCATGGTGTTCACCGAGGAAATGTCCCATGGTGTTCACCAAGGAAATGTCCCATGGTGTTCATCGAGGAAATGTCCATGGTGTTCATAGAGGAAATGTCCCATGGTGTTCACCGAGGAAATAACCCATGGTGTTCATCGAGGAAATGTCCATGGTGTTCATAAAGGAAATGTCCCATGGTGTTCACTGAGGAAATTTCCCATGGTGTTCACTGAGGAAATGTCCCATGGTGTTCACCGAGGAAATGTCCCATGGTGTTCACCGAGGAAATATCCCATGGTGTTCATCGAGGAAAGTTCCATGGTGTTCATCGAGGAAATGTCCCAAGGTGTTCATAGAGAAAGTGTCTCATGGTGTTCACCGAAAAAATGTCCCATGGTGTTAACCGAGGAAATGTCCCATGGTGTTCATAGAGGAAATGTCCCATGGTGTTCATAGAGGAAATGTTCCATGGTGTTCATCGAGGAAATGTCCCATGGTGTTCATCGAGGAAATGTCCCATGGTGTTCACTGAGGAAATGTCCCATGGTGTTCACCAAGGAAATGTCCCATGGTGTTCATCGAGGAAATGTCCCATGGTGTTCACTGAGGAAATGTCCCATGGTGTTCACCGAGGAAATGTCCCATGGTGTTCATTGAGGAAATGTCCCTTGGTGTTCACTGAGGAAATTTAACATGGTGTTCACCGAGGAAATGTCCATGGTTTTCATAGAGGAAATGTCCCATGGTGTTCATCGAGGAAATGTCCCATGGTGTTCACCGAGGAAATGTCCCATGGTGTTCATAGAGGAAATGTCCCATTGTGTTCATAGAGGAAATGTCCCATTGTGTTCATAGAGGAAATGTCCCATGGTGTTCATAGAGGAAATGTCCCATGGTGTTCATCGAGGAAATGTCCCATGGTGTTCACCGAGGAAATGTCCCATGGTGTTCATAGAGGAAATGTCCCATTGTGTTCATAGAAGAAATGTCCCATTGTGTTCATAGAGGAAATGTCCCATGGTGTTCATAGAGGAAATGTCCCATGGTGTTCACTGAGGAAATGTTCCATGGTGTTCACCGAGGAAATGTCCCATGGTGTTCATCGAGGAGATGTCTCATGGTGTTCATCGAGGAAGTGTACCATGGTGTTCATCGAGGAAATGTGCCATGGTGTGTCAGAGGAAGTGTCCCATGGTGTTCACCGAGGAAATGTCCCATGGTGTTCACCAAGGAAATGTCCCATGGTGTTCATCGAGGAAATGTCCATGGTGTTCATAGAGGAAATGTCCCATGGTGTTCACCGAGGAAATAACCCATGGTGTTCATCGAGGAAATGTCCATGGTGTTCATAAAGGAAATGTCCCATGGTGTTCACTGAGGAAATTTCCCATGGTGTTCACTGAGGAAATGTCCCATGGTGTTCACCGAGGAAATGTCCCATGGTGTTCACCGAGGAAATATCCCATGGTGTTCATCGAGGAAATGTCCCAAGGTGTTCATAGAGAAAGTGTCGCATGGTGTTCACCGAAGAAATGTCCCATGGTGTTAACCGAGGAAATGTCCCATGGTGTTCATAGAGGAAATGTCCCATGGTGTTCATAGAGGAAATGTTCCATGGTGTTCATCGAGGAAATGTCCCATGGTGTTCATCGAGGAAATTTCCCATGGTGTTCACTGAGGAAATGTCCCATGGTGTTCACCAAGGAAGTGTACCATGGTGTTCATCGAGGAAATGTCCCATGGTGTGTCAGAGGAAGTGTCCCATGGTGTTCACCGAGGAAATGTCCCATGGTGTTCACCGAGGAAATGTCCCATGGTGTTCATCGAGGAAATGTCCATGGTGTTCATAGAGGAAATGTCCCATGGTGTTCACCGAGGAAATATCCCATGGTGTTCATCGAGGAAATGTCCATGGTGTTCATAAAGGAAATGTCCCATGGTGTTCACTGAGGAAATTTCCCATGGTGTTCACTAAGGAAATGTCCCATGGTGTTCACCGAGGAAATGTCCCATGGTGTTCACCGAGGAAATATCCCATGGTGTTCATCGAGGAAATGTTCCATGGTGTTCATCGAGGAAATGTCCCAAGGTGTTCATAGAGAAAGTGTCTCATGGTGTTCACTGAGGAAGTGACCCATGGTGTTCACCGAGGAAATGTCCCATGGTGTTCATCGAGGAAATGTCCCTTGGTGTTCACTGAGGAAATTGAACATGGTGTTCACTGAGGAAATGTCCATGGTGTTCATAGAGGAAATGTCCCATGGTGTTCATCGAAGAAATGTCCCATGGTGTTCGCCGAGGAAATGTCCCATGGTGTTCATAGAGGAAGTGTTCCATGGTTTTCATAGAGGAAGTGTCCCATGGTGTTCATCGAGGAAATGTTCCATGTGTTCATCGAGGAAGTGTTCCATGGTGTTCATCGAGGAAATGTTCCATTGTGTTCATCGAGGAAGTGTTCCATGGTGTTCATCGAGGAAATGTCCCATGGTGTTCATAGAGGAAATGTCGCATGGTGTTCATAGAGGAAGTGTCCCATGGTGTTCATTGAGGAAATGTTCCATGGTGTTCATCGAGGAAGTGTTCCATGGTGTTCATCGAGGAAATGTACCATGGTGTTCATAGAGGAAGTGTCCCATGGTGTTCACCGAGGAAATGTCCCATGGTGTTCACCGAGAAAATGTCCCATGGTGTTCACCAAGGAAATGTCCCATGGTGTTCATCGAGGAAATGTCCCTTGGTGTTCACTGAGGAAATTTAACATGGCGTTCACCGAGGAAATGTCCATGGTTTTCATAGAGGAAATGTCCCATGGTGTTCATCGAGGAAATGTCCCATGGTGTTCACCGAGGAAATGTCCCATGGTGTTCATAGAGGAAATGTCCCATTGTGTTCATAGAGGAAATGTCCCATTGTGTTCATAGAGGAAATGTTCCATTGTGTTCATAGAGGAAATGTCCCATGGTGTTCACTGAGGAAATGTTCCATGGTGTTCACCGAGGAAATGTCCCATGGTGTTCATCGAGGAAATGTCTCATGGTGTTCATCGAGGAAGTGTACCATGGTGTTCATCGAGGAAATGTGCCATGGTGTGTCAGAGGAAGTGTCCCATGGTGTTCACCGAGGAAATGTCCCATGGTGTTCACCAAGGAAATGTCCCATGGTGTTCATCGAGGAAATGTCCATGGTGTTCATAGAGGAAATGTCCCATGGTGTTCACCGAGGAAATAACCCATGGTGTTCATCGAGGAAATGTCCATGGTGTTCATAAAGGAAATGTCCCATGGTGTTCACTGAGGAAATTTCCCATGGTGTTCACTGAGGAAATGTCCCATGGTGTTCACCGAGGAAATGTCCCATGGTGTTCACCGAGGAAATATCCCATGGTGTTCATCGAGGAAAGTTCCATGGTGTTCATCGAGGAAATGTCCCAAGGTGTTCATAGAGAAAGTGTCTCATGGTGTTCACCGAAAAAATGTCCCATGGTGTTAACCGAGGAAATGTCCCATGGTGTTCATAGAGGAAATGTCCCATGGTGTTCATAGAGGAAATGTTCCATGGTGTTCATCGAGGAAATGTCCCATGGTGTTCATCGAGGAAATGTCCCATGGTGTTCACTGAGGAAATGTCCCATGGTGTTCACCAAGGAAATGTCCCATGGTGTTCATCGAGGAAATGTCCCATGGTGTTCACTGAGGAAATGTCCCATGGTGTTCACCGAGGAAATGTCCCATGGTGTTCATTGAGGAAATGTCCCTTGGTGTTCACTGAGGAAATTTAACATGGTGTTCACCGAGGAAATGTCCATGGTTTTCATAGAGGAAATGTCCCATGGTGTTCATCGAGGAAATGTCCCATGGTGTTCACCGAGGAAATGTCCCATGGTGTTCATAGAGGAAATGTCCCATTGTGTTCATAGAGGAAATGTCCCATTGTGTTCATAGAGGAAATGTCCCATGGTGTTCATAGAGGAAATGTCCCATGGTGTTCATCGAGGAAATGTCCCATGGTGTTCACCGAGGAAATGTCCCATGGTGTTCATAGAGGAAATGTCCCATTGTGTTCATAGAAGAAATGTCCCATTGTGTTCATAGAGGAAATGTCCCATGGTGTTCATAGAGGAAATGTCCCATGGTGTTCACTGAGGAAATGTTCCATGGTGTTCACCGAGGAAATGTCCCATGGTGTTCATCGAGGAGATGTCTCATGGTGTTCATCGAGGAAGTGTACCATGGTGTTCATCGAGGAAATGTGCCATGGTGTGTCAGAGGAAGTGTCCCATGGTGTTCACCGAGGAAATGTCCCATGGTGTTCACCAAGGAAATGTCCCATGGTGTTCATCGAGGAAATGTCCATGGTGTTCATAGAGGAAATGTCCCATGGTGTTCACCGAGGAAATAACCCATGGTGTTCATCGAGGAAATGTCCATGGTGTTCATAAAGGAAATGTCCCATGGTGTTCACTGAGGAAATTTCCCATGGTGTTCACTGAGGAAATGTCCCATGGTGTTCACCGAGGAAATGTCCCATGGTGTTCACCGAGGAAATATCCCATGGTGTTCATCGAGGAAATGTCCCAAGGTGTTCATAGAGAAAGTGTCGCATGGTGTTCACCGAAGAAATGTCCCATGGTGTTAACCGAGGAAATGTCCCATGGTGTTCATAGAGGAAATGTCCCATGGTGTTCATAGAGGAAATGTTCCATGGTGTTCATCGAGGAAATGTCCCATGGTGTTCATCGAGGAAATTTCCCATGGTGTTCACTGAGGAAATGTCCCATGGTGTTCACCAAGGAAGTGTACCATGGTGTTCATCGAGGAAATGTCCCATGGTGTGTCAGAGGAAGTGTCCCATGGTGTTCACCGAGGAAATGTCCCATGGTGTTCACCGAGGAAATGTCCCATGGTGTTCATCGAGGAAATGTCCATGGTGTTCATAGAGGAAATGTCCCATGGTGTTCACCGAGGAAATATCCCATGGTGTTCATCGAGGAAATGTCCATGGTGTTCATAAAGGAAATGTCCCATGGTGTTCACTGAGGAAATTTCCCATGGTGTTCACTAAGGAAATGTCCCATGGTGTTCACCGAGGAAATGTCCCATGGTGTTCACCGAAGAAATATCCCATGGTGTTCATCGAGGAAATGTTCCATGGTGTTCATCGAGGAAATGTCCCAAGGTCTTCATAGAGAAAGTGTCTCATGGTGTTCACTGAGGAAGTGACCCATGGTGTTCACCGACGAAATGTCCCATGGTGTTCACCGAGGAAGTGACCCATGGTGTTCACTGACGAAATGTCCCATGGTGTTCACCGAGGAAATGTCCCATGGTGTTCACCGAGGAAATGTCCCATGGTGTTCACCGAGGAAATGTCCCATGGTGTTCAACGAGCAAATGTCCCATGGTGTTCACCGAGGAAATGTCTCATGGTGTTCATCGAGAAAATGTCCCATGGTGTTCACCGAGGAAATGTCCCATGGTGTTCACCGAGGAAATGTCCCATGGTGTTCATCGAGGAAGTGTCCTATGGTGTTCATCGAGGAAGTGTCCCATGGTGTTTATCGAGGGAATGTCCCATGGTGTTCATAGAGGAAATGTCCCATGTTGTTCATAGAGGAAATGTCCCATGGTGTTCATAGCGGAAATGTCCCATGGTGTTCATCGAGGAAATGTTCCATGGTGTTCATCGAGGAAGTGTTCCATGGTGTTCATCGAGGAAATGTTCCATGGTGTTCATCGAGGAAGTGTTCCATGGTGTTCATCGAGGAAATGTCCCATGGTGTTCATAGAGGAAGTGTCCCATGGTGTTCATTGAGGAAATGTTCCATGGTGTTCATCGAGGAAGTGTTCCATGGTGTTCATCGAGGAAATGTACCATGGTGTTCATAGAGGAAGTGTCCCATGGTGTTCACCGAGGAAATGTCCCATGGTGTTCACCGAGGAAATGTCCCATGGTGTTCACCGAGGAAATGTCCCATGGTGTTCATCGAGGAAATGTCCCTTGGTGTTCACTGAGGAAATTGAACATGGTGTTCACTGAGGAAATGTCCATGGTGTTCATAGAGGAAATGTCCCATGGTGTTCATCGAAGAAATGTCCCATGGTGTTCGCCGAGGAAATGTCCCATGGTGTTCATAGAGGAAATGTCCCATTGTGTTCATAGAGGAAATGTCCCATTGTGTTCATAGAGGAAATGTCCCATGGTGTTCATAGAGGAAATGTCCCATGGTGTTCACTGAGGAAATGTTCCATGGTGTTCACCGAGGAAATGTCCCATGGTGTTCATCGAGGAAATGTCTCATGGTGTTCATCGTGGAAGTGTACCATGGTTTTCATCGAGGAAATGTCCCATGGTGTGTCAGAGGAAGTGTCCCATGGTGTTCACCGAGGAAATGTCCCATGGTGTTCACCGAGGAAATGTCCCATGGTGTTCATCGAGGAAATGTCCATGGTGTTCATAGAGGAAATGTCCCGTGGTGTTCACCGAGGAAATATCCCATGGTGTTCATCGAGGAAATGTCCATGGTGTTCATAGAGGAAATGTCCCATTGTGTTCACTGAGGAAATTTCCCATGGTGTTCACTGAGGAAATGTCCCATGGTGTTCACCGAGGAAATGTCCCATGGTGTTCATCGATAAAGTGTCCCATGGAGTTCACCGAGGAAATGTTCCATGGTGTTCATTGACGAAATGTCCCATGGTGTTCATCGAGGAAATGTCCCATAGTGTTCATCGAGGAAATGTTCCATGGTGTTCATCGACAAAGTGTCTCATGGTGTTCACCGAGGAAATGTCCCATGGTGTTCATTGAGGAAATGTTCCATGGTGTTCATCGAGGAAGTGTTCCATGGTGTTCATCGAGGAAATGTACCATGGTGTTCATAGAGGAAGTGTCCCATGGTGTTCACCGAGGAAATGTCCATTGGTATTCACCGAGGAAATGTCCCATGGTGTTCACCGAGGAAATGTCCCATGGTGTTCATCGAGGAAATGTCCCTTGGTGTTCACTGAGGAAATTGAACATGGTGCTCACCGAGGAAATGTCCATGGTGTTCATAGAGGAAATGTCCCATGGTGTTCATCGAAGAAATGTCCCATGGTGTTCACTGAGGAAATGTCCCATGGTGTTCATAGAGGAAATGTCCCATTGTGTTCATAGAGGAAATGTCCCATTGGGTTCATAGAGGAAATGTCCCATGGTGTTAATAGAGGAAATGTCCCATGGTGTTCACTGAGGAAATGTTCCATGGTGTTCACCGAGGAAATGTCCCATGGTGTTCATCGAGGAAATGTCTCATGGTGTTCATCGTGGAAGTGTACCATGGTTTTCATCGAGGAAATGTCCCATGGTGTGTCACAGGAAGTGTCCCATGGTGTTCACCGAGGAAATGTCCCATGGTGTTCACCGAGGAAATGTCCCATGGTGTTCATCGAGGAAATGTCCATGGTGTTCATAGAGGAAATGTCCCATGGTGTTCACCGAGGAAATATCCCATGGTGTTCATCGAGGAAATGTCCATGGTGTTCATAGAGGAAATGTCCCATGGTGTTCACTGAAGAAATTTCCCATGGTGTTCACTGAGGAAATGTCCCATGGTGTTCACTGAGGAAATGTCCCATGGTGTTCATCGATAAAGTGTCCCATGGTGTTCACCGAGGAAATGTTCCATGGTGTTCATCGACGAAATGTCCCATGGTGTTCATCGAGAAAATGTCCCATGGTGTTCATCGAGGAAATGTTCCATGGTGTTCATCGACAAAGTGTCTCATGGTGTTCACCGAGGAAATGTCCCATGGTGTTCATTGGGGAAATGTTCCATCGTGTTCATCGAGGAAGTATCCCATGGTGTTCATTGAGGAAATGTCCCATGGTGTTCGTTGAGGAAGTGTCCCATGGTGTTCATCGAGGAAATGTTCCATGGTGTTCATTGAGGAACTATCCCATGGTGTTCATTGAGGAAGTGTCCCATGGTGTTCATAGAGGAAATGTTCCATGGTGTTCATTGAGGAAGTATCCCATGGTGTTCATTGAGGAAATGTCCCATGGCGTTCATAGAGGAAGTGTCCCATGGTGTTCATAGAGGAAATGTTCCATGGTGTTCATTGAGGAAGTATCCCATGGTGTTCACCGAGGAAATGTCCCATGGTGTTAATCGAGGAAATGTCCCATGGTGTTCATAGAGGAAGTGACCCATGGTGTTGACCGACGAAATGTCCAATGGTGTTCACCGAGGAAATGTCCCATGGTGTTCACCGAGGAAATGTCCCATGGTGTTCACCGAGGAAATGTTCCATGGTGTTCATCGAGGAAGTGTCCTATGGTGTTCATAGAGGAAATGTCTCATGGTGTTCACCGAAGAAATGTCCCATGGTGTTAACCGAGGAAATGTCCCATGGTGTTCATAGAGGAAATGTCCAATGGTGTTCATAGAGGAAATGTTCCATGGTGTTCATCGAGGAAATGTCCCATGGTGTTCACCGAGGAAATGTCCCATGGTGTTCACCGAGGGAATGTCCCACGGTGTTCACCGAGGAAATATCCCATGGTGTTCACCGAGGAAATGTCCATGGTGTTCAGAGAGGAAATGTCCAATGGTGTTCACTGAGGAAATGTCCCATGGTGTTCACCGAGGAAATGTCCCATGGTGTTCACCGAGGAAGTGTGCCATGGTGTTCATAGAGGAAGTGACCTATGGTGTTCACCGAGGAAATGTCTCATGGTGTTCATCAGGAAAATATCCCATGGTGTTCATTGAGGAAGTGTCCCATGGTGTTCACTGAGGAAGTGACACATGGTGTTCACCGACGAAATGTCCCATGGTGTTCACCGAGGAAGTGACCCATGGTGTTCACTGACGAAATGTCCCATGGTGTTCACCGAGGAAATGTCCCATGGTGTTCACCGAGGAAATGTCCCATGGTGTTCACCGAGGAAATGTCCCATGGTGTTCAACGAGCAAATGTCCCATGGTGTTCACCGAGGAAATGTCTCATGGTGTTCATCGAGAAAATGTCCCATGGTGTTCACCGAGGAAATGTCCCATGGTGTTCACCGAGGAAATGTCCCATGGTGTTCATCGAGGAAGTGTCCTATGGTGTTCATCGAGGAAGTGTCCCATGGTGTTTATCGAGGGAATGTCCCATGGTGTTCACAGAGGAAATGTCCCATGGTGTTCATCGACGAAATGTCCCATGGTGTTCATCGAGGAAATGTTCCATGGTGTTCATCGAGGAAGTGTTCCATGGTGTTCATCGAGGAAATGTTCCATGGTGTTCATCGAGGAAGTGTTCCATGGTGTTCATCGAAGAAATGTCCCATGGTGTTCATAGAGGAAGTGTCCCATGGTGTTCATTGAGGAAATGTTCCATGGTGTTCATCGAGGAAGTGTTCCATGGTGTTCATCGAGGAAATGTACCATGGTGTTCATAGAGGAAGTGTCCCATGGTGTTCACCGAGGAAATGTCCCATGGTGTTCACCGAGGAAATGTCCCATGGTGTTCACCGAGGAAATGTCCCATGGTGTTCATCGAGGAAATGTCCCTTGGTGTTCACTGAGGAAATTGAACATGGTGTTCACTGAGGAAATGTCCATGGTGTTCATAGAGGAAATGTCCCATGGTGTTCATCGAAGAAATGTCCCATGGTGTTCGCCGAGGAAATGTCCCATGGTGTTCATAGAGGAAATGTCCCATTGTGTTCATAGAGGAAATGTCCCATTGTGTTCATAGAGGAAATGTCCCATGGTGTTCATAGAGGAAATGTCCCATGGTGTTCACTGAGGAAATGTTCCATGGTGTTCACCGAGGAAATGTCCCATGGTGTTCATCGAGGAAATGTCTCATGGTGTTCATCGTGGAAGTGTACCATGGTTTTCATCGAGGAAATGTCCCATGGTGTGTCAGAGGAAGTGTCCCATGGTGTTCACCGAGGAAATGTCCCATGGTGTTCACCGAGGAAATGTCCCATGGTGTTCATTGAGGAACTATCCCATGGTGTTCATTGAGGAAGTGTCCCATGGTGTTCATAGAGGAAATGTTCCATGGTGTTCATTGAGGAACTATCCCATGGTGTTCATTGAGGAAGTGTCCCATGGTGTTCATAGAGGAAATGTTCCATGGTGTTCATTGAGGAAGTATCCCATGGTGTTCATTGAGGAAATGTCCCATGGCGTTCATAGAGGAAGTGTCCCATGGTGTTCATAGAGGAAATGTTCCCTGGTGTTCATTGAGGAAGTATCCCATGGTGTTCACCGAGGAAATGTCCCATGGTGTTAATCGAGGAAATGTCCCATGGTGTTCATAGAGGAAGTGACCCATGGTGTTGACCGATGAAATGTCCAATGGTGTTCACCGAGGAAATGTCCCATGGTGTTCACCGAGGAAATGTCCCATGGTGTTCACCGAGGAAATGTTCCATGGTGTTCATCGAGGAAGTGTCCTATGGTGTTCATAGAGGAAATGTCTCATGGTGTTCACCGAAGAAATGTCCCATGGTGTTAACCGAGGAAATGTCCCATGGTGTTCATAGAGGAAATGTCCAATGGTGTTCATAGAGGAAATGTTCCATGGTGTTCATCGAGGAAATGTCCCATGGTGTTCACCGAGGAAATGTCCCATGGTGTTCACCGAGGGAATGTCCCATGGTGTTCACCGAGGAAATATCCCATGGTGTTCACCGAGGAAATGTCCATGGTGTTCAGAGAGGAAATGTCCAATGGTGTTCACTGAGGAAATTTCCCATGGTGTTCACCAAGGAAATGTCCAAAGGTGTTCATAGAGGAAATGTCCCATGGTGTTCACCGAGGAAATGTCCCATGGTGTTCACCGAGGAAATGTCCCATGGTGTTCATCGAGGAAATGTCCCATGGTGTTCATCGACGAAATGTCCCATGGTGTTCATCGAGAAAATGTCCCATGGTGTTCATCGAGGAAATGTTCCATGGTGTTCATCGACAAAGTGTCTCATGGTGTTCACCGAGGAAATGTCCCATGGTGTTCGAGGAAATGTTCCATGGTGTTCATCGAGGAAGTGTTCCATCGTGTTCATCGAGGAAGTATCCCATGGTGTTCATTGAGGAAATGTCCCATGGTGTCCGTTGAGGAAGTGTCCCATGGTGTTCATCGAGGAAATGTTCCATGGTGTTTATTGAGGAACTATCCCATGGTGTTCATTGAGGAAGTGTCCCATGGTGTTCATAGAGGAAATGTTCCATGGTGTTCATTGAGGAAGTATCCCATGGTGTTCATTGAGGAAATGTCCCATGGTGTTCATTGAGGAAGTGTCCCATGGTGTTCATAGAGGAAATGTTCCATGGTGTTCATTGAGGAAGTATCCCATGGTGTTCACCGAGGAAATGTCCCATGGTGTTGACCGACGAAATGTCCGATGGTGTTCACCGAGGAAATGTCCCATGGTGTTCACCGAGGAAATGTCCCATGGTGTTCACCGAGGAAATGTTCCATGGTGTTCATCGAGGAAGTGTCCTATGTTGTTCATAGAGGAAATGTCTCATGGTGTTCACCGAAGAAATGTCCCATGGTGTTAACCGAGGAAATGTCCCATGGTGTTCATAGAGGAAATATCCAATGGTGTTCATAGAGGAAATGTTCCATGGTGTTCATCGAGGAAATGTCCCATGGTGTTCACCGAGGAAATGTCCCATGGTGTTCACCGAGGAAATGTTCCATGGTGTTCATCGAGGAAGTGTCCTATGTTGTTCATAGAGGAAATGTCTCATGGTGTTCACCGAAGAAATGTCCCATGGTGTTAACCGAGGAAATGTCCCATGGTGTTCATAGAGGAAATATCCAATGGTGTTCATAGAGGAAATGTTCCATGGTGTTCATCGAGGAAATGTCCCATGGTGTTCACCGAGGAAATGTCCCATGGTGTTCACCGAGGGAATGTCCCATGGTGTTCACCGAGGAAATATCCCATGGTGTTCACCGAAGAAATGTCCATGGTGTTCATAGAGGAAATGTCCCATGGTGTTCACTGAGGAAATTTCCCATGGTGTTCACCGAGGAAATGTCCCATGGTGTTCATAGAGGAAATGTCCCATGGTGTTCACCGAGGAAATGTCCCATGGTGTTCACCAAGGAAATGTCCCATGGTGTTCATCGAGGAAATGTCCCATGGTGTTCACCGAGGAAATGTCCCATAGTGTTCACCGACGGAATGTTCCATGGTGTTCATCGAGGAAATGTTCCATGGTGTTCATCGAGGAAATGTCCCATGGTGTTCATCGAGGAAATGTCCCAAGGTGTGCATAGAGAAAGTGTCTCATGGTGTTCACCAAAGAAATGTCCCATGGTGTTAACCGAGGAAATGTCCCATGGTGTTCATAGAGGAAATGTCCCATGGTGTTCATAGAGGAAATGTTCCATGGTGTTCATCGAGGAAATGTCCCATGGTGTTCATCGAGGAAATGTCCCATGGTGTTCACTGAGGAAATGTCCCATGGTGTTCACCGAGGAAATGTCTCATGGTGTTCATTGAGAAAATGTCCCATGGTGTTCATCGAGGAAGTGTCCCATGGTGTTCATAGAGGAAGTGACCCATGGTGTTCACCGACGAAATGTCCCATGGTGTTCACCGAGGAAATGTCCCATGGTGTTCATCGAGAAAATGTCCCATGGTGTTCACTGAGGAAATGTCCCATGGTGTTCATCGAGGAAATGTTCCATGGTGTTCATAGAGGAAATGTCCCATGGTGTTCATCGAGGAAATTTCCCATGGTGTTCACCGAGGAAATGTCCCATGGTGTTCATAGAGGAAGTGACCCATGGTGTTCACCGAGGAAATGTCCCATGGTGTTCACCGAGGAAATGTCCCATGGTGTTCACCGAGAAAATGTCCCATGGTGTTCATAGAGGAAATGTCCCATGGTGTTCATAGAGGAAGTGTCCCATGGTGTTCATAGAGGAAATGTCCCATGATGTTCATTGCGGAAGCATCTCATGGTGTTCATCGAGGAAATGTCCCATGGTGTTCACCGAGGAAATGTCCCATGGTGTTCAGAGGAAATGTCCCATGGTGTTCATTGAGGAAGCATCCCATGGTGTTCATCGAGGAAATGTCCCATGGTGTTCACCAAGGAAATATCCCATGGTGTTCACCGAGGAAGTGTCCCATGGTGTTCATTAGAGGAAGCATCCCATGGTGTTCATGGAGGAAATGTCCCATGGTGTTCACCAAGGAAATGTCCCATGGTGTTCACCGAGGAAATGTCCCATGGTGTTCACCGAGGAAATGTCCCACGGTGTTAATCGAGGAAATGTCCCATGGTTTTCACCGAGGAAATGTCCCATGGTGTTCACCGAGGAAATTTCCCATGGTGTTCACTGAGGAAATTTCCCATGGTGTTCACCAAGGAAATGTTCCATGGTGTTCACCGAGGAAATTTCCCATGGTGTTCATCGACAAAGTGTCCCATGGTGTTCACCAAGGAAATGTCCCATGGTGTTCATCGAGGAAATGTCCCATGGTGTTCATTGACGAAATGTCCCATGGTGTTCACCGAGAAAATGTCCCATGGTGTTCACCGTGGAAATGTCCCATGGTGTTCATCGAGGAAATGTCCCATGGTGTTCATTGAGGAAGTGTCCCATGGTGTTCATTGAAGAAGTGTCCCATGGTGTTCTTTCGAGGAAATGTCCCATGGTGTTCATCGAGGAAATGTACCATGGTGTTCACCAAGGAAATGTCCCATGGTGTTCACCAAGGAAATGTCCCATGGTGTTCACCGAGGAAATGTCCCACGGTGTTAATCGAGGAAATGTCCCATGGTTTTCACCGAGGAAATGTCCCATGGTGTTCACCGAGGAAATTTCCCATGGTGTTCACTGAGGAAATTTCCCATGGTGTTCACCAAGGAAATGTTCCATGGTGTTCACCGAGGAAATTTCCCATGGTGTTCATCGACAAAGTGTCCCATGGTGTTCACCAAGGAAATGTCCCATGGTGTTCATCGAGGAAATGTCCCATGGTGTTCATCGACGAAATGTCCCATGGTGTTCACCGAGAAAATGTCCCATGGTGTTCACCGAGGAAATGTCCCATGGTGTTCATCGAGTAAATGTCCCATGGTGTTCATTGAGGAAGTGTCCCATGGTGTTCATTGAAGAAGTGTCCCATGGTGTTCTTTCGAGGAAATGTCCCATGGTGTTCATCGAGGAAATGTACCATGGTGTTCATCGAGGAAATATCCCATGGTGTTCATAGAGGAAGTGTCTCATGGTGTTCACCAAGGAAGTGTTCCATGGTGTTCCTCGAGAAAATGTCCAATGGTGTTCATCGAGGAAATGTTCCATGGTGTTCATCGAGGAAGTGTCCCATGGTGTTAATAGAGGAAATGTTCCATGGTGTTCATCGAGGAAATGTCCCATGGTGTTCACTGAGGAAATGTCCCATGGTGTTCATAGAGGAAATGTTCCATGGTGTTCATCGAGAAAATGTCCCATGGTGTTCATCGAGGAAATGTCCCATGGTGTTCACTGAGGAAATGTCCCATGGTGTTCACCGAGGAAATGTCTCATGGTGTTCATTGAGAAAATGTCCCATGGTGTTCATCGAGGAAGTGTCCCATGGTGTTCATAGAGGAAGTGACCCATGGTGTTCACCGACGAAATGTCCCATGGTGTTCACCGAGGAAATGTCCCATGGTGTTCATCGAGAAACTGTCCCATGGTGTTCACTGAGGAAATGTCCCATGGTGTTCATCGAGGAAATGTTCCATGGTGTTCATAGAGGAAATGTCCCATGGTGTTCATCGAGGAAATGTCCCATGGTGTTCACCGAGGAAATGTCCCATGGTGTTCATAGAGGAAGTGACCCATGGTGTTCACCGAGGAAATGTCCCATGGTGTTCACCGAGGAAATGTCCCATGGTGTTCACCGAGAAAATGTCCCATGGTGTTCATAGAGGAAATGTCCCATGGTGTTCATAGAGGAAGTGTCCCATGGTGTTCATAGAGGAAATGTCCCATGATGTTCATTGCGGAAGCATCTCATGGTGTTCATCGAGGAAATGTCCCATGGTGTTCACCGAGGAAATGTCCCATGGTGTTCAGAGGAAATGTCCCATGGTGTTCATTGAGGAAGCATCCCATGGTGTTCATCGAGGAAATGTCCCATGGTGTTCACCAAGGAAATGTCCCATGGTGTTCACCGAGGAAGTGTCCCATGGTGTTCATTAGAGGAAGCATCCCATGGTGTTCATCGAGGAAATGTCCCATGGTGTTCACCAAGGAAATGTCCCATGGTGTTCACCGAGGAAATGTCCCATGGTGTTCACCGAGGAAATGTCCCACGGTGTTAATCGAGGAAATGTCCCATGGTTTTCACCGAGGAAATGTCCCATGGTGTTCACCGAGGAAATTTCCCATGGTGTTCACTGAGGAAATTTCCCATGGTGTTCACCAAGGAAATGTTCCATGGTGTTCACCGAGGAAATTTCCCATGGTGTTCATCGACAAAGTGTCCCATGGTGTTCACCAAGGAAATGTCCCATGGTGTTCATCGAGGAAATGTCCCATGGTGTTCATCGACGAAATGTCCCATGGTGTTCACCGAGAAAATGTCCCATGGTGTTCACCGTGGAAATGTCCCATGGTGTTCATCGAGGAAATGTCCCATGGTGTTCATTGAGGAAGTGTCCCATGGTGTTCATTGAAGAAGTGTCCCATGGTGTTCTTTCGAGGAAATGTCCCATGGTGTTCATCGAGGAAATGTACCATGGTGTTCACCAAGGAAATGTCCCATGGTGTTCACCAAGGAAATGTCCCATGGTGTTCACCGAGGAAATGTCCCACGGTGTTAATCGAGGAAATGTCCCATGGTTTTCACCGAGGAAATGTCCCATGGTGTTCACCGAGGAAATTTCCCATGGTGTTCACTGAGGAAATTTCCCATGGTGTTCACCAAGGAAATGTTCCATGGTGTTCACCGAGGAAATTTCCCATGGTGTTCATCGACAAAGTGTCCATGGTGTTCACCAAGGAAATGTCCCATGGTGTTCATCGAGGAAATGTCCCATGGTGTTCATCGACGAAATGTCCCATGGTGTTCACCGAGAAAATGTCCCATGGTGTTCACCGAGGAAATGTCCCATGGTGTTCATCGAGGAAATGTCCCATGGTGTTCATTGAGGAAATGTCCCATGGTGTTCATTGAAGAAGTGTCCCATGGTGTTCTTTCGAGGAAATGTCCCATGGTGTTCATTGAGGAAATGTCCCATGGTGTTCATTGAAGAAGTGTCCCATGGTGTTCTTTCGAGGAAATGTCCCATGGTGTTCATCGAGGAAATGTACCATGGTGTTCATCGAGGAAATATCCCATGGTGTTCATAGAGGAAGTGTCTCATGGTGTTCACCAAGGAAGTGTCCCATGGTGTTAATCGAGGAAATGTTCCATGGTGTTCATCGAGGAAATGTCCCATGGTGTTCACTGAGGAAATGTCCCATGGTGTTAATCGAGGAAATGTTTCAAGGTGTTCATCGAGAAAATGTCCCATGGTGTTCACTGAGGAAATGTCCCATGGTGTTCATCGAGGAAATGTTCCATCGTGTTCATAGAGGAAATGTTCCATGGTGTTCATTGAGGAAATGTTCCATGGTGTTCATCGAGGAAATGTTCCATGGTGTTCATCGAGGAAATGTGCCATGGTGTTCATCGAGGAAGTGTCCCATGGTGCTCATCGAGAAAATGTTCCATGGTGTTCATCGAATAAATGCCCCATGGTGTTCACCGAGGAAATGTCCCATGGTGTTCACCGAGGAAATGTTCCATGGTGTTCACCGAGGAAATGTCCCATGGTGTTCATAGAGGAAATATCCCATGGTGTTCACTGAGGAAATGTCCCATGGTGTTCATCGAGGAAATGTCCCATCGTGTTCATAGAGGAAATGTCCCATGGTGTTCACTGAGGAAATGTCCCATGGTGTTCACCGAGGAAATGTCCCATGGTGTTCATAGAGGAAATGTCCCATGGTGTTCATAGAGGAAGTGTCCCATGGTGTTTATTGAGGAAGCATCCCATGGTGTTCATTGAGGAAATGTCCCATGGTGTTCACCGAGGAAGTGTCCCATGGTGTTCAGAGAGGAAATGTTCCATGGTGTTCATCGTGGAAATACCACATCGTGTTCATCGAGGAATTATCCCAACATTCACCGTTGGCTTTCCCAGGCAGTATTCTCTCAACAAACTCTCCCTCTGCGGAAGTAGAGATTCTCCCACATCATACATGGCCGCTGACATTTTAAGGAAACCAACAAAATATCAACTTTGGTAACAGAATGGTGTAGAACTTTTACAAAAACAAGGTATAAACCAATAAGATACATTGTACAGACACAGGCTTATAGCTTTGTAAAAAATAACATTATGGAGTGGAAAAAAAACCCGAGATCTAAAATAAGAGTTTCAAAAGTATAGCAAAGAAAAATTAGAGCATAAGTTTTTAGAATTAATAGGCAATTTGTGTCCCGGTAATGAGTTATTGGTCTTACGGGGATGACGGCTTATTTTGCTTCTTTGAACAGAATTAGTGCCCTGCATCTGTAATTAGCAAAATAATTACATCGCCCAAAGTGTGTGACAGTTAATGGGATGATTTTCACTTGAATTAAATTTGGACTGCTTTGCATTTTGATTGCATCTAATAACATAGCTAGGAATTAGATTAAATGTCTTTAGATGGATTACTATGGTAACACGGGAGGGCGTGTAACATTGTAACACTACCTGTTGGCGGGGTATTTTTCATATCTATAATTAAATTTTATTTGGACGATCATTTTTTATTTTCATGAAACCTGCGCATCTCTCTTTTCGCAGCTGTAATGCGATTTGCCGTTATCAATGATGTTAATCTACTTATTGAAGAGAGTGGACTATAAATGCACAAACCAATCCAAGCAAAGACAAAAATCCCTCGTGTAGCCTTGACAGACTGCTGGGGCAAGTGCCGTTAACGAGTAGCACCGACGAAGGGCGGCACTGTGGCACGCGAAGGGGTAGCTTTGCCGCACCACGCCCGGCCGCCGTTGTCTCCTGAGTGGCGATGTTTACACACCGCACCAAGTACTTATTTGAGGCTGAGTCGATGTAGGGGAGGTCCAGGACCGGTTCAGATAATCGTCACCGTAGTTCGCTATGAGCGAGAAATTGTATAGCAGGTTTCGTAGTGCAGCGCGCTAACCGCGACACTTCCACTCTCCATATACAACCAATCCACAGACACACATTTATTACACATATAATAAACAGCACTTTTTTATGCCATAGTTTTCTTAAAGTTTTTTTTATCTCTTCGTAAAGGCAGTAAAACACTCCCAAAATTGAAATAATTTCTCCATATGGTTTGCAAAAATATAAATCACTCCGGGCTAACACAATTTACAAGTGCACGCACACACGCACACCCACACGCACGCACACACAGGCACACACACACAAAGATCCCCCGTATAGCCTTAACAGACTATAGGGGCAAGTGCTGTTAGCGAGCACCTATGAAGGCCAGCACGGCACACGAGGGGGTGGGTGGCCAGCACCACGCCCGGCCGCCTTTGTCTCCCTAGCGGCGATGTTTCCACATCTAGGGGAGGCCCAGGACCGGTTCAGATAATCGTCACTAGTGTTCGCCATGGGCGGGAACCGAACTCGGGTCGCCGGGTTAGTAGCGCAGCGCGCTACCGCTCCCCATTACACACACACACCACATACACACCACGCACGCACACACACTACACACACACACACCACACACACACACGCACACCACACACACGCACACACACACTACACACACACACACAGGCACACACCACATACACACCACATACACACCACACACACACACACCACACACACCAGATACACACCACGCACGCACACACACCACACACACACCACACACACACCACACACACCACACACACACCACACACACATACACACACACACACCACACACACATACACCACACACACCACACACACCACACGCACGCACACACACACATGCACACATACTACATACACACCACACACACACCACACACACACCACACACACGCAAACACACACACACCACACACACACCACATACACACCACGCACGCACACACACCACATACACACCACACACACACCACACACGCACACACCACACACACCACACACACCACACACACCACACACAAACGCGCGTGCGGTGCGTCTCGGAGCGCCGCCAATCACGCGCGCGGCGTCACGACGGGCAGCACCGAGAGACGGCGACAATCCACCCCAGAGGGGACAATGAGTCGCGCCATCTCCACAACGCCGAGGAGGCTGCGCCTGCGCTCACGTCTCGATCCCCGTCTCCTCGCCGTGCCGGCGCGGCGCCCCGGAGCTCGACGTCAAACTTAGGGCACTCGTGTTTTGGCCCAAGTGTACCTAGGGGAGGCTCACACTACGTTTGTATGCTTACAAAAGACAAAGACCCCCCCCCCCCGTCCCGTATAGCCTCAGAAGACTGGTGGGGCAAGTGCTGTTATAGCGAGCACCTATGAGGGGGTGGATCAGCCAAGCACCACGTCCGGCCGCCTTTGTCACGCACACGCTCGCGTAACAGCAGCCGGATTTGGCAGTGACTCACCACAATATTTGTACCAGGCTAGGTGCCTTGTCAGTTGGCAATCCCCCACGCGCAAACGCACACACATACCAAAATGAATATACGGTAAAGCTTCTGTATATGTCACCGAAAGCGGGCACGAGATGTTTCGCGACGCTAAATTCCCTGAGAAACGCTCACGTCGTGTTGCCAGTGGTTACCAAAGAGCTCGGGCTATCGAAGCCGCGCATCGCGCGAAGACGTTTGTCTAAAACCCTGAAATTAACTATCTGGCTGCTGCAAAACGCATTGGCCGAAGGGAGCGTGCACCGATGCCGTTTGCTGCTTTGATTGGAGAAGGATCGTTGAATAAATATAAATATGCCACCACAGCAGCGGAGGAGGGGAGAGGTAACATACAAAGGACACACAAAGCGCCGTATTCATAAGTCATCCAACAAGCGCCATGAATATTTAACAGCGGCATTTTCCCGCGCTGTTAGGCCAGCATTACGGTTATCAAGGAGAGTATTTCCCACTGCGCAAGCTTCCCTGTTGTTGTTGTGCGCAAGCAAACGCCCACGGTTGTGTTGCACGGGCATCCTGATGGGCGTGGGGAGGTCTACCGGCCGCTTGCCAAACCCCTGCGCGCCATCGACCATCAAACACACTCCCCTCATCCAGCGGCATTCATTATTGGCAGGAAGATGATGCCATTGATGTGTGCGGGCCACCATTGGTTGTATACAACAATACCGGGTGAAATCAATCGTACGACACGAGCATTATGGTGTCAAGCGCTGCGCCACAATGCCACCGGTAAATTGATACGCTCCGATAATTGTTTGGCGTAACTCGTGGGCGCTTTTTAACATTTCATAATGTGGCGTCTGGCTCCACCGAGGTCATTAAACATACATTGCCAGGAAGTTTTTGTTGTTTCCACAATTTACATGATGAAACCTTTTCCCTGAGAGAGTGATGAGTTATTTTGGCCGTTTTATATATTTATTTATTTTCTTCCAGAGATAAAAGAGACCGACAAAATATTCAGTCAATTCCATCCGTTAGCCATTTAATGTCTTGTGGCAGTTTGACCAAAAAGGAATTATCATAGGTGATCATAAAATGCTTCTATATTCAATCAGGCATGGTAAGAAATGACCAACATTATTAATTAAAATGCTACTATATATGTATACTGTATATATATTTTAATATTTTAAAGAACAAAAAAAAACATTTTAATCTAATGCATATTTTTAATGGCCTAAATAAATATGGAAAGAGAAAACACAATCTGCGGAAATAATGAATTAAAGCCAGGGATAAAATTGCTTTTCTACAAGAAGCTGGAAGCAGAGATGGGTTAAAATGCAGAGAGGAGCTGTAATAAGCAGCGGAGAAGGTCCGCTGGGTTCACCTCCTTAGCATATTAATGCAGAGGACAATTTTACGATTCACAGAGCCGCGCAGCGGGATACAGTGTGTGCCGATCAGAAACACAAGTGGGAGAGCAGCGGAGGGGCCGCAAAACAGATTAGTGCAATATCAGCGACGAGCCCACCGTAAGACAACGCAGCCTCTAAAATAGACGAATTTTCCACGGCAAAACGGCGACGTAAAAACAAAAATCGAATTTACGTGGATGCTCACAAATCGAGTTCGGTTGCAGCCGCTCCTCTCGGCCGTACTATACACAGCTACGCACGCACGTACGTTGAACTTCTTTCGCACCATACGTAGCCCACCGTGCCGGTACTTGATGTGGAAATCTATTAAGAGGGCTACGTATTCTTAGCTCAAATTCTGCAAATGTATCTTTTTTAGCTTCCAACGTAAAAAGAACATAAAAAACGACCGCAGAAGAGGTGTCATAGTTAAAGAGGATGCTTCCTTTTCATTTTGGGCAGCGCAGCAAAAGATTTGTGGGGTTTAAGCCTTCATCACTGTCCCCAGGATGATATTTTTAAACATCTATAGAATAGAACTTAATACCCCCTATGAACAGTTTTACCGCTGTCAGTACGCTATACATCAGTCTGTATTTACAAAGCTGTTTGATGTGCTATTCTATATGCAAACTATCAATGAAGTGTTCATCAGTTTGTCAGCTTTTTGTTGTTTTCATTTTTTCGCAATATGTCTGTCTTATTGTTTCCATGTACATTGAGCGTCCGTGCTCTGATGAATGGTACCGCTAAACGGTCATTGGCAACCAGTGACGTGTTGGCTCCTCGTGCATCTCGGGCATTGGGCCCTTGTGGCCAATGTCTGGAATTAGAGAAGTGAACACTGCACTGCATTACATTACACCGCTGTATTGATATGAAAAATATATGTTCTACATTAGCGGTGAACTGTTTAGAGTCTGATTGGTCTCAATCGCATTGGATCCAATCAGGCTCTTAATTTCACCACAAGCCAATCGAATTCCATCTTCATTTTTTCCCGAGCTGATTGGCCCGACAGCAGAATAAGAATGCGATTTTTGAATAGGACTCTAGAGCAGAGCACTGCATGAATTAAATAGCAACCAAAAAAACCTTGGCAATTACATTTATGTGCAAAATAACAGTGTGTGTGGCTCTTTCTCGGCCATTCTCCATGTTGGAGTTAATTGAGATTCGGTGAGGACGCATCACCAGACGGGATGACGATCGATGGTCAAGAATAATTATGGCGCGGCGGCCAAAAAACGCAATCGGTTGAAGAGGCCGTCCGCCGAGAAGATGGAGCAATGGAATCGGCTCAGGCGCAAGGTGCCAGGTGGGTGACTGCATTGTGGGGTTGACAGAGACGATGGCAGCTTGGTGATGGGGCCCTCATCTAAAAGTGGGGTGATCATGGCTGATAACGATGAATCAAACACAAATGTTACTGCAAAGGAATATATTAAAATGCATTCCCAAATACAGATTCACGCTTCACGGCATACATTTGTGGAAATGTGACAAATTACGCTATGTCAATGATAACCAACATTAGCACATATTCTTGGTTCTTTCGGTAACGTCACGTAGAAGGGAAACAATTAAATAAAAATATAAAACAATAAAATTCTCACGACGTTTCGACTGCAACACAAGCAATCATCATCAGGTGTGAAAACCACAGCAAGAAATTTTGAAAAAAGTGGCGGTTTTTTTTTTACGTTAGCACCACGGAGAGCGATTTGGCAATTATTCAGATGGACGAGTCCATCTATGTTTGGAAATGAGGAGGGGGGAGACGAAAATACTGGATGCCACCGTAAGCGTGAACAATCAATTAAGACCCGAAATGGTTTATCAAATCCTTCCAATGATTGCTAAGCCAGAATCCATCTTCTCGGTTGAAATTGTCTCTGTGTTTGTATATGTGGATAGCCTCATGAACGAATCTCTCATGGTAGCCAGATGGCTTGCAGAGAACCTCTGTCTTGGAGAAGTCAATGTCATGTGAGCCTACTGAATTATAACAGTGATCTGCCACGGCCGAGGTGTTGGTCCTACCGTGTTTTAGGTCTGCTTTGTGTTCACGGATGCGGTCCGAGACATGTCGTTTGGTTTCTCCAATGTAACTACTACCACAGAGGCAACTTAGTTTGTAGACGCCAGGGTACTGTATGCCCGGAATCACATCTTTTACAGACGGAACCAGATCACGGATTTTATGTAATGTGTTGAATTGGACCTGGATCTTGTGTTTATTCAAGAATTTGGAGGTCTTTTTTTGTGATCCCCGCAATGTAGGGTAAAGTGATGGTTTTGAATGGCTCCTCAAGAGGGTCCTTCTTCATGGTTGGATTGATAGCTTTGCGGATTGTGTAGTCGGAGTAACGATTAGCCTTAAGAGCTTGGTGTACGTGCTTGAGTTCACTGGCTATGTGTTCCTGGTCGGATATGCATTGGGCTCTATGGTGCAGAGTCTCACATGACATTGACTTCTCCAAGACAGAGGTTCTCTGCAAGTCATCTGGCTACCATGAGAGATTCGTTCATAAGGCTATTCACATATACAAACACAGACACAAGTTCAACCGAGAAGATGGATTCTGGCTTAGCAATCATTGGAAGGATTTGATAAACCATTTCGGGTTTTAATTGATTGTTCACGCTTACGGTGGCTTTAAGACCGCATCCATTATTTTCGTCTCCCCCCTCCTCTTTTCCGAACATAGATGGACTCGTCCATCTGAATAACTGCCAAATCGCTCTCCGTGGTGCTAACGTTAGGAAAAAAACCGCCACTTTTTTCAAAATGTCTTGCTGTGGTTTTCACACCTGATGATGATTGCTTGTGTTGCAGTCGAAACGTCGTGAGAATTTTATTGTTTTATATTTTTATTATTTTGTTTTCCTTCTACGTGACTTTACCGAAAGAACCAAGAATATGAATCCCTGCAGTCACGAAAGCTTTAAATCAAAATTCAACATTAACACGTTGAAAATTACGTGCACTTCAGGAAACTGTTTAACACGCAGGAGGCTTTCGCGACCAATATTATCCATAATAAAGGTTTTATTGGGTTATATCGCGTAAATATAAATGTTGTGGTTTCTTAACGTTGTACTCATTTTGTAAATGTGGTTTTACTCTCGAACACACCAGTGTGCTGTACTAGTAACGAATTGCCATGTTCTGTTTAGGTGACAAACGTTACTAATTGGCTGTGTCGGGTGGTGACGGGTTTAACGACACATTTATATTCACGTGATCTAACCCAAAAAACCTCTTATGAACTTAAGTAAACTATTCATCTTGAGTACGACAGCGAGTGGGGCAGTAGTTTTGGCACTGCAATAAGAACCCGATGACCAGCCACAACTGACAGAATATATTTATATTGGAATCCGATGAGCTATAAAGCTTTTTCACATATGTCCAGTAGGTCACATATGTCCAGTAGGGTCTGTGGGCACTCTCTTTTAATCGGCACTGACCAGCATGGTGAAGCATGGTCAACCAACCCCCATGACTTATACGGCAAGAGGAGGCCTTCATCCAGCTGTGTATTATTCAGATTATAATTACCTTATATTATGACATACCATTCATAGTTTGTTTTAGTAAAAAAATACTTCAAGGGGCTATTCAGAATATCACCGTGACAATCTGATCCAAAACGATATTTTTACGCAAAAAATCGGTTGGGATCTGATTTCAATTAAATCCAACCATGCCCTCCCTGTGCAACAGGAAAGCCACGTCAGCTTCAGATTTCTCATTTCGTTCCAGAGATTATTTTTAGATTAACAGCGAGGAACAGCATGAGAGTTATTAAAATTAAACGTAACTTGCATAATCGTATGCAAGGGTTAAAGTTAACCACGCTGGGAGTTTATTCCCACCTTCTCCATTGCAGATGAGACCACGTCTCAGCGGACTTCTCACCTGGGTTGCAATGAGCTAAATGACTCATTCATTCATTCATTTCCTCCGAGCTGAAGAACACGCTCTGCTACGTTGTTTTACAGGACAAAATAAAAATCAATTGACTTTGAATATACGAATAACGTGTGCACTTATAAAACATCCCTTTGTCATTCCCCTGATGGATGAAGGCCTCTTGACACAGTGCTGGTCAGTGGGGATTGAATTGACCATACGTCACTAAACTGGAAAGTGTGGGATGGCGAAGGTGGCGGGCGGGGGGGGGAGTGCAAGACCAGTTCAGATGTCACTCACCATTGATGCTGGTCATGACCGGTAATCAAACTCTGGTTGCTTGGCTGCATAGCGCAGTGAGCTCTTCACTGTTCCACCCATCCATCCAGCTATAAACCGCGTGAAGAGCACCACAGCGGTCCTTGTGCTCGAGTCGTTGTCAGGAGGATCCTTGTTTTTGCTATTTCCTGCTTGGAGTATTTTTTGTGTGGCAGGAAATCATACTATCTACCGAAGACCACAGTCTGTCCAAACCTACTTGCTGTACTCCCCTCCCGGCCTCTATGGGCACCTCGTTGTCTTGTAAGTGGAGGTCTCAAGCAACTCCAACAAGCACGGTTAGCTACGTACGGTGCGAAAGAAGTTAAACATACATAAATACATACAAGCAGGCTCTATCTTTGCACACACGACTAACGCTTCATCCGAGTGTGCATTACATAAAGCGTGCCCCCCTCCCCGAACTCGGCCCTTTGTATACCACACTGCTCTATACGGCACAACGGAAAGTCCCATCGGCTGGTGGGGTAAAGCGTGAGCATTCCCACCTCTTCCAATCCGTCTCGTTAGTGTGAAATAGTAGGCCAGCACAGCTTCGATGGGAGATCTCTAGAGCTCTCTCTAGCAGATGCCCTTTCACGGGAGCAAGTAATTTCCACCACTGTACAGTATTTGTGTTAATCTAACATTTTTTGAAGAACATGGGTGTGACGGTTTATGCATCGTCCTCCAATCAAAGTTGTCCCAGGGTTGATTCCTGGCCTTGTTTATCAGCTGAAAGTTGGTATAATTATCCAGACAGGGTCTTCCGCAGCTTAGAATCCAGCCAGGACCGTTTCCAAGGTCTAAATATCAGCTATGACAGGGTCCAGTCAACACCTGCTGATAAATACGTGCAAAATAAAATAAAAATTATAAACTGTATTTCTTGAATTGTAAAAGAGGCATTATGTTCAGCCAGCAAGTCTCTGGGGTCTATATTTTGAATTTCCAACTGTGCAACAAAATCTCAGAGCAGCGTCCCATTCTTTGTACTCATCACGATGCCACTGTTATTTACAACACTGCCAAATGTCAGTTACAGGTTAGATCTGCCGTAAATAAACGCAGAGTAAGCATATAGCTATCACGTATAGCTATCACGTATAGCTATCACGTATAGCTATCACATAACGCTGCAGATTCAGTAAGTAAAAATCAGTATAATTGGCACGTCTTCCAGATATAACATAAACTTAATTTCAAATTGTGTTTTATTATTATTTGTTTTTGATTTAATGACGTAACCATTTTTTATTAAATGCAAGTGTATATTTCACACTCACGTTTCTAGAATTAAAATATCAGATGTGGTTTTTATAACGTAAAGCAGACACTTTATTAAGCAACAGAAACACATCTCAGCATCAGAGTTTAAATAAGACTACGTGACCTTTGTTGAATGTGAATCTTTAAAGTACTGCATAGGATTAAAAATATCTGCTCGTCAAATGTCACTCCAAGTGCATGGCCACGCATTTTCAGAACCACCCAGAAAAACACGTACATTCTATCACAGAGATGATAATAATAGAGTAATCATGAAAGTCAAAAATCAAAAGTCGGCGTGCCTCTGCATAAATGAGCAGTGGATGCCACCCATCACCAATGGCAGCTGTGACCCTGAACAAAAATGACGGGCCAAGGTGACCCTGAATTCACAACCTTCTGATCATCAGCTAAGCCCTCTGGTCCACTGCAGCCACCTTTGCAATACTTGGGCGTGAGTCACAAAGTACCCAGTTCAAACTTTGATGAAATAGGCAATTCTGCCAAAGGTGTAAAAATTAGGTCAAATGGTTGATATTCCTGGATGATTAAGTCTTTTTGGTTATGCCAAAAAGTATCTTCCCACCGACTCCTTCAACGAGGCACCAAGTCTATTTTGCAAAAGAGAGAAATGATTATTGAGTATAAAAAAATATAAATCCTAATAATAGAAACGTAAACTCATATTTTGGAAAGTACAATGCAGATAACCCATGAATTGTGCAAACATACTGCTAGAGTAAACAAATAGAACAATTAAATAATCATGAACACAACATGCAAACACACCATTGAAAGGGGTTAAACATGATGAAAGATCCCAAGTAATTAAAATTAGGCCCCATATGCATAAACTAATTGCATAAATTGATTGGGAAAATATATGAAAAAAGGGATTAAGGTCTAAACCTTTTTTTCAGGAAGCATTTTATTAAGGACATAACATGGACACATGTACACACAGACAGCAGTTAAATGTGTGGAGAAGGGAATAATGCATTACACCCACACCAATAGGTACTACAGACAAGCACCGATGTTACGCATTGCAATCCTGCCTTCACTCTAAAGCAACGCATCGAGCTCATGGTGAACCCTCAGAGTTTGCCTTTTTCCCCGTAAGGCCTAAAACAAACCAAAACATCAAGTGTTTTTTACATCATCTGCGTGCCAAGAAAACCCATGTTGTTTTCACGGTGTTTCGCCTGTGCAGATGCTGCAAAAATATAACCTGTATACGTACACTGTACATACGGTCGTAAAGCGAATTATGCACGCACATTTGCTGTGCAAAATACATAGTCGAGGCAACCTATAGACGTGTATGTACAGTGAGGGAAAAAAGTATTTGATCCCCTGCTGATTTTGTACGTTTGCCCACTGACAAAGAAATGATCAGTCTATAATTTTAATGGTAGGTTTATTTTAACAGTGAGAGACAGAATAACAACATAAAAATCCAAAGAAACGCATGTCAAAAATGTTATAAATTGATTTGCATTTTAATAAGGGAAATAAGTATTTGACCCCTCTGCAAAACATGACTTAGTACTTGGTGGCAAACCCTTGTTGGCAATCACAGAGGTCAGACGTTTCTTGTAGTTGGCCACCAGGTTTGCACACATCTCAGGAGGGATTTTGTCTCACTCCTCTTTGCAGATCTTCAGCTCCCTCCAAAGATGTTCTATGGGATTAAGGTCTGGAGACTAGCTAGGCCACTCCAGGACCTTAATGTGCTTCTTCTTGAGCCGCTCCTTTGTTGCCTTGGCCGTGTGTTTTGGGTCAGTCATGCTGGAATACCCATCCACGACCCATTTTCAATGCCCTGGCTGAGGGAAGGAGGTTCTCACCAAAGATTTGACGGTACATGATCCCGTCCATCGTCCCTTTGATGGAGTGAAGTTGTCCTGTCCACTTAGCAGAAAAACACCCCCAAAGCATAATGTTTACACCTCCATGTTTGACGGTGGGGATGGTGTTCTTGGGGTCATAGGCAGTATTCCTCCTCTTCCAAACACGGCGAATTGAGTTGATGGCAAAGAGCTCCATTTTGGTCTCATCTGACCACAACACTTTCACCCAGTTGTCCTCTGAATCATTCAGAGGTATATGTGCTTTCTTGAGCAGGGGGACCTTGCGGGCGCTGCAGGATTTCAATCCTTCACGGCGTAGTGTGTTACCAATTGTTTTATTGGTGAGTATGGTCCCAGCTGCCTTGAGATGATTGACAAGATCCTCCCGTGTAGTTCTGGGCTAATTCCTCACCGTTCTCATGACCATTGCAACTCCACGAGGTGAGATCTTGCATGGAGCCCCAGGCCGAGGGAGATTGACAGTTCTTTTGTGTCTCTTCCATTTGCGAATAATCGCACCAACTGTTGTCACCTTCTCACCAAGCTGCTTGGCAATGGTCTTGTAGCCCATTCCAGCCTTGTGTGGGTCTACAATCTTGTCCCTGACATCCTTGGAGAACTCTTTGGTCTTGGCCATGGTGGAGAGTTTGGAATCTGATTGATTGCTTCTGTGGACAGGTGTCTTTTATACAGGTAACAAGTTGAGATTAGGAGCACTCCCTTTAAGAGTGTGCTCCTCATCTCAGCTCGTTACCTGTATAAAAGACACCTGGGAGCCAGAAATCTTTCTGATTGAGGGGGTCAATTACTTATTTCCCTCATTAAAATGCAAATCAATTTATAACATTTTTGACATGCGTTTTTCTGGATTTTGTTGTTGTTATTCTGTCTCTCACTGTTCAAATAAACCTACCATTACAATTATAGACATCATTTGTTTGTAAGTGGGCAAACGTACAAAATCAGCAGGGGATCAAATACTTTTTCCCTCACTGTATTTCTTCCACACGCACATCCGTGCACATAGAGATGAGAACATGATTGATAAAAACCGGTTGATTCTGGTTATTTTAGATAAAAATTGCAGGGGGTACTCTCCAATCTGTAAACTTTGAAGTATATTTTCACAAAATTGAAGGTCAGTTGGCCAGCATGTAAACTCTTTCACTTACATATTCTTGGTTTAAATCAAAATGTATTTCACTTACAGTTTACTGAAACTACAATTAAACAGTCTCAGGACAACAATAAAATCGCATTGTTTCTCTCTGGTGAGTAAAATAAAAAATATTCCCTTTATCGATCCTATTTAAAACTTTAAAATGTAATCAAGCAATACAATTTTTATTTTACGTGTCAATACCGCCTCTCAACAAAGTTGGTATCAGTCAGTGCACATCACAACGGAACAAGACGCGCATAAAAAAACACACACACCAGCCAAGTCTGGATGTTATGCTTTGCCCTAATCTCGCCAAGGCGGTTCACATTGCTCTCCGGTACAGAGTGTGTCCGCAAATGTTCGGCATCGGAGTAACTAAAGTGTTAATCGTCGTGCAAATTATTGATGATGCCAGCAGCGGCGGCAGCACGGGGCTGAAACGCGCTTCGCACGGCCTCCGCTGCTGATTAATTGCAAATTGGCGAGGGCCCGTAGCGGAGGGGAGAGTATCATTACACGATACGTCTACATTTCCTGCATGCAGACGCCTCGTAACATTTTATCAAAATTGCTTCTCCGGCTCGCCGCCATTTTGTGCGCAGCAAGGGGGCCCAGAAAGAAGATTTCAGCAAAAGTCGGATGCGTCCAGAAATGTCTCGCCCGGAAGATGCCACAACACATCTATGTGCTGAAATCAAGCATCCAGTTATTTTCATTATTATTTACAATATTATATAGGAATTCAGACGGAGCATGTTGTGTTATTGTAATGACAATAAATACAGCATATATTAAGAATTTTAAAGCTTGACAGTTATTGTCAGCCTTTTCAAGCAAATTGGCACTGTTGATGAATGTTATTATTATTGTGACGTTATGAAACTGAGATTTGTTTGCACCGAAATTGTAATTTTAAATAAATTCCACCAGGACACAATTTGCTGATTTAAAAATAAAAATTCAGACTGTCAAACAAGGTCAATGTGAAATTGCCTAACCTTTAATAATTAAAATTTAAATTCACACTTGCCGATATGAACAATTACTGCTGACAGACAGATAAAAATCCTCTGCCTCTTGCATGCCCAGCCCTTTATCATAAAAGGATGATTGCAGCTAGGGTTCACCGATAAATGCGCTTTCTTCAAGTGCAATGACTCAATAATGGGCACAATTAAAGTAATCCATTATTCATTAGGATTGCCGTTAATCATATGGGTAGATAATTGTCCAAGAATAAGACACTACCTAGGCCACTGCAAAACGCTTGCATTAAAGTACAGCGTATAATTTTTTGCAAGAAAAAATACAATAAATATACTTACTTTAATTGCAAGCAGATTTGAGCAGTTATGCACTTTGTATTCCATTACCTGTCATTTTTCGTTTCCATTTTTTGAGACATTCTATTCAGTCGACTGCTAATAAAATAAATTACAGCTAGAGAAATGCCATTCTTTTGTTCAGCAAAAATAAGTAAGCTATATTTTCACAAAAGGAAGCCTTAAATAGAATAGGACAGCAGGACAGATATGATTGAGCGATTCCGAGAGAAACCCCCCTTTGCATTTCCGGAGATAACGACAAAAGGGCAAGATGTTTTTTTTTTCTTTTTTCTGCCGGGCTCCGGCAGGCAGCCTCGCTCGGTGCTGAGCGGAGGTTAGATGAAGCGCCCCCCCCCCCACTTAAAATGCCGCCCCATTTGGGGACAGCGTAGCGGGCGCCTATTCACCGCTAAAGGTTATGGCATCCGACAAAAAAAAGCGGAGCCCAAGACGTCAGCCCGCAGCTTATCTCCAGACAGAGCGTGCCTGCGCCACGTAGCTTGCACCGCTGAAGAATTTGACAAGAGAATTAGCAAGGCAATCATTTTTCAGCACGATCTAGTGGCTTCCCCCCCCCCTCCCCATCGGCTTTAACAATACTGAATGTCCGTCATGCATTTTAAATACTTGTGACTTTTTAATGGCATTCGAAAATCCGGCGTCCGGAAAAAATGGCATTTTAAAGTGCTACGTTCAATCAGCCAACAATTTTTCTGTTAAATCCTATATTTATTCATGACTGTTGGATAATCTGCAAGCCAGTAGGCCTGGCTTTTAAATCCTTTGTGGACGAAATGTCTTAGCTGCCACATTTCCTGCTTTCTCCATGGCCATTGTTAGCAATGGCCAAGTGTGGAAGTAATCCCGCATTTCACACTCAACAGATTTCATTCTCTGTCAGCTGATAAAAGTTTTTTTAGGTTTTCCTGTTAATCAGCGGCATCCACACCACCGTGAGCCATTGAAGAGGAGCCACCAGCCTATCAAATACGATGCGTACCTTTCTCTCGGGGTCACACATCAATCACCTCAAGTCCCACTGAAGAACCGTGCAATCACTGATGTTCATACTCTTCACACTGCCCATCGCAGGCGGTCCTTCCTTAACTGTTTAACACACACGTACATAGCATTAGCACACACACAAGACCTCCGATTAGCATGGTCGGCTACGTGCGGTACGAAAGAAGTTCGACCTACATGCATGTACGCACGTGCACTAACATCAGTGAGGTTGTGAAGAATACCCTCCGAGTCTTGACACTGAAATGCAGCAACAACCGAATGTTATGCTTGCTCTAAATCCATATCAATAAACAGGATACCATACCTGTGTAGTGACATCGCGGATGTCACAGTGTAATTGCCGGCTCGAGAGAGGCACGGCATGCGATGTATCGCCATCGCGGGCACCACGTGGATGTGGGTGCAGTACCGGCCCTAGAGGGGCTCAGTGAGCGCTGTCCGACTGTGCCGAGTGGGACCACGTTCTACGTGGAGTGCCGACCCCTACAGGATGGGGTGTGAGAGTGCCAGCCATGGAGATGGGGTTACTAAGGGCCATGGCACTCTGGTTGACCCTAGAGGACATGTGACCGGTAAAGGCTACACAGGGCCCCCAGGTGGGGGCTAGGGGTGGTCAAGTGTCAGGGTCGAGAACCTGCTAGAGGATTCTAGAAGGTGGTCGTGGCTAAGGGCGGAGCCAGTCCCGCCACAGAGGATAAAAGCCGGGTCCCCGAGAGGGACTGGCGGCTGTTGTTCATCCTGAACAATCTACGTTCCACGTTCTACGTCCTACAAGAGTCACTAACACGTGGTCCGGGACTCAGGCCAGGGTCCGATCCGTCGTAGCTAACTCCCGTGCATCTAGAGTAGTTAGCCTGTTGGTCCACCACCTTAGGTTGTTAATGTGTTAAGGGGTAGCACCCCGTGTGTTGGTTTTAATGTGTTGCCTCCAAGAAGTGCGTCTGCGAATCAGTTGAACTCACTACACCTGTAATAACACAATAAACAGTATACCAAACCAGTACTTAACTACTACTAGCTTTTTTGCCCGTCCAAGGACGGGTGTATATTGCAGTAAATCTGAAATATTCAATAGAATAATAGTTCAGCTCATGATTATTAATGAGGGGGGGGGGGGGGTTGCCCCATGTGGAATGCCATCACCCGCTAATGGTTATTGGGAAGGGGTGCGGCATGTGGAGTGACGTCACCCGCTCATGATTATTAATGAGGGGAGGGGTGCGGCATGTTTCAGTTTCATTTATACGGTACAGCCCTGTGAACCATGAGGCTCTTGACTCGGGTGCAACCGCAACAAACAAAACATGAAGAACATCATAAAATGACGACGCGCAACAGAAACATTTAGTAAAAAAAAACAGTAAAATCTTTCAGAAAAAAGCACCGTATGTGGAGTGCGCTACCTTCTTGTGTTAGTGTAAATTTCCACGCGGAATATGAATGAAGGGGGGGGGGCTGTTTTGCAGTGACGTCACTTTGCTGCGTAGATTTATTTTTTACCGTCACTTTCTGTAAATAAATGTCGTATTTGAAGCGACTTTGCGTAATAAATTATTTAACTCAGCTCGACCTTCCTCTGCGCGAGTGTAAAAATCCACCCACTCATGAATATTAATGAGGGGGGTTAGCCTCACGTGGAGTGACGTCACGTGGGGGTGGGCCTCATGTGGAGTGACGTCACGCGCGAGACGGACAGACATTTCTGGGTGATAATAGTAGGTAATGAGCCAAGAATGTCTGTGTGTCCCGCGCGTGATGTCACTCCACGTCGACCAGCTCCCCTCATGAACAGGTGACGTCCTCCACATGGACCCCCCCTCATTAATAATCATGAGCGGGTGATGTCACTCTGCATGGAGAACCCCCCCCTCATGAATAATTATGAGCAGGTGACGTCCTCCAAATGGACACCCCCCCCCCCCTTCATTAATAATATTTAGCGGGTGACATCACTCCACATGGGGCTAAGGCGCCTCCTCCCCCCTCCTCGGCGTTAACTTACAACCCTCACTACAAAGGCAGAACCCTCACGTCAAGCAATCTCCGTAACGCTATTGAGAAATCAAAGTAAAAAGGACGTCATGATAAACAAGGGATTATAACCTTAAAATGAAATGTCTGTGTCACCGCGCCCTCATAAATTTCACACGAATGGATGCAATGAATATCACGTCGTGGTCTGCTTTTCGCTTGCAAGTTTCAGATTTACTGCAATACACCCGTCCTTGGACAGACAAAAGGCTAGTAGCACAATATCTCTAATAGCACAATCAATGGTATACCATACCTGTAATAACACAATAAACAGTAGACCATACCTGTAATAACACAACAGAATACCTTACCTATGTAGTGGATTCAACTGAGTTGCAGACGTACTCTTTGAAAGCAACACATTTATTGAGACCAACACAAAGGATTGCCTCTTAACCAGATAACAATCTATAGTGGTGGACCACCAGGCTAACTACACCCTATATAGTGGACCACCAGGCTAACTACATACTATATGGTGGTGGACCACCAGGCTAACTACACCCTATGGTGGTGGACCACCAGGCTAACTACACCCTATGGTGGTGGACCACCAGGCTAACTACACCCTATGGTGGTGGACCACCAGGCTAACTACACCCTATGGTGGTGGACCACCAGGCTATTTACACACTATGGTGGTGGACCACCAGGCTAACTACACGCTATGGTGGTGGACCACCAGGCTAACTACACGCTATGGTGGTGGACCACCAGGCTAACTACACGCTATGGTGGTGGACAACCAGGCTAACTACACCTTATGGTGGTGGACCACCAGGCTAACTACACCCTATGGTGGTGGACTACCAGGCTAACTACACACTATGGTGGTGGACCACCAGGCTAACTACACCCTATGGTGGTGGACCACCAGTCTAACTACACCCTATAGTGGTGGACCACCAGGCTAACTACACACTATGATGGTGGACCACCAGGCTAACTACACACTATGGTGGTGGACCACCAGGCTAGCTACACCCTATGGTGGTGGACCACCAGGCTAACTACACCCTATGGTGGTGGACCACCAAGCTAACTACACTAGTTACACTGGGAGTAGCTACAACGCACAGGACCCCGGCTTGGGTCCAGGTCCACGTGTTGGTGACTTCTTCTTGGACGTAGAAAGTAGATCTTCAGGATAACAACAGCAACGCTGAACCTCGGTCCCCCTGGGGACCCGGCTTATATCCTCACTAGCAGGATCTCCCACCGACACGTGACCACCCCCAGCCCCCACTTGGGGCCCCTGTGTAGACTTTACCCGTCACGTACCTTCCAGGGTCAACCAGTGCCATGGCCTTCATTAACCCCATTCATGGCCGGCACCCTCACACCCCCTCCTATAGGGGACAGTACTGCACGCCGAGCGTGGTTCCACTCAGCGCTCTCTGTCAATGCTCACCGAGCCCCTCTAGGGCTGGTACTACACACAGCACTGCACGCCGTGCCTCGCTCGAGCCGGCATTAACCAGTGATAACACAATAAACAGTAGACAATACCTGTAATAACACAATAAACAGTACACCATACCTGCAATAAAACGATTAACGGTATACTGTACCTATAACAGAATAAACTGTATACCATACCTGAAATAATAAAATAAACGGCATACCATATCTGCAGCAACACATACATACATACACACACATATCATTTAAGTGAAATTTTAAAAGATGAAAACATGTAAGCACCTAATTAATATATTTTAAATAACATCTCCACCCCCACCTCTCCCAAATTGGATTTTGCAAGCTTTCATAAATGAGACATTCGTATTACTTGACATCCTTGTAGAGGCAGGCCAAGACAAAGGAAGCACGTTCTTGCCCGTGTTCTGTGGTGCAGCAATCAACTGATTGGTCCAATTTCCATTAAACATGTATACGAAGCAACCCTTCCCTAGCCTCGTTATTGGGCCGATGATGACAACAAAAATGAAAGTATAATATTGGCGACACAGAGAGAGAAAAAATATAAATGCACACATGCCACCGTTGCTATTAACGGTCAGGTTCCTATCAGGTATGGTATACAGTTTATTGTGTTATTATAGGTACAGTATACCGTTAATCGTTTGATTGCACAAGCTAATCACTCAGCCATTTCAATGCTAAATTCTATGCTAATTCCTTTGTCAAGGCGCTTTGTTTCTTCTCACACAGCTTAAAGGTCGCGATCTGAGCGTGGCTTTTTCACTCCAGCGCTGTCCTCCAGACAGTCTCGTCCCTTCACCTGATGAAGGCCGCTTGTGTTGTGGCCGAAACGTCGTGAGAATATTATTGTTATTTTATTTTATCAATTTATTATTTTATTCTCATTCTACGTGACTTTACCGAAAGAACCAAAGAAGGTTCCTATCATATTCTTAGTTTTTTCGGTAAAGTCACGTTGAAGAGAAACAACAAAATAACAAAATATATATAAAACAATAAAAAAAATTCTCACGACGTTTCGACCATAACTCAAACGGTCATCATCAGGTGTGTCGGTTTGCATAAATTTATTTTGAAAACGGCATATTTATTTATATATATAAAAATAACGTTTGCGTCACGCGCAACGATGGCAGTTTGCCAGGACTAGTCCATCTATTTTTTGAAAAGAGGAGGGGGGAGACGAAATTTGTTTTTATGTATGCTGTCTGAAAGGCACTGTAAGCGTGAACAATCAATCAAGAACTGAAATGATTTATCAAATCTTTCCAATGATTGCTAAGATAGAATCCATCTTCTCGGTTGAAATTGTCTCTGTGTTTGTATATGTGGATAGCCTCATGAACGAATCTCTCATGGAAGCCAGATGGCTTACAAAGAACCTCTGTCTTGGAAAAGTCAATGGCATGTGAGCCTACTGAATTAGAACAATGATCTGCTACGGCCGAGGTGTTGGTCCTACCGTGTTTAAGGTCTGCTTTATGTTCACGAATGCGGTCCGAGATATGGCGTTTGGTTTCTCCAATGTAACTACTACCACAGAGGCAACTTAGTTTGTAGACACCAGGGTATTGTATGTCCGGAATCACATCTTTTACAGACGGAACCAGATCACGGATTTTATGTAATGTGTTGGATGCTTATCTGAAACCGGATTCCCACCACCATCCATCACAGAAGAATTCTCTCATCAAGACTCTGTATCATAGAGCCCAATGCATATCCGACCAGGAACACATAAGCAGTGAACTCAAGCACGTACACCAAGCTCTTAGGGCTAATGGTTACTCCGACTATACAATCCGCAAAGCTATCACTCAAACCATGAAGAAGAACCCTCTTGAGGAGCCTTTCAAAACCATCACTTTACCCTACATTGCTGGGATCACAAAAAAGATCTCCAAAATCTTGAATAAACACAAGATCCAGGTCCGTTTCAACACATTACATAAAATCCGTGATCTGGTTCCGTCTGTAAAAGATGTGATTCCGGACATACAATACCCTGGTGTCTACAAACTAAGTTGCCTCTGTGGTAGTAGTTACATTGGAGAAACCAAACGCCATATCTCGGACCGCATTCGTGAACATAAAGCAGACCTTAAACACGGTAGGACCAACACCTCGGCCGTAGCAGATCATTGTTCTAATTCAGTAGGCTCACATGCCATTGACTTTTCCAAGACAGAGGTTCTTTGTAAGCCATCTGGCTTCCATGAGAGATTCGTTCATGAGGCTATCCACATATACAAACACAGAGACAATTTCAACCGAGAAGATGGATTCTATCTTAGCAATCATTGGAAAGATTTGATAAATCATTTCAGTTCTTGATTGATTGTTCACGCTTACAGTGCCTTTCAGACAGCATACATAAAAACAAATTTCGTCTCCCCCCTCCTCTTTTCAAAAAATAGATGGACTAGTCCTGGCAAACTGCCATCGTTGCGCGTGACGCAAACGTTATTTTTATATATATAAATAAATATGCCGTTTTCAAAATAAATTTATGCAAACCGACACACCTGATGATGACCGTTTGAGTTATGGTCGAAACGTCGTGAGAATTTTTTTTATTGTTTTATATATATTTTGTTATTTTGTTGTTTCTCTTCAACGTGACTTTACCGAAAAAACTAAGAATATGAATTACTGCAGTCACGAAAGCTTTAAATCAAAATTTAAGGTTCCTATCACTTTAAAATGTGAAATGCATTGATGTTTATCAGCACGCTCTTCCACGTCCCTAGCGAGCGGAAGGCGGTGGTACTGCTGCATGGTCCCCTTCGCTCTTAACCGCTGCTGCAGAGGTGCAGCTGCTGGTGCTGCACTGAGTGCAACTGTGCAGCGTAGCGATGACCAGCTGCATCACAGCCATCAGCACCGCGTGCACCGTTTATGTCATTGACCTCCGCGGGCCTTCGTAATGATGATGCATGGTTTACATATCATACGGGCAAAAAAAAGTGGATTTGCATTTTATTAAGGGTTTAACCCCTTCCGTGACATCTGTGAGATATATAATAAAAACATGAGGCTTTTCTCGAACTAAATGTATCTCAGTAAAAATTATGTCCGCGGGAATTTACTGTATATGCTTATTGTATATATAAAACCTTCGTATTTCCTACAGATGGTATTACTTTGTTGCATATATGTAACTGAGGCTATCACTCGTATCTAATATAAGTGGGTTAAATCTTCACATTTTAAAATCTCCTTTACATGTTGTTTGGGGAGTGTACCCGTCTATTAGTGTTAAAAGTTGTATTCTATAAAATAAACACTGGGTACTTTTATCTTATTGAAAGAGATCATGTAAACTTTGGGTTGAGATGGCTTTTTCAGAAAAAAAGAAGTTGGTCGTAGTGCCGAGTTAAAATCTATATATTAGTCATTGCTAGTAGTTGCATAAAACTAGGAAATAAGAGTCAACAAATGCTCCAGCTGACCAAATCACACTCAAATGTCCCTCCGTGAAATACATTCAATATGCCTGTCCACTTTGTCTGCACCAATCATGTCATCAACACCCAATGCTGCTTCTGCTGCATATCAATCTTTACAAATAGCAGTCGTTATATATATTTTACACAGTATAATAGCTGACACAGATAGAAATACATTCGCTCACGAAAACACAAAAAAACTAAAAAAATCATCCCCCCCGCCATTTAACCTTTCGGCTGATGGACTGATGGAACAATTGCTGCTAAAATGCACACCTCTTAAGGCCATCACACCCACACAAGGGGGATTTGGACACGGCCAGCAACTTGCTCAGCCACCTTTGTCTTCCTATTGCTGAAGTAAAAAAAAAATCACCAACGGATGATTTTAGGCTGAGACAAATGAGAGGCCTGGGCCTAAATGATATACTACCGGTGGCCCCAGGTACAGGTAACGTACCCAGGTCACTGTCAGCACCATACGCGCTATTCACCATGACCCCACTCGTCCCTCCACTACCCCTCGATACACACTTTAGAAAAAGATTCCCCGTGTAGCCTTTAACAGACTTAGGAAAAGTGCTGTTATCGAGCACCTATGGAGGCCGGCATGGCACACAAAGGGATGGGTGGCCAACACCACGTTCCGGCCGCCTTTGTCTCTCTAGTGGTGATGTTTACACACCACACGAGGTACTCATCTGAAGCTGAGTCGACCTAGGGGAAGTCCAGGATCAGTTTGGACAATCATAATTTGCGTTTGCCATTAGCGGGAACTGAACTTGGGTCACCGGGTTTATTGCGCAGCACGCTAACCACTGCGCCACCGCTCCCCCACCAACACACACTTATACACACTCTTGCAGACACACACACACACGTCTATGCATCCCTGCTTTCACAAAATGACAATCCTGCATTCACATGTTTACATGTGGGTAATTTCCAATTACACAAGTAAACTCAAGTTCACGCTTACACACATTCATACATCAATGTGTGTGTACGAACACGTACAAAGATATCTACACAACTGCAGACATGCTGACCTATTACAATATGCAGCGGTGCATGCTTTCACACATTCAGTCACCCTTTCTGAAATTTGTACACACACACGATTACTACAAAGATGCTTCTTATAGCTCGCAGAAAGTTTTGTTCGTGAGCAGCTATTAGGACAACCTCAACACACAAGAGGTCAGCATTATACCCAGCCACCTTCACCATCAACAGTTTTAGGCTGAGTTAATCTAGGTGAGGCACTAATCGGATTCCAATACCATATTTGAGGCAAGGCTAGGACACGATCCCATGTGTCCGGGTTTATAATGCAGCAACGCATACAACAAAGCCGACATTTATCCGACATTAACACATGTACTCGTGCTCACAATGAGAGACACATTCTCACACGTTCACACATTAACAAAAATGCATGGGCTGCCAGGACAAGTGCTGTTAAGGACAGAGCACCTGTTAGCGAGTAACCCCCCCCCATCACGCACACAAAGCAATCATGATACACTCGTTAACACTCATTCACACAATCGCACACTATACGACGCCTTATTAAATTAATGCAATAAGTACAATTGCGCTGATACTCAACCACAGATTCCCCCAAACACACGACATTTTTTTTACTGTGCCCTTTCCATGCTTAAAATCAGAGGACATGCACACAACGACCAACTGCACCGTCTCATCACCAATACGTGACTAGGAACACCTTTACACATATACATGTACGCAGCTTTACACGGACACATCTGACTCACAATGTACTCTATCTGCTCCCATGTTCACTCTTCAAAAATAAGTATTTACTTATCTATAACAGGCTTTTTCGTAATATCGAAACGGGATAATTTCTCCAACACTCTGGCTGTCGCCTGGTGATGCTGGGAGTAATTCGCAGCGAAATGTTGTGCTCGAATTGTAGATGTGGATTTACTCTCAAACACACCGGTGTGCGGAACTAGTAAGGAATTGGCATGTTTTTTTTACGTGATAATCCTTACTAATTGGCTGTGTCGGGTGGTGGCGGGTTTAATGACACATTTATATTTACGTGATCCAACCAAAAAAACCCTAGATTATGGATACTGGTCTTAAAAGCCTGCACGTTAAATTGCATTTAATTAGACCAATTTAGGCAAACGAGACAAAGATCCCCCATATAGCCTTGAACAGACTGTTGGGGCAAGTGCTGTCTTAAAAGCCTGCACGTTAAATTGCATTTACTTAGACCAATTTAGGCAAACGAGACAAAGATCCCCCGTATAGCCTTGAACAAACTGTTGGGGCAAGTGCTGTTAGCGAGCACCTATGAAGGCCAGCACGGGACATGAGTGGTGGATGGGTTGCCAACACCACATCCGGCCTGCGCCTGTGCACAGCCACATTGGCACTGTGCACTGGGCTGATGAAGCCCTCTTGACCTGGTGCCACGTCAGTTTGTGAGCCACGTGCTCAATAAACGTACAGTGTTCTCAAGAAAGGCAAAACTGCCATAAATACAATGGTGCCAAGTCAGGAGCGAGGGGGAGCAGACGTGCATGTAGATTAGAATAAACCACTGACTGAGGGCCACGTATGATGAGAGGTTTCTCCGGGTTGTGCAAAAGTTGCCAAATCCTTGCAGGTTGAAGTGAATAAAATAAATCAAAAATATGTATTCAATTATTTTTACAAGGTAAGGCCCACTGAGTGTTCTTTTTCAGAAGCGACCTGGCCACAAATGAGAGCTCAACGAAGTGGCTTATCGCGTGGAAATTTATAGCAGCCAAATAACTCTAGCGCATGTTTCTAAATGTGGAGAAAAAAAGGGAGTACCCAGAGAAAAAAAAGACACGCCCACGGGGAGAGACACGCAAAGTCCAAATATACAGGCATCGGTGTTGGGATCAAACCCACGACCTCATGTATACCAGGTGAGGTAGTTAATATCGCCACCTGCAAACAGGACATGGGCTACACGTTTGTAACCTCTGCCTTAACACGTGCAACAAACATCACATACACCGCCACGGGAAACCGGTTCAGTTTTATCGAGTCATTCTCGCATGAGGCGAGAATGACTCTCTTGATAAAACTTCTGATGCGTGATCTGAAGGCCATGAGTTCAACATCCCCAGTCAGACATCAACGAAGCCAATCGTAACTGGGGAAAATAACTACGAAATTGTGGAATTCAAGAATAGATGTTGGATAGAAAAACTTGCCTTTACTAAATATCTCGCCATGGTGGTGAAATGTTAACTACCTCACCATATATACAGGATGTCGTGGGTTCGATCCCGACCCTGATCCCTGTATATTTGGAGTTTGCATGTCTCTCTCTCCATGGCAGTGTAAATTTTTCTCGGGGCCCTCCTGTTTTTCCTTCCAGATTTAGAAACATGCATTTAGAGTATGTGGCTGCTATTCATTTCCACATAAGCCACTTCTTTGAGCTATCATTTGTGGCCAGGTCGCTTCTAAAAAAAGAGTTATGTAGCTTAGTGGGCCTTACCTGGTAAAAGAAAACATAGTTTACATATGTTTAAGTAATCTAAGATACTGCCTCAGCAGAGTCAATGAATATGAACAGTGTCCCCCACTCGTCTAAGGGAGCTATTTGGTTTTGGGAGAAAAATATAATCAGTTTGTTTGTGTTTTACTAATTACTTTACATAAATCTTTCTTCAAATTATTTTCATTTTCTATGGAAGGAATTTGAATTGTTTTAAAGAATATAAGCGTTAATTAATTCGTGAATAGCAGCTTGGAGATTATAATCTCAGAGCCGCCACAATAAATTCTGCTCGTCGTTTTCTGCATGCCAGTTTTTTTTACAGCCCTCCGACATTCCACTGCAAGAAGGCCTCTTCAGCAGGTCGTGTCGCTTATAGGGGTTGGTTGATCATACGTCACCATGCTGAAGCTGGGGGGAGGGTTACAGAACCAATTCAGATTTCCCTCTCCACCGATGTTAGCAGTGGCCAGGAAGTTGCCAAACATTGAACACGGGTTCATAGGACTCCCACCCCTGGCATAGAGTTACTGTATACACCAAATATGATTGTATTTATACGACAGTCACTTTAAGATGGGGTGCCATGGTGGCGAGATGTTACCTACCTCGCCTAGTATGCAGGAGGTTGTGGGTTCCATCCCGACCTGATACCTGTATATTTGGAATTTGAATGTTCTCCCCATGGTCGCATGGATTTTTTTTCGGGTCCTCCGATTTTTCGCTCCACAATTAGTAACATGCGTTTTGAGTATTTGGCTGCTATAAATTTCCACATAAGCCACTTCTTTGAGCTATCATTTGTGGCCAGGTCGCTTAATGGGCCTTACCTGGTAAAATAAAAATGGTTTGTTTTAATAGATGTTTTCAATTACTCTTAATTACAGTCTGAAAATCGATAACGAATTTAGACACGTATTTTTAACTCTCCATTTCCCTTAATATATTGCAGATTTAAGGCTGCTTTACAGTGGAAAACTTCTAAGAAAAACTCATAATAATTAGGAAAAACGATTACTGAAACAAATGTATAACAGATGAATACATTTTAATTAGTAATATCGTATAGTATAGAATTATCAACATCCACTGTTATATAAGCATAACTCACATCGCATTATAATTATCACTGTAATGAGCAGTGCAATATAGACATGGCATGGCAAGAGGTCAGCAGAAGCCACTTGCCACCCAGACGCGTGCAGCAGGTGTAGCCCTGACAATCAGAGACCTTGCCACCCAGACACGTGTGGCAGGTGTAGCCCTGACAATCGGAGATCTTGCCACCCAGACACGTGCAGCAGGTGTAGCCCTGACAGAGATGGGAAAGTGGCAATCGCTGCTGGAATTTTCAAAACGCTCAATTGACAACTACACGGCTACAGCGGAACTGCAATCATTTAGAGACGTAAGGGTGCAATTACGTGCTAAAACATTCATTTGAAAAACAAATCTCTTCATAAGTGGCTTCGTCTATTAATATTGCAAAATCAGATGGGGCTTAATACATTAATACGTTTTAAGTTTATGAATTAAATAATTTAATCGGTGCCTCCTTCAACATTCGAGTTATCAAAATTGCACAGGGTATTGTTTGCACAGTACAATGAGAATACGTTTAATATTATAAAACGTAAATCATAAACGCTGCGGCAATGCAGTGTGCTACGAGACAGAGCACTTGCCTGAAATGTGACCTATGAAATATTTCATTCCTTTTAAGACCACGGAGGTATTGACGGGTGTGTAGAAAGACAACACTTAAAATATAGTTTCTGCTGACAAACAAAATAAAAAATACACCGTGTACATACGATGCGCTACATAATCTATTATTGAATTGCAATAATTACATGACTTCAATAAGGCTGATAGTTTTGTCAAACATTGCTTATATCTTGATTTAAAGCTTTCGTGACTGCAGTAATTCATATTCTTAGTTTTTTCGGTAAAGTCACGTTGAAGAGAAACAACAAATTAATAAAATATATATAAAACAATAAAAATTATCACGACGTTTCGACCATAACTCAAACGGTCATCTTCAGGTGTGTTGGTTTGAAGATGACCGTTTGAGTTATGGTCGAAACGTCGTGAGAATTTTTATTGTTTTATATATATTTTATTAATTTGTTGTTTCTCTTCAACGTGACTTTACCGAAAAAACTAAGAATATTGCTTATATCATTTTGAAAGTACAAGAGTGAAGCAAACACTTGGAAAACGTCATAATTGATTAACTTCTGAATGTACCTTGAAGTACCATGAACATGAGCTTTAACTGGTCACAACGTGGAACTTCCCGTGGCACCTCGTTACATTGGGGCTGAAGTGTGAGGATATAAAGTGAGACTCCAGGCCTTCAGGGCGCGCCACAGTCCACCATCTTCCAATTCAAGTACTCAACACACACGCATGCATAATCCTGCAAGTGAATTGTTGAAGACTGGTGGGCCATGATAACACAGTCCCTGATCACTAACAGCACTCGCACCTCACAACAATATCACCCTTGAAGAAATAAATTTCAAATATGAAACCACTGAGATGCGACTGACCTGGTTCCCCTACCAGACTGTGTGGGAGGCTTCGCCGATCGGACTCTCACTGCCCACTGATGCGTGCAGGTAAGCCACAGCTGCAAGCACAATTACCATCGTTTTGACACATCTTTAATTAGTGTTCTTTGTTCACACATGAACAACTATGATTATGTCCACAGCTGCGCGACCAAATAAAAAGTCATTAATGCGTAATAAAGCTGTGACCCGGTCAGACACAGCCACATCATGTGGCCAGCTTGCAAGGACATTTATAAACGCTAACCACAAACCAACATTAACCCCTCAAATTCCAATTACCCAGTGGGAGGAATAGTCAAGTCTCATCCTATTTTCTGTTCATCATCAACCGTGGTTGATCCACTACTGGACAAAGACCTCGTCAACCGGCCACCATTTTTCACGGTCCCAAAATGTAACACAGAAGCACTTGCACACCACTTGATTTCAATGCTGCATCTCCTAGCTGTACGTCCTCTTGGATGCTTTCCATGACTGTTATTAAATTATAAATTAAATGTATGGAATTAACATGCACGATGGAAGTTGTAGATACACGCCAGTGGTTATAAACACTTGACACTTGACAGCTAGTGCAGTGTATATTTCGAGTGTGTTTCAATTAAGACATCAGGCTGCTGGAGCATGGGGTAGTGGATTAAGAGATTAATGTATTAATCAATATGAAGTTGTCATGCATGATATTAACTTTGGAGGAGAGGTGGCAGTGCTTACCATACCGCGCTATGAAATCGGCGGCCTGAGTTTGATACCTGGCTAAGGTTAACAATGGCGAGTGATATCTCAGTGAAAAAGACTTAAATGTCTGAATGAATTTCTATTCTCATTGTTGATTGATAAAAAGTTTACGCGCATGAAAATCACGAGCAGCAACTGTGAGAAAGGGGTAAGGCAACATATAGGTAGTCCTGTATTAACTTATAATATAGGTTTTCATAGCCAAGACAATGATCCATGTGTTTTGGGGTTAAGCCACATGGTAATTTAATGACAAAATGACAATTACAGGAATTTTGGCATCAAACTAGTCCTGTATTATATTAACCTCTCAAAATCAAAGTTAAGTTACTTAAAATGAGGAAATGATCATGTCATTGGTTTGTGGTCAAGCAGGAAACACACGGAGATTTTGTAACAAAGCCTTCAACCCTAGCAGTGTTGGGGAACTCCTTTTATCCGATACACGATGACCCACGACTCATCTTAGCCACGCGATCTAACCTAAAACACCTGTAATTATGGATGTGTCTTTAAACCCCCCACCAACCGACACTGCCAATTAGTAAGGTTTGTCACGTAAACAAAACATGGCAACTCGTAACTAGTTCAGCACACCGTTGTGTTGGAGAGTAACTCGAATTGTAAATGTTGTGGGTTTCCTCTCCAACACACCGGTGTGCTGATCTAGTAACGAATTGCCATGTTTTGTTTACGTGAGAAACCTTACTAATTGGCTGTGTCGGGTGGTGGCGGGTTTAACGACACTTATATTTTTGCGATCTAACCCAAAAAACATTTATTATGGATTCCAAGTACAGTCCTGAATATACAACTTGGGCAAGTGCCCTTAGCTGTGAAGGCCGGTACGGCACACGAAGCGTGAGTGGTCAACACCACACCCGGCCACTCATGTCTCCCTAGTGCTGATGTTTTACACATCACACTAGGTATTCATTCAGGGCTGAGTCAACCTAGGGGAGCGCCCAGGACCGGTTCATATATTCTCTACTGATGTTGGCCACGAGCACGAATCGAACTTGGATCGCCGGGTTCCTAACGTAGTGACGCTATCCACAAAGTGACATCACACAAACGCGCGCACACACCCCCACACACTTAAGCATTCAGTTTCACTCATTATTTCCACTAACACATTCCTGCGGAGGGGGCTGGTAGGAACGTTGGTTGCTCGGTCAGTGGCCAGGGTCAACGGCGGCGTGGTCTATTCCGCAAATATGCCCGACTGTGAGGGCAGGCACAAGCTGGCGTGAGTAGGTTAAATGTTGAGTTGTATAAGGGCACCACGGGGTGACCAGCCCCTCCCCACCCAGCCCCACCCCTCCCACCCCCCACCCTCCCCACCCAGCCCCTCCCCACCCTCCCCTCCCTACCCTCCCCTCTCCACCCAGCCCCACCCCTCCCATTTTTTATATCCGAATGTCCGGATACACGTGGACAGACATCCACAGACATACACAATGAATCCCCTGCCTCCTGTGAGAATTAATCCCGGTTGGGCTTCCAGTCCACTACGTTTCCTACCAGTAATGCCCCCTAGGAGCGCAATTGTTATATATCCGGGTGTCCGGATACACGTGGACAGACATCCACAGACATACACAATTAATCCCCTGCCTCCTGTGAGAATTAACCCCGGTTGGGCTTCCAGTCCACTACGTTTCCTACCAGTAATGCCCACTAGGAGCGCATTTGTTATATATCCGGGTGTCCGGATACACGTGGACAGACATCCACAGACATACACAATTAATCTCCTGCCTCCTGTGAATTAATCCCGGTTGGGCTTCCAGTCCATATAAGGGAACCACGGGGTGACCAGCCCCTCCCCACCCAGCCCCACCCCACCCCTCCCACCCCCCACCCTCCCCACCCACCCCCTCCCCACCCTCCCCACCCAGCCCCTCCCCACCCAGCTCCTCCCTACCCTCCCCTCTCCACCCAGCCCCACCCCTCCTACGTGGACAGACATACACAATTAATCCCCTGCCTCCTGTGAATTAATCCCGGTTGGGCTTCCAGTCCACTACGTTTCCTACCAGTATAAATGCACATATAATAACCACACATACCAAATTACCTAAAAACAAAGACCTCTTATATAGCTTGGTTAGTGCCATTAGTGAGCACCTATTTATCGCACGCATCTATACTCATGTGCACACAGCTTGAATTATTTTGGCTATAAAAGCAAGCAGAGATATACTTGCTTTCCCATTGTGGGTCTTGATATCCTGATCCCCATAAGTTGTCTGGACAAAGAATTCAGACACCCTCCAAACCATTTCCATGCATTTACAAAACAAGCTTTTAAACGCTTGTAATTTTACTCTATAAAATACACTTTTATTTTGGCAGGTAACGCCCACTGAGCTACATAGCTCTTTTTCAGAAGCCACCATGGCCATAAATGATAGCTCAACAAAGTGGCTTATGTGGAAATTTATAGCAGCCAAATACTCAAAAGGCATGTTACTAATTGTGGAGCGAAAAATCGGGGGACCCGAAGAAAAATCCACACGACCATGGGGAGAACATCCAAACTCCAAATATACAGGTATCAGGGTCGTGATTCAATGCACGCTCTCCTCCATACCAGGCGAGGAAGATCACATCTCGCCAGCGCGAGTTACCGTATTTTTTACCGTATTTTCACGCATATAACCTGAGGGGTATACCACTTTTTACAAACAAAACAAGACCCTGCGGGGTATATGGAGGTGCGGGCTATCCCAAAAATATTTTATACGTGACATGTCATAACTCGCTAAATTTTTTAATGGTAGGACTATCCAATATGCAACACTGACCTATGACTAAAGCACTGCTGAATAAACCACGAACACTAAAATTGCACATGTTATCACGTTTTAAATTATTCGAATTGTTTATACAATGAAACAACAATGTTTGAAGTGGGCGCACTTTGTTTACTGTAATACTTTCCAGTGGCTGTAGGGGGGTGCGAGAGTTTCAGCTGAGGCTATGGATTGCACAATGGGAAGGGCCTTAACAAGCGTCTACCAGACGCGGAATCATAATTGCCGAGTCCCTTAGGCCGCTGCTATTGGCTGAGCACTATACAGTCGCGACCATGAGCTTTGTTTCAAACTTCCAATGGCTTTGTTACCAGGAGGCAATGGCGTTACTGTAGTGCCGCTATTGTCTGCGCAGTGCACAATCTACCAGTGCTAAAACTGTACAGGGGTAACTACCCGTCCAGTAGCTGTAATATGATGTCGAATGCTGGTAAGCCTAACAGTACGCTTACTTACGGTACTTATCTACCAGTTATGTGTTACTTATTTATTGGATATTTACTTTTGTTACTTATTTACTGTTGTAAGTTCACTCGTTTACAGTTAGTTTGTTTTCTTTGTGCACGTTATGATTTTAATGTTAACAATTGATAGTGGAATGTATTACAAATATAAACTTTGTATTAATATTATGGAATTAAGCTGCGGTAACGACGTTAAAGATATGAATGCATGCGGGGTATATGGAGGTGCGGGCTATCTGAAATTTGTTTTACACAAAATGCCATTTTTGCGGGGTATATGCATCTGCGGGTTATATGCGTATGCGGGCAATATGCGGGAAAATAGGGTATATTCGTTGACTGCAAATGGCACTGACACATTTCGCATGTATTGTATACACTTACACATTCAAGCAAATGAATACACACCCCAACAAAAGCATCCGCACGTTAAAACACACACACATTCAAGTACTCGCTCGTATACGCATGCAATTCAGATATAGAAGAGACAACGTTATAAAAATCCTCCATTAAGTGACAAAAACTGTTTTGGGAAAATGTAATTACCCAACATCTATTTACTGGCAATGCATGCACAGCCAGTATCGCTACCGTAGCCCTACAGACTGCCAGGGATAGTGCTCTTAGCAACGTCCGGCCCGCGGGCCGTATAAGGCACGCGATATCATTTGGTGTGGCCCTGCCAAGGCAATCGCTGGCGAGACTCGAAATTCAATAACTCTAGGAGCAAACCTGGAAAAGCAGTTGCGAGTAGCAACATCATCAATACCAGCTAACATCACACGCCTCACGAAAGAGAAGCAGTTCCAGCCATCACAGAAAAAAGGTTCCCCACCCCTGCTATAAAGTGTGGCACACCCCACAAAGGGTTGGCGTGGCTAGGCACCGCTCCGAGCTGCTTGTCTTTCCATTGCTGACATTTGCATGTGATATCGGCTCTCCAATGTGTTGCAGGTTGTGCCCGTGGTGTTTGTTCGGCAGTCTCCAATGTTTTGCTCCATGTGCGCTGGGAGCTTCTTCGAGGAACTAAACTGGAACGTTTGGCGTTGTGCTATACAGCCCGCAGTAACCATCGCAAAAGCTCATCGGAGAGTTATGCAGAACCGCAAAAGTCTACGAAGTGGCGCACTGGCGACTGGTTTCGTCTGCATCTAGGGGAGATCAGCTCGACATTTGCATCTCTGTTGCTACTGATGTTGTGAGTGGACAAGAATGGAACCGGAGCAGTCAGGAGTGCGATACGGTGCACCAAGCACATTACGAATACATCCCACGCACAGAGACAAATATCCTAAATCCAATTTGATAGACTGAAGACAAATGCTTCTAAGAGCGCACCTATTACGTTTAGCGGGTCGTGTAGCCTGCACCAACATCTGGCCAGTCTTTATCTTCATACCTGGCACAGGCATATTTAAGACTAAGTCAACCTAGGGGAGGCCCAAAAAAGGTTCAGATACCGTTTAACTACTGACGTTATATGTGGCAGGGAATCAAACCCAGGTTTCCCGGATGGTAGTATCGTGCACAAGCAACTGTTTCACCACTTTCAACAAAAAGACAAGGACCCTCCATGTAGCCTACAGAGGCTAGTAGAGCAGGTTATTTTAGGGAACACCTATTAAATGTGGCATGGCACACAAAAAAGGATAGTGTGGTTCGCACCAGGCCCAAGCCATCTGTCTCATCACTGCTGATGTTTTCACACTGCAGCAGGTACTCGTTTAAGGCTGCGTCGACCTTGAGGAGGCCCAGAACGAGTTTAGAAAATCACCATTAATGATTGGCCGTGTGCCAGGAATTGAACTCGGGGGGGCCATCGGGTTTGCGGCACAGCGCCACTAACCACTGCGCCACCGCTCCCGACACGCACACGTACAGACACACGCTTTTCTTGCGGCCTGCTGTGAGCCACGGAGCTGTGTAAGATTCATTGCCAGACAGTCGTGTTGGGAGCTATGGTGCGACGGTGACAGGCAGACGTGAGGGGAGGCTCAGATGCCTCATTACGTGGCCGCAATGGCTGCCAGGCAGTGGTACTGCTCCATGCCTCTCGTTTTGTTCCTTCTCCCTTGCACTGATTTTTTTGCACCTCACATTTGTACACCAAGACAGAGAGAATCACTGTTACATAACGATGAAGCCAGTTTTAACCCACAATACTTGTATACAGAAATGTAAATTTTCCAATTTATCACCGTCAATTAATGCCACAACAAAGCCTCGATTTGGCCGACTAAATTTCAGCACTCATTATTTTCACTCAAATGAATTACCCACATGCCCTTTAAAACGCATGACAACATTTTGTGTGGAGAACATTTGTTAAAATTGCTCACTGTGCGCGGTGGACATTTTGAGCGTGTTAATTCGTAATGGCACTGCTATTACAGCATTGTTATTTTTCATTACTTGTACCCACCAGACAGTATTTGCGGAACACAGTCGCATTCATCTGCACGCAACAGTCTTCATCTCACGGGCGCAATCCAACGTATTTTAATTTAGCCACGAACAATGCCGCTTCATTTCAAATAGGCATACGTACAGTATTCATAAAGGTGCCATGATACGTGTACGTTCAGCATTAACCGAGATATTTACTTTACTCCCTTATTAAAAAAAAACTCTCAAATTTCGGTGACCGTGTCACTTTAGCTTCTTCCCCACACCGTTCACGTCCCGCTAGTTGGCACGTAGCGTGCATGTTCATTCAGTCAAGAAGGATGGGGGCTTCATTGTGAGCGCCGCAGACGGAATTAATGAACCATTAATCCGACCGATTCATCAGGCTGATGACCTGATGGGGTTAATTAAAGAAAGACAATTATTTCTGTTAGGCACACAACAGCGTCCGCTTTTTTTGTCGTGTTTGTGTTCTCGGGCTGGTTTTACTGCCCACACAAAACGCTCCATTGCAGATACAGCAATATCACTTCCCCCGAAAGGTTGCATGAAAAAAAAAAGCATTTCAACTTTGTTCAGACAAGGTGAAATATGGAAATCTCTACAACGTGCCGTTTAAAACATTCATAAGGCGCGGTATGGCTGTGTAGCATGTTTATACAGTGTCTGAATTAATGAGAAATGGCCAGAGTGCTCAGAGGCATGCACAGATTGTATGATGAGATCGAGAGATCTTAAAACCGCTCACAACTGCTAATGTATTTCCTGCCCAAGCACAACGCATAAATGGCGCCTGCACTGTAATGCTGACGTGCAATGGGCGCGTTATAGTCTGGACACAACGGTGCGTTTGTAATTCGTACGACGGTTGTAGTCGCACGCTTTCACCTGGCAGCAATGCTACAGCGACTGCTACTAAGAATCTGCACACACTTAATTCAACATATTTGCGCACGCAAATGCAAGTAAATTCGTTAGGTCATGCGTAGATAGGAAAATAAAACTGTGCATTAAAAAATGTGTTCAATTGACAATTATTTTTCTGCAAAGTGCAACGAAAGAGCTGACAATTCATGGCTAGAGACCTTGCTAAGGATAAAAAATAGTCTACTTGGAACAAACACAGAATCCTCGAGCAAAAAGTGTCCTGTTAATATTCACATCCTACATGTCTCATGAACGCTGCGCATCCTGCATCACCTACATTATACACACCATGCAAACTCGCAGCCAGACTTAATTAATCTGTCTTATGCAGATGTAAGAACACAACTGTAAATGCTCTGGCACACACTGTCTCACTTAAGTCCTAGTTAAAACGTGACAGCATAAATGTACGCACTGATTTTTACACGGACAAGTAAAATCACGCATATATACCAGTTAAAGGAGTTTGTAATACATGAAGTAATAGACAGCCAGCCAGACGTCGCCTGAATAATAATGAACGTATCAGCAAGGTAAAACAAATAATAATGTATTATATTTGATGTATCATATTTGATGTATTTCTACCTTCTCATCTCTATTTCAACGTACTACATGACAGGTCTTGGGGCCACTAAATAAATGAAAGACAAATAACTGACAACACAGTCTTTTTATTCTCATTCACTTGGATTATATTGTCCCTTTTTAGGTAAACTATTGACATCGTGAATCTAAATCTCCTTGCAAAAACCCCCCAAAAAGTGCGCACAGCATGGAAAACAAATCCTCCATTTACGAGCATTTAGGCCAAATCGGCATCGCAAAGACCTACAAGTGCAACACAGGAACACAACACCTTGAGCGTGAAATGTTTTAAAGTGCTATCGTGGCCACGCATGCGCACAGCTAAAGCCGTTGCCTGATTTTTTTTTTTACACGTTGCCCTGACATTTCAGCAGAGCACCCACCGAGGGCGGTTACGCAGCGCGCACGATCGCAGGCGCAATGCGGCAAATCGCAAAAAAAATTAGGACGGGTGAGAGTGCGGAAAAGAGAAGACGGAAAGAATCCCTCCCGGAGACTTAAACGGCCCCGCTTTCGTAATTCTACATCGGAGCACAGCGCGCGCGACCAAAATATAAAGGAAAGCATTCAAACACCTGGATTTCCCATTCTCTCGCTCACTTTTACACAGCGGGACGTCGGGTCCCCCGTGATCAACGCTGGGGAGCGGAGAGCTGCCTCTACCCGGACACCGAGCAGGCCGCGTTCACCAACCAGGCCTGCCGATACCAGCAGCCCTTAGCAGCAGCAGCAGAGGCTGAGCACTGTGGGTAGATTTGCCACCCCCCCCCCCCCCCCCCGCTTAATTAGCTGTAATCCAATTTTCGATCGCTAATTCCTCCGTGATTTAATGTCTTCTCCTTTCATCCGCAAAATGTTGTGCAGCTGCTATAATTATTGCCTTCTAATAGTTGGAGAAGAGGCCCATTCCGGCACGCGCATATGCACGAACATCACGATATTTTCCAAACGGTGCACAAATACTCCCATACGTTGGCGTGGTCAACTCTGTAATCCTTCGGTCGCCTTGCCAGAAGTGTAGCCATGTTGGATCCACGCGGTGCGCACAGTTCCAATGGAGATTTTTATAAAAACGGTCGATATTGCGGTTGTATTCCCAAATAATTCCAGAGCTGCGGCTTCAAACCAACATCCGAGCGCTTTCTCTTTTCTACAGCTGGCGTGGATGCGCTGCCAACACGCTCTCCAATTGTTTTCTCCGCGAGGGCACCCAGCGCACAGAAAACGCGCCGCCCGCGCGCCCGCCCGCCCTTGCCCGCCATTACGGGTGGGCATTGCTTTTCCGCAGTTTTCCTTCGTTGTCTTTTCTGGGCGTATTCCATCTTCGTTTATGCCATCCACGGTGGGGCCGGTGCCATCTCCGCGAAGAAAATCTCACTTTTTTTTTACACCTCTTTTCGCTCGTGCCCAACCGCCGAACATTGTACCTACGCGGAGCGATCGTGACTGGTATCCGAAAGCGCGATCGCAATGGCGCTCGCCGCTGCCGCCGCCGCCGCCACCGCCGTCACCGTCACCGCCGTCGCTTGGCATGCCCCCGTGTCTTTGTCGGGGCGTCCCCGGCACCAGACAAAGACGGCGGGCGAGAACGATGCCAGGCTGTTGTCCGTGTCGCCAGTCCTGGGAGGGGTAAGGGGCGAGGGGGGGGGTTGGGGGTGGCGGCAATACAGTGGGCAGCGGCGAACCGGGCTGAAAAGAGACGCGCAAACAAGGCGAAGTGAGAAATCCGCCGTTCAACCGCGATCAGTTGTGAGCGCGGTGGCACAGGCTGGCACACCGCAGAGACGCCACCCTTTTATACCGCCCCGCCGCATCGCGCAACTGCGAATACAGGAAGAGGGTCCGCCCGACGCACCAGAAGGCTGCGGGCATCGCAAATCCAGATTCGCTCGGGGGGGCAGGATCGGTGCCAACGGGGGTTTTTTTCTTTATCGTTTGCCCCCCTCCCTCCGCTCTATCCCGGAGCGCCAAATGGCACTGCCAGCCGCTTTACGCGCCTCCACCTGGCGGGCGCAAAACAAAAAAAGCAAAACGGCGCAACGCTCTAAACAAGGTTCGTTACGCAAACGAAGCAACTCGGAAGCGGGCGCGGGAAGGCTGCGTTTTTCACAGCGCGGGCCGGCAACGGCGGTCTCGCGTGCCCGCGTACGTGGCGCTTTCCTACAGTGTAGCGATTTCGCCAAAGCAAGCGGGCGGGCGGGCGCTGTGACACTCGGCGGCGAGCCAGTGACAGCTGTTCCTGGCCCCGGCGCGCAAGAATCCAAGGCGAGCCGAGCGAAAAAGAAAGAGACGCCCCAAGCCATTCCTGCTTCTTTCTGTCGTCGCCCTCCCTCTCGCCGTTTCGGATGGCACGGTGCCAGCGTGTGCCCCCTCTGCTCCCGGCCTGCTGCACTGACTGCTAATTAACAAGCAAGCTAATTGTTCTCCCAGGCGCCGTGAGCAGGAGCACGTTGGCCGATGTTCCCAGAGGGTACGGAGCGCATTCGCGGCGGCAGGCAACGAGAGAATCCTTGGCAGTGAGTTTTTTAAAAGAGCAGGCTGCAGTGATAGAGTCTCACATATACATGGAACGCACATGCATACGCACGCGCACACGCACGCCCGCTTTTCGGCCTCGTGACCGACTCTGACGTCATTCTCATATTTCTTTTTTTTTGTTGCAAATAATCAATGAATTTTTTTATACGCTAAATTGTTTGCAACGTTGTCTCCGAACTCGGGACGTCAAACGAACGAAATCGGTCGCTAATTATGCAACGGGCTGTAATGGAATGTTTGCATGGCTTCAAGCGCGGCTATTTATTTCGTATCGGGGAAAACGGTACATCCAAGCTCGCCGCGAAAGAAAGGCAGGTCGTCTATTTTGTGGCCGAAAACGGCCAAGCGAAATGCAATGGGCGCGATGCCATATAAGCATTTGAAAAGTTTTTCTCCGTCAATGTGCTTAATTAAATTAGTTTACATTTCGAGGTGTGCCCAATCCTCATATTTCAGCTTTGTTCGAGTTGTCATTCGTTGCTCGCTCGGATCGCACTTAAGAAAGTTCCACTGTGCTGTGGGAAAAAGTAACTTTAAATGTGCCCATAAAAGTTTACTGAACTTTAAACAGAGGGTCTTTTGCATAATAAATAGGCCCTGCTTAGTATGCATAGGCTGATTGCGCATTGTACTGAGTGTGGATAAAGGGATGTCGGGCTCCCACAGACGGTAAAAGAGACAAGCAGACACGCACAACAGCACCACATTGATATACAGCCCTTATAACGTCTGGACAACAGTCTGGATGGCAAATAATTTCAACAAAATGTGTTCAACAGGTTGCAGGTACATATATGCCTTCCCACTGCATAGAGAACACAATCTAAGTGTTTTTTTTTAGCTTGTGCATGAGAAATAATGGGAACTGCTAAAAATTTTTACCAAATCATTATCATCATCACAAACCAATTTGTAGCTCATTCCTGTATATAGTTTAACATGAATAATGCTCAGGGGCGTTTGTAGTAATTGTGGTTTCTGGCTTGATGCACATGGCACACGCTGCGTGCGATGTCCAAAGAGACCTAATTCATTTGTGGTTTAATTGGACTATTTATGCACTGCCAAGTTGATACCTCTAATTGGGAATATATTTCATCTATAATAATTTTAATTGATATTGCAAGTCCCAGCTTGCCCAGGTGTTCCCATAAAGAAGCACATCCATTTAAATGGTATTCGTAGTATTTTCATTTGGGTTAAATCGATATTTGGAGAAAAACTCTGAATTTTATGAGAAATGTAAATACATTACCAGTTAAAATATGAACTATTTATGAAGAGTTTTTGGTAAAAATGTCATTTATTTTAATTTATGAAATAATTCTTGTCAATTACAAACTATCCCATTATTCAATATTTGTTCAACTGTTTTACATTAACATATTTATACTAGCTTTTTTGCCCGGCCAAGGACGGGTGTATATTGCAGTAAATCTGAAATATTCAATAGAAAAATTGTTCAGCTCATGATTATTAATGAGGGGGGGGTTGCCCCATGTGGAGTGACGTCACCCGCTAATGGTTATTGGGGAGGGGTGCGGCAAGTGGAGTGACGTCACCCGCTCATGGTTATTGGGGAGGGATGCGGCAAGTGGAGTGACGTCACCCGCTCATGGTTATTAATGAGGGGAGGGGTGCGGCATGTGGAGTGCGCGACCTTCTTGTGCGTTAGTGTAAATTTCCACGCGGGCATGAATATTAATGAAGGGGGGGGGGGGGGGGGACTTCTTTTGCAGTGACGTCACGTGCGGATGTAGCACTGTGCTGCGTAGATTTATTTTTTACCGTCACTTTCTGTAAAGAAACGATTTTGCATAATACATTATTTAACTCAGCTCGACCTTCCTCTGCATTCGTGTCAAAATCCACCCACTCATGAATATTAATGAGGGGGGGTGGGCCTCGTGTGGAGTGACGTCACGCACGGGACGGACAGACATTTCTGGGTGATTATAGTAAGTTATGACAAAAGCAACTTTCAAAGATACAATCAATAGAAATATAATAAATTTATAACTTCAGAACTATTATTGTTTCCTCTAAGCTGAAGTGTTTTTGACTAGTTTTAATGTGTAATACATTATTTCCATCCCAATGTCGTTTCCATCATAGGGTTGGCTAACCATAGCTCATCACACTGGTCAGTGCGGGTTGGTGATAGAAGAGGATCAAACATGCTTTAGATTTCACTTGCCACGAACATGAGCTGCATAGTAATGCAGGGGCGCCGTGGTGGTGAGATGTTAACAACCTCACCTTGTATGCAGGAGGTCGAAGGTTCGATCCTGACCCTGACACCTATATATTTGGAGTTTGTATGTTCTCCCCGTGGTCGCATTGATTTTTCTTCAGGTCCTCCAGTTTTTACCTTATTTAGAAACGTGCGTTTCGAGTATATGGCTGCTATACATTTCCACATAAGTCACTTTGTGGCCAGGTCGTTTCTGAAAAAGAGCTCAGTGGGCATTAGTTTAGCTTTAACCACTGTTTTATGTAAAGTGAATCAATAAACATCCAATGGGTGGTGGATATTCACAATTCTGGGTGATAAGGTTGCACCTGTGTCATAGCCAGAAAAAATGACATTGCGATTTCATATAATAATTGACACTTGTAAAGCACCTTTCACCCGGAGATCACAAGGCCGCTGGATTAAACACATATAAATCCAACTCCACAAGATAAAAAGTACTTTAAAATAAATGTGTCTTAGGGCATGATTTCAATAAAGTGAGTGAGTCAGCAGAGCGAACCTCCAGTTGACGTGAAAATCTGCATTCGTAATCCAAATACGGAGAGTTATAATAAACACAAGAATGTTATACCGTGTGCGTATTTTAGGAATCGAACGCAATGTTCGATCGAGAACCTATCAATCCTGGTGATCATGAGATGCCATTACGCCATTTCATGTAAACGGTTTTGCACTTAATCTGGCCCTCCTTTCTCTGCTGGTTTACATTTCAGAAATATCTGGCAGAGTGAGCCGATAACTTAAGCGTATTGCTTAAAAAGTACAAGCAAAGGTTGTGGTAAGATAAACCGCTGAAGGACATCACCTTTGAGGTCACTTCTAGATCATTTTTCTGATGTGACCTATGGCTGCTGTCAGAGAGTTCCAAAAACGTCTATACATCCCATCTCTATTTTATCTGATGGCGCACTTGAGACGCATGTAATTTGTAAAAAAATAAGCCACGTGTACCTATATATAGCAATATAGGGAAACATCTTGAGAGGTTTTGAATAGAATAAGTGTTGTACGTGGAAACAGAAGAGACGGTTATAATAGGGGTTTTCCCCTTTTTTTCTGGCAACAAAACTGAAACCTTTTTACAAGGATTCATGTCTGCATTAACCACAATACCTGCAGTCAAAATGCAAACATAAAACATACTAGGATAATAATAGACGCCAAAAGGCGTCATGTGGTCGAGCACCAATTGGGTCGAGGCTCAAAAGAAAGCCGTCCCTTGGTGTGGACCAATCAGTTTCAAGGACAATGCATATATTATCCTAGTATGTTTTTGGTTTGCATTTTGACTGCAGGTATTGTGGTTAATGCAGACATTAATCCTTGTAAAAAGGTTTCAGTTTTGTTGCCAGAAAAAAGGGGAAAAACCCTATTATTACATTTTGGTACTGGCAAAGGAGGTCTAATGAAGAAGAGACGGTTGTTTGTGTGGGACACGCGTGTTGGATGAAGCAGTGCAAGTTACCGCGGCAAGCATTGGAGTGGCATCCAGGGTCTGTAAAGGCAAATCCTTGGTGGCTGAGTGTTGACTGCTCAACAGCCGAGGGACATCGCAAAAGCAAGGGAAGTGATGGTGATGAGTAGCGACAACAATTGTATTGACTGCGATGACGTCTTGATCCTGGTGGAAAATTAAAAAAACGTAAAAAAGCCAATTGTTAAATTTATAACACGTACAAAACTGCATTTCTGGAGGCATTTGTTTTGCTCTGTGTTGAAATATTCATACAGAGTTGTGAGACTCAGCACGTTTGTCATCCTTCCACTAAATACCACTTCTCAAAAGCAATTCCTACACGGCTGCATCACTGCATGAGGGCAGCAATGTGTGCAGGAGGTGGACTCATGACTGCTTAACTTGTCTACTGGGGTTCACCCTGCTCCTCGTTCACTGTGGCACATCTACACGCTCGTGTGTCCGTGCATTAGTGGCTGACGACTCAGTTAATGGCTATGAATTACTGTACACTCTCATTTCCAAGAAGCTATTTTTCGAGCAATACATGCAACAGCTAAGTGCACTTAAATTGCTACTTGAAAGCACGAAGGTTCAGAGGATAGAATAGTATTTTGTAAAGTACAGTAATGTTCATTATTATGGATTGTTGCATATATGCACTGTGGAATGATAATGTAATTTCTTTATGGACATGGGCTTCTGTATTTATTAAAAAATCTGAAGTGTAGTAAAAATGCAATTCGTTGCCATTATTTTTTGTTATTCTGAATGCATTTTGGCAGCCTTCACCACACATTCACCTGTGCCGAGCGTTGACAATTTTGGCAAAAAAAGAATCAAAACATAACGCATGGGTCCAACGGTGAAAACAATTTACAGGACCAACGTGTCCAAACATGCAAGTGGACCAGTCTTTTCTATTACATTTGAGTGCAGTAGCAGCGAAAGTGCAAGGAACCCTCGTTGTACTCTTACTGACAGTACATGCAATATGCACTTACTGAAACAAAGTCAGACTCCATCCTGGATAAAGTAATTTTTGGGTGTGCATCATTGTTGTCAATTGTGATTACTTACCTTTGATCACCGAGGGGCTCATTATTTCACTCTAAAGAAATAAAACGTGATGTTGAGTGTTTTGGTGCACCAAGTATGGCCAAAGGGAATTCCAAACTCAAATGTGGCCATGCAGCCTTAATGCAAATTAGTAGGCAGAATGTGAATATGCAAATGAGAATTATAAGGGCCTCTGATTTTCATTCCCCCAATTTTCAATCCAAATTCAGCGTGATTTTGAGTAGCTCTATTTTGTCTCTTCGTGCCACGTGATGAATATAAATGCATCACAGGACGTGTTGTCCACCCCGCCTTGTTTGGAGTTCATTGCTTTGAGATGGGGGAAAAATGCGCATGGGATGGATAACGCCAGCATGCTTTCATGCAACATCGTTGGACCCGTTGGTATAAGGAAGTCTCTTGTAGTGTGCAGCTAAGGTGTGGCGCATCACAATTGTGCACAACTATTGCAAAAACAAAAGTGCCATCGCTGGAGGAAAGTTCCTATTCAGGCAGCGCTGTCCCTACTTTGTTGGAAAGAGCCAACGGCGAATGAGGTGAAGTGCCCACACCCCACCAGTTAGTTACTTGACTTGTTGCAGTGCTAATGCACTCACTACCTTCTCCAGTGGTGAATGGGCAACAGCTATGATGGAGACAAGTTTTCAATGTTTTTTATCGATAATTAAACATACCAGCTTTGGCTTCCAATGCCGATTCATTAAGATCAAAGGAACTGCAACATTATAAGTGTAGATTTAAAGCTTTCGTGACTGCAGGAATTCAAATTCTTTGGGTTTTTCGGTAAAGTCACGTAGATAGAAAAATAATAATAAAAAATATATTTTTCACTGCCTCAGCAGTCCGCCTGCTGTATTTTTTCACCTGCAGACGATTGCTTGTATTGCGATCTAAACGTCATGATTTTTATTATTATTTGTAATTATTTTAAATTATATTCTTGGTTCTTTCGGTAAAGTCACGTAGAAGGGAAACAATAAAATAATAAAAATATAAAACAATAAAATTCTCACGGTTTCGACTGCAACACAAACAATCATCATCAGGAGTGAAAACCACAGCAAGAAAATTTGAAAAAAGTGGCGTTTTTTTTACGTTAGCACCACGGAGAGCGATTTGGCAGTTATTCAGATGGACGAGTCCATCTATGTTCGGAAAATAGGGGGGAGACGAAAATAATGGATGCGGTCTGAAATTGTCTCTGTGTTTGTATATGTGGATAGCCTAATGAACGAATCTCTCACGGTAGCCAGATGGCTTGCAGAGAACCTCTGTCTTGGAGAAGTCAATGTCATGTGAGCCTACTGAATTATAAGTGATCTGTCACGGCCGAGGTGTTGGTCCTACCGTGTTTTAGGTCTGCTTTGTGTTCACGGATGCGGTCCGAGACATGTCGTTTGGTTTCTCCAATGTAACTACTACCACAGAGGCAACTTAGTTTGTAGACACCAGGGTACTGTATGTCCGGAATCACATCTTTTACAGACGGAACCAGATCACGGATTTTATGTAATGTCTTCTTGGTTCTTTCTGTAAAGTCACATAGAATGGAAATAAAATAAACATAATAAAATATGATATCATAAAATATGGTTTATTTTATTATTTTATTTCCATTCTACGTGACTTTACCAAAAGAACCAAGAAGATGAATCCCTGCAGTCACGAAAGCTTTAAAGCGAAATTTATGTAATGTGTTGAATCGGACCTGGATCTTGTGTTTATTCAAGATTTTAGAGATCTTTTTTGTGATCCCCGCAATGTAGGGTAAAGTGATGGTTTTGAATGGCTCTTCAAGAGGGTCCTTCTTCATGGTTGGAGTGATAGCTTTGCAGATTGTGTAGTCGGAGTAACCATTAGGCTTAAGAGCTTGGTGTACATGCTTGAGTTTAGTGGCTATGTGTTCCTGGTCGGATATGCATTGGGCTCTATGGTGCAGAGTCTTGATGAGGGAATTCTTCTGGAATGGATGGTGGTGGGAATCCGGTTTCAGGTAAGCATCCGTATGGGTAGCTTTCCTGTAGGCAGAGTGGCTCATTGAACCATCAGGTCTCTTTTTTATTAGGACATCCAAAAAAGGTAGCTTGCCATCTTTTTCGACTTCCATGGTAAATCTGATGGCTGGGTGTATGGAATTGATGTGGTCGAGGAATTGGTCTAGAGCAGGCCGGCCATGTGGCCAGATGACAAAAGTGTCATCCACGTACCTCTTCCATAAGGTTGGGCGCAGAGTGGCAGTCTGGATGGCGTCAGTCTCAAATTTCTCCATGAAAATGTTGGCTACAACCGGAGTTAGGGGGGAGCCCATTGGGGTGCCCTCAGTTTGTTTGTAGAAAGTTACATTCCAAGTGAAGTATGTATTGGTTAAGCAGTGTCTCACGAGGGGGGGTACCTCAGTGTTTAGTCCTTGATGAATCAAGTCTTCAATGATTGCGATGGTGTCAGGTACAAGAACTTTGGTGAATAAGGAAACCACATCAAAACTGACAAGCAGGTTGTCTGGGGACAGGGAAATACCCTTGATTGTCGATACCAGGTGAGTAGAGTTTAGTACTGCAGAGATGGTTTTTCCAGTAAAGGGCTGCAGGATTTCAGACAAAAAACGAGCCAGTTTGTAGGTGGGGGAGTTGATAGTAGAGACGATGGGACGAAGGGGTGTATCTACTTTATGTATTTTTGGTAAGCCGTATAATCTTGGTGGCCTGGCAGCAGAAGGTTTCAACGAGAACTGTTTGGTTTGATCAATTAATGCGGTTGAATCAGAAATGATTTTGTTGGTTTGTATGACGAGGCTGTTGGTGGGATCTCTTTTAATTTTGTATAGCTGCCATCGTTGAGTAATTCTTGAATTTTGTTGTTATATTCTATTTTATCCATGATGACAGTGGCATTGCCCTTGTTGGCTGAGAGGATGACAATGTCATCCCTCTTTTTTTATTTATATAATTCAAAACACTAATCTTTGCTGAGGTTTCTAGCTGGCATCTTAGCGTTTTTGAGGGTTGCAGCGATTTCAGATCTTGCTACGTCTGCAGCGATGTGACTCAGGCCCTTGAGAGCCACGTCTACTTGGGCAATGATATCATTAACTAGTATGTGTTTAGGTGTGACTGCAAAGTTTAGACCTTTAACTAAAACGGATTTTAGACCATCGGAAATAGAACTGTTACTGCGATTAATTACGACTTTGTTAACGTCTAGCTTTTTGGTGTGTGGGTCTTTACCGAAAGACCCAAAGAGTATTATAAGTGTATTTAAAGTTTTTCTTCCACCGAATATGTATACAATTTGTTTGCAAATATTTAATGTAAAATGCAATACTTGTTGGAATTACATTGTAACTGTCCTAGATTTGACACATTTTCCCTCCAGATTATGCTTCATATTGTATTACCGATTCGCAAACAGGAATGCAGTTGTCTTTGGAGCTCTTATGATTGCAACAAAGTCAATCTCATAATTTTGTTTGTGCAATGTATCCCTACGAATTACATATAAGTCCTCTAAACATCTAACGAATGTAACTTGTATCTAAGATACAGCAGACAATAAATAATTTGCGATTCGATAATCCATGAATCCCTGTAATTCAAAGATTTGTCGGTTTCTGATTGTTCTGGGAATCCACGGTACACTGCGGTGGATGAAAAACGCGTCGCGGACTGAAAACCCTATGACTCGTAGAAGTGGGAAGGGTGAACGTGGAGGCAATATTTTAGAACTGTTTCAAAATGCATTTTTTTACGTCACACAGAATAGCTGTGCTGATGTGAATTGTTTAGTCGAAAAAGATGTTGCATTTTGGATATTATGCAAAACCAAATGGCAAAAAAACTCTTTAAAAGACCTATATGGCAGATTTGCACCATTGGGTTCATAGAAATACCTTCTCATATTCCGCAAATTTATTGTGGATTAATGGAGCTGCTACTCACGTGCCGTGTTTCATCTGTAATCCGCAAAATTTGTTCAGATGGAGCCGCATTGTGGATTCCTCCCATAATCCATGCACATCACGTCAGCGCAAATATTTTTGTGTCGATTATAAGTCTAACTTCCATGGTGCGCTGTGGATTACAGAAACCACAAGATGGGACCCCCTATTTAAAAATTGATTTTTAGAGTTCTGCTGTATGACTACATCTTCCATGTTTTCCAGAATATTTCTTGCAAAATGTTGTCTCAGTGGGCCCTCACATCGAATCAAGAACAAATGTACTAAATAAATGAATGTCCTTCACCAATTCAATGCTGAATACAACCTCATGACATTCCAGTCATGGGATGTTTCACTAAACTTAGCTACACTGGTCGGTACGGATGGTGAGGATGGAGGTCCCAGGACCGGTTCAAATATCACTCGCCATTGATACTAGCTGTGGCCGCAAATAAAACTCGCGGTTTATGGGTTAGTGCACTAACCATTGTGCCACCGCTCCACAATATAATTACAATATTAACGTTAAATGAACAATTTTTATATTCTCATTTCGATACATTCCATCGAGTTCAAATATATGTCCCGAAATATTTTTGCAAACATAAAAAGTTCAAATGGCCCGGCAAAGAAATTGCTGTTGAATGTTTCGTACATTTAAAACTAAAAAAATTTACATGCACTACTTTTGACCAGAATAGTAAGTGTGCAACACAAAATAAAGCGAGCTGTGTAACTTTTCGAAACTGCACAAACACGTATATTTATTTAAAATGTGGGTTTCTTTAATTACATGAAGTCTTATGCTAAAGGCTTGCCAAGAGGCGAGTTTGTTGGTCATGCCCTCAAATAATGTTTTGTCATCTGCCCGTGGCGTTGACAGGAATTACTTTCATCTACATAAAAGGCTGGCGTATTTGTATACATTTCTATCTGTGCTTCACCTCCACACTCATCATGCATTGCCCTTTCATTACTGTAAAGTGTCCATCAATATAGCTGTATTAGCATTTACAAAATAGTATTTCACAAAACATTGGCTCAAAGTGCCTCTTTGATGTAACCGTTTGTGGGTCCTTGTCTGGAGAAAATGCTGCTTGTGGAGTAACACTGGGTGAATTATAAGCTAGTGTGTTTTGCGGGACGCTGACAATGTAGCATTGCTTAGCATACGATGTGGCGTTACTAGGCAATTCAAATCAGCTGTTACAGTACCGGATTCTGCTGCGCATTAATAACGTGAAACTTGTGTTGGGGCCGAATTGTAAAGTTGAAAATCTGCAATGGGTATGGCTTGCACAAATATGCCATCACAAACATTACCACACTTAATTTTATACAATCTACAGATAGCTCTCGATCATTGCGAGTATACACGTTGCAATAGAGCGCGGCAGAGAAGCAATACTCTGCGATGGTGGTGGTAGCGCGGTGTGAGAGCGAGCGCCCACATCGCGGACCATGTAACCCGCGGCGAGATTTCCGTTCTCTCATCTCGCGTGGGAGGAAACAAAAAGGAAACAGTTCGTGCTGTGTGCGTCAAGTGACGAACAAAAAAAATTCGCCGATTACAGGGCAATCACAGAGCGGGTCCCATCAATCCGCGATAAGTTTGAGGACTTTGCGAGCTTTTTTTTTAACGAGTTTTTATACGACTCTAAAATGGCGCGTGAACCAAAAACACCCCAAAATCGCGTCAGAAAAAGACTCGTCTGTGCAGACGGTAAAGCGATGAAACTAACATTTGTAATTGCCCGATAACATGTTTTCTTAAGTGTCGCACCGTACCTCCCAGCAGCGTGTCGCCCCCCCCCTCCTTCACGTTCCGTGACCCCGCGGGCGACCCTCGCGCCGCTTCTACGGGTCGCGGTGTGCGGCCCCTCGAGGCGTTTTTCAATCCGCCGCGGTGTGTCGCGAATTATTGGATCGTTTCCGTTCAGTTTTTCAGTTTTATATATTCGGCATACAGCCCTGTGAGGCATGCGGCTCCTCACTCGGGTGCAGCCGCAACAAACAAAAACATGCACGAGACGCATCTTAAAGTGACTACACGCAACAGAAAAATCCAGGAAAAAACAGCAAAGTCTTACAGAAAAGCAGCGTATATCAACGCTGTGTGCAAAAATCCCAGTGGGATGCAAGTCAGACAATAACAACCATGAATATTGAAGTTATCAGGCTAAAAGACAACGCATCATGAATACTTGCCAGTGCATGTTTTGTTGTTGTTGTTTGCATGTTCACCATAAGTACTGTGTGGTTAATGCACACGCGATTGCTTGCAAAATGTTTCTGCTTGGTGTTTTCACATCTTAACACAACTCTTTTATTGCCAGAAAGGATAAAACATAACATTTGTATTATTCTGTCAAGGGAGGTCCCAAGCTGGGGGGACGACGGCGCGAGCAGAGGGAGCCGACACTGACTCAATCACACATCATACACTGACTCACTCACACATCATACACTGACTCACACATCATGCACTGACTCAATCACACATCATACACTGACTCACTCACACATCATGCACTGACTCACTCACACATCATACACTGACTCACTCACACATCATACACTGACTCACTCACCCATCATACACTGACTCACTCACACATCATACACTGACTCACACACCATGCACTGACTCACTCACACATCATACTCTGACTCACTCCCACATCATACACTGACTCACTCACACATCATACACTGACTCACTCACACATCATACACTGACTCACTCACACATCATGCACTGACTCACTCACTCATCATACACTGACTCACTCACACATCATACACTGACTCACTCACACATCATACACTGACTCACTCACACATCATACACTGACTCACACATCATGCACTGACTCACTCACACATCATACACTGACTCACTCACACATGCACTGACTCACTCACACATCATACACTGACTCACTCACACATCATACACTGACTCACACACCATGCACTGACTCACTCACATATCATACTCTGACTCACTCCCACATCATACACTGACTCACTCACACATCATACACTGACTCACTCACACATCATACACTGACTCACTCACACATCATACACTGACTCACTCACACATCAAGCACTGACTCACTCACACATCATACACTGACTCACTCACACATCATACACTGACTCACACACCATGCACTGACTCACTCACATATCATACACTGACTCACTCCCACATCATACACTGACTCACTCACACATCATACACTGACTCACTCACACATCAAGCACTGACTCACTCACACATCATACACTGACTCACTCACACATCATACACTGACTCACACACCATGCACTGACTCACTCACATATCATACACTGACTCACTCCCACATCATACACTGACTCACTCACACATCATACACTGACTCACTCACACATCATACACTGACTCACTCACCCATCATACACTGACTCACTCACACATCATACACTGACTCTCTCACACATCATACACTGACTCACTCACACATCATACACTGACTCACTCACACATCATACACTGACTCACACATCATACACTGACTCACTCACACATCATGCACTGACTCACTCACTCATCATACACTGACTCACTCACACATCATACACTGACTCACTCACACATCATACACTGACTCACTCACACATCATACACTGACTCACTCACACATCATACACTGACTCACTCACACATCATATACTGACTCACTCACACATACACTGACTCACACATCAAAACAAAGATCCCCCATATAGCCTTAACAGACTGTAGGGGCAAGTGCTGTTAGCGAGCACCTATGAAGGCCGCCTTTGTCTCCCTAGTGGCAATGTTTACACACCACACCAGGTACTCATTTGAGGCTGAGTCGACCTAGGGGAGGCCCGGGACCGGTTCAGATAATCGTCACTGGTGTTGGCCGTGAAACGCCACTGCACCGCTTATACCGCGCTGGGCCACAAATGGTCAGGAAAGTTGAAGCCTCTTCGACGACTGCACCGTCAACAAAATAAATCGTGGCGAGCGCAACGCCACGTTTGGTTGAAAAACACATTCCGAGGGAATGTTCCACAAACTTGCGAAGGTTTCTGTAATAATCCGCATGGATAATCGATGCGTTAAGTTAATATTCGTGCGCGCGGCACTTTAAATACTTGTAAAACGAGGCTAGTTCTCCGTGAACGGTGTGTTGTGGTATCAGCTCGAGTAACCACTGCAGGAACAACAGTCTGTACATATACTGCACACGTGGCGCGCCGGTGAACGCATCGCGGAGCTACGAGACTCGTGATCCCAGTTTGAATTGCCAGCCACGGCGAACATCAGTGGCGAGTTTGAACCCTCAACCTGTCCTGACCCCACTCCCCCCTCTCCGCAAGCTGTCTAACCCACAAGGTTTACTCCGTAGTCTTGTACGGGGAATTTGAGTTTGCAGGTCCATACGGCGGACAGCCGTTTCAATACGGGCACCAAAAAAAATGTGTCTATTTGTTTGCGTTTCTCTCCTTGTGATGGGACTTTGTAGGATGAACGTTGAGATTTATAAGGGGCACGGGGTGACCAATAAGGTCTGGAATGGTTTGTAATAAGGTAGGGCACTGATAAGGGGTTGACAGGTATCGACACCTGTGGGGAAGTATGGTCCAACTACCCCTAATGACCAACGGAGTGGGAATGCCCCCCCCCACCATCCAGCAGTAATGTAGACAAAAGGGCGTACAATGTAAAATTTAACTTTTATTCGTAATACTGAATAGTATATTCAAGACGTGTTTCAGAACACAAAAGTAAAAAAAACCACGTAATTTGTGCATTCTAGAAGAACCTCGCATCGATGCAGGACTGTATTCTGGTTGGTATGGCAACTCTGCATTTGACATTGACATTCTTATTAGGAAATTTCCATAACACTTTAGGAACTGTAACTGCAATTACTGTGCAATTACCTGGTAGTTACAGTTAAACGAATGCGGTATAGGTAACAATTACTTGGTAATTGTATGGGCTTTCTTTATTCATTATTGTCATTATTTATTTGTTTTTAATGTGTATCGATGGCTATCCCATTGGGAATCTCAGCGGTGCTTTCAAATATTATGTTATTTTGCTATATAGGCACTGTACCGTTATTCGGTTAGCTTACGTGTAAAAGCAGAATCAGAATCTTTATTTATCCTGGAGAAATCTGATGAGCTATGAAGCTCTTTTTCACAGATGTCCAGTAGGGGCGGGTCAGAAAGTTACAACAATGAACAATACAAGGCGTGATAGGAGTGCAAAGTATAGGACACGTAACTAAATCATTAATAATAAATACATAAAATAAAGTATATACGTTCAAATTGCATTAGTACACCAATTCCCAAACTTGGGCAAGGCAGCAAACCACAGCAAAAACAGTCCGAGACCATACCAAGACAACAAACAGTCCCTCAATAAAATTGCACATATTGTGGAGTAACTGAGTAAGGAGCATTTTATATTCAACTATCTAATGCAGTAAAACGCATCTCATCCAAACTTCTCTCTGACAAATCCTAGAATATATGGTGCCCCCGCAGTCCGCTACAACTCTATTTCGCGGGGGGGCATAACTCCTAACATTCGCGATTTTTCCAAAATTGGACGAGAGATAAATTGCACACTTCCCAAAACCCGCAACTTTACTGTTGACGAAACGAGTCGTGTGGCTAAAACCTCGCTCTTGTACAAGAATAATACGAGCGTGATGAGGGTGAGCATAATTAAATGCACGCACATTGAAAGATTTCTCTACGAGTGCCTCGCACGACGCTATCACCCCGTTGCGATCAGTGCGATTGACTCACCATCAATAAATAGCCATGACCATTCCACTGCTAGATGAAGGCCTAGCAGCACTTGGGCGTGGAATAAGTACATCGATGTGAGCGTTGTAGTGTGGAGGTGTCGCGGGACCCCAGGGCTTCACTAGCAAGTGTGTGCACCGGATTAACTCCAACTTTTAGCTTCGCCACCAAGCTCCTCCAGCTGTTGTTGTGAAGCAGACAGTCTGGGTTGTCTCCGTCGGCGTTTGTGCAGAACGATCTATACATAAAGCAACACTTGAAAGATACTCCTCAACTACGTGCTGCTACTGCCTTCATTAGAGGTTTAAGTATCCGGCAAGCCTCGCCACTATCGACAATGTCTCCAAGTGGGGCACTCACATCCCGTGGTCCCCTAAAACAACAGGCGGGGTACAGCATTGGGTAACTAACGCATGAACACAAACCTTCTTCTTGTCGTATGGCTGCTGATGTAGACGCAGAGCACCGACTACAATGTCACATCCAGGTGGAGAAGCACAGACAGCCGCGTCAGGCGCAGCGGAGTTGTGATCATCGCTGCGATGTCTCCTTCGTGTTTGTGGATCGGGGCATTGCGTCGTTACACGTTGCGCGGTCTGTTTTGGATGAGCACAGTCGCACACTGGAGAGGTTTGAATTTTCCTTTCGTGCGTCGGGTACAGCATCTGCCGTAGTTTGTGCAGTAGATGCGATTTAGGGCTGTGTTGGGGTCTTTCAGAACAAGGCGGTGTTTGTCTGTGAGTTCTTCAGAACTCCATTCAGCACTCCAAGCATCGTCGGGGTTGAACTCGCATTGGTGAAGGCGAAGCGCGTGGGTCGAAAAGTGCTTTGCGTAATTGCAAGTGCTGACGCAACCAACACTCCCTGTGCGAGTCGTGGCAGTTTCAGTACTTGTAGCTTTATCATAATCATCATCAGAACCCCCCCCCCCACCTCTCGTGGCCATACACACATTCTGTATTCTAACATATTCGGGCAAATATCTCAGTTTAGACTTTTGCGAGCAACTCTGAAGTCGGGCAAGACAGTCCAACCATGATGCATTGGTTCTTACAGCCAACCTCTGGTCTTTCTCAAATTGCACGCGGTCCTTTGCATCGTGTGTTGTGTTGCACAGCTGTGCATTAGCCTTGGATCTCGTCTTCATCCGAGGCGACGGCGCCTCGCTTCACGTTCGCACGTGAACAGGAAAGGAGTGTAATCTATGGCTTTAGTCCGAGATGCAAAGTAATTCGCAGCCATGTGCTGATCCCAATCACAGTGCCTCTTGTTTACAGCATGAGACGACATGCTTGTGAATGTTCCATGGAATCGCTCAACTAGCTCATTGGTTTGGGGATGATATGGTTATACGCATATGTTTGTGCCAAGCTGCGTGCACACCTTCAGCAACAGTTTGGACGGGCCAATTGCTCCCTGATCAGAAACTTTTGCGGAGGGCCTTTGTCGTTTAATCACCACGTGCAAAATAGTTAGGTCCTGTAATTTTCATATCAGGGCTCTACGAAACATTCTACCACTATTGAGTCGTGACATAGCCAACACGGGGGCATATAGCATCGTATCCACAAGGCACGATCATTGCAACTCACTACTCTACGGGACGTCTGGCAAAAGCATTACCAAGCTGCAGTGTGTACAAACGTATTTGGCATGTGCCGTGACGGGTACTGCAAGATCTGACCATGTTCTTCCAGTGCTAGCCGAGCTGCATTGGCTTCCAGTTGGCGCACGAATGCATTATAAGGTCGCACTCATTACACACAAAGTGCTTGCCGCAAATGAACCACAATACGATTACTTGCTGATCTCGTCAACTAGCATAAACCCTCACGTGAACTCCAGTCATCCACGCAGCAGCTTTTGGCTCGCAATTGAACAAAGTTGTTCACTGCATCGCGCACTTTCAGATGCGCTTCTGCGGCCGTCTGGAACGCTCTTCCTTCAGATATGCACTTTTAAATATAGATTGAAAGCCCATTTATTTATAACTTATTTTTTTCTTTCATTTGTTTTCCTTCCCCAGCACCTCCGATTAGCGCGGTTGGTTACGTACAATGCGAAAGAAGTCAAGGATGTAACTCTACCAGGAAAGCTTACACTTTTGTCTCAGCTTTCTAATCAGGTACAGGTCATGCCATAGGCCATCTCGTGAAATGCTCGACAGCAAGAAATATTCATTTACAGTGGTACCTCGGTATACGTCGTTAATTCGTTCCAGAAGGCAGGAGGACTTATACCGAAAATGACGAATACCAAACGAATTTTTCCCATGAGAAATAAAGGGAAAGGAATTAATCCGTTCCAGAGTATAAGAAATGATATTTTATATGGCATATTATACATTAATGGGGTTGTATAATATAATGTAGACACTAATTATTACTAAAATGCCTACATATATTAAAATAAATGCATAAATACATTGAAATAAATAGAAATAAAATTTAGCATCACTTTAGCTTGCTGAGAGGAATTGATAGCCTACGAGGTAGGTGGTGAGGAAGGGGAGGAGGAGAAGATATTATTTGGAAGGAGAGTCCCCTTCCATTAAAACTTCAGGAAGCTGAAATTCACAGAGTTATAGCAAGGGGGTTGTGCATTGAACGAGATCTACAGGCAGACTGAGGAGCGGCGCTTTGTCTCAGTCGTGAACGGGGTCTACGCGGCTACGTGGAGACTCATCCAGACCCAGACAAGTTCTAGCAAGCGCAAAGTATCCCAAGCAAGACGTCGTATCCCAAGACATTTTCTTCTCGTCACTACACGACGTATACCAAATTCGACGTATTCCAAAGCGGTCGGATACCGAGGTATGACTGTATTTATATTCGTGGTTAGCGGGAGTGGCTCCAAAATATGAATTGCTACAAGCTCATTTACTCTGGAAACCGATATATTTTGTAACGGTGACCACTGAGGCTCACCCTGTTAGCTTCCGCCTCACGCAGCTTTCACATGCAGCAATCCGCGACATCACATTACGAGACATCCTGACCCATGTTTACATCTGTCTCATGCAAGCATATGTGCTTTGCACACCATGGTGCCCTGTGTATACCGTACATGGTCATGCCAATGCTGCAGTACTGTTTCTCGAAGCTGTTTCGGAACAATGATACCATCCGCTCGTGAGCATGGTTCATAACAACACCTTTACACGGGCAGCATCAGTGCTGAGCATGGATAGCATGCTCCAACACAGTCAACATGCGTGTTAGCCTACTCATTCCTGTGTTTCTTGACTGATGTTCGGCCCATCGTGTTACGGTGAGATCCAGGTCGTCCTCGGAAAATACACCAGGCAGAACAGCGTGTGCGGACGTTTCGTTTTGGCTTTCCACATTGCATGCGTTCCACCGTACACAGGAGCAGGAACTTTTCGTGGTTCGGGAACGCTTCAGCGTTAATACGAGACAGAGCATCTGCGTTTCTATGACGACTGCCTTCCCTGTGCTCTGCGACCACTCACCGGGCCTCAAAGCCAGCGTTGGTCTTGCTCCATCGAGCGCTGTTGCAATTGCGTGGTCAGTTCGGCGCAGGAATTCCCTTCCAAACAAACGCGGGTGATGAGACCTTAGAAAAATGCCACGAAAACACTGAAATGCCTTCCCAGTGACACAGTAGGCGTTGCTCGGCAGCAGTGAGCGCTCTGCCGCCGCACGCGATTGCGACCTTGATTGTCCATCATCTGAAACAACAAAACACAGCGCCGATCGTTGACTCGCCAGCATCGGTATCAAGACTGTATTTCTTTGAAAAATAATGGAAGGCTCACAAAGGTGATTCGGTCAATTAGACTTTAAACGTATCGGGCGTTGTTTGAGCCTCTGAGGACCAGATGAAGAGTGTTTTTTTTTTAATTTAGTCAGCTGATGAAACAGGCGAGCGATCCTGGCAAAACTTTGAACAGATCTCCAGTAATACGTTTGCCAGATGCCATGCACTGGCGAACGTGAGTTACATTTTGCGAATGCATGCGCTTCTGTCACGGTGATTAGCGAAGACGCAATTGCTCGCAACGTGGCCCAGATATCGCGTCTCAGTTCGGAAGAGAAGACAATTTTTAATTTGCGTTACGCGCAAACTCAAAGACACCTCCTTTAGTCGTGACAAATGCTTTGCCTACATTTCCCCCTAAAAGAATGACGTCAAATAAGGCTGGAGTCCCATTGTTGGCCTGATAAGACAATTACCATTAATATTTGAAAGGTAACTTACGCATTTTTGTCAGGACCCATCGGGAGTACATTGTGTTCAAATAACACCGAGAGGGTGACAAAGGCAGTTTTCTCTCCAGAGATCTCACAACCTCACACTGCCATAATATGCTCTTCAAATAAAGTGTGGAAAGTAGAATGCCACTGACAAGGCATCAATGGATTCCTCGATATGTTGGCAATGGAAAAAGCAGCAGAAACGGTGACCTTAATAGAAGCAAAACGTAAGTTAAACCATCTTTTTTGTCTATCACAAGTACAACGTGGCCTGTCCGATGTGGAAATAACACCGGCGTCCAGATAATGCTGGGCACATTCACGGATCGTGTCCTTTTCCACAGCACTAGTTCGGAGCGGATTTTGATGCAAAAGGTGGAGCATCACCGGTACGACTGCGCTACTGAACTGAAACACTCCCCAGATCGGTGCGAGTTTTACTGAAAACGTCCTGGAAGTCATCTAACGGAGCGTGCAGTTCTTTTGTCGACACGTAGCACCTCATAGGGGCACATTTTAAGAACTGTTTCCAATCGGAAACCCCGTCAGTCTGTCTCCACAGCACGAGCACTCGCACCAAGCGACGTCTCGTGTGCGTTCGAGCTGGCGTTAATGCTTTCGTTGGCAAGATCCGTGCATTTAGCGATCAAAATATTAGACCCAACGTTACCGCTGTCAAACGTGGGATTGAAATCTTGCATAAATACTGCTTAATCAAGACCCGTAACGTTACCCTGAGCCCATCATGCGCTTACTCACACATACACTCGCACAACCACTGACCCATTCACTCATCACACACAGGTTCACTCAATCGTGTGCTGGCTCACTCGCACATCATACACTCACTCACGCTGCTGACTCACTCACACATCATACACTGACTCACTCATCATGCGCTGACTCGCACATCATACACTGACTCACGCTGCTGCTGACTCACTCACACATCATACACTGGGAGTGTCGTGCTGCCAGCTTTGGCTGCAGTTTTTTGTCGTACGTGTTATGTTTATTGTTAAATTTAAAATCACAGTTCCTATGATTATTGTTGTTACATTGTTTTTATAGCTTTATTTTGGTGATTCGAAAACATATGGTGAATCTAAATAGTATTATGATAGTTGTTGTTGGCTTTCATCACATTGATTTTTGCACACAGCGTTTTAATACGTTTTTTTTTTGTGTGGAATATTTGCTGGTTTATTCCACGATGTTTCTGTTACGCGTTGTCGCTTGAAGATGTTCTGTGTTCAAATTTTGTTTGTTGCGGTTGCACCCGACTTAAGAGCCTCATGGCTCACAGGGCTATACCTAAGAAATGAAACTTGAAACACGTCATAACAAGATGACTGATCATCACAAGGCTGCACAATCCTACTAGCGCTCACGCCGCGCACAATCTGTAAGACTGTAGTGACCAGCGGCAAGATAAATGTGACAACGATGTTGCACGTGAGTCTCACCTTGACCTCACTGCAATAACTATCGCCAATCAGCGGAAGGAATCCCGTGACACCTTGGGGAGTCTCTCGGCATTGTTGGGCATGTTAATATTGACCGGCGAAATGCTTCATGTGTCTGTGCATATTCCCTTTGTTTGACTGCTGTAATGTCATCTACAGGCCTGCCTCAGAAACTGTCCTGAAACGCTTGGATCTCCACATACTATTCTGCCCTTCGTTCTGCACTTAATGCCCGACAGAACACAACCGGTGATCTGTGCTTAAACGCAAACCTGACTCCTCTCAGAACACAACCGGTGATCTGTGCTTAAACGCAAACCTGACTCCTCTTGACCACTCGGAGACAGCGTCATTGGGCATCATTCATGCTCCTCGTCAAGGAGCATGAACCATCATTGTGCGAACCCTGCGGTCATCCTCGCAGCAGCGGCTTTTGTCTAGCGAACGAACAAAGACGGTCACCGCATCGCGCGCTTTCAGGTGCGCTTCTGCGGCCGTCTGGAACGTTCCTCCTTCCGATATTAGGAAGCCATTAGAGATTTGCGCTTTTAAATACCGTAATATACATTGAAAACTAACTTCTCGAGAATTTATTTTAGTGTTTAGTTTGTTGTCCTTCCCCCGCACCTCCAAATAGCGAGGGTGGCTACGTACAATGCGAAATAAGTTCAACATACATCGTTCATCCTCAAAATATTCGAAAACAAATACTAGCGATTTTTATTTTGCCAGGTAAGGCCCACTGAGTTATGTAGCTCTCTTTGCTGCTATATATTTCCACGTGATAAGTCACTTCGTTGAGCTATCAATGTGGCCAGATCGCTTCTGAAAAATAAGCTAATAGCTCAGTGGGCTTTACCTGGTAAAATAACAATGTTTGTTTTGTCTGACTTGCTTACCTTTTCTATACTTTGCACTCGTATCGTGTTTTGCACAGTTTGTTGCTGTAACGTTCTGACCCGCCCCTACTGGACATCTGTGAAAAAAGAGCTTTATAGCTCATTGGATTCCTCCAATATAAATAAAGATTCTGAGTCTCTACTTCACTGTTAACCAGTTACGTTCCAATAACACCATCACTCATTTTCCTCACCGCTTTCTCCTTCTACCCCCATTAATAATGTCACCCTCGCGTTCTCCCCTTGGTTGCATTCGCTAGAGATGGCGTTGTTGTCACAATCGTCACACGTCACAGTTCAATTCGATGTGGGTCACATGGTGGAGACAGCGCCACTGCTCAATCCACCAAACTCGTTCTCCTTTGATTTTGTTTTAAAGGCACCCGGAGAATAGACGTACCTGGAGAAACAGAGGCACGTGGAGAAAGAACATCCGTTCAGTCATCTCCATGTAAATAATGAGACTTTTGGCTATGAAGAGGTAAAATCATGTGTATAAGTTTGCTCTGTGTATTGAGATACTTTGATATTAAGATGTTGTATAAGCTATAATTATTGCAAAGACAAAGATCCCCCATATAGACTTAACTTATTTTTGGGGCAAGTTTTGTTTGCAAGCGTCTATGAAGGCCGGTAAGGCACACGAGGGGGTGGGTGGCCATTACCACGCCCGGCCGCCTTTGTTTTCCAAGTGACAATGTTTACACATGCGCACCATGTACTCATTTGAGGCTGAGTCGACCTAGAAGAGGCCCAGAACCGGTTTAGATAATCGTCACTGGTGTTGGCCATGGGCGGGAATCGAACTCGGGAAGTCGATACAAACAATGCGCTAACCGTTCCGCTACCGCTCCCCACTAGAAAAATTATTATGATAGCAGCTCCACAAACATTTCTGCTTGTATGTTATTGTACACATTTCTTTGATTAAATTCGCGGCCAATAAGGCACTCAAATAGCAAACAGACACTGTCCCTATACACGTATTTTATTATGTAAGTTTGCAAACTAGTGTGATTTATCTACTGGTATGATTGCATAACTTTCCATGAATAACACTGACACGTTGTCGAGCTGAACAAGCTGTAAATATAACGACAACAAAATGTGGAAACTGATTGATGTAAATGTGCATTCTAAATAACCTCAAAACTACACCGAGGCATGTGTTCTCATTTGAATATTGATTTGTTCTCTCTTTTGGAAACAGTCGGCACATGAATGTTTACATGATGCTACTCTGCGACAAGTACAACACGATTATGTAACAGCCACAAAAGGTCCTGTTTGCTCGCGTGTTATATAAGTTTTTACTGCTCAAAATCTCAGTTTCTACATTTGTAAACAACACTTACCCTCACATCGGCTATTAGCATGGAAAGGCAAAGCCCCTCTGTAGGACGAATTATTTGGTAAGACTGCTTGCTGCATTGGGAGTGGTGCACAAAGCACAATTGGCAAAAAAGCTCAACACATTCGTTAATAAAACTGCCCTTCTTCAAAGCACACACATATAGTGCATATTCATGGACTCTGTGGGCCAGCTTATATTTACTGCCATCCCAACAGCAACGAGGGTGACAGCTGCGCCATTGTCTCACTGTGGTAACCTCATCTCGGCTATTCCAAATGTATTAATAAACAAGAGAAATCGACCATCACATATGAGAGACTGCATCTTAACCGTATCTACACAGTTTAACCTACGCAGCTTCAAGAGGATTTGAGCGAGTGATAGAATATGAACCATTTACCAACAATAGGTTCTAGCTCATGCTGACGAAGACTGCCTTCCTTTTGGGTCAATAAATCCAGAATTGTATCCCTTTCTGCTTTACACCGTGTCTGTGTCTCTGTGTCCATCTCTCCAATGCCTCTGTCTTTGGCCATCTCTGGGAGTGTGTTTTTCTCTGTGTCTGTGTCCACCTACAAAGTCACAATCTCCTGCACAGTAAACTGTCTGGTTTTTGAGAGGATTACTGCACCACCACAGCTATTATGGATGTATTATTACATTTTATCTTCAGTAACCTGGATAAAGCCCAGGACCGCTGTGCGCTATTCCTTGACTTCTCAAAAGCCTTTGACAATGCTGACCACAATATTCTACTCACGAGACTTGGTCATGATAATTGTTTTTTTACCCTTTTATCTGGCAACAAAACTGACACCTTTTTTTACAAGGAGTCATGTTTGCATTGACCACAATACCTGCGGTCGGAATGCAAACAAAAAAAACATAACTCTGATAATGTATGCACTGTCCTTGAAATTGATTGGTCCACACCCGAGACAGCTTTCCTTAGAGCCTAGGCTCACATGGTGTTGGACCAGATAACACCAAAAGGCGCCAGATAAAAGGGTAAAAAAACTATTATCATATTTAGCTACTGGAAAAAAAGGTTCCAATGGTGAGACTTGGTCAATTAAAATATTCAGACAGTGCAATAAAATAGTTTAAGATTTACCTCTTAGACCGTTTTCAAACGGTATATAGTGATAACATCTCGCCCACATGCATTACAATAACAAAGGGTGTTCCACAAGGTTCCGTGCTGGGTCCAATTCTGTTCTCATGTTTAAACAATATTGGACTAAATTTACTCGTATCTAAATCTCTTTGATTTCGACTTAATTCATAATCAATTGTCATCACTAAAATCTCTCATAAATTCCAAAAAAACCAGGATCATGAGATTTTATTCAATACAAATTCAGTTTCATTCCATTGAAAAAACGGAGTGTTTCAAATACTTTGGTTTATCGATGGATTCAAAACGTATGTTGCAACCCCATATTGATCACACCTCATAGAAAATCAATAAAAAGAGGATTTTTATATAGGAACAGACATTGTTTTCCTATATGATTGTACTTTCAAATTGTGGAATCTATCATTTTACCACTGTTTGGCGACTATGACATTGCTTACAGATCAGCTATTAATGAAACACTAAACAGATTAAACCCACTTTATCATTCGAAACTTCGATTTTCACTGGATGTATCATACAGGACCCACCATTGTAACCTCTACTTACAATCCAATCTAGACATCACTTGATGCAAGAATACATCTACATTTGGCCCTGTTCAACCATAAAATGCTTATTGGGAAATCTGCACTATACTTCGCGAATTCATTAACCCCGTTGTCAAACCCAATAAACCTAAGACGTCCATCTTATTGCCTTTTAATTATCCCAAAAACTAGAATTGGAATAGGTGACAAAGCCTTTGCCTTTGCAGCACCAACGTTTTGGAACAACCTTGTTTCCTCCCTTGACATCGCAAATCTTCCTTCTAAAAATATCCTGAAACAGAAGATTAGTGCTGGATACAACTGCTAATGAACAAATATCTAGTATTCTTTGGGTCTCTCAGTAAAGCCACATAGATAGAAAAATAATACAATTAATCAAATTATAACAATATCACGACGTTTCGATCGCAACACAAGCAATCGTTATATATCTATTTCCTGCCCCAGCAGCTCTCCCGCTATATTCTTCAACTGATGACGTTTGCTTGTGTTGCGATCGAAACGTCGTGATAGTATTATTTTATAAATTTGATTATTTTTCTATCTACGTGGCTTTACTGAAAGACCCAAAGAATATGAATTTCTGCAGTCCCGAAAGGTTTAAGTCAAAATATCTAGCAGCTCAGTGGGCTTTACCTGGTCAAATGAAAAACAGTTTTAGTTGATTAATTTATTCATTTATAGTGATTTGAACTTTGCAGTCACCCCTAAACACACCCCAGTGGATGATATCATTGCCCATGTCGATGTAGCCCTTAAGGGTTTGGGACACATCGCTGCAGACGTAGCAAAATCGAAATCGCTGCAATCCTCAAAAACGCCAAGACACCAATCAGCAACATAAGTAAGGATGAACGTTTTGAGCTATCTCAATTAAAAAAGAGAGATGACATAGTCATCCTCTCAGCCGACAAGGGCAATGCCATGGTCATCATGGAAAAAAAACACATACAAAACAATATTCAGGACCTACTTAATGATGGTAGTTACACAAAAATTTAAAGAGATCCCACCAACAGCCTCGTTACAAAAACCAACAGCATCATCACTGATTCGGCTTCATTAATTTAACAAAGCAAACGGTTTTCCTTATAACCTTCTGCTGCTAGACCTCTCAGATTGTATGGCTTACCAAAAATCCATAAATAAAGTATACGCCTTCGTCCCATCGTCTCCACCATTGACTCACCCACCGACAAACTGGCCTGGTTTCTGTCTGATACCTTGCAACCATTCACTGGTAAGACCACCTCATCTTACTTAACTCAGCTCACTTGATATCCTTAATTAAGGACATCTCACTATCTCCAGGTGATTTACTCGTTAGTTTCGATGTATTTTCTTGTTTACCAAAGTTTTTGTGCGGGAAACCATTGCAATCATTGAAGATTTAGTCCAACAAGGATTGAATGCTGATGTACCAGCCCTGGTTAGAAACTGCCTCACCAATACATACTTCACCTGGAAAGAAACATTTTTACAAACAAGTTGAAGGCACACCAATGGGTTCTCCCTTATCTCCGGTTGTAGCCAATGTTTTCATGGACAAATTTGAAATACATGCCATCCAGGCATCCACTCTACGTCCGTCCTTGTGGAAGAGGTACGTAGATGACACGTTCGTCAACTGGCCACATCGCCGACCAGCTCTGAACCAATTCCTCAACCACGTTACCGTATTTTCCCACATACAACCCGTGGGGTATACCACTTTTTACAAACAAAACAAGACCCTGCGGGGTATATGGAGGTGCGGGCTATCCTAAAAATATTTTACACGTGTGACATGTCATAACTCGTTAAATTTTTTCATGGTAGGACTATCCACTATGTAACACTTATCTTTGACTAATGCAATGCTGAATAAACCAATCACACTAAAATTGCACATGTTATCACGTTTTAAATGATTCGAATTGTTTGTACAATTAAACAACAATGTTTCAGCTTGGGCGCACTTTGTTTACCGGCGACGGGAGAGCTGGGTGGAGAGAGAGGTGGGGGGTTGGGGGCGAGGCAATGGCGTTACCGAAGTGCCGCTATTGTCTGCGCAGTGCGCAATCTACCAGTGATAAAACTGTACTTACTTATCTACTAGTTATGTGTTACTTATTTATTGGATATTTACTTTTGTTACTTATTTACTGTTTTAAGTTCACTCATTTCCGGTTAGTTTATTTTCTTTGTGCACGTTATGATTTTAATGTTAACAATTGATAGTGGAATGTATTACAAATATAAACTTTGTATTAATATGATGGAATTAAGCTGCAGTAACGACGTTAAAGATATGAATTCATGCGGGGATATGGAGGTGCAGGCTATCTGAAATTTGTTTTACACAAAACACTATTTTCGCAGGGTACAGTATATGTGTCTGCGGGTTATATGCGTATGCGGGCTATATGCGACAAAATACGGTAATTCCATACACCCAGCAATCAAATTCACCATGGAGGTGGCAAAGAATGGCAAGCTACCATTTTTGGATGTTCTAATCGAAAAGAGACCAGATGGCTCAATAGGACACTCTGTCTACAGAAAAGCAACTCATATGGATACCTACCTAAAACCTGACTCCCACCACCATCCATCCCAGAAGAATTCCCTCATCAAAATTCTACACAATAGAGCTCGATGTACAGTGAGGGAAAAAAGTATTTGATCCCCTGCTGATTTTGTACGTTTCCCCACTGACAAAGTAATGATCAGTCTATAATTTTAATGGTAGCTTTATTTGAACAGTGAGAGACAGAATAACAACAACAAAATCCAGAAAAAGGATGTCAAAAATGTTATAAATTAATTTGCATTTTAATGAGGGAAGTAAGTATTTGACCCCTCTGCAAAACATGACTTAGTACTTGGTGGCAAAACCCTTGTCAGATGTTTCTTGTAGTTGGCCACCAGGTTTGCATACATCTCCTCTTTGCAGATCTTCTCCAAGTCATTAAGGTTTCGAGGCTGCGTTTTGCAACTCGAACCTTTAGCTCCCTCCACAAATTTTTTATGGGATTAAGGTCTGGAGACTGGCTAGGCCGCTCCAGGACCTTAATGTGCTTCTTCTTGAGCCACTCCTTTGTTGCCTTGGCCGTGTGTTTTGGGTCATTGTCATTCTGGAATACCCATCCACGACCCATTTTCGATGCCCTGGCTGAGGGAAGGAGGTTCTCACCCAAGATTTGACGGTACATGGCCCCGTCCATCGTCCCTTTGATGTGGTGAAGTTGTCCTGGCCCCTTAGCAGAAAAACACCCCCAAAGCATAATGTTTCCACCTCCATGTTTGACGGTGGGGATGGTGTTCTTGGGGTCATAGGCAGCATTCCTCCTCCTCCTCGAAACACGGTGAGTTGAGTTGATGCCAAAGAGCTCCATTTTGGTCTCATCTGACCACAACACTTTCACCCAGTTGTCCTCTGAATCATTCAGATGTTCATTGGCAAACTTCAGACGGGCATGTATATGTGCTTTCTTGAGCAGGGGGACCTTGCGGGCGCTGCAGGATTTCAGTCCTTCATGGCGTAGTGTGTTACCAATTGTTTTCTTGGTGACTATGGTTCCAGCTGCCTTGAGATCATTGACAAGATCCTCCCGTGTAGTTCTGGGCTGATTCATCACCGTTCTCATGGTCATTGCAACTCCACGAGGTGAGATCTTGCATGGAGCCCAAGGCCGAGGAAGATTGACAGTTCCTTTGTGTTTTTTTTCCATTTGCGAATAATCGCACCAACTGTTGTCACCTTCTCACCAAGCTGCTTGGCAATGGTCTTGTAGCCCATTCCAGCATTGTGTAGGTCTACAATCTTGTCCCTGACATCCTTGGAGAGCTCTTTGGTCTTGGTCATGGTGGAGAGTTTGGAATCTGATTGATTGATTGCTTCTGTGGACACGTGTCTTTTATACAGGTAACAAGCTGAGATTAGGAGCACTCCCTTTAAGAGTGTGCTTCTAATCTCAGCTCGTTACCTGTATAAAAGATACCTGGGAGCCAGAAATCTTTCCGATTGAGAGGGGGTCAAATACTTATTTCCCTCATAAAAATGCAAATCAATTTATAACATTTTTGATATGCGTTTTTCTGGATTATTTTGTTGTTATTCTGTCTCTCACTGTCCAAATAAACCTACCATTAAAATTATAGACTGATCATTTCTTTGTCAGTGGGCAAACGTACAAAATCAGCAGGGGATCAAATACTCTTTTCCTTCACTGTATCTCCGACCATCATCACCTCGCAGTGAACTGGAGCACGTACACCAAGCTCTCAAGATGAATGGATATTCAGACTTCACAATCCTAAAAGCTATCACCCCAACCGTTTGGAAATAACCATCAGAGGACCCAATCAAAACCATCACCTTGCCATACATAACAGGGGTTACCAAAAATATTTCCAAAATCTTGAGCAAACACAAAATCCCTGCTCGATTTAGCACAGTACATAAAATTCGATCCCATCTGTGAAGGATAGGATCCCTGATATGCAATACCCTGGCATCTACAAATTAAGCTGTGTCTGCGGCAGTGGTTATTTTGAGGAAATTAAGCGACATGTCTCGGACCGTGTTTGTGAGCATAAAGCAGATTTGAAACGTGGCTGATTATTGTTTTAATGAGGTTGGCTCACACGAAATTGATTTCTCTAAGACGAAGGTACTTTGTAAGCCCACTGGCTATCAACAAAGATTCGTTCATGAAGCCATCCACATATACAGACACAGACACAATTTCAACCGAGAGGATGGGTACAAACTCAGCAATCATTAGAAGGACGTCATAACTGACTGTGATGTTGCCATCCTGCCACCTTCCAATGTTAGTTTTTATTTTCCCCGTAGCTTCGGCTCTCCGATTTTACATTAACAGGTTACATTTTTTCACACCCACATAGCCACCTCCGCGCGCCGACCTCGACGTGGCGGCGGCTCTGCGATCTTACACTAACATGCTAATCTCTCACATTAACATAACTAGCCCCGCCCACTTATTTTATAACCCTTGGGCTACACCCATTTTAAACCTTTAAAACAGTCTGTCTCAGCAGCTTTCCCTCTCTTTCTTCCTCTTGATGACGATCGCTTGTATTGTGATTGAAACGTCGCGGTTTTTGTTTATTTGATTTTTATTAATTTTAACCTATCTACGTGACTTTACCGAAATACCCCAAGAATATTATAGTGATTTGCTTGCTTTTTATACACTTTGCACTCCTATCAGTTGTTTGTATTGTATGCTGTTGTAACATTATGACCTGCCCCTACTGCACATCTGTGGAAAAAAAGCTTCATAGCTAATCGGATTTCTCTAGGATAAATAAAGATTCTGATGATCTGTTTTTAACCAACTCTCAATTTCTCTCTGCACCTCTCTCAGTGTCTATGTCGATCTCCCCAACACTCTGCATGTCTACGTCTCTCCATCTGTTTATCTCTCTTGGGCCCTTCTTGCCCCCACCTGCACAGGGCTCTGTTCAATGTTGATGTGGCTCTACATATGGAGGGAGAACACTCAAATACTGCCTAGACAGGTCGCACCCATCTTTCTGGAATGCTCTGGACAAGCATCTTATTGCACAGTATTGGTGACCAGGTTTTGGCCCCTTGTGACACACATTGAGGCCAGATTCCAGAAGAAATCCAAGACCGACATGGCCTTTGTCATCTGTCTATGAGTATAGATTAAGGGCTTTATGCTGAAGCTCTTAAGAACCATTTCTTGCCTCAAAAAAATGTGGCTGATATGGACGATGCTATCTCTATATGGATGATAAAGCCAGCTCACCCTGGTTCCTCAACAATGGATTGCCACAAGGTGCAGTACTTGCGCCAACATTCTTCAATGTCTACACGAGAGACATGCCGCCAACCGGGAGATGTAAATTTGTATATGCGGATGACTTTGCCCTGGCAACGTAAGCAGCCAATTTTAACGACATCGAATGCACTCTAAACCAACACCCAAGTACACTGAAAGTGACCATCTGCGGCAACACTGTGCAGCACGACCTCACTTCAACCTCTCTCGGAGTGAAGCTGGACCATACGCTAACCTTCCCCGACCACCTGAAAAAAATAGCCACCTAGACCAAAACAAGGGTCAACCTGGTCAGAAATTGGCAAGCGCAAGTTGGGGAGCGTTATCACCCTCAGTGCTATGGACATCAACGATGGCTCTTCTGAACTCTGTAGCCGAGTACTGTGCACCAGTATGAACCAGAAGTAGTCACACTCTACTTGTTGATATTCAACTGAACACTGCAATGCGGTGTATCACTGGTATCCTCAAGTCGACCCCAACACCTTGGCTGCCTGTGCTGTCACACATCTCTCCCCCACCCATCCGTCGCGATGCTACAACTCTCCAGAAAGTCCTGCGAATTGAGGAAAACAGTCACATTCCCATCGTCAGGACCTCAATACCGTCCCTTGACATTGCTCGAAGTCACGCAAGCCCTTTTGGATCCATGCACTTAACCTGAAAAAATGCGAATTCAACCTCAATGATGCTTGGAAAGCTGAATGGAGTTCAAAAGTACTCACAAACACCACCTTGTCAAGGACCCAACGCAGAAGATCCCTGTTTTGATCTTCCATGAAGCTCATGGTCCATCCTCAACCGCATCCTCATAAACCATGGCAGATGCGGATACCTGATGCAGATATGAACCATTTTAAACTCTCCAGTATGGTGCAACTGTGGTCAGCCAGAACAAACCATACAACATATAACGATGCAATGCCCTATTTACAAATATGAAGGAGACATCACAGCAATACACTCCCATGCTCCTGACACGATTTTCTGGCTTGACCAACTGAATGTGAAATTGTAATTGTTGCTCTGCATCTACATCAGCCAATATGAAATAAGAAGATTGTGTAGTAGACGGATATCTGGCATGACAGATAAATCCTTGTGTGAGCCATTTACCTAACATCCAGATTGTCATATTACAGTCATGCATCACCTTTAAAAAAATGCGTGCAAAACATGCATGTGTAAGGAACAAAGCATTCTCACGTACACGTATGTTACATAAGTGGTAACATTACATAAATAGACTACCTAGATATAGCAGTACATGCACACAATCTTCTGCACTGCATATTCAAAGATGTGTATATCTCATTCGAAAATGGCACATTAAAGACAAGCCGCAGTAGTAGTGCGATTGTGGCCATGCAACACAAACTATGGACCATGCAGTAAACCATTGCAAAACTACAAAACTACACCAACTCTCTCCTGCAGCACTCTCGTCGTGGCGAGCAGACCTCAACAATGTCATTTAGTTCCTGATCGCAAGGGCGTAATTATAATATATATATTCAAATATGCTCAAAATCTCCCCCCCCCAATATATTGCTATAAAAATTGCTATGATATGTAAATAAAAACAACTATTTGCTAAACCTTGGCCACAATATTTGGACTTGTCTTTATATAACAATGCATAGATTTATGTTCATATGATTGTGGTTATGGTTGTACTTTATTAATCCCTAAATTCTGCCATTACATACAATGAATCAAGAAATGGTAAAAAGTAAAAACAGAGCAATGTAATACAATACACTACTAGACATTGTAAAACATAAATAAAAATTCCATCCCATGTGTTAGTGAATTTTTAAAAATTTTAGGCAAGAAATGAGTTTTCAAATTTAGATATTTTTCTGGGTTGGGACCCCCAGACACCCTGGAAGATTTGGTCCCCCCCCAATGTTGACTCCATGGCTACTGCCTTGCCTGACCGTATTGCTATCATGCGCAATAGAATCGCTGAAACACAACCCCCAAGGCTGATGTGACATGCCAAAGGCCTTTGTCCAGCAGACGATTGGCAAAGGGCTCGTACATTTTTTATTATGACTAAAGGCAGCCATGGTAATGTGTTTATCGAAGGTGATGTGACTGCAATTAATTCGTGTTTGCTTATGCCCCTAAAAGTTGTGCACATTGAGCCTGCGCACCATCGAACAAGCGGCGAGGTTAGGAAGCAGGATCGCGGTGGTCAAGTGCATTAGCCAGCAAATGTGTTAGTGGGTGCTTGTGATCAATGCTAATGGGTGTGGAGTTGTACGTTTTGTTGGCAACAAGTTAGCATCTTAGGGGGTGAGGGGGCTTCTTAATGGGGCTGCTGCTTGGCACATGAGTTGGCATTTTGAGTTGTGGGAAAAAGGCATATCAACTTAATCAATGAAAAAATATATTAATGTCCAAGAAGAATCCACTTCTGAAGGAGATACACATCTGTTTTACAAAGCAGGGTGTGTAGTTTTGTTGTAACGGGTTTACGTTGGGGTGACATTGGTGATGCATTGAGGGTGATTTGTGATGAGGGTGATTACGACGATGTGAAGAATGGCGTGAGAATGGGTACATGGCCAGTGAGGGCTTTGGCGCTGTGGGTGTGTGAGTGATGTACGGCTGTCAGACTGCAGTGATTGCCATGTTGGGCGGGCGCTGGGTCAAGGAGGCCTGGTAGCCAATCGGAGCAAGGGGAGAGAGAGGTCACGAGCAGAGGGCGGCAGAATGTTGCCAAGCGCATGAGTAAAAGTGTTTTTTCGTTAAACGCCGCTCGTGATGTATACCAATATAGGATCTAAATGCAACCGATTGGGAGAGAATATGATCTCAAGGCAACCAGTGGACGACAAATGAGAAAGAGGCAGGGACTAGGAGATACCACCCATCTGGTGTGCACATTTAAGGGTTTAAATGCACTCCAATCGGGAGAGAGTAGGGTTACCAGGAGAACCAACAGTTGAAGAGCAAGAAAATGGCGCAAATCGAGTCACTGCCCATTGGGTATGCAGATGATCGGATCTTTGTGTATATTTGAAAATAGAGAGTTGTATAAGGCTGGTAAATATGGGGCCGTCCATAAATGACGTCACGCGATTTTGGACGATTTTTAACCCCCCCTCCCCCATCGTCACACGGCGTCACAAAAAGTCAGATCCCCCCTCAAATATGACGTCACAAAGCTCTGCCCCCCCCCTCCCCCCAAAAAATAAAACATGCTTCAAATCGCTTTAAACTATTGTCATTATAGTGCGTATTTAATGTGCCGCTGCACTCTGATGTAGGAAAAAACTTGTTTTTAAAAGTCTACATAATGAAGTAGAACGTGTTGTCTATATTTATTTAAATTTGCGCATTTTAATGTGACGTCACATTTCTCAACCCCCCCCCCCTCGTCACATATCGTCACAAATGTCTGACCCCCCCCCTCCCCAGGTGCGTGACGTAATTTATGAACTTGTTTCGCAATCTACGTAGCGAACCGCACAAATCAGAGGTGTGTAGCCAAGAAAGAGAGAGAAAGACCGAGAGCCGAGCCGACAAAGGTGCTGGCGTCGGCAAGCGGCGAGAGTGGAAGAGATGGGAGCGCTGGTGGTGTAGCTTGCGTCAGTGCGCAGGCGACTGGTCTGCAATGACGGCCACAGCAGTTGAATGAGTAGGCAGGGATATTTATATGCGTGCAGTCGGCAAAACACACGGGGTATTCCTTTTGACAGCTTATTATGTTGATACGGCGTTACAGCTCGTGAAAGGTTATTTACGTTGGAAGCGAGTTACAGAAAGTGAGTACGGACAGTCCTCTGTTGTTACGTTTCTGAGATCCATTCGTAAGTCAATTCGTTCGTATCTCAAAACTCAATATTAAATTTGACATCCGGTTATTGTTATGAAATGTGTTATGGTTCAACAAAAAAAATGGAAGCATTGCTAAAACTCAAAAATAGGGAGAAATATGTTATTTTAACACGTAGGCTTTCGCGACCAATATCCATAATATAGGTTTTTGGGTTAGATCACGTAAATATATAAATGTGTTGTTAAAACTCGCCACTACCCGACACAGCCAACTAGTAAGAGTTGTCACGTAAACAGAACGTGCCAATTCATCACTAGTACAGCAACACCGGTGTGTTGGAGAGCCAAGCCACAACATTTACAAACTGAGTACGACGTTTCGCCAGTAATTACAACTATCTTCATCAGGCGACAGACAGATTTGCGAAGTCTTACTGTTACGTCCCTTATATAGAGGCGTAGATGTGTTGACCACCCTTCTGCGCTCTTGCACAATGTGGGGGGGGGGGGGGGGATTACTGAGGCAACTTACATTATGCATGTGTAGTGTTCGATTTCACTCGGACAACTTCTGTCTTTCTTCGAACACCGCTTTATTTACAACTCTCAGCACGTCCTCAATATTTTACAGTATCCATGTCGCCACGGCTCGCTCGCCGTGCTTCACTCGACTCGCTCGCCACCTTTGTCTCTCCACTCCCCACGATTACTTCGCTTACTCCGCAATCAGCAACTCCACACACAGCGTCTTCGCACACAGCGTCTTCAGCTCCGCTACCGCTACGCTCTCTCCACTGCTGGCTATTCTCGTCTCCAGCTCCGCTATCGCTACGCTCTCTCCACTGCTAACTACTTCTCTTCTTCAGCTCCGCTATCGTTACGCCCTCTCTACTGCTAGCTGCTTCTCTTCTTCAGCTTCGCTCTACACTCTGTTTCCAAACTCCGTCTCTCAAACTCTGTCTTCCAAACTCTGTCTTCCTTAAGCTCTCCAACGTCAACCCATCTCCAAGCTCTCCGCTCTTCAACCTCTCTCCAAGCTCTTCACCATGCAACTCAACTCCTTCAACTCCACTCCAAGCTCTCCAAACTCCAACTCTCCCAAGCTCTCCAACTTCAACCCATCTCCAAGCTCAACTCCCTTCAACTCAACTCCCCTCAACTCAACTGAACTCTATTCAACTCAACCACCTTCAACTCAACTCCCCTTGTTGACTCCGACTCCCGCTCTTATACCTGCTCTCATTACACCCCAATTAATTAGTCCGCCTCCCAACGGCACTCCGCGTGATCGCACACCTGCCTCTCGCCAGACTTCCCGACGCCTCTCCGGCCCCAGCAACAGCACCAACCAATCACAGCCGTCCTTGGCTCTCCCAACCTAATTGCCCCAACATAACCTGCGCTGTATTTGCCTTCGTTACAGGCTGACCCAACATGAACCACACTTCTAGATTAAAGCTTTCGTGACTGCAAGGATCCATACTCTTTGGTTCTATTCGGTAAAGTCACGTAGGTAAAAAATAAAACAACAAAAATCACGACGTTTCGGCCACAACACAAGCGGCCTTCATCAAGTGAAGGGACCAGACTATCTCGAGGACAGCGCTGGAGTGAAACACAGCCATGCTCAGACCGCGACCTTTAAGCTGTGTGCGAGGAAACAAGGTGCCTTGACAAAGGAATTAGCATAAAAAATAGCATTTGATTGGCCGACTTAGCATGATGAACGGTGTAGAGGTGGTGTACATGTGGGTGAACATGCCGGTTGGCGAGGGGGGGAGGGGGAGTTTACCTATTGATGGTGTGAAAAGGGAATTTTTAAGAGCTGCGAAATTTTGGGGTACCACTACTTTAAAAATATACTGTACCATTGAAAATTAGCTTAATGTTTGGTTCGATTTAGAGCATCTTTCCAATGGTTGCTTAATTTGAAACCATCTTCTCGGTTAAAATTGTGTCTGTGTTTGTAAATCTGAATTGCCTCGTGAATAAATCTCTGATAAAAACCCGTGGGTTTGCAAAGAACCTTGGTATCGGAGAAAATTATATCGTGATCACCCACAGTGTTGTAACAGTGATCAGCTACGGCAGAAGAATTCGTTCTGCCATGTTTCAAAAACCGCACTGTCTGTGTGATCATGTAATCACGCTGTTTCCACAACGCACCTTCGTACTCCACTACACATGTGCATTATGTGCTTTGAACTTGTCCTTCCTGTCTATTGTGTTTATTAAAATAGCCCTACCAACGGTAATCCCTATTGAAGTACGCTGCCCTTTGTAGGCATGCATTTAAATAATCTATTATTTCATGATTCGCTTCCACGCAGCACTAAGACGGTAGCTATCCGAACGGTTAACGTTATTTTTATTTCTTTCAATTTCGATAGATTCTGTAATTAGTCTTGGCCAGTAGTAACTAGTTTTGCACAAAACTTCAACATTATCAAAATCAATTGAGTGTCTTTGTTGCCACGAGTGTTCTGCTACTGCTGACAGTTGCATTTGGGAGAATTTAACACATTCCTGCGGAGGGAGCTGGTAGGAACGTTGGGTTGCTCGGTCAATGGCCAGGATCATCGGCGGCGTGGTGTATTCCGCAAATATGCCCGACTGTGAGGGCGGGCACAAGCCGGCGTGAGAAGGTTAAACGTTGAGTTTAATAAGGGCACCACGGGGTGACCAGCCCCTCCCCAGCCAGCCTCTCCCCACCCTCCCCACCCAGCCCCTCCCCACCCAGCTCCTCCCCACCCTCCCCTCCCCACCCAGCTCCTCCCCACCCTCCCCTCCCCACCCAGCCCCTCCCTCCCCACTCAGCCCCTCCCCACCCTCCCCTCCCCACCCAGCTCCTCCCCACCCTCCCCTCCCTACCCTCCCCTTCCTCCCCACCCTCCCCTCTCCACCCAGCCCCACTCCTCCCATTTTTGGATGCACGACGGTCGGACGGACACAATAATCCCCTGTGGGCTGGTGTAACCAGGAGGTTCCTACCAGTAACATTTCTCTGATGTTCTTTTAGTCTTGCGCTGATAATTTGTCCTGTTTTCCCAACATAACATTTGCCACAAAGTGCAGTTAATCCTGTGCACACCTTCTGTTGATAGCTTCGGTAATACATATTTTGTACCAGATATTAAATTCTGTATTTTATGAATGGTGCAAAATCTGACTCGGATGTTTTTTTTCCCCAACATCTGGCTAGTTTATCAGTTACTCCCGCAATGCACGTTATTTTGATCGTTTTAATTACTTGGGTAGTTTCAATGCTCTTGTTATTTGATTTGGTTTTGGTATTCCAAACAAATACAGCCCTACATCGGTAGGACCTCTTCATTCATCAAAAACTCTGAACATCTCGTAAATATAATTAAAGATATTAAGCTTAACCCTCATGATATTCTGGTAAGTTGTTATGTGATGTCACTGTTCACGAGGGTTCCGGTCAACGAATCAATTCAATTACTCGACACTCTGGTAACGAACAAAGGTTTAGCCAAAGATATCCCAAGACTAGCTGAACACTGTCTAAAGAACACTTAGTTATTATGGCTAGGTGACTTCTATAAACAGAAGGAAGGAGCAGCAATGGGCTCTCCTTTGTCTCCTGTGATAGCGAATTTGTACATGGAAGATTCTGAAACAAAAGCAATAGCTTGAGCTTCAAGCACACTAAAACCATCTGCTTGGTTTAGATATGTGGATGACACATTGGTGGTCTGGCCACACGGCAAAGATACACTGAACGCATTTCTAAATCATCTCAACTCGCAAAACCCATCCATCCAGTTCACCATGGAAGTGGAATCTGACAGAACTCTACCATTTCTGGATATTCTGCTCAGACGGGGTAGAAATGGTAAAATAACACAGCGTTTACCAAAAGAAAAACGCATACTGAAGCCTATCTAAATGCAGTCACACTATCACCCCGCACAGATATCTGCTCTTATCAAGATGCTCATTCATCGAGCTAAGAAAGTGTCAGATCAAGGGTGGGAAAAACACGATTGTTTTGCCCAACAAATCGGGTTATTGGTTTTAATGGCGTTAAACCCGATTTTGCCGATTAAAACCTGGTTTTATTATCGGCGTCTTGTGCACACTTCAATCCTGCTCCTCGTCGTCGTCCGCCGCCGCGTCGTCTTCGTCGTCGCTCTCGCTGCTGGACTCGGTGTTGTCGCCGTCGTTGGGCGTTGGGTAGTTGTAGAACACGTTGAGGTTCGACTTAATGAAGACGAGCTTCTCGACTGTGTTGGGTGCCAGGCTGTTCCTCAATTTGGAATGGATAAATCCCATCGTGTCCATGCTGAACAGTTTGATGGCGATCTTCTGGAGTGCGGGATAGTCGCTGCCGTCGGTCAGCCACCACTCTAGTGGGGTCTTCCTCCGCTTGGCCAGGAGCTAAAAGCGAAAGGATTTGTGCGTCTTCTCCTTTGTCGCCGCGATCTTGAACTGTGTGTACTCCAAGTAGAGCTGCTCCTTGCACGGGTCGTCGACTGGCTGGGTGTCGTCGACTGGCGTGTTGATCAGCGCGTCCTCAAGGCAGCATCGGTTTTCGCTGGGCAATCCCTCGCCGAGCAAAACCGGGTCGAGCAAGTAGGACAGGCCATGCGCCACGCCGTACATGAACTGAAAGCGATGTGTCGCGAGCTTGAACAGATAGTCCTGCTCTTCCACAGTGATGACATTGTCGGCGTGGAGCTTAGCGAATTCAGTTGGCAGACCGTGGAAGTCCGGCATCACCTCCGAGATCGGGACCTTGTCCGACTGATACTTGACGATCAGGCGATCGATCAGGTGCAGGATCGCCAACGTCTTATTCAGGTTGTCAATGAAAATGTCGTCGGTGATCGTGGTGCGCAGCCAGGTCCGCTCTGCCTTTTGGGTGGCCGTTCCCTGCACGAAGTTGCGCGCCGAGACGAGTGCGTGCAGGTGTCGCTCTGACTGGAGCAGCAACAGGACCATTGCTTGAATTGTGCACCATCGCGTCGGCACGGCCCGCATGAGCGTTCGCACTCCGGTCGACTTTTGCAGATCACATAGCTGGGCTTTCGGTACGTGATGGTTGTGGAAGAACTTGACGATGTCCTTGCATTCGTCCACAAAGTCGGGCAGGTCCTCGAACGGGTAGCCGTCGGGATAGGTCGCGTCCGCGCTGCCAGATTTCTTGGTCTTGGTCGCTGCAAACACGTCCTTGACCAACAGGTGCAGGCCATGCGCACAGCATCCCTGGAAGTAGGACGACGGGAACATCTCATGCAAGAGCTTCCACGCCTTCTTGTTTGCGCTGGTGTTGTCGGTGATGGCGCCGATGAACGTGGTCTTATCATGGCGGCGGATCACGCACGCGATGTCATCGGCGATGAACTTGTGGTCGTGCCATTGTTGACCAGTCGACACCGACTCGAGGAACAGGCTGCAGGCAGGCGAGACGGCCATGTAGTTGATGATGGAATCGTTCTTGATGTTGCTCCGGGCATCGGTCGTCAGGCATGCCGTTGTGCCGCACATGCGCTTATCGACCTTTGTCAGGAGCTCGGCGTGGCAAATGTCGAGCAGCGTTGATCCCAGCTGCTTTCGCTTTGGGAGCAAGTTGTCGTCTGGGCGCAACATGCGGATGGCCTCCTTCAGGTGCACGTCCTCGACGCGCTGGAACGACGTCCCGGTTGCGTAGAAGTGCAGTGCGATTTGTTGCTGGAACTGGGCCTTATCGGTCTTGGACACGGCCGGCAGGGCAAACTGCTTGATCGAGCTCTGCCGGCTCGAGCTGATGCCGGACACGGACGGCACCTTCGCCTGGCGCGCCGGCTTCTTGTTGTGGTTGTACCAGTCTGGGTGATCCGCGTCCTCCATGCCGTTCATCAGCTTACGGAAAGGGGCGCATTTGTTCAGGTGCATCTTGACCGACTTGCTCTTGTTGTGTTAGTTGATCAGCGTCTTGCAATGCTTGCAGACGTTCGACTTGGCGATCTGCGGCTGATTGTCGTCGGTGAAATGCTGTCAAATGTTGCTCTGCAGGCGGCCGCGCTTCTTCGACTGAACGCCGGCGACTTCCACCACATCGCCGTCGATGTCACTGCTGGCCGCCAAGTCGATGAGCTCGTAGAGGACCGGCGCAGGGGCGCCGCCGTCGTGCTGTTGGTCATCGCCGCCGAGCGCACCGCCACTGCTAGGCATGGCGAGGGCGGGGCTGGAGTCGTCGGCGCTGGGGATGGAGTGGGTGGACATTGTATGGAAAACTTGGAATGGCGGCATCCGACGAGTGACGAACTGATGAAAGCCTGGACGAGGGCCGAACGCACCGCGTGACTCACGCGCATGGTGGCTGAGCCCGGACCCCTGCCCGAACGCCGCTAATGGGTGCGTGTGACTGAATTCCCGACTTAACTTTAATAAAACCCAATAAAATCGGATTTGGGCAGTATCCAGGTGATCCGGTTTTATCTAAAAAACGATTAAAACCCGAATGAATAAAACCGGGCCATGCCAGCCTTGTGTCAGATGGTGGCAGTCTGAGAAGTGAAATTCAACACGTTAAAGAAGTGCTGCAAATGAACGGTTACAATGATGCACAAATCAACAGGGCGTTGAATACCAAAACCAAATCATCATCATGAAGGTCCTTAATGATCATGAGCAGAGAGTCAGGGACTCCAAAAGCACGAAGAACAACCCAGAGTCCAGGCCTTCTGATGGTATCATAGGCCTTGACCAGGTCGACAAAGCATAGATGTAGGTCTTGTTGGAATTCCCTACACCTCTGCTGTAGTAGATAGACAGAAAACATGGCATCTGTGTAGGACCGCCCTTTCCTGAAACCACATTGGGGCTCCGCAAGTCTCTCCTTAGTGTGCCTGGCAAGGCGATGTTGAATAATCCTTGCCAGGACCTTTCCCAGCACACTGAGGAGTGAGATGCCCCTGTAGTTGTTACAGTCTGTGCGGTCCCCCTTCTTAAAGATGGGGAACCTGTCCAGCAGCTTCCCACAACCCCTTTATTATTTTGTTCAGAAGAAGAGCCACTCCCTGTTGTTTGGCAGTCTCCTACTCTGAGTAGAGCACTGTCCATTCCTTATGGTGGCAGGAACCAGACCCGAACCACCGGACCTCCTGAATAATACAGAGATCCAGGCGATATCGGTCCAGCTCCCAACAGAGGAGTGGCAGCCTCTATTCTGCAGTGAGCGTTTGAACATTCCATGTGGCCACCCGCAGTGGCTTTTTGCTGCTTCTGGAGGAACCCCAAGGGTAAGGATTCAATCTCCTGGCTCCGCTAAATGGGGTTTGGCCAGGACACGCCACAGACGCCTGTCCCCCTGGGGTCTCCGGCAGCTTCATTTGATATTTTTTCCGTGGTATCGTGGTAATTTATTTGAAGGTGGAGGGGTTACCAGCCCCTTGTACCCGTCCAGAGCCCCCATTTGGCCGCTGTGGTGGCTACATACACCATGAGGGGAATGGCCAATCGAAATTGGCCCTCCCCCATGGCACTGCTCACCAGAGCGTTACCGACCAGCACCAACGAGGAGGTAGGGGGTTGTTTTGCCGGACACACACACGTGCGCACACACACACACCTGCGCAGACACACGCACACTCACTTTCACACAAACACACACACGCTCTTACACACACTCCCAGTGGGATGCTGGGACTCATTACATCTTACGGAGGATCGCTCCGCCGACCAAAATAGGTCCGCGGTTCGGTTCGTAAGTATGACCTAACGTTCACAAGTCGGATGGTTGAAAATAGTATCATCTTATGGCGGTTCGTTCGTAAGTCCGGATGTTCGTAAGTCGGACGTTCGTATCTGGGGGACTGCCTGTTTTAATAACATTGGAACTGTGATAAAAGTGTGAGTGATTTTAGGAGGGTCGTACTGACTTTATTACGACCCTGATAAATCCACACACGTTATGCCTGTGTGTATTTTCGTTCCTGATGTTGTTGGGCAGTGTTCTTTTCTAGTATGACGTTTTAAATACGTTTAATAAAGTGAGAATAGTCAGAAGCTCATGAGCGCTGGATTTGTGAATGATGGATTATTATCACCGCGAAGAGTGCGCTGTGGATTACTGTGGATTACAAGTACGGCTGGGACGGTCCACCCCAGAAAGCTGGACACAACAATTTCATAGGGATAAGCCTACCATATGTTTAACAAGTCAAATGGGTTGATAGCGACCATCAAGCAAGCTCAGTGATATTGAGGTGTCCCCTGCTCGAGTGAGCAACGGATTAGAGTTCACCTCTATTGGTGGCCCTGAGTCAGTGTTGAGAATTCCACATTCCCAGGGCAGGGGGCGGGGGGGGAGTCTCTCTGTGAGATGGCCGCTATTGAATTCCCACAAAACTATACGATGAAATAAAACGATTTATATTTTTTACCAGGTAAGGCCCACTGACCTATGGGAGCTCTTTTTTCAGAAGCGACCTGGCCACAAATGACAGCTCAACGAAGTGGCTCATTACGTGGAAATTTGTAGCAGCCAAATACCCGAAACGCGTGTTTCTAAACGTGGAGGGAGAAAAATCCACGCGACTACGGGGAGAACATGGAATATACAGGCGTCAGGGTCAGGATCGAACCCAAGACCTCCTGCATACCGGGCGAGATAGTTAACATCTCGCCACCGTGATACTCATTTTAATAGCACCGGTTAAATAATGGGCATGAGCAAACCTTGCTAGGATATGAGTTTGCAACCTTTTAATTGTGACCCAAGCACTTTAAACGGAGCATCACCTGGCCATCACACACCGCTAGATACATTGAAACTGATATGCCTTACAAACTTACGCCAACAAATGCCTTCCCTAAAACCTTACAATTCTTTATGTATTTTTCTAGTCGTTAGACATCGCCTGATGCCAACTGGATAATACAATCTGAAGCTATCATGTAGCTCAATAACCTGCACACTGAGAATGCATCCCAATCTATAAGGGCTGTAAGAAATGTGCACAAAGATAAATATTCTACTGTATTTACAAATAATTATTTGCACTGTATTGATTGTTCATTTTGTGAATTCACAACATGCGTACAGCGGGGTACATGTACAGCACCTGCGTCAATCCACCCCAGGATGAGTGCCTCATCATGCTGCTCGGGTCATGGGGGTTATTTGACCAAGATGCAATTCACAACAGAGATCTAGAATTTCTGTGAAAGTGACACTTGGTTCACGATCGTGCTCCGTGGATATATGTCGATGTTAGCCAGCGTTGGGCTCTTGTTGGAGCAGTGTCGGACATAATTGAACCAACATTGGCCCAATGGAGCACCTTAACTGGCTATAAGTGTTCCGAATCCTGAGTTTCCCACTGAGAAACCGGTGGACGTGAAAAATGAGCATAATTCCAGGTGTAATTCACTTTGGGAAATGTAAAAAATACACAGGCAGCTTGCCTTCCTGCAGTGTTTGCTGCTCATAATGCTATTTGTTGCGGTTGGCACAAACTGTAACCACAATGGGAGTCCCGGATACCCACAGAACCTCCCTTTACCACGGAAGCCAAACCAAAATTTATATAATGTAATAAAAGCCCTCCGATCATACAAGATTAATTGCTGCTTAGTGCAAGGCCTGCATGATGTCTCATGAATACAAATGGAAATTTGTGTAATAACGGGCTGCTGATTGAGATAAAATATATAGATGGATGGTGTTGCCGCATGCATTGTAAAACGGCGGTTCATTTCTGCTATTCTCTCCTGACAAAATATTAATGTTGTACATGAGGCTAGTAGTGCTTTCTGCATGCGAGCCAAACTTGCCACTCCGAGCACGTAAAAATGTATCAAAAATTTTCACTTGTTAGCATAAATCCATGTTTTGTGATCCTTTACACACACTTCATCACTTTGTTTTATTAGGTGTTTCCCCTCAATGCTAAGAATACAAAAAGGGCCGCTTAACAAGGTTACAGAAATGCGTGGAATGCGCGAAAATCGTTGCGCAAAAATGCGTTAAATACCTCCTCAGTGGCATTGCTATTTGACTTCGGTGACCTCTGACTCGCAGCGCGAGGTGTTATTTAACATCCACCTTTGGTGCACCCCCCCTCTCTCCCATTTGTCTTTGCACAGCGGCTATTTAAAGTCGGGCACACCAGTGGTGAACACTCCTCTCCATGCGCTGCTCTGTACGCAGGTTTTAGTTGTTCACAACACGTGCAGAACAGGTGACCTGTGGCCACGGCCGTTCATGTGTGCCCCCCACCCCGCCTTCAAACTAAAGCGGAAGTATTACATCTGATACCGTGACGTCGAAGCGTAACCCCCCCCCCCCCCCCCGAAGCGCGGGGCCCAGGGCGGTTGCTCTTGATTTGCCGTATACCCTAAGGGACGGCTCTGCATGTGGGCAGAGTAGGTGGGTAACGTTGCAGCCCTGCAACCACTGCTGGCAGAAAACTCCTCCACTAGAGGGAGTTCTAGAGAGCCCTTAGAGGGTATTTGGCCTACTCTTCCAGACTGGTCAGATGTCTTGGAAGAGGTGGGAGCACCCACGCGTAACCCTACTGCATCGGACCTGCCGATTATTTCAACGTATACTGCTGGGTAGACAGAGGTGGGGAGATTAAAGGACGTGTTCCGTTGCTTCACCTGCCATGCCGGGAGATTGAACCGGTGACCTCTGTTTTGCGAGTCCAGGGCGCTAACCATGACACCATGGCACCAACCCTTTTACCTGTGAATGGGTTCAATTGAGGCGCACACTTAACTTGGAGGCAACACTATTTATTAACAACGTAACAGACAACGTTAACACTATATACAAGGTGGTGACCACCGTTCCTATTCTAACTTACACTCGGAGGGATACTATATAACGTGACCAGGGCAGGTTGACAGGCTGCCTGGTCACGAATGAAGATTGGAGATTCGAGGACCGCTGATGGTGTCTTCATTCCCGGAGTTGAACAGCCACGCTCTCTCTTCACGCCCGGCTTATAACTGCTGCGGCAAGGCAGGCTCCGCCCTCGGCCACGCCCCCCTTCCCGATCCTTCTGGAAGGTCCGGGTCCCTTACCACGTGACCACCAAGCCCCCACCTGGGGGCCTCTGACCCCCCTTCGTCCGGTCACGTGCCTGATCGGGTTCACACAGGGTGTCACGGCCTGAGGTGACTTCAGTGACACCCCACCTACAGTACCCATACTGTCTCAACACAGTAGTGACGTCATATGTCACTACACCTGTATAAAGGTGTTCCAGCCCGGGTGAGTGTTGAACTTTCTCTTCATTGCGTCTTCCGCACAGCACGTCGTACATCAGGGCACAACGAACCCCCCTCCCCCCCCCCCCCCTTTGCTATCCCTCGTTTAATTCTCTTCCCCATCTTTTCTGGAACTTTCCACGACACTCCTTAATTTCTCCTAACGGAGTCCCCAACCGACCCCTCAATTCCACTTCGCTTTCCCCGATGACAGATCCAATTTGAATGGCTCTCCACCTTCAAATCCGGTTGGGCGCCGACTCCTGCCCCCGTGATAGCTCCTCGCCAATGAGAGTCGAGCGCCGCCATTTGAACTCGCAAGCCGTTAGATGGGGGTTTGCCTCTCGACATCCCTTTACACATGTGACAGATCGATGACCAGTTCTTAAAAAGATAATCTTAAGCAGGTTTCCAAAAAAACAACGTATGATTGTTAATTAGGTGGCGATGTTGCAGGATTGCAGGATTCTTCAGGTAAACCGGGCACTGACACGGATGCGCTCATAGGCAACTCCCCTCCATCACAGGATACAGTAGAGAGGACACTCTTTAAGGATCTGCAAGTATCACCTGACTAGGACGAGGTGATGCCTTGCAGGGATATCCAGGCATTGCCAGTCCTTGGCGAAGTGAAGTCTTTCAAGCACAGTGGCGAGATGTTAACTACCTCGCCTGATATACAGAGGTCGTGGGTTCGATGCCGACCCTGATGCCTGTATATTTGGAGTTTGTATGTTCTCCCCGTGTTCACGTAGATTTTTCTCCGGGGCCTCCGATTTCTCCCTCCACATTTAGAAACACGTGTCTAGAATATTTGGCTGCTATAAAAAAAGTCCACGTGATGAGCCACTTCGTTGAGCTATCATTTGTGGCCATGTCGCTTCTGAAAAAAATACATAGCTCAGTGGGCCTCACCTGATAAAATAAAAATAGTTCAGTTTAAGTATCCCAAGAGTCAGACTTAGGTATCGCCCAGGGTACTTGATGAGGTGGCACCCAAGGTGATTAATGAGGTAGTGCCTCATGTCATCGGCAAAGCAGCACCTGATGTGTTGAACGAGGTGACACCCAAGGAACCCAACGAGGTATCGAGGTAGCACTCTAGATTCTAAATGGCTTGACACGTATGTATGTGTGTTTGTTGAACTTCTTTCGCACTGTGTATAGCCAACCGTGCTCATTGGAGGTGCAGGGGACAACACACTAAACACAAGAAGCAATTCTAAAGAAATGAGTTTTCATTCTAAAATCGGTGCCAGTCTGTGGGTATCTGTGTGATGAGTCTATGGGTCTCTGTGGTAAGTCTATGGGTCTCTGTGTGGTGAGTTTATGGGTCTCTGTGTGGTGAGTCTATAGGTCTCTGTATGGTGAGTCTATGGCTCTCTATGTAAGTGTAGCGACATCGCTGCACGTCGCTGTGTGTGGCCAGCCTGGGAAATGCACGCCATGCACCATATTGCCACCACGGACACCGCTGATGGGGGATGCAGTACCGGCCCTAACGGGGCTCGGGCAGCACTGTCCGACAGTCAAGGAATTTCACCACGCTCTCCGTGCAGTGCCAACCCCTACAGTAAAGGACGCGAGAATGCCGGCCTCGGAACGAGATTGCAGGGGGCCATTGCACTCTGGTTGACCCCGGAGGACACGTGACCGGAGGTGTCTACCCGGGGATCCCCAAAGGGGGACCACGTGTCCAGTGGAGAACCTCCTCGAGAGTTCGAGAAGGGGGTCGTGGCTAGAGGTGGAGCGAGCCCCACGACACAGGATATAAAACGCCGGGTCACCAGTGGAACTGGCTGCTGTTGTCTTCATGAAGAAATCTAAGTTCTACGCCGGATGAGGATTCTACCACACACGGACCTGGACCCGAGTTGGGCTCCGGTCTTTGTAGCTAACTGAGAGTGTTGGAGAAGCTAGCCTGGTGGTCCACCACCATAGGTTATCTGGTAAAGGGGCAGTTACCCCTTTGTGTTAATAGTGTTAACTTTAATAAATGTGTTCCCTCCAATAGTAGGCCTGAGTCTCCGTCCATACCCACTACATATGCACTATGTTGTATTTATTTCGCACCGTACGTAGCCAACCGTGCTAATCGGAAGTGCGAGGGAAGGACAGCAAACTAAACACAATGTACTTGATGAGGTAGTGCTTGAGGTGATTAAAGCTGTTGCGGCCCAGCTAGCGCTCGCAGCCGAGGTGCGTTTCAAGGTGCGGCTCGCCGGGCAGTTCCAGGCAGCAAGATATAAGCTGAACACGGAGTTGCAAGCTTCAGAGTGTTTAAAAGTCTAAGTCGGCATCAGCGCTCACAAGTTGGTTGCTGGCAGCTCCAAAACCAACCACAGTGTCTGAGATTTGAGCCCAGGATGTCAGCAGTGCTGACTCAATGCTAGGACCCCTAAGCTGCCTAGCCACTTCTAATAGAAATATACTGTATATATTACCGTGTATATACAATAATACCCCGATGTACGTCCTCCTTTGACGTCATTTTGAAAATTTGTTGTCACTTCATTAACACCACTATTGATTTACGTCGCCCCAACCCACACTTGCGTCACTGACAGCATCGTCCATCCTTTCTCGTATCTGTCGCCTCAACCTAGTACACAAACTATTTAGCATCACGCATGAATAAATGTATGTGTCCCGTAGAATTAAATAGAGTATATCATTTAAATACAGAATTTTGTTGATTTGTATAGTGTACTGTATCGTATTGCACCCTGTATACGTTCGTTCGTTTCTTAATCTTCTTGTCCTGATGAGGGTCCCGGCAGCAGCATTTTGAGTAGGGTGGTCCAGACCTTCCTTTACCTGGCGACAAATGCTAGGTCTTCCTGGGGAATTCCCAGGCGTTTCCAGGTCAGCCGAGCGACATAGCCCCGCCAGTGTGTCCTGGGCCGGCCCCGGAGTCTTCGTCCAGTGGGACGTGCTGCCCGGTAGAGTTCCAGGGGGAGTCTACCATGGGGCATCCTTACCAGGTGCACGAACCACCTCAACTGGCTCCTCTTGATCCGGAGGAGCAGTAGCTCGACTCTGAGGCTCTCTCAGATTACCAAGCTCCTCACCCGATCACGGAGAGTGAGTCTGGCATACCCTGCGGAGAAACCTAATTTCAGCCCCTTGTACTTGCAATCTCATCCTTTCGGTGATTACCCAAAGCTCATGACCATAGGTGAGGGTGGAAACGTAGATCGACCTGTAAACCGAGAACTTGGTTCAAGAACTCAGCTCCTGCTTCACGACCATGGAATGGTACAGTGCCCGCAACACTGCAGATGCGGCACCGATCCGCCGGCTGATCTCCCACTCCCACTTACTCATCACTCGCGAAAGAGACCCCAAAGTAGTTAAACTCTTCCACTAAGGGCAGCTGTTCCCCCCTCACCTGAAGAGCACACTTCACTGTCTCCCGGGAGTGAACCATGACCTCAGATTTGGAGGTGCTGATCCTCATCCCAGCCGCTTCACACTCGGCATCAAACCATTCAAGTGCGTGCTGGAGATCACAGATTGACGAGGCAAAGAGGACAACGTCATCTGCAAAAAGCAGCGATACCACCTCCATGCCCCCATACTGGATACTCTCCATATATCGGCTGTGCCTTGATATCCTGTCTATGAAAATCACAAACAGAAGTGGAGACAAGATACACAATTAGCGAGGTCTAACACCCACAGTGAACGACTTTGATTTAACACCAAGAATATGCACACAGCTCTCACTCTGGGAATAGAGGGACTGGATCACACACAAAAGCAGTACCTCTCACAAGACATTCCGGGGAACATGGTCATATGCCTTATCCAAGTCTACAAAGCAGAGGTAGACTGGATAAGCATACTCCCATGACCCCTCAAATACCTGTGAGAGAAAAGAGCTGGTCCACGACCCTGACAGAATCCGCAGTGTACTGCTGTACACTCGTGTTGAGTGCAGTATTTTTAGGAATGTAATATAATGCTGTGGGTACGTCTAGGATGAAGATGCACGCATTAACACAGCGCTTCACCTTACACTCCATTATCTTTGTTTAGCTCTCGTAGAAAATTTGCTTTGATTTTCGTCGTTTCGATATTCGTCGTCGCACCTCTCAGGAATGCATCCTCGATGGAAACCGGGGTATTTCCATATATATGCAACGTGGACTTCCAGAATGTGCAGTGATAGATTTCCATTGAGTTACATAAAAACCAGATGGGATATTTTGGCACAGGTTGTTATGTCTGCATTGGTATGAATAAAGGTGCACATAATATGAACTGATATATAATGTTGCTATAGAGCAATCGATATTGGGAAAGTCCTGGACAAAGGTGTGACTTAAAATTTGACAAAATTTCCATTCTTATTGCATAGTTTCTTAAGTTCTCATGTTTGTTTTTCAACAAACTATTCAGAACCAAAGCAACAAAACTCACATTTATCAATAACACTGTCTTAACAGAAACATATATGAGCCAACGCTTTGGACAAAGCCCTTATTTATAGCCAGAGATGGCGTGGATAATACGAGTTGTAGACTGCACTTTACACCATGACCAGTTTTTAAATGGGCATACAAATAATTACCTCATGGCAGCTATAGAGTAACAGAACACCCATTCAATAAGAATAAAAACGTATTACTCAATAAATGAATTTATATTAAGAGTTCAATCATAACATGTTGTTGGCACATTGCATTGTGGGAAGATTTGTTCTTGAGAGCATAAGGCACAATTCACTGAGTAATGCATTCCGACGGCCAATTATCACTTCAATGGAAGTAATTTAACTGCCGTACATTGCTGAGGCTGAGAAATATGAGAAATTAAAGTACTTGTTTGTATAAACACCCCGCATTAAGTCCTTTAGGAAACCATTTAAAAAAACTGAGGCTCCTGGATTTTTGTTCATTGGTGTTATCTAAAAGGATGGTCAGCATATTGCCTAAAAATCTATGCTATCATGTGATTTAAATAAAGAGGTGTTAATTTTAGTGTGCATATAAGGTGCTGCCTACCTAAATACACGAGAAATAATATCTGATCGGTGCAAAGGGAAACGTACAATCAGCATTGTATGTATGTTATACTTCTTTCGCACCGTACGTAACCAAGTGCGCTAATTAGAGGTGTGGGAGAAGGAAATTGGAGGTGCGGGGGAAGGAAAGCATTGTCACATCACCACACTGCTACCAATACACTCCACTAACTCTACAGCCTGCATTAGTATAAAGGTGGCACGTGCATTGCTGGCAAAGGCACGGCATATATCCAATAAGTGGATCATCTCAATTTCAATATCTTAAAAACCAAAGATGTGTGCAATGACCAATGGGAAAGGATAATGGGAGGATGTGTGAACCGTATGTTGAACTTCTTTCGCACCATACATAGTCAACCGCGCATATTGGAAGAGCGGGGGTGGGGGGTACAACAAACTAGAACACAAACAGCAAGGAGCTCTCAATAAATCAGTTTTCAATCGAGATTTAAAAGTAACGTAGCTCCAGGATGCAGCATGGGAGAGAGAGAGAGCGCTCGGAAATGGGGGGCGAAGCGTTCCCGTGAGCGGCGCTTGCACCGGGGCCAGCCTCAGGGGCCTTGTCCTCACTGCAGGGAGCCTCGGGCGGCTCCGCTCCGTTTAACCCCCGGCACCACGGGGGGCCGCCTGGGTGTAGCCCCCTCGGCTACCGCGTCCCCCTTGACCGGGAACACTGTGGATGAATGTAATCTATAGAACATTAAATATTTAATGTATAAAAGATGTTTTACATTAAAATATATGAATAATACATACTCTCTAATGTTAAAATTGAGTCAATTAGTTCCTGTACCCCTATGCAACCCTGTTGTCGCCAACATGGATATTTAGTGGATGCGGGGGTGGGCTGGGGTCTGAACTCCCACAAATTTGCCCGGTAGGTAGCAGCCGTCCCTTTTAAACCCACTGTGGCACTACCCACGGTGAGAGGGTGAAGCCACAGAGCCCAATTGTTTGAGAGCGGGTACACGTTCTGCTGTTCTTGGGCTTTTCCTTGGGTCACTCCAGGTAGGCCGTACAGCCCAAACCCTGGCCCAACCAAGTGTGTCACATCAGAAAGTACATGGCATGCTAACGTATTAAGCAACACGAGAAACAACAGCCAATATTGTAATAGGGTGTGTGTCAAAAGGACATTATATATGTTTGCCTTATAGCAAACATATGTTCATGACAAACATAATATGTAAACATTATATGTTTGTTATAAGGCAGTTGTCAATTAATGATTGACAACTGCAGTGACATGGATTGGAAGCGTGGATACTGGCATAGAATGTGGAGCGAAAGCTAAAAAGTATAGAACGAAGCGTGGAGGAAAGGGAGATGCACGCTTGGAATTACATTGAGAGACAGAAAGAGAAACACGTGAGACGTAATATTTGAGATGTAATATTCACTGTGGACTGTGAAAAAAAGGTTAACTGGAAAATACAAATTGACAGTTTGCGAATGAAAACTGAATAACGTGATCGCAACTACTGTCTCTGGAAAAGGCTTTTTTTCAATGTTTTAAGTGACATGTAGTTAGTTAATGAGTGTTAATGTGCATTTTCCGTTTGACTTAATATTGCCAAACGGTGCGTGGAGCGGATGTCTCCTGATTCATTATTGAGGCCGCGTTTTGGGTGACTTGGGAAATGTGTAGCGGTGGCTAAAAGTGTTGAATCATCTCTTAAATTTCTCCTAAATCTCTCCTCGAAAGACATTTTGTGATGGCGCCTTGTTTCCCGGTAACTGACACGGTTTTTACGATGATGCTTTATTGCTATGATTTAATCCCTGCTTTATGCTTATGCTGTTTTTTATATTTATGTCCCCAGTGCTTTGGGACTTCGTTTTATGAGTGGTAATGCGCCATAAAACAAAAACATATATGAACTGTGTCATAAAACGGTGATTATTTGGGATGCAATTATCTCCAAATATGTGGGTAAAATTGCAACTGCACTAAACTTGGTTGCATACGGCCAAACACTTACATTTCCATGTAATCTATCAAAGGATAACCATACACTTACCATTAACCTACCTTGATCTACAAGTGACTTGCTGAAATTTCGAAAGGAAATAAAAGTCTGATAGCTGGAGATGGCAAAAGCAAGCTGTGACCTTGCTTCTGACATGTGTAGTGGATTCAACGTCAAGGAGACGTACTTCTTAGAGGCAACACATTTATTACACCAACATGTAATATACAAAGGGGTAGCTGCCCCTTTACCAGAATCTTCAGATGACGGTAGCAACGCTGAACCCCGGTCCCTGTGGGCACCCCGCTTATATGCTCCTGGGTCGTGGCCGGCTCCGCCCTTGTCCTAGTTCTCTCTTGACCTTTCCCGTAGGATATTTCCCCCCTGGCCCGTCACCACCCCCTGGCCCCCACCTGGGGCCCCATGTAGACTTTACCGGTCACGTGCCTTCGGGGTCAACCAGAGTGCCATGGCCCAGGGTAACCCTGTCCCTTGGCTGACACTCTCCCACTCCCTCCGGTAGGAGAGAGCACTGCACGCCACGCGTGGTGCCACTGCGCTATCCCAGCGCTCACTAAGCCCTCATTAGGGACGGTAGTACACACACCTATGGGGCGTCCGCAATGACAATGCATCGCACGCCATGCCTTGCTAGAGCCTGCATTGCTCGGTCACATTCACGATGTTGCCACATATGTGATGTCCGCGATGTGCGTACATCACATGCCGTGCCCCTCTAGGGCCGGCACCATACAGTGACATCTGCAATGTCACTACACATGTCTACCTGCTTGATCGGGATCCAATCTTGGATGTCCCAGCACTTTCTCTGTACTAATCCTTCCATGAACAAAATTAGTTTCTGCCCTGCTTCCCATTCCCCTCCTCACTGCCCTACTATTTCCTTCCCCCTTTTCTCTCTTACCCCTGCATCGTCTACCCGTAATATTGGCATCATCTTCGACTCCTCTCTCTCTATCTGATTACATATCCGCCACTACCCGTTCCTGCCACTTTCACCTGTACAACTTTCATCTCAACTACTGCCGCAAAACTTCGAATTCACTCCACTCATCATCACTAGACTCGATAATGCAACTCTCTCATGCTCGGTTTCCCCCCTATGCATTTAGACCACTCCAATAAATCCAAATTGCCACTTCCTGGATCATCTTCAATCTCCCCTCCCACTCCCACACATCACCTCTCCTCACCCGGCTACACTGGCTTCCCGTCTACTATCGTTGCCTTTTCGAATTCCTCATCCTAGTTAACGAATCTCTGCGTGGTCTGGCCCCAACGTATCATCTCGCTTCCCTCATTTTGTTACCCGCTCCTTCACGCCCTCTCCGTTCACAATCCCAGCCGTCTCTCTGTCTCTGTTCCCCCTCCTCCTTGTGCCCAATCACGATTTGCTTCTGTCTCACTTCTGGCCCAATCACACTGGAACAAGCGCCCCCTACACGTCACACAACCAGCCTCACTCTCTATGTTTCGTTCATCCCTTAAAAACACTCACTTGTTTTCCCTCGCTTACCCAACTCATCTAACCCCACACTTTGCCATCTTGAACACCATCCTTCTGTCAAATTTCTCTACCCATTCATCACTCACTCATCATCAACCACTCATTGTCACTTTCATAATAGTTTATTTCACGCATCATCATATTCACGTACTACCATCCTTCTCATCAACTAATCTCATCCATTCACTCTTCTGCTGTACAAATTGCTAATCCTTTCATAATAAAGGTTTTTGGGTTAGATCGCGTTATTTATAAATGTGTCGTAACCCTCCACCACCCGACACGGCCAATCAGCAAAAAAGTGTCACGTTGACAAAAGACAAATAGTTCACTACTTTAGCCCACCGGTGTGTTAAAAGTAGTGAACTATTTGTCTTTTGTCAACATGACACTTTTTTGCTGATTGGCCGTGTCGGGTGGTGGAGGGTTACAACACATTTATAAATAACGCGATCTAACCCATCCGCATTAAGCGGATGAAATTGATATCTTCACTGGCGTTCCTCAAAAGGTGCAGAGATTCAAAGGTAATACCAAACGCAGTTAAAATAACACATCACATAAAGTCTTCTAAAGCTAACCAAATACTACACAAAGCTAGCGAATTATTATTAATAGAGAGAATACAGCACAACAGGAGTGAATTATCTTACATTTCGGAATCGCTAAAGCAGTTACACTTAGATATAAGAAAAAGTGTATCCATGCATTATTGGAATATCATCGATACCATAACACAACAATTGGCTGATAATGTGTTTAATCTAACAAAACTAACCAAATGAATACATTTTCTAGACTTCATAATAAACAAATCCCTACTAAAAACGAACAATATAAAAACAAAACCGTAATGAACTTGACTAACACTGTTTTAACCAGTGACATGATCTCTGTCCTTTCTAAAGGCCTTAACTTTGCCGTTACCCCACGCACAATTCCAGTGGATGAGATAATTGCTGAGGTAGAATCAGCAGTAAGATACCTTCCACATAATGAGGCAGAGATGACTAGACACGAGGTTTCCAAAATAATTGAGAATAGCAAAGTTCCAAAAGTAAATATTAGCTCTAACGAAGCAACAGCCTTAAGAGAGCTGCGTGTAAATTAAAATATCCAAATCCTGGCAGCTGATAAAGGCCGCACTACTGTAGTGATGTCACGAGCCGATTATGATAATAAAATTAGAAATTTACTAGAGGAAAGTACCTACATTAAATTACTTGATACACTAGTAAAGAATACAGGTTTACCAAAAGATATTCCGAAACTTGCTGACCATTGTTTAAATAACACTTCTTATGGAGAGGGGATTTCTTTAAACAAAAGGAAGGAGCAGCAATGGGCTCTCCTTTATCCCCTGCTATAGCAAATTTGTACATGGAAAACTTTGAAATACGAGCACTTGCCTCGAGCACATTAAAATCATCTTTTTGGTTTAGATATGTGGATGACACTTTAGTTGTAATTACGCGATCTAACCCAAAAACCTTTATTATGAATAATATTGGTCGCGAAAGCCTACGTGTTAAACTGCTAATCCTTTGTTCAGTGCCTTGGTTAAGGCTTACGGCGCTATATTAATAAAATAAGTTAAGATAACAAATGTCAAACTTATAACTGCAATCTTTTCGCTGTAGTTAAAACGTCTCACTTGTTCCATAAACGGCTGCTGTGTCCAAGCTTGTCCTGAATAAACACTTTCATGGCTTAAAAAGTTGTTCTTCGGACCAGGAGGTTGATAACTGGCGTTTGATCGCCGCTTTTATGGCATTCGTTGTGGTTTTCCGCATAACAGGATGGGCCGCTAGAAGGCTGCCATCTCGCACTCTGACCTCAATATCATGGCAGAGTACTTCTGAAGTGGCGACCCAGGTCAATCTCATGTAACGCGACAGTGACAATAGCACCGACGCCACTCGATGTGACCTTTTGAGAAATAGTGTGACATGACCCTCGGCTTGATCCCAAGGCCAACCTATTTGACTTAATTTTTATTTACTATTTTAATTTTACCAGGTTAAGGTCCACTGAGATATATAGTTCATTTTCAGGAGTGATCTGGCCGCAAATGAGAGCTCGACGAAGTGGCTTATCATGTGGAAATGTATAGCAGCCAAATACTCTAAAGACATGTTTCTAAATGTGGAGGGAAAAACTGGAGGACCCGGAGAAAAATCCACACGACCACGGAGAGAACACGCAAACTCTAAATATACAGGTGTCAGGGTCAGGATAGAACCCACGACCTCCTACATACCAGGCGAGGTATATTATTGGTTCTTTCTACGTGACTTTACCGAAAGAACCAAGAATATGAATCCCTGCAGTCACGAAAGCTTTAAATCAAAATTTAAATCCAGACGAGGTAGTTAACATCTTACCACCTTGGTGTAACACTTGACCGCAGTCAGGCTCTTAACACCTACAAGAGGCTGCCAGTAAAACTAAGACAAGGGTGATCCTCATTTACATTTTGCCGGTACGAGCTGGGGGCAGATGCCTCGGAGCTTCGGATGTCGGCCATTGCCCTGGCGTACTCACCAGCAGAGAACCACGTGTCCCCCACCCCCCAGTTTGGACACAAAGCCGCCACTGTGGACTCGTCAATACCCAAATGACCATTTCAACAAGTGGATTCTATCAGGAACTCTTACACCCACGCAAGTAACTTAGCTTACTGTGCTGTCAAATACCACACCACCAGATATTCACCACGATGCTGCAACACTCCATGAACTTCACCGATCAGAAGTAGACCCAAATCTGCCAATCAACGGCGATCTGAACAACATACTGCTGGGATCTCAGCGGAACTCAACCGATTTGGAAACACACAGCACAATATCTGCATGATACAAATTTTAGCAAAGATACAGCAAGGACTATTAAATTATTTCAAGCAACTCGCTCAACAAACGCTGATCCGGAAACCCACCACCACAACGCCTGGCTACCACAACATACAGCTCATCAGTGAGCCCACCACCATCCTGTCCAGCTTCCTCTACACCAAGGCCGTAATTATAATATTTATTGGGGGGACAATCCCCCCCCAATATTTAAATATGCTCAAAATCCCCCCCCCCCCCAATATATTGCTATAAAATATATTTCTGTTTATATGATTGTGGTTATGGTTGTAATCCCTAATCTCTGCCATTACATACAATGAAACAAGAAAAGGTAAAAAAGAAAAAAACAGAGCAATGTAATACAATACACTATTAGACATTATTGTAAAAAATAAATAAAAAGTCCATCCTATGTATTAGTGAATTTTTTTATATTTTAGTCAGGAAATTCGTTTTCAAATTTATATTTTTTTTCTGGGAGGGGGACCCCCCGACCCCATGGAAGATTTGGTCCCCTTCAATGTTGACTCCATGGCTACAGCCTTGCCCTACACACAGCTCATCAGCGAGCCCACCACTGCCCTCCCAGGCTTCCTCTACACACATGTCATCAGTGAGCCCACCACCGCACTGCCAAGCTTCATCCACACACAGCTCATCAGTGGGCCCACCATCGCACTACGTAGCTTTCATCTTTCATGGAACAATGGGCAGTGCTTAACTAGATCTGCACAAACCACTGAAGATGCGGATAACTAGAACACAGTGAGAAATTAAAGACTCTCTGCTGTGTGCGACTGCGGCTACCAACACCAAACCATGGACCACGTAACTTCGCGCTGTGCTCCAAACATACATGTGAAGGTGGTACATCTACAATTTATCAGCTCTCAGACAAAGAAATTTAATGGGTAAATCATAAAAATAAATAAATTACATTGCAATGTTCATATACGGGTATTGAACTGCCATACAACACATTTTCTAAATTCCACTTTACGAGTGCTGCAACGCCGTGTAGTGAATTGCAGGAGAGTGGAGTTCACAGCTCCTCGGGAAAGGATGACTGTGATGACCATTTCCACACAAAGCCAAGGAATGTGTTATAAATCAATGCCGTTCATTCTTTTAGGTGAGAGCCCATTGCGATATAATGGCCTTTTAGCTGGACAGGCACGAATGGCTATATATGGGTCAGAGTGTTCTAAATGTACACCTCATTGCATTTTATATTGAAGATCATTTAAAAATGTAATGTTAAATGATTATACTGGACTGTGGCGTGGGCGGGAGTGGTGGTACAGTGGTTCATGCACTGCGCTATGAACCAGGTGACCGAAGTTTGATTGCCAGGCATGGCTAACATCAGTGCAGTGGCAAATTATATCTGAACCAGTCCTGGACACCCTCCCTTCACCAACCCACACTGACCAGCGTGGTGACGTATAAATGCGTTCGAGAAACGTGGTTGCTTACCAGGTAAGGCCCACTGAGCTATATAGCTCTTTTTCAGAAACTACCTGGTCACAGATGATAGCCCAACGAAGTGACTTATCTTGTATAAATATATAGCAGCCAAATACTCTAAACGCGTGGTGTTTATTCTAAATGTGGAGGGAAAAATCGGAGCACCCGGAGAAAAATCCATGCGACCACAGGGAGAGAGACGCGCAGACTCAAAATATACAGTTATGAGGGTCGGGATGAAATTCGTTGCCTCAGACAGCTTAGGGAAGAAGTCTTGAAGGTACTTGGAGGCTGCCGACTCCTTATCTACAGCTGTGACAAATTGTTTCATAAGGCCCAATTTGATGTGCTGTGGTGGCATCAGCACCTTCCGGGGGTCCACCAGTGGCTCCCACTTGACATTGTTCCTCCTCACAGTGAACTCGGTCCGATATGGCCAGCCCCGCCTGTGGTAGTGCGCCTTGGTGTCCCTGCTATCCCAAAGGCAAAGATAGCAGGGAAACTTGGTAAAACCGCCTTGGAGACCCATCAGGAATGCCACCATTTTAAAGTCTGCAATAGCCTCCCAGCCGTACTCATAATACTTCAAGGTGTCCAGCAAGGTCTTGATGCTGTTGTAATCCTCTTTGAGGTGTACTGAGTGAGCCAGGGGAAGAGACTGGGACTTGTTACATTATGGAGCAGCACAGCTTTGAGGCTCCTGGATGAGCTGTGAATGAAGAGGCGCCACTCATTCTCGTTCCAGGCAATTCCGATTGCCTCGAACAGACTGGTTACATTGTGGCAGAAGCAGAGCCCATCTTGACAGGTGAAGAAGCTGCAAAAATGTTGGTGACGCTTCCTCTGATCTGCGACTTGCACACTTTTATCCAAAAAGTTTCACTGCTTGAGCCTAGACGTCAAAAGCTCGGCATTGGACTTGGTGAGACCAAGATCTTTGATCAAGTCGTTGAGGTCTTTTGGGTTGGAGTAGCATGGGTTTCTCTCCTCAGCTCCACCTCTGAAATTGACATGTGGATCTACAACGTCTTCCTCGCTCTCTGACTTGCGGCTCTCTTCTAAAGACGGCTGCTCTTTCTCTAGAGGAGTGGGTACGGGGAGCTCATGGCAGTGTGGCACCGGGGCGATGGATGAAGGAAGGTCCGGATACGTGATAGCAGGTGTATTCTTGCCAGTCCGACGTTTGGAAGGGTCCACCATGCAGAAGTAGCAGTTGCTTGAGTGGTCAGTGGGTTTCCGGCAAATTCTTTGGATAGCGAACTTCATGGCTCTCTTTTCCCCTCTGTACCATCCTACAAAAACACATTTATTTCACCCATGACTAATGTGTAAGAGATTCTCGCAACATTTTTCATATATGATATATTTTTTTCAATAACATTGAAAATTGTAAACATTCTAAAATTACAAACTTTTACAATTCATAAAATTTTAACAAATTTTAACAAATTTTATAATATCAAATTCCGAGCAACAATTGTACATCTTACCTTTCAGAGTATTTTTGCATTGCTCGTAGGTGAAATGAGGTGCCCAGGGTTTGTCTTGATCCCCGTAGGCATGTCGAAATATGCCTTGTAGGCCTCACACATCTTAGCGAATGCTGCCACAGAGTACATTTTCGCTCTTGTCTTAATAAATTGGCCGCAGACATAGCAAAATGCATCTGCCGGATGCTTGCAGCCCCTTGATGCCATCTCAGACAAATGCAGATATGTATCCACTTAGGCAGCTGGAACTAAACTGAACTGGTGGGCTTAAGGTCCCTGTATTTATACTACTATTATTTATATTACTGGAAAGTTCTAGAATGTTTTAGAAGTTACTCCAAGTTTACTCAGCACTGAATCTATCTGGAATGTTCTGAAAAAAAGGTACATTTCAAAATATCACTGTCCTGGTCACAAAAGCAAAGTTTGTGTGGAATAATAGCCATTTTCTGTACTTTTGAGGCATAAGCAATTAGGAAATAACACTTACTACCCAGGAAGAATAAAATTGTTACACATTGTATTAATAATAATGACATTTATATAGCACTTGTCATCAAGGATCTCAAAGCTCTGTACAGGACACAGCAGCAGACACTCAGCATAAACATAATACTATAAATACATTTTAAGAATCATTTACTAAATGAACTAAAAGTTGAATAAACGGAAACGTATAAATAGGGTTTAAGGCGCATTTTCAAAATGTCCACATACTCAGAGATCCCTGATACCTCGTAAAAGAGCGTTCCATAGCCTGGAGGCTACACGGGAATAATTTCGGTCACCCATAGACCGAAACCTCGAGCTGGGAATACAGAGATCTTAATGACCTTGAGAGGATATGTGGGTGCAGCATGTCAATGGTGTAGGCTGGGGCAAGATAGTGTACTATCATCAAGATGATGTACTCGGCGCATGCACTTAGCAAGTCTTTGTGAAGGAGAGACGACTCGGTGATTCAGGCAAAGTTCACCATGAACTGTCCCTTCGTGTTTCTTGTGTACGGGGATTAGCAGCGAATTATTACATTTAATTCAGGAAGCGTTTTGCAAACGTCTCTACCGAAGTATGGTCAATCAGCCCCAGCATGGAGAGACATTAATGCAGCAGTGGATTGATAAAAGGCCGTAACTTATAACGAATAGACTACAGCGTGGTCCAGATGTCTTGTGACCCACATTACATTCTCTAACATGTAATATTTTTGATACCAATGGGGTGTGAAAACAGAAACGAATAAGCAAAGGAAAAACATGTTAGGGGTCAATTAATTGGGGGGGGGGGGGGTCACAAGATATCTGGACCACCGTATCACAGTCATAGCTATAGGTCAGTGAAAGGTTGGTGAAATTGTCTTATTCTTTTAATTGCGTAAATGTTAGTTTAATAGATTTTCCCATTACATCAACAATGACTTCGGTTTTAATTAGGTGAACAATATGTAATGGTGTTTGTTTTGTATTATCAATCTCATTTAACCATGGGGCATAACAAACAAGTTACGTAAGTGTTACCTAACAGCACCTGCACAAATGATAATCCTTCCGATGATATTTCTATTATTCATGGGTAACCCTCCCTTCTGTGCCACCCACCTACGTTGGTCTGGCTCCAATGAAGTATTATTGAACGTACCGTACCTGAGTACTTGCAATAACGCATACAAGCATGATAAATAAAACAAAGCAACACATTGCACAGCGTGTATCAAATATACTTTAATCCTTCCTGTGATGCTGCAGTGCATCCCTTAGCATTACATTTAAATGCCAACATGGAGAGAATATTGATTTCGTCCGATCGGCAAGTTTGTCGGGAAAATAAAAATCGAAGGAGTCATTCATTTTATTCAAAGCAATTTGGCTGTACCTCCACCTTATCTCTTTGTATCTCCGCTTGTGTCTGCACGCACACACGGTCTCTCCGCAGCTCCGTCTCACCACATCTTGCAAATACGGAGCGGGAAACGCCATTGGAGGAGCAACGCAAAGACATTGCTCACTCTCCCTGCTTCACAATAAACAAAGCGTATTAGATCAAACTTAGCAAAATATATATTTATATTAAAAAAAGACATACACCCTGTGTAGCCGGCAGTGTAACCTACAATTTAGATTGCACATTAAGGCTTTTACCATATAGCTTTTGAGTTAATATTCAAATTTGAAGGCGTTTAAACTGACTTTCAACAGTAAGATAACCCCAACTGAACCTTCCGAGATTTTGCTTTGACCCAAACAGTGGCCGAAAATCAATCGGTTCGACTCCCTGCCTGCAACGTACACACGATGCACGCGGAGAGTACACAGCCAGTCGGGGAAGGTTCCCTAAAGCCTAAACACTAGCGAAGAGCTCAGTATCTTAATGCGAGGAGGAATTCAGAAATACATTGAGCAAAAGGATAAATCATTCCAGATTTTTTTGCAGCATAAATCACATGCAGGCAAACATAATAGACACACACATATTTATCGTGAACATCTGTATCAAATCTTGACTTAAAGCTTTCGTGACGTTTCGATTGCACCGCTTGCGTTTCGATCAGAACGTCGTGGTTTTTTGTTACTTTTCGTTATTTTCTTTGAACCTATCTTTGTGACTTTACCGAAAGACCCAAAGAATATGAACATCTGAATCATGAACATCTGTAGGAAATCTAAATATTTAACCCTTAATGTGCTTGACAAGCCTTTGGGCCTGTCTGGAGCTGTAGCTGGCTCGATGTGCGTCTGTAGATCGAGAAATTGACGGGTTAAAAGGGAGGGCAGAGTGATTTTTAGTGGCATCTACAGTAGATGTCACCACCTCTCGTGAAAACTGTTCTGAATTAGTTTTTTTTGTATGTCAGCTATGACATTGGTTTCAAAACACGGTCAATAACAATTGGAAAAACAACTGCCAAGTACACAACAAAGCGTGTAAATTTCGATGTAAAGCTTTCGTGACTGCAATGATTAATCTTCTTTGGTTCTTTCGGTAAAGTCACGTAGAATGAGAATAAAATAATAAATTGATCAAATAAAATAACAAATAAAATAACACAATACGAGACAGTCTCGTCCCTTCACCTGATGAAGGCCGCTTGTGTTGTGGCTGAAACGTCGTGAGAATATTATTGTGTTATTTTATTTTATTAATTTATTATTTTATTCTCATTCTACGTGACTTTACCGAAATAACCAAAGAAAAAGCGTGTAAAGGTGCATGCTTGGAATTACACTGAGACGGAATGAGGAACACACGGGTTATAAAACATGCAGATGAATGATAATTGAGATGTTATATACGTAACTCTGAAGAAGTATTTGCATCATTGCGAAGAATATAAATTACTCTAGATTCGCAGACAATGTCTCCGTCACATATCTGCCTCTCTCCGTAAAAATAAAAGTGTTTTACCCAAACCAATCAGCCGCACGGCCTTCTGGGAGTGCACCGTTTCAGAAGCACTGATTCAGTACAAGTAGAGTTTGTACCAGTTTCAACACACGGTGTATCATCAGCAGTCAAGCTCACGTGTATATATGTATGTTGAACCTCTTTTGCACGGTACGTAGCCAACAGTGCTAATCGGAGGTGCGGTGAACTGCCGGTATTCCAGGCAAAGGCCCTTCAAGGTATTGGTCCGAGTTTGATGCAAAATATTACGTGTACTAAATCATTACATAGTCGTTGTGGCGAATCGATGCTGCTGTAAGTATGGGAACTCTTAGAAGGCCGTGTGACGGAGGGGCCGTGGTAAGGGTGATACAAAAACAAGTTGGCTTGGGCAGGACACGTTGTTAGAAGCGACGATAATGGTCGACGGAGAAGAATAACGATGGAGTGGCAGCCAAGCAATGGAACACGTCTCAGAGGATGCCCAACGAGGAGACGGAGTGACGAAATCAATTTTCGTGCAGGTGCTGGGTGAACTAGTACCTGGCACGATCTGAAGAGATGGCGGTGGCTTGCATAGACCTTCCTCCATTAGTGGATTACCCAAGGCCGATGATGATGATGACTAAGCAACATGAATGTACACAACATAAATAACATTTAGGATTTTGTATGAGGCTAACTACAATTAAAACATCCTAAACAATAGCAAAATAAAGGTTATATTTGATTGTGCGTAGGCAGTCATGGCATAGTGTACGTCTGAAGGCTTTGGCACCACCACACAATGCTATCATATTTCACAATCATGCTTCACTCATGCTGCCCTTGCCGACAGGGTGGTCCAGATGTCTCGTGACCCCCAAATAATTGACCCCTAAAAAATATCCTTCGCATGTTAATTAGGTTAAAATAAACCTCCCTCAAACAATGTTAAGTTTGAGAGAATTATCAGAATCTGTAATTAGACTGCAGAAGGAATCCGATTAGCCATGAAGCTCTTTTCCACAGATGTCCACTATGGGCGGCTCAGCAAGTTACAATGGCAAACAATACAACAGCATCTAAAACAGCGATATGAGGGCAAAATAGAGAAAAAGGTAAGCAAGTCACAAAATACAGGGTGTCCCATAAGTTTGGAATCATAGGAAAAACACAGCTCTGTGTTATTGGCTTGCGGTCTGGATGCAGTCTGTTAAATTCAACAGCGACTTCCCTCTGACTCCGATTTCCGACGAGTAGAATGATCTGGCCTCGTTCTTCCTTACTATTCAGATACATCTTGGGCTTGCAGAAACAAAAACAAAAGAATTAGTTATTTTTCCCTATAATTCCAGACTTATGGGCCACCTTGTATAAATATATAATACGTAAATAAATTGTCCGATTCATCAAGGCTGGGCAGGGTAGCAAACCCAACAATAAAACAGCCCCAGACCACACCAAGATAATGCCACACAGCAGTAGTCCCTCAATACGATGGCCACATTAACACTGAACTATCGATGCACGGGTATGGATCAAAGTTACAAATTACTTTAAATGGGGGTCACAAGACGTGGGGCGCACCCTGTACGTCTCACGCTCTCTTCGTCAGTGACCGTGCCGCAGTGAGAGAGGCCAGACAAGCTCGAGAAGCCACAGCACCACAGTGATCGGTTATCCATATTGGTCACCGTGCTGCCCGCCTGTCCCACAGACCGTTCCCAAGGCCCGTCTATAACGTTGGGACCAAACACTCGGATATTGACTCTCACATTCAAACAGGTCACCCATTTGTTCTCGAATGTGTGCAAATATAAATGCCCGTTGTGCTCAAACAAACTCTGTAACTTTTGAGACAGCGCATATTGACTTGTGTTTGGTGTACTTACCGTTTAAGTGATACTGTAATACCAAGAATAAAAAAATATTAAACAACAGTTTATATTTTTTTTAATGTTAATTCATGTTGCAACAGTGCCCTCAGCTGGTTTTGCAAAGCTGTCTAGTTCTAATTAACCTGAGTAATTTTTTAACATCAATTTCCAAAGCACGCCGGGATGATGACTCATACAACATCGTACAGCTTAATAAATCCACGAGTTTTTCGCAGAATTTTCGACTAAGAGGTTTGCCGATCGCCACAAGGTTAAATGAACTGGTGAACAATTTGTTTTTACTGTAGAAAATTTTAGTTTTCCTTTTTTGTTGCATTTCTGGCTCAACAGATGTGACAAGTGGTGAACCACGACGTTTAAAATTAAAATGCAGAACTCTTTGCAAAAATGCGAAACAAAAGCGAGGACAACACCTCGAGTGATGTAGCCCCAACACGTGTCAACTGGACCTTTCCCGGGGCTAAGCAAATAATATCTCATGATTCAGTGATGTTACAGCTGAGATCCCACTCACCCCTCAAACAGTGGCTGCTTCCCGAAGGGGTGTTCACAATGCCAAGGCATCTCTCCCCCGCCTCAATTGGTTCAGAAACTGCTCCCCTATTACCCACCCCCCGACACACCCTCGCCCCTTCAAGCCACTGACATTGATTGTCAGTGGCTTGAGGGATAATGGGTCTGAAAAGAGATTAAATGATATCAAAAGCCTGCCCTCATCCACAGCTACTGACGACCACTCCACACGCGCGTGCGACTGCGCTCTGTGTGCCGGGTGGAGCCGTCTCGGTGCGGTGCGAACCACCGTGCCATAGCCACCGCGCCACTGCCACCGTGCCATAGTCACCGCACCACTGTCACCGCACCACTGTCACCGCGACACAGTCACCGCGCCACAGTCACCGCGCCACAGTCACCGCGCCACAGTCACCGCACCACTGTCACCGCGCCACTGTCACCGTGCCATAGTCACCGCACCACTGTCACCGCACCACTGTCACCGCGACACAGTCACCGCACCACAGTCACCGCGCCACAGTCACCGCGCCACTGTCACCGCGCCACTGTCACCGCGCCACTGTCACCGCGCCACTGTCACCGCGCCACTGTCACCGCGCCACTGTCACCGCGCCACTGTCACCGCACCACTGTCACCGCGCCACTGTCACCGCGCCACTGTCACCGCGCCACTGTCACCGCGCCACTGTCACCGCGCCACTGTCACCGTGCCACCGCCTCGTTCGATGCTTCATTTTTATTCGCTCGCCAAACGTAAATGGCCGTTACGGATAGGCCGGTGCTCGCAAGCAACACACCGGTGCACTCTCGACGTGCCCGTTGAAGTGGCACCTGCCGTACTGAATGAGATCATTATGACAGCTTCCGCCGGACTGTTCGTACATGGCAAACGAAATTGTCACGTACGACTATTAATCAAATTCGAGATCCACTCAGTCAATGCCTCTCCAGAGCCAACAAAGGCTTTCACTTACTTCAAATTGTGAAGGGTAGTGTTTACTCCTCATAGCGTGACATCTGGAACTTCCTCCTCATTAATCTAGATTTGAAGCTTTCGTGACTGCAGGAAGCAATACTCTTTGGTTCTTTCGGAAAAGTCACGTAGGTATAAGCTTTCCCACCTGATTTTATGCCTACATAACTTTACCGAAAGAACCAAAGAGTATGGATTCCTCCTCAGTATCCGAATAAAATGATAAAAGTTTAAGTTTATTTCGGTCTGTTGCATGTGTAATGACAGGGTTCCACCTGTTGGCCTGAAGGTGTAATCGTGGTTAGGGGTATAATACGTAATGCCTAATTATGAGGGGGCGTATCTGGGGTAAAGGTGAAAGGCAGTCAGTCGAAGCTCTGTGAACCTGCTTGAAGGTTCTGGAAGGGGGCGTGGCCGGGGTGTATATAAGGGGGACCGAACCAGAGGTTCGGTGCTGTTGTGGGTCCTGGGTCCTGGCTGCGTCGCTGCTCGCCGTCATCTCTCTTCGTCGTCCGACCACGTCGCCAATCTTCTGCAAGGCTCTCATCGTCGCCGTCGCTGCGCTATTCGGACAGCTGCAGTAGTTGGATGCCGACGATGGGGTTGTGTGATAGGGTCGGCGATGTGTAGTTGCGTTGCATAAATGTATCGCTCAGTGTGTTCCTAATAAATAAGAAGCCTTCTACACGACGTGTCTCGGAAGCCACTCACTACACATAGATGATCCCTGTTTTGCCATTTCCCTGGCTATTTTACAAGGGAGATCCGTGTTGCATGAGCACAGCAATAACAAAAAACAAAACATCAATATGGAATAATTGTATCGCCAAAAACTGGATTGGTTATACAGAGGCATACATATAAATTAACCAATCAGGCTTTGCTGATGACAGTCTCTATTGCATAAAAATAGCTCGATAGAAATGATAAACCTATCCATGTAGAAAATTTGCTATGAAATACAGATCAGAAACAGGGACACTTATAAAGAAAATGAAACACGCTGAACAGTGAATCAAGTAGTATGGACAGAGATGCATGCTAGAGATCAGAATGAGAGACAGGGAAAGGAACACATGGATTAGAAAACGAAGGCAAGTTAGATCCACGTCGACTGTTAAGAAAGCCAAGCGTGCTTGGGCAGGGCACGTCGCTAGAAGGACCAGCGGTCGAGACTGCCGACATGAAGGAACATGCCCCAAGAGGACATCTTAGGCATGTTATGTTATCTCCCTCGCCTGGTCGTGGGTTCGATCCCGACCCTGACGCCTGCTGTATAATTGGAGTTTGCATGTCTCTCTCTCCCGGTGGTCGTGTGGATTTTTTTTCCGGGTCCTCCGCTTTTTCTCTCCACATTTAGAATCAACGTGCGTTAGAGTATTTGGCTGGAATACATTGCCATATGATTAGCCACATCGTTGAGTTATGATTTGTGGCCAGGCCGTTTTTGAAAAAGAGCTATATAGCTCAGTGGGCCTTACCTGGTTAAATACCAAAAATTGTTTTGTTTGAATTTTTTACATAAAACAAACTATTTTATGTTATTTACCATAATTCACATCCGAGTTGTCCTCTTTGTATATCGGTACAGATTGAAGCATCTAAATTCCTAGATCTGCCTAAAATAGGAAAGGCATACCTAACATTGGAGAGTAACTTGGCAATGCCATCATATGCCATTGCCTGATGTCCTTGAAGATTATATCTTACGCCAACTTACAGAAAACGTGCCCTTCAGCTGTGCGGCCAATTGGGCCTTACCTGGTGAAATATAAATATTTTATAGTAGTTTATAAAATATCCCCAAAAGGACACCTCTGCAGAGATGAAGTTATGAGATCGTGTGCACGAGGTGAATGGATTGTTTATTTATCGAGGGCCCGTGGAGCATCGTGATTGTCTTGCGGAGGTCTTCATCTAACAGTGGATAGTTCATGGCTGGGGATAGTGACTGAGCACATTCAGCACTGCGGTGCTTAGAGCAGTGGATTAACAAAGGGCTGAACATTATTTTCCCCATGCAAATTCACATCCCCACACCAAACAAGCCACTTACCAGCACCTAAAAACGAACAAGACAAATGTGTAATGATGGACCTCTGTGGAATACTCTATCATCAGAGGTGCTGTATTGACTGCAGCATTGCAAAAAGCCCCTTTCAATTTACACGCCTACTTTTACTTGATTTGAAAACGTGTTAATTGAAAGTGACCCGATCTATTTGCAAAGCCATTGGGCGTATCTCATTGAATGTGCGAAAACAATAATAACGGTCGGTCACTGTTGTTTAACCATACTTCACCGCACCGCTCAATGCGGGTTGGTGAAGAGGGCCATGCGAAATCTTCAGATGTCGCTCGTCACTGATGTCAGCAGAGGATCGGAACTGAAGTCAGGTCGCCGAGTTGAGAGCGCAGATGTTGCTACCACAGTGCCATCACAACAATCCATGCAAAAATTAGGAATACTCACAGTAATAGCCTTTGCTTTGGAAAGCCTCAATGAGTTTCCAAGTCTTTGGGATGTTTGGCCAAGTAAATTAATGAGTGGCATGCGGGGACAGACAGGAGTACCCTGAGAAAACCCATGAATAACGGGTGTAACACGCAAAGCTCCGCACATTTAAATGCAATCATCCATTTCTAGATTGCTATTTACTAGCCATCTCTTAGTACGTGGGTTAAAGACAACATTTGAGGTACTTAGCTTGCAAGATCTGATAATATCAGGTTCAAGGTGACTCAATTATTGGTAAAAATGTAGAAAATGTTCAGCAAACTTTAGAAAATATCACATCATCTTATAAACCCATATTCTGAAACCCTTGAACAAATCTAAAGATTGCATGTCCCCCCCCCCCCAAATGTACCTCATTACGATACAAGATTTAGCTTACTAGAGGAAGACAACTATTATTAATTATACAAAATGTTGCCTTGTCACTGCTCATTGCATTGCCAATAACATTCGCACATGAAAATGGAAACACGAATGTTTGCTCTAAAATCAGTTGCAAAGATATCGATACATTCCACCAGATACAATGCAAGGTAAAGTGATAATTTAATTTTCGATTGATACACCAGCGCATCAAAGCAGAGCTTTTGTTGCTTCTGACCATTCCTATTTGGGTTTCATTGTGGCCAAAGCATGTACACATACAAGCTGGCTTGCTCACACGCTACACGATGCATCACTGGGAGCAGTATATAGAAGATAATCAGTCACCAGCGCACGAGCAAATGGGCCAAGTGTGCCTTTAAAAATCAAAGTGGATGATGACCTCTGGATGACCTTATCGAATATATTTTGGGTACAGAACAATGTGGAAAAATACGGGCTAGATATCGGGCAATTAAAATGTAGCTGACACGTAGCGAAGTGCAACTACGAGTAACTAACCCAGCGCTAATGTTGACTAACCCTGACCTAACCTGAACTAACCATGTCTGCATATAAAATGTTGGGCAGAAATAAATGTGCTTTTCCGACTGCTTGCTGCACTAATTGAGCACAAGTTGTAATTGTAGTTATCATATGCACATGTGGGATTATCTGATGATTTGTTTGAAGCTAAAACTGAATATGATACTTTGAATTCGGGCATAAAAAACGTAGATTTTATTTCAATTACCATGTGGTCAAATTAATATTCCTTTATTATTTTTGTGCTTAACGACCCATTGATGGGTTCTGTAAGGAATGCGCATTACAAATTCCTGTGGTTTATTTGACACAACCCTCAAGAGGTCTGCCGTGTGGCGACCGCGGATCTCCAGAGATTTAACATGCATTTAAATGTGCCAAGATTTTTTTGCATTTATTTTACAAAACAATTAACTGCATGCATATTATTATTATTATTTGTGTACACAAAAAAAAACTTGAATTAAAATTAAGTGTTGTTTGATTTTTGATAAACATGTGCAGTGGCGTTTTAGAGCTGTGAAATATTAATTGTGTGAAAACAAATAATTCAACGATAATACTATTCAACATTTTAAAATATTTATATGGATGTTTTTACTGAAATTAGTATTTCACAACGGTGGATTATACGACATTTATTATTAAATAAGTACAAAATAAATTAAATGTAATTTTTCTCCATATTTGATATTTAATTTGGAAAGTACAACAGCCTTCTTTAAAGGTGTGTATATTAACATGAATCGAAGCAAATTCCCTGTCTTCCACCAATTTCTGATTGGCTAGCGCATGGAAGGTGTGCTAAATATAACTTTAATTTGTAGATCGCATTTGATGAGCATTATAAGCCATTAAAATGAGGGTGCATACATTTTACAACAAAATAAAAATGTATATTTGCAATAAAAAAGAGATGTCCTCCATTTAAAAATAATAATAATAACTTCTAATTAATATATTTAAAGAAAAGTACCACTCCATTTAAATAACATAAATTAAATCAGAAGAGACTACATTTATATGAATTAATACCACGGAGGTCGCCGTTGTGATCTCCCGGCACGGCAGTTGAATGGGCAATTTCGTGAAACAACCCTGCCTTCGCCCAGGGATACGCCACAATCAGTGAACTGGCAAATCGCGTTCACTGAATTTTGGGTACTCTCACCTCTTCCAAAATGACTGGCCAGATGAGGCCAAATACCCCTCTAGAGTTCCCTCCAATGGAGGCCCTTCTGCCAGCGGGAGGCATGTGCGGGAAATTGCAGGGCTGCCGCTCCTACCGCCACCTCTGTGCGGAGAGTTGGCAGCAGCCACGGCGCAGACAGTTGGAGCTTCTCGCGTTGTCTCGAGATGACCGATGGAATTGAGCGTCGCTTTCACGAGCGCTCTGAGCAGGGGGACGTGCGACTTGACCTTTGGGCAAATTTCTGTTCATCTGTCAATACTCGTGACCGTCAGTCCGTCCAGCTGTGGACTTTTGACAAATCAAGTAATCAGCAAACACAATGTTAACATGTAATTTACATATGCAATAATACGTGGACATCCATTTACAGATACCCCGCCGATTTTTAATGACTCTCACTTTTCTTCTCGACAGGTGATTTAATGTCTCGTGAAAGCCATTGCTCCCGTATCTTACGGACGACGCGTAATGATTGCATTCAGATTGGTGGGAGATGCGTCGAGGCTGCGATACAAAATGTTTTCTCTGTAATTTGTCTCTTGTTTTTTTTAGTGGAGTATCTATAATCGGCTTACCCTGCATTCACTGCGTTACTGCTAACAAATTGGATTAATTTTCCATTTTTTTACTGTTAATAAACCAACCTGCTTGTTGAAACATAACATTATGTGAGACCAGACTGTCAAATGGCTTAAACAGTTACACTCAAATGCGATACAGTCAATAGATATGTGTATGAAATGACCACAAAGCCAAAAACACATCACGTGTACATGAATATTACACGTGATGTTCCAGGTCACAATATAATAAGCTTAAATGATGCACTAAGCTTGGCCATTACTTAAAAAACGTCGTGAAAATATGCTGCATAACGTGCATCTGTACGTATGCACGTTGAATTTCTTTCGCACTGTATATAGCCAACCGTGCCAATAGGAGGTGCGGGCTAATCATTTCCACAAACACCAATGTTCTCAAATTATTTATCGCTGGTGCAATTGACGGTGAGATTGTCTCTTAGTTTTAAAACTGTGCCCGGAGTGGCGGCAACCGCTCAAGCAGCTTGGAGGCTCGTGCCAGAGAGAGCAGGTCGTGGCTTCGAGGCAGTCACCAGCAGGCAAAAAAGTCTCTGTAGGATATCGCGCAGGAAGTATGCGTGCCTATCCTCTCTGAGTGGGGTTTGAGGGTGTATAACCCATGCATTTTCTCCAGGAACTCTAATTTCCTCTCTGTATGTGTATATGTTGAACTTCTTTCGCACCGTACGAAGCCGACCGCGCTAATCGGGAGGTTCGGGGAAATGACAACAAACGAAACGCAAACCGCAGTTCTAAAGAAAGGAGATTTCAATCTGTATTTAAAAGTGCATAGCTCCAGTGACTTCATAATATCGGAGGGAAGAGCGTTCCAGGCGGCCACAGAAGCGCACTGAAAGCACGCGATGCGGTAACTGTCTTTGCTCGATGGCCAGCCAAAAGGTGCTGCGAGGATGATCGGAGTTCGCGTGATGATGGTTTATGCTCTGACTCACAGAGATTGTGTTGACGAATGTGCTGAGTTTTTTTTTAAATTAGTGCTCGTGCAGCTCTGCCAACGCAGCAGCATCGCCAAGTCATTTGTTTCGCATACAAAGGAAGTGTCCTCTGCCCCAAGCAGGATTATCTCCTCAGAAGTTGCTAACCCAGGTTTCAACCCTGGGCACTGGTTTTCCTCAAGTATATGCTTAATAAAAACAATAAGAATACAGCACAACGGTACATATCCAGCTCAATGGGAACTGAGGTATAGGCGGATATGTGAAAAGGTTGGATGAGTAAACATCTTTAGAATATTACAGTTTCTAGACAAACCTAAAGTGCAAACTAATTTCAACACGGCAACATGCTTTACCGTAATACACGAGTGAATAATCACGGGATAAGGAATACAGTGCTGCATGTGAAAGGGTGAACCTCGATAGGAAATGCCATTTACACCATTCATAAATACTGAGCCGAGCGGGGGCGGTTAATCCGTGAGGGTGGATGTGTGACGGTTGGATGTGTGATGCACTTATAACTAAAAACATTTGAAAAATATTAAAATAAACCAAAATAAGGTTGAAGCAGCAAATCACGTGCATATCACATGCATGTGATATGCATGTGATATACATGCACGTGATAAACATGAGATAAACATGAGATATGCATGAGATATGCATGTGATATGCATGTGATATGCATGTATGTGATATATATATGTGATATGTATGTGATATGCATACATGCGATGTCCATGTGATATGCATGTGATATGCATGCATGCGATATGCATGTGATATGCATGTGATATGCATGTGATATGCGTGCATGTTATATGTATGTGATATGCATGTGATATGCATGTATGTTTGTATGTTTAATTTCTTTCGCACTGCACGTAGCCAACCGTGCTAATCGGAGATGCAGGGGAATAACAGTTTCATTATTAGGATTTACCCTGTGAGCCATTCGGCTCTTGATTTGGGTTCAACCGCAACAAACAATAAACTTACAAGATACACCTAAAATTCATTGTACACAAACCTAAACATCACATACGTAAACAATAAAATCCTACAGAAAAAGCACAACCCGCTCATGCTGCGTACAAAAAGTGCAAAAAATTCCATTTCGATGTTTGATCCCAATAACAATCATAATACAATACAAATCGAAATTTTAAGTATAAATCTATAAACTGAACACAAAAAGCAGTTATCAAGAAATGAGTTTTCAATCGAGATATAGTGGCCTGCATGTTTGGAGCCAAAGTTTGCCACTATTTGTCACAGTCTTGCGATGTAACATTACATATATCCCACTCCTGCTGTTGATCTCTTCAAATCCATGTCCACGGCAGTCATCCTCTGGCATGCTTTCCCCTCCTTTGGCTGCCACTGGCGTGAGTCTCGACCGTTGGCCATTGTCACTTTGAGCGACGTGTCCTGCCCAAGCCCGCTTACTTTTCTTAACAGTCAATACGATGTCCCTGATTTTGCATTTTGTTCCCCGATCCACGCATCTGCACCTCCGATGAGCACGGTCGGCTTCGTATGGTGCGAATGAGGTGCAATATACACACAACCTGTCTTCATGTTTCTCAGTGTTCATTCAAGTGTCCCCTTCTCAACGCTTCTTTGCACACTTTCAAAACCTCGTTCTAATTTCATTTGTCGTAAACAAGGCCCCCTCTTTCCCCACCCGACTCCCCCCCCGACCCCCTTTGTCTTCCCAATGCGATGCCTAAACACTTTTCTGCCCCCCAGATTTTCATTGCCCCCCCCCCCAGCTACGAGCAGTCCTATCCACAACCTCTCTTTAACACGCGCCTGGTCTGTTGGCACTAAAATGACACCCCTAATTTAAACAGCAGCACCATTCTTCGTCTCAAACCACTATCAAATGACGTACAATTTCATAATCGCCGTAAAGCGCCATGGAAAATGCGCTAAGCTGTATCTGCAACAGCAGTTACATTGGATAAACTAAGCGACATGTCTCGGACCGTGTTCGTGAACATAAGGCAGATTTGAAACACGTTAGGACCAATACTTCTGCCGTGGATGATCATTGTTTAATGCAGTGGGCTCACACTAAATTTATTTCTCTAAGACGATATAGTACTTTGCAAGCCTACTGGCTATCAACAAAGATTCGTTCATGAAGCCATCCATATATACAGACACAAACACAATTTCAACCGAGACGACGGTTTTAAACTCAGCAATCATTGTAAAGATGTCATCAACCACTTTGGGTCATTACTTTATTTGTGTGTTCTTGTCAATCAACTTCCACCGTCAGCGGTGTGGTGTGTGGAGCGGGGTACAGGGATTTTTGTTGCTGCATTGGCATTGCTGCACCGCCCATGCGCCTGGTGCTGCTGATACACGTGGGCTACACCCATCCCCAAACCTTTATAAACAGTTTGCCTTGAGAGACTAACTCCTTTGGCTGATGACGACCGCTTGTGTTGCGATGGAAACGTCGTGATATTTTATTCACTTTTTTTTTCTATCTTCGTGACTTTACCGAAAGAACAAAATATGAATTCCCGCAGTCACGAAAGTTTAAGTAAAAATTTATCTACGCATCAAATATAAAATATTAAAAACTCCAGTCGCTTATTTTTAGCTATATTCCTCTTATTTTTATCCCGCAGAGCCGAATGTGAACCCAGGTGCTTAAAAATGTTAAGTCTCTGGACAGGAACCATTAAGCCCCGTGGCTTGGGGCAGTTTATAGCAATTGGGATCAAATGTGGCAGAGATTTCTGGACGGTCGTCCAAACGCAAGCACGAGGTACAGGGAGTAGACGCGGGCGATGGGTGCACTTAATTTAAACAGAAGTAAGCTTTAAGGCTGGGCAGGTTATCATTCACCCTTTCTTCAAAAGGAGACTATTCTCTGCTCAGCCTCAACATGAGACATCTCTATGCCTAGCCATTATTTTGTCATGACTGGTGTTATTTTGCTTCGTTTGAAGTGTTCCTTGACAGTAAACACGCACGCTTTGTACTGCATTGTACGAACAAACTTGAAAAGAGAGAATTAAATTAGTAGAGTTGCGGACGCATTATTGTTATTACTCAACGATTTTTAAAAGACAAAATATACGATTTTAGAAACTTTCCAACAGGCCGCAATGCTCCAAGATATGAATTGGTACTGGCAAGCTGTCAGAATAAAAACAAAAACCTGCTCTGGGTGTTGCCTCAATGTATAACAGTACAATTGAAACCATTTGTACGGGTGGAGGGGCGCTGAACCAGATGTCCCGACCCCCACTGGCACGGCAGTAATCAAAGCAGCTCACAACTCAAATGCAAACACCGTGCATCAAAACTATCGCTCACAGACCAACGCGTTTAACTGCTGTTTTATAGCGGGCAGTGTGACACCGCCACTTTACCAATCCTCTGCTGGGCGAAGGCCTCCCTTTAAGCCACGAGGAATATCTCATCTTGACCGTACTTCGTCACGCTGCTCCGTGCGTGTTGGGCAACGCGGGTGGGCACAAGGACCTGTGTGAGTTATTGCTCACCACTGGCGTTAAGCCGTGGCCGGGAATCGAACTTGGGTGGCTGGGTTGATCGTGCAGAGGGCGCTTGCCACGGCGCCATCTCTCCACCCAGCGTCACCTTGCACTGCAACATTGCCATGTCCACTTGTGCATCGGAGAACGTGGCACAGATGTAAACAAACACGCAGATAAGACTACGAACGCTGCATTGTATTCACCGTTCGTATAATTACGTTTAATGCAATTGATTTTGTTTTTAAGTACTTACACTTTCTTTAAATCCTGAAATAGGTTAATTCGCCAAGACATTCACTCATGTGGGTGAATGTGGCGATAACAATGTGATCTCCCTCTGTGGTTGACGCACCAAGCGAGACGCTTCTCAGCCCGTTCGTCTTCTCCGCACGAAACACTTTTGGCTTGTTTTCCCCCTACGGAGAGTAACGATCCGAGGAGCACGGACGCAGTACGCAGTGGATGTTGGGGGGGGAGGCTCAAGCCGCAGGTTCGTGCTCTCCTCCGAGTGTTTTTCTGCTTCTTCCGGGGCTGAGCCCGAATACTGCTCGGCAAACGACGTCTCAGCTGGCTACCTGAAGAAGCTCCCATCACGGCGCGACCGTCAAAGCCGTACGCGGCGGTTGTGTCGAGAGGCGGCGGCGTCTTCCAATGGCCGTGCCATCAATCACGCGACGTGACGCTCCGCAGGCCGAGAGGATTCCAGCGGTGTTTATTACTTCTCGTTACGACGTCTCTGATGCCCCGATGGCACAGAGATAAGTCGTAATTGCCTGCTGCATTTGGCAGATATTTTCCCAATAAGTACACATCGCACGTACGGCTCGAAATATTCTATCGCCTTAGAGCACCTGGACATTGCCCCAGTTAGAATGGCATGCAGAATCGGGCGTATGGATTCTCACATTATGTTAACTGAGGCTTCAAAGCAAAGCTTATAACCAAAATAAAAAATGTTACGGTTTATCCGATTACAAATGCTGCACGCTCTTTCACCAATGCACCGTCGTCACCGTTTGTTATCAGAAATGAATTTGCAGTTGTAGAAGAATCACATTTAGGACAGTGTGGGCACAGACGCGGGGTGCCGATTGCAAGCCTGTCTTTTTTTACCGTTGTACAGTTGTTCCAAAGATTTGTTTTAAATCAAAGATGTTGCCTTTATTACGAGATCATCCTAAGCGCGATCGCCTTCGACTATTCAAGTTAGCAAGGTGCCGAGTAAGGAAATAGACTCCACAGTGTCGCGCAACTTGTCTCGAAGTGTAAAGCGTCGGACATTTAGCAGCAGAGATGCCGGTGCAATAACTCCACACTCATGGAACCCCGGAGTTGCCGTGAGCTAGCAGCGCTCCGGCCGAGCCTCTTTAACATTTACAGCCGAAGGTGTCCCCGCATCTTGACGTGGCGATGGTTTCTTGTGATCGTTTCTGATTGGGAATACCGTGAGACGCGCCGGTTGACGAAACGTTATTTGATGTAGCGGGGGAATTAAGCATGAATTAAGCAGTCGAGGAATCGAATCATCACTGCTCTCGCTTATTTCTTCTCACCGTTACCATGTCCGTAGTGCTGCCCCAATGTCTCTCGTGTGTGTATATGTAGCAAGACGTACAACGGACGTGGCAGGACATTTCTCCGATTTATTTGGCTCGAGTTGTGCGTCTGCACCACAAAAAATTCTACACTAAAGCAGGAGGCTTTAGTTCGTAAAAATAATTCACAAAGCAGTTGATTTCCCACACAGCTGTAGCTTGCACGTTGTCATTTGTGTGCTTTTTACTTTGCAAGCCATGGATTCTTTTGTTAAAATTAAAAGCTAATTGTCCCCGCTGACAAAGCAGTTGTTAAACATACGTGCTGTCAAATCTTTTAACAGGGCCCTGCAAAAGTGCAGTTGTGATTACACATTTCCGCAGATGGGTGCCGAAAACACACTTCTGATGGGTAAGGACATGGTGCTCCGGTTGTTGAATCTCTCATTTCTCTCCCGAGGACTGCACAGCTGGCAGGTTAAATGTTTAAAAAATTATGACGATGTGGCTTTCAAAAGAAATGTTTCCCTTAAAGTCATAATGTGGCTTGCAGCTGTAAAACACATTACTCGTCAATTCATTCAACATGAGCAGGACACACCATGGGCTCATTTGCTGTGTGGTAAACTTCAGACTCGTCCCTCGGAACAGAAGGACATAATGCACCATTTTGCCAGATTATATTATCACAGCCCAGCAGTAAAATAATCGCTCCACCTGCATGCATACGCGATGTGGCATAGTCTTAGTGCTTACGACACCAACGCAACGTTATGTTGTTTAGATGTACTGTACCGCCATAAGGTCGTTCACACGTAGGTTCTGCTTACACGCCATTTTTCTTATATATTTTTTGGAAACTATTGCTGAAAGCCAAAATACAATAAAAAGTAAATTAGTCAATTTATATCTTGATAAAAAATTTCACCATAATCAAGTTCCGGCAAAAAAAAAAGATCCCGTCTAGTGTGAACCCACGTTATTCTCGTGCCTTGTTTTGAGTCCTGTGCAACGAGCCAACACAGCAGTCAATCCAGTGACGAGGGTACGGTGCAGAATTAATGCCAGTGCGATGACATTTGGGCGCCGCGGTGGCGAGACGTTATCTCCCTCGCCTGGTATGGAGGAGGTCGTGGGTTTGATCCCGGCCCTGACAACTGCTGGAGTCTGCTTGTTCTCTCTCTCCCAGTGGTCGCGTAGATTTTTCTCCAGGTCCTCCGGTTTGTCCCTCCACATTTAGAAACATGCGTTTAGAGTATTTTTCTGCGATAAATTTCCACGTGATAAGCCACTTCATTGAGCTATAATTATTTGTGGCCAGGTCGCTTCTAAAAAATAGCTATATAGCTCAGTGGGCCTTACCTGGTAAACTATAGAATAGTTGAATACTCTAAATAGTATAATAATGTATATGTAAACCCCATGCCACCAACAGGGCTGACCAATTAGGCCTTGAGCCTGTTTGGTTTAATGGTTTCGCACACTAGACTTACATTCCAGCGGTTGTAGCTTAGTCTCCTGGTGCGGCAGTTGAAATATCGGTGCGAGTTTCTTAAATCACTCCGCCTCTTTGCACCCAGCAGTGTAAAAAGTTGATAGTCAGTTTGCATGTGGTGAGGTAAAGTGCAGCCACTCTCGACTGTGCAAAGACGTTTAGCAAGAGTGAAAGAGTAGGCCAAAGACCCTCATTGAGGGGCTCTCTAATGGAGGCCGTTCTACCAGAAGCGGCGTTAGCAAACAATTGAAAGGCTGCACCTATGAAGGCCAGCACAATACAACACACGAGGGGGTGGGTGGTTAACATCACGCCCGACCTCCTTTGTCTCTCCAGTGCTAACATTCACACACTGCACAAGGTACTGATTTTTGTGTATGCATGTTGAACTTCCTTCGCACCGTACGTAGCTAACTTTGCTAATCAGAGACAATTTAAGGATGAATCGATCGAGGGAAGATAGATCGGTTCATATATTCATCACCGTTGTTGGCTTGAGCGGGAATTGAACTCGGGTCGCTGGGTTAGTAGCACAGTGCCCTAACCACTACACACCCACTCCCCATATACGGTACGTGGATATTAACATGCAAACACACACAGCCATTTTGAGTGTTCGAGCTTTTTTTCAGCAACTGGAAACATTCTGCGCCAATTTTCACCTGGCAAAAACGATTTCCACCTGCCCGGAAAGTTTATTTTGCTGTGGGGGGAATTTATGGTACTTAAGGAGGGACCTGAAACATCGTTCAGCCAGATTGTCATAGCCCAGCAGCAGCAGCAGCAGAAAACTCACTCCACCCACATGCATAGGTGATATGGCGAAGTCATATCACCAAGCCCACTCAGATGTAGGAGCCACGGTGGTGAGATGTTAACTGCCTCGCCTGGCATACAGGATGCCGTGGGTCTGATCCCAACCATGACACCTATATATTTAGAGTTTGTGTGTGTCTCCCCGTGGTCGTGTGGATTTTTCTCCGGGTCCTCCGGTTTTTCCCTCCACATATAGAAAACATGCATTTAGAGTATTTGGCTGCTATACATTTCCACGTGATAAGCCACCTCGTTGAGCTATAATTTGTGATAGCCAGGTCGCTTCTGAAAAATAGCTATATAGCTCAGTGGACCTTACCTGGTAAAATAAAAATAGTCTTAAATGGACATTTCTGTCTTTACATGTCTGCAACACTGAACCTGAATACGACTAAATGTTTCACTTCTCCTTGCCTACAGATTTTGCTCCACTAATCTTTTGGGTTTGCAAAATTCAGCCAAGCCAATGTGTAGTGAGTCCAACTGAGTCCCAGATGTTGTCTTGGGAGCAACACTATTTATTTCACCAACTCAACATAACATTACACAACCTACACTTGGGTGTTGAATGCCCATCTAGCCACGCTACGGCAGAACTAGGCACGGTTCGCTATATCCCGACCCGGACCACAAGCTGGGTCCCGGACCGCGTGGCTAGAGGCTTCTTTAACCCGACGTGAATCTTCTTCACCAGCGACACGAAGAACCCCGAGCCCCTCACGGGGCCCCTGATATATCGGCCTGGCCTGGGGCTGGCTCCGGCCCTCGCCCCGCCCACCTTCTAGATTTCTCGAGCTCTTTCCCGAAGGCTCCCGAGAGCTTTTTTATACCACGTGACCGCCCAGCAGCCCCCGTCCACCGGTGGCCCCCCTCCACTATCATCCGGTCACGTGACAGCAGGTAAACCAGCGTATCATGCTCCAACGTAACCCTGGCTGGCTGACACTCCCTCTCGCTTCCTCACCGGGAGCCCACACCGCACACTACATCGTGCCTCCGCGCTGACCAGGCTCTATAAAGAAGCTGTCTCTGGTGTGGACCAATCAGTTTCAAGGACAATGCATATATTATCAGTGTGTTTTTTGTTTGCATTTTGACTGCAAGTATTGTGGTTAATGCAGACATGAATCTTTGTAAAAAAAGGTTTCAGTTTTGTTGCCAGAAAAAAGGGGAAAAACCCTATTATTATATTTTGGTACTGGCAAAGGAGGTCCAATGACGTAGAATTTTTATTTGATCATGTATGGCCCACTGAGCTATAGCACTCTTTTTTAGAAGCGACCTGGCGACAAGTGATCGGTCAACGCAATAGATTATCGCGTTTAAAATGTATAGCAGCCAAATACTCTAAATGCGTGTTTCTAAATGTATACGGGTAAACCGGAGGACTCTGAGAAAAAAATGCACCCGACAACGGGCAGAGACAGACAACACGCAAACTCCAAATATACAGGTGTCAGTAGGTGTGAGTCCAAAAGTTACAACAACAACAAATAACACAAAAAAAATCGGAGTGCAAAGTATCGGAAACGTAAGCAAATAACTACAAATAAATAACCATAAAGTATATATGTTTAAATTACATAAGTACATCAATGAGGAAACTTGGATGTGACAGGAGGGAAAAGTCGGTGTTGATAGCTGATGAAACCGCTCCAAGACAATGGAGTAAGTCTCCACCACTTCTGGCTGAGTGAAGTCCAACTTCGGCGAGCTGCTTCCAGCGATTTGATGAGCTGCTCGGTCACGTGGGGGCCACCAGGTGACTCGCACTGCTTGAGAAGTGCAGCGCACTCTCGCCATCGAGACCCCAGGGAGGAGTGCAGCACACAGGGAGGAGTGCAGCACACAGGGGGGAGTGCAGCACACAGGGAGGAGTGCAGCACGCAGGGAGCAGTGCAGCACGCAGGGTTGCAGCCACGTGGAATTGCTGTGCAGACCTTGCACTTGCCTTTCCTGTACTTTTCATGACTGTCGTGTTTTCGCATTTTTGTATTGTTTGTCTTAACGTTCTTACCCGCCTCGCGACACGTCTCCCGGTTGGCTGTGAAAAAAATCCAACCGCATCCTCTTGGAGCTTTTGATAATCGGGAGCTGGAGCCCAATGTGGATCAGTGGCAGCCTGTGCCGGCCGTGCGAGAAGTTGTTCGCGACCCGGCACGACGCTGGTTCGCGGGTGACCGTGTACTCAGCGGACCCAGCACAACTCAGGAGAAGGGGTAGCGCTTCCGTCTGGAGGAGTGGAACGTGGCCTCGGCTGATGGGGTCGTTCACTGTTGGCATCTAATTATTTGCAGCTCCCAGTCCGCGTGGCAGCCCTTGAAGTCTCCGACGTAGATGGCTGGATGAATCAGATTCGGTAGAACCTGTCGGTCCCAGTTGACGCTGGGATGGGTTGCAGATATTTGCAACATGAAAATCCATCGACTTGAATGACATCACAGAGGTCAGTGGACGTCAGTTGGACAGTGTCGGCGATGTCAGGCTGGAACGTATGTGGCTCGGCCTTGCTTTAGGTGTGGGGCATACCAAAGCAGATCGAATCTGTCGATCTCCTAGCATCTGGAATCAATGGAGGGATGCGCATTTCTTGTAGACATAAAAATGGCGACAGCACGCTGATGAGTGAGAACACCAATAAGCCTTCGCTTGGCAGTCGACAAACCCTCAACGTTGAGTTGTAAGACTTCGAGCACAGGCCCCAGCGGCACAAAGGCCGCATAGGTGCACGCTGTCTGGGTGGTCGGCAGCGACGATACTGATATTCCTCGAACTAGAAGTTCAGAGAGTTTGGGCTCCCTGGGAGGATCATTCGTTTCCCCCTGGTGTACACGTGGGAACTGATGGGTGGGGCGATGCAAGCGCTGCTCCACTGTCGCCCCATGGGCCAAGAGTGTGTCACTGAACTACATCCTACGCTCGATCAAGGTTGAGCCGCATATGGAGTTTATCAGAAGCAGATGCCTACATGTTAAGTTCTGTATGCGGCCAGTACCATATCATTTGTAGACAGTATGGGCACACCTACAAAACGTGTGCCCATACTGTGGATATTGAGGCCTAATGTGAAGTAGGGCAGTTCTACGACATCATCATTTCGTGGGCTCCTCTCTAACACGTAGCAACGAACTCCTGCATATGGGAGGACCGATGTTAATGTGTTAATCTCATGACACCATAGGAATACAATTGAAAGAGATTAATAATAAATAATAATACAAAAATTTTACTTGACTTGCAGAATGTGTAGAGGTGTGGCAGTACTATGTTTATATCTAAGTCTGTTGGTCTTACAAATAACAGCTTCCCTTGCAACCAAAATAAATGCCTTCATGTTTGAACATCCAAGATATTCCGTTCCACAGTGGAGCAAACTGCCGATGTCTACTTGTGGTCTGGGAAGACTTTTCAACCTAGTAATTCAAGATCCAAGGGCAAATACAAATTTCCAGGACTCTAGGGTGCGTGTGTGTGTGTATGTATGTGTGACGCGATCAAACCATCTGTATGCAAAAACCATTCTGGAGCAAATGCTCATTTTTCACTTGTCTGCCCGGGGGGGGGGGGGGGCTCAAACCCAGGATCACAGAGGTGCTGGCTCAGTGCTCTGACATTGTGCATTGGTCCCCTGAGCCCGGCAGCCACCTCATTAACACCACTGGTTAAACTCTCTTTGTAGATGTAGAGAGGGGAGTGAGTGTGAGTGGTAGGTGTGCTCCTGCTATTGCCACGAGCTACACCGCTGCTGGTTATATTTTAGCGTTATCTGAGCACGGACACAATTTTCATGGGGACGGGCCTAGTGGGGAGGGAGGAATGCAGACAGGAGGCTGGTTAGACTCATTTGCCTTCCTCCTGGGCACGCCTTTTATAGCATCGTGCCAAGGAATATTGGTACAGACAGTTTTTATTTTTTAAAGATTAAATAAAGCTCAGAATACAACATATATCTGAAAGTTCTAATAATCACTTCAATTTTAACTCCCACTCTTGTTAATTGCTGACTTGCTTGGGCACCATGAGCGACTTCGTGGCAGTGTTTATCTCAAACGGTGAAATCATGCAACACTTAGATTTACATGTAGCACTAAAAATAATAATAATCAGATCCCCATATATAATAGACTCATATTCACAACGACAAGACAATTATTATGCACGTGCCCTGCCACAACAGTCAATACAATTGTAATAAATAAATATTTTTTCAGAAAGATTATAGGCAATGTCTGGTCATTTTAATTCACCCACTAAAAATGTTGATATACCTACCATAGGTTTTGGGTTAGAAGCGGGTTATACCAGGATTGTGCTATAAATATGTAATGTCTGTTATTCTAATGAATATTATGTTTATAGAAAATATATAATCGGGTGCTGGAGTTGGGTTAATCATTTTCGTCTCACCACATAATCGCACCTCCGATTGGCACGGTTAGCTACGTACGGTGCGAAAGAAGTTCAACGTACATACATCTACATTCGATTCGTTCATTGTGCGTGCCCAACATGGCACGGCCGAGGCCCTGCAGTGGAAAACCAACCTGGCACCTCCCGGAGTCGCGCGGTACTGGCTCAGCACAGCCCCAACACGGCACTGTTGTACAGTGGAACAGAGGTATAAGAGCAGCTGTGCAATGCTTGTGGGATTTGGCGCAAGGAAGGATGCGATGGAAAGTTATGCTCGCAAAGTGCATAATCATTTCTCAAATTCCACAGGAATTCCATAATATGCACACAACCCACTTGGCGGGACAGCAGGTAAACGAGCATCATGAAATCGCAATGCTGTGGAGAATTTGCACTTTGGTTAAAGATTAGGCACCGGTGCTTGTGAAGGGAACTTGAAGAATGAACACGTGCTCTCCACATTCCGTGGAGCAGAATAAAGTGAAAGAACAACTTTGAACTGTGAAAATTAGGATTTATGGGATGTTTCCGCTAGCCAAAATGTCTACAAAGCTAAATTCCATACGGTTGATCAGTAAGGCCCCATAATGTTGGTCCTGTGTGAGACATTAACTCGTGTAGCTCAGTTGCTCGCTGATTCAAGGCAACGTTGCTGTCAAGTCACGAGCTGTCTGTGTTTAAGCAAGTTGATGACTGTTGACCTGAGCCACTGATGGATAATTCCACGCTCCTGTTGCGGAAACTCTTACCTTACCACTACTTAACACTCGCCAGGTAGTGCTGCACTTTTACAGCAACGGAGGATGAACCCTTCCTGGGAAAGGAGCCATTCCACAACCTTTAATAATATAGCCACGGGCATCACCACTCTTAACACGTTTAACATGCAAACACGATACATTTTCACAGTTCAAAGACATATCAAAGCATTGCATTTTAACAACGTATATTGTTATATCACATTTTTGTACGATATCGCTTTGATGTGTTATTTATCAGTAAAACCATATATTCGTCTTATCTTGCATTGCATATACATATTTTGATTGTCATCGACAGTAACAACAGGCTTACAACCATGAACATTACGTTAATTTGTAATATAACAATGGGATATAACGAGCCGTGAACTTGAAGTGTATACATCTTGGTGGATCTGCAGGCAACTGCTTACTGATGGGGGAGTTGAAACGTATATAACATTGTGTATTCATTTCCAATATTTTTAGACGATCATTTAGGATTGATGCACATTCTAAAGCACTCAAGACAAGATTCAATGTATTGTGGGGGGCGAAAACCCATCAAACCTGAAGGCAAGACGACACTACTCCCACTGTTTGCCTTCGTAACAACAGATAGACGTCGGCGAGATGCAAATGCAGCACTGGAAGGTTTTAAAAAAACTTTTTTTGGACGAAACTAATGACGGACGACAGTCCATATAGGTGAACGTCGCTTCACTCGCTAACAAAATGGAAAATGACGAGCAGAAATTGCAGCACGTGAGAGCTTTAGATGCATTGCAGCTGCACAGAACACTAAAAAAACCGAGCTTCAATTCGGTGCCAATCATCCACGTGTGGATGGAACTCGTCTCGATTTACGATGATGGCAAATACACGATTCTGTTTTTAGTTTGCACGCATAGTGTATTCCACATTCCCGCTCCAACCATCTCCCGAAGCACAGCCCCCGCCGCTCTTGACAAAGACCAAATGGAGGCCGTGCGGCGGCGTAGGCGCCGAGGTATTTTTGTTTGCAGCCAGCGGAGCACGTGCGGCCCAATAATGGCTTTTTCAGAGGGCCCAGGTGGGGTGTGTCCAACACAGTTAATTGAAAGGTTCATCATTTCCTTTGCCGTGGGCATAAATCTTTTGGCCACGCCTAACATGGGGAATTTTTTTGGAAAACACCCGGGGTTGGCGACGTGTTGTGTCATATTTGTACTGAAAAAAAATTGTAACTTTGCCCCATGAATCTAAATCACGTGAAAACCCCCCAGCGTAAAGACTGACGTATGGTCATGGTGGGATGGGGGGTGGGTAGGAGAGCCGGAGGCTGGACTGGGAATTCTATACCGGCAGTCGATTACCTTGTGCTTACACTATAGGACACCGTTACAATTGCTGCAAACTAAACTCCACTTCTGTGGAATGCGACCGCATTGGCAAGCACGCCAAAATATTTAATCCCAAGGGTCGCATTAACTGGGCAATTTTAAATCAGTTGATATCTGATGTAAAAATAGCGCGGTTCTTTATTTTTTAAATAGGAAACTTTTTTCTCGACCTTCATTCATTTATCTTTATTTTAACAATAAAAAAAGATATCTGGAATTTCGATACATAATGTGAGTTACAGATAACTACATATCTATTTGAGCATATTAACTTTCAAAGTAAAGGCAAGATGAACATGTTAGAGGTTGAGTAACTGTTGAAACCCTCGGTTTAACACGTACATAGGCTTTCACGACCAATGTCATCCATATTACAGGTTTTTTGTGTTAAATGTAAATTATATGAATAAATATTTCTACATTTATTGTCACATAAATGATATAAATATATATTAATATGTTTCTTATTCATAATAAAGGTTTTTGGGTTAGATCGCGTTATTTATAAAATCTTTATTATGAATAATATTGGTCGCGAAAGCCTACGTGTTAAACTGATGTTTCTTATTATAATATTAATTATATAAATATATTTATATATTTACGCAATCTAAGCCAAAAAACCTGTATTATGGATGTTGGAAAGCTATTGTTGGTATAATCTTGATTTGAAGTTTCCGTGACTGCAGGAATCCATACTCTTTGGTTCTTTCGGTAAATTCACGTAGGTAGAAAATCAAATCATATAACACAAATCACGACGTTTCGATCGCAACACAAGCAGTCTGATGACGACCACTTGTGTTGCAATCGAAACGTTGTGATTTGTTTTATTTAATTTAATTTCTAACTTCGTGACTTTACCGAAATAACCAAAGAGAATGACTATTATTGGTATGTTTCATAGATTACGCTCTATATTCCACAAGATATCTTAAACATTGTAAATATTTGTAGTGATTGAGCCCATTCCTTCTCCAGCTTCATGGCCGAAATGTTATTCACCTCTTGTCACACTCCAGCTGTACGTCAAACTAAAAGTGCAATGTGGATGCCTGCTTCCAGGGTGAAAGAGCTGAATTGGCACCACTGCGAAACTGAGTTTGACTCTGGGTTTCTGCCACTCGTGATTCAAGCAGTCTCTCAAGTGTAGGGAGCTAATGCTATCAGCCCTGTTACTGCACACACACATTTACCTGTTGTTTTGTCACTAAATTAGACTAAATATGAGCTCTGAAAATTAAAACATCAATCTATTGTACACGCATGTTGAACTTATTTTTAACCATACGTAGCCATCTGTGCTAATCAGAGGTGCGGAGGAACGACAACAAACTAAACACAAAAAATAATTATCAAGAAATGTGTTAAATCTAAATGATGTAAAAGTGCATAGCTCCAGTGGCTTCCTAATATTGAACGGAACAGCGTTCCAGACAGCTGCAAAAGCGCATCGCAAGGCGTGTGATGCAGTGACTGTCTTTGATAGATGGTTAGCCAAAAGCTGCTGAGAGGATGCGTGATTGTTTGTGCTCCTTGATGAGAAACACCAATCTTATAACAGGGTTGATAATTGTTGCTTATATTGTGTGAAGATAAACAGGTCAATTTTAAGAATGTTCTTAAAAAGCTCAAATTTCCATCATTATATTACCATCTGATACATTCACCATTATCAGAATCAGAATATGTATTCATACTGGAGGAATTCGATGAGCTATAAAGCTCTTTTTCACAGATGGCAAGTAGGGGCATGGGGTAAGAACGTCACAACAACACAGAGTTACAACAACACAGAGTTACACAAACACGACAAGAGTGCAAATGACAAGAAAGGCAAACAAATCACCCAACCACAAAACAAATAAAACTAAACCATCATCCGACCAGGCAAAGCCCACTGAGGTATTCACTTAACTCTGGTGTTCTGCAAGATCTGTTTTGTCTCCATAATTAGTTATTATTAATAAGAATGTATCCAACAATAAACTATGATAACATTTCTAACACCTAGTTTTAAGCTTCAGTTAATTAAAATAATTCTATCCTGCTACAGACAAGTATATGCATGAGTAGTTGTAATGAATAATGCATATAATGTTCATAATTGGCCCAGGCAAATTGGAAAATTTTAAAAAAAATGATTTGTAATGGATAATATCTAGTTTAAATCTGATTGGCTGTTCCTGTGAAGTGAAGAGAACTTTATAAGAAGCTGGGTCAGGTGACACAGGGATTCTGACTTGCTGGATTTTACTCTGACATCCCGAAGATGCTTGATGCAGTCTCAAGCTAAACATTGTATCTAATTTCTAAATTAGATTTTCAGAACAATACTATATTCTAAAAGGATTTGCTGGCTGGATTCATGCCTGCCTGGCTGGATTCCTGGATGGCTGGATTCCTGGCGCGTGAGCATGTGCGCGTAGGTTACATCACCATATAAGATTGAACAAAAAAGGTGTTGCAGGCTGGCAGACTGTCTGCGTGGGAGGGACAGATGGACGAACAGTCACATCCAAAGGGCGTGCGAGATCGCGACTCGTTCTTAAAACTACTGGTGACATTTAACTTACTTAGCAATGTCAGTTAGCGGAGGATCTTATTCCAGACATTTGGCCAGATCATTACTTGACCTAACCCAAAAATGTATTATGAATCATAATACCGGCCGCTAAAACCTATGCATGGTGATGTTAAAAGTGTGTACTTTGGTTTTTCCAGAGTCACGTCGCAGGTGCGCTGTAGATTTTGCTGTGCAGCAAAGACAGTACAGGACTGCATGAATGGGAATCCCATCGGGAGTGTGCAATGTGGGTCACCAGCATGGCCGGCAGATGCTCACAAGCTGAACTGGATGAGCACGGTTGGCTACGTACGGTGCCAAAGAAGTTCAACATAAAACGTATCCCTGGATTGGGTGAAATCTCAGTGCATTTCCAGTAAATTGCTTTGACATACAAACCTTCTTAACCTAAACGTGTGTGAGATGTCGATTGTAAAATCTCAAATGTAACATTGTCATCCCCTGGCTGAAAATGCATTTCACCTTAATGTTGTATTCCATGAGTCTCAGGGATTACGATGAGAGACAAAGGGTCGCCAATAATAACAATGTTCTCGAATATCGCTCGGGAAGCTGTACCGCTGTCATCACACAAGGAAGAACAAAAAAAGAGATTGTGTCCAGATGGTGTCAATTAAAGACGCAGCCTTTTCAGACACTCGCAATGTAGACGTTGCCAGATGGTGATATTAATTGGCAATTCCACTTAATATAACCCTCTGTATATTTAGAGTGTGATATTTAGCAAGAACCACTAGACAGTGAATTATAATAAGGGTTAATTAGCATATTCACCGCATTGTGATGTCAGACGCCGATTAGCCGGCAAGGCATCTTGGCGGTGCACTTAAGCAGGGCAGCATGAGGGTGGTTTGTCTCTGGAAAAGAAATGCCGCTATAGTCTGACCTCGAGGATAAATTTGGGCTGACGCAAATTAGTACTGCCAACTTGTTGAAGCCAGTACGACAGATAGACAGCAGTACCAATTTTGTCGATACATATTCCTTTTGCTGCAAATCGCATAAAGGGCGGCATTTCCTTCTGCCGTTATATTTTTTTCAAATGTTTGTTGCAGACCTCAGCAACTGCTGTAATTCTTTGCAAGCCCGAGCAATGGTAATGATGCACCGACAATGTTTTTTTTTATATATAAGTATACTGAGTGACAACTCACAATGGCTTACTACTGTTATTAATGATGCTACAGAGTTAAATATCCACTTTGCAGCAACTCTGACACTTCCACGCATACATTGCTGGATGGTTGTAAGAGTTTAACTATAAATTATGTTAAATACTGGCCCAAGAAGCTTCTATTGTATAATAATAACTACATTAATATTTTCTGTTATGGTCTATACATTATTGTTATTGCAGATGAGGAATTGTCAAAGGTCAGAAGAGTGTGTGTTCTAAATGGCATTGGGTAGTAATCACGTGTACGGATGGTTATGAGCCAGTGACTTTACACAAAGTTTAGTTTTAGGTTCGATGAAAAAAGAAGAAGAGGCTTTTACCGTTTCTGACAATAACACCAAAGGTGTTAAGATGCAAGGCATCAAGTCTGCATTAACCACACACACCTGTGGTAAAACATACGAACATGCTCTGATTATAATATAAGCATTATCTTTGAAACTGATTGAACGACACCAGAGATGGCCTTCTTCGTGGCCTTGTCTCGCCAGTATTCGACCAGAGAACGCTAAAAGGCGAACAGTACAAACGCAATGCAAATACCAAATCCTTAATAGCTCGGATTGATACCGGCAACAAGGTCCAATGGATCGGTTTAGGTTTATTTTTGGCACTGTTAAATTGATGCAACTCGTAAAGGCATCATCATTGTGCCAACCGTGGAAGCATGATAGTGAATTGACCCCAGATGGGATTTGAACTCACAGCCAGGCTAGATCACAGCTACAATGTATCACATCATATAACATGATTTAATCATAAAGAAATGTATCCTTATCTATGAGAAAGTAATTGGCGATAGAAATAAGAGTGTAATGACGCATGCATGCATTTATCTATTTATATCGATCCTCCACTCACGATGCATGCGTCAAACGGCGTGTGAGCATCAATGCTTTACAATTCACATATCGCAAGCAAAATAATTCACATCACCCACGCAGCCGCTGGAGGTGTTACCTTTGTTACCATTCACCGCATTGGTTCCATGCTTTCGCAACATCATTTGCTCTGCGTTAGAAGGCAATCAGCAATTATTTGGTTCTAACACGTCACCAGCATTGCCCTTTTCAAGCACCAGCATCGCTGTCATGTTAATACCAAACGTTAATATTCAAAAGCATGTTGCATGTTTGCGTCAATTTGGCATCATTATACTGTAGCAGTGTTATTCAACTCACTTTACCTCACACTAGATATCGAATATATCGTGTAAGGTTGAGTGTTCGTAGCAATACTTTAACATTAAAAAACATTAAGGGTTACAACAGTTGTTAAATTGCATTTTCAATTCTGCACATTTTATTATAGAAATCCAATTGAACTGTAGGCACTGCACAGCTTCGTCCGCTAAGATTAAGCTTGACATCTGGTCTGGTATAAAGAAACAAGCATTGCTAAGCCAGCGTAGAATTTAACTATTTACAGAATATATTTACCTTGGATGGTTGTTTTAATAATATATGTTTTGTTGCATGTACATAGACATATAGTATACTACAAATGCACACATTAAGTCCAATTACCGACAATTAACAGTGAATTCAAATTTCTTCAGCTCAAAGTGCATTCCCTGACTTCATTATCGTCAATAAGATTCATGGAAATACCCATGACATGTATTGCCAGAAATTGTGTGAAACACCATTACTAATCGAGCCGTGTGACTTTCATGTGAAGCTCATGTTACTTTACAATTATTTGCGTAAAAATTTAGTGTAATTGCAACTGCGTTAATATCATTTGATAAGCCATTATTGAATGGATAATTAGGGGGCATTGTCACACTATTTGGATGCAAAAAAAATACTTCAAAGGGAATACAATAATACACAACACAAACGTTATTAGCAGCGCATTCAATGAAATACGCACTTATATATTTTTAATGCAAGTACTTTCACTATTTTAATTAATAAAACAATTACAACTGCTGTGTCTGATGTATTCTAAAAATTTCATGAAATTTTTTCGCGTTTTATTTTGTTGTCTCCCCTCCCCCTCGCTGTACCTACGACGAGCACGGTTGGCTACGTACGGCGCGGAGGAAGTACAACGTACATAAATTCATTACATTGTCCGTCAAATTTTAACCGCTGAGATAAACCCCCAGACGTGACCGCTCGTTCACTCCCATCAGCTGATTCCGCCGCACCGCTCCCGCCGCCTTCCCGTAAGGCTTCATCTTCTGTGCACGTAAACCTCATTTCAGCTCAGATTGCCCAAGGACCATTTTAAATTAACAAAACCACATCTTTCCCGTCAATGAGGATGAGGCAATATTCAGGGGTAAGATGTTCGTTCTTTAGTCGCCTGTTGCCATTCGCAGGTTGCTTCACTGAATGCCCCCCCCGATCCCCACCCATCGGCCTCTCTCGTCAATAATGCTGAGGCTAATGGTATATGAGCATCAACAATTACGTTAAATATTTTCAAATAATGGCAGTATTTTTCTGAGCATGGGTATTTTCAACGAGATACTGCATTCTCAGGATTATATGATCCCCCCTTTACCCCTGTATTTTAAAGAAATCCAGGACATGTTTTTTGCACGTGTGTGGGGAGCAGTAGTGTAGCGGTTAACGCGCTGCGCTACGAACCCAGCGGCCCGAATTCGATTCCCGCTCACAGTCAACACCAGTAACAATTATTTGAACCGGTCCTGGGCATCTACCACGTCGACTCAGCCTAAAATAAGTACCTGTTGCGATACGTAAATATCGCCACGAGGGAGACAAAGGCGGCCAGGCGTGGTGTTGGCCACCCACCTCTTCGTGAGCCGTGCCGCCCTTCATAGGTGCTCACTACCAGCACTTGCTACAACAGTCTGTTCAGCCTGTACGGGGGGGGGGGGGGGTGGTCTCTGTTTTGTGTGACCAGATTTGTATAATGTTATTGACACTGGGCACAAGTTGGGGTTGTCTTACAAAATTAAACTATCTTTCTTATTTTACCAGGTAAGGCCCACTGAGCTATATAGCTCTTTTTCATTTGCGACCTGGCCACAAATGATCGGTCAATGAAGTGGCTTATTACTGTGTAGAATTTATCGAGGCCAAATACTGTAAACGCACGTTGACTGTGAATGTGGATGGAAAAACCAGAAGACCCGGAGAAAAATCCACGCGACTACAGGGAAAACATTCAAACTCCAAATGTACAGGCTTCAGTGTCGAGATCGAACCCACGACCTCCAGTATAGCAGGCGAGGTAGTTATCATCTCACCACCATTGAGCATCTTACTTTCCGAAGCATCACGTAATCTCGGAGAATACGATAAAATGTCACCCAGGTCCTGGGTTCGATCTCGACACACCCTTCCATTGCACAGAACCACAGAACACGGGATGTATGAGTTCCTGCAAAATTTCTAATCAGTTTGATTTTAACTCGGTTAAGTGAAAATACTTTGTGGAAGCATTTTAGGGCAAAGAAATAAATTTACATAGACTCAAATGCTGCACTAAAGAGCGATACCAACATTTGTGTACAGTGTTAACCATCCATAATATAGCTTTTTGGGGTTAGATTGTGTAAATAAACACATTCCTACGGAGGGAGCTGGTAGGAACGTTGGGTTGCTCGGTCAATGGCCAGGGTCAACGGCGGCGTGGTGTATTCCGCAAATATGCCCGACTGTGAGGGCGTGCACAAGCCGGCGTGAGTAGGTTAAACGTTGAGTTTTATAAGGGCACCACGGGGTGACCAGCCCCTCCCCACCCAGCCCCACCCCACCCAGCCCCACCCCTCCCACCCCCCACCCAGCCCTATCCTCCCCACCCACCCCCTCCCCACCCTCCACTCCCCACCCAGCCCCTCCCCACCCAGCCTCTCTCTACCCTCCCCTCTCCACCCAGCCTCACCCCTCCCACGTGGCCAGACATCCACAGACATACACAATTAATCCCCTGCCTCCTGTGAATTAATCCCGGCTGGGCTTCCAGTCCACTACGTTTCCTACCAGTAAAATGTGTCGTTAAACCCACCACCACCATCCGACACAGCCAATTAGAAAGGTTTGTCATGTGAACAGAACATGCCAAGTACAGCACATCGGTGTGTTCGAAAGCAAATCCACAACATTCACAATCTGAGTACGACGTTTCGCCAGTAATTACAACTAGCATCATCAGGCGGACAGCCAGGTTTAACGATATTCATATTTACGCAAATTATCCCAAAACACTTATATTATGGATGATATTGGTCGCGATAGCCTTCGTGTTAAACATTTCTAACCATCTTTATCATTGGCAGCCATGGCTAATCCAGTGCTGGATGAAGGTCTCTCCAAGTCACTGCCACCTCTCACAATCCACCTAGTACCCACACACAAGTGGATTTCATGAATCCATCTCTGCCGTGACCGCCACATAGTCAATTTGGTTAGATGTATATACGAAATTTGCCCATATATTGTACATATAATATATGAGTCGAACATTGTCAATATTGTATCGTCATGAATTCGCTAAGATATACTACGTGGAATTAAAATGCAGTAAAACATTCTTAAATCCTAAGACATGTCAAATGCTAAGAGTACCTTTATTGTGAAGGGAAATGAAACAATTTAACATGTAGGCTTTCGCCACCAATATTATTCATAAATCGCCCGATGATGCTGCTTGATGTAATTACCAGCGAAATGTCACGGTGCTAAAATTGTAAATGTTGTGGATTTACTCTTCAACACACCGGTGGGCTGAAGTAGTCACTACACTATACACTACTATACACTATACTAGTAACTAATTGGCGCGATTTGTTTATGTGGCTGTGTCGGGTGGTGGAGGGTTACGACACATTTATACTTACGCGAACTAAACCCAAAAACCCTTATTATGGAACTAAAAACGAGTCTGAATTGTCTCCGCAAGGTACCGCTATCATTCAAAAATCCGTTCATAACATCGTTGCTTTGTGCAGCACTTAGGGCCTCAGGTCAAAAGGCACCAGAGCCTCTCCGCCCGAGCACCGCCACAGACATCGGCCTCGGAACATCGTTTCTTAAATGTGGCAACGGACAAATACATTTGATTATTATTATTGCTATTATTATCGGACGTTTTGTGCTTTAATAATGCACCACTGCTGTCAATGCAGTTTCAGACAAGGGAGTGGGATTTTGCTAATTACCTATTTTCTCATTACATTATTAGTATTACTTAGAGTATTTATAAAGACAGTGCCAATCTTGAATAATGGCAGATAATTAAACATTTCCAATTTTCCAATTTTTTTTTGCATATAATTGCTACTTCAGTGTCGGCCAATTAACCTCGATTTTGGCCTATCCGTGATGAGATCACTCCTACCCCCACTCTTAAATGGAGATTGACTGTGCCTGCGTGTGTCAGTACACATGCATTTTCTATATTACCTTATCTACACGCAACGAATTCAAAGCATATAAACATTAAAAATAAAAAAACAGTGCAATAGCAGTTTCGATAATCTCTTACAAGAATCACACGTGTGACTATGACCCGGTGGTGTGCGGTTAATGTTTTGTGTTGGTTTGAAATCTTGGAGAAGAAAAAAAAGTGAGTAAAAATGTCAATATCGATCAATTTTCAACTCGCAAAGCGTCGCGTGCTGTTTGCTCAGGCTCGTGGAGATAGATAAACGACTCTCGGAGGCGCAAAGAGACAACCACAGACGGGCGCGGATTCAGCCACGTGGTGAAGCCGACAGCAGCAATTGCCCAAAGCTCTGCGGTCCTCGGAATATATTGTTGTAGGCGTTGTCAGACAATTGACGAGAGCGTTTACATGTGGGAGGAAACCGGAGGCACCCCGAGAAACTCACAAGAACAAGGGGAACACGCTCTATCCCACACAGACAGAACTGGTGGAGTCCACATTTTTTGGTATGTCCACTAAGAGAAAATATTTATTGTTAAAATTTTCACTGGTGCCATACGCCTGGTTCACACTCAGATTGACAGTGGACCTTGGTCATACGAGTGCATGCTTTTCTCTCAACCTATCTCCTCATTAAGTTCACGTCGCTTGACTCCAACAATTAATGACATGAGTCGGACTTCCCCGCCCCCCGCCCCCTACGTAGGGTCCGGTCGCGCCAAATTGGAATTCTCGCGGAGTTTCTGTCCCCCCCAACGTTGATCAGCGTATTGTACCGGGCTCCCGTTTTTATCGCAATTAAAACTAAATAAACGACATGAATGGAATTTACAAGCAATAATGTTGGCATGACTTTTTGCAAACGGGCTGGGAGGAACTCATCAAATTCACTGCATTGAAACCTGGTTTTATCTCGAATTGGAGCTAAGTATATATTTTTTAATCCACGTTTCTCAGCGGTGGTGGCTCCGTGATCCGATGTAGTTTCCCGAGACACGTGACACCCAGTCACATTCCCATTTTTGCCATTTTTCGTTTCAGGTAACTTAAGAAAATTCGGTATTAGGCTTTGAAATCAGAACACAATGGCTTTCCCTTTGAAGCTGCATCGCTGCGTCTCTTCGTATTCACTTTGCAGCAGACAACACCCTGGTAATGTACTGGGCGGCTGCAGGCGCTGAACGGTGAGCGCTCTCTCCATCCCCCTGAGAATCTGAATCTTTATTTAGACTGGAGGAATCCGATGAGCTATGAAGCTCTTTTCGCTGGCGAGCACACTGGCCGCGTGGCCATTAAGCCACTGTGATATTCCACCCTCACACCTGAACACTGTCCTTTATAACCCGATTCAAACAAAAAATGACCACCCCTCTTCCGTGCGGACAGAATTGATGTCATAGACTTAAAGACAGAATTACTTGCCCGTAATAGCACTCCGTTAACCTTTTTCTCAGCGAGTCTGCGCGCCTTGGCGTTTCCAACCCGCCGCGCAAAAGGCGCACGTTACTTGCATGCAGCGCGAATACCACGAGGCTTGATTGATATATGTTTCATTAACTTTACACATTTTACCATTTTTACTGTTATTTTGATGCCAATGCACATTAGTCATTAAAACGAGGCCAAAATTCCTGTGCGGGCTGCAGGGATTCCTGCGACTCTCCGGGCGGGTGTAGAGGTAGTGAAATGGTGATCCGTGGCATTCGCTACCCTGTGGGTTGGTTAAGGACCCTCTCTTTGGGCTCCTGCCGTTGTATTTATTGCCCCGTCATGTGGACGGCGAGTGTGGCGGTTTTGTGTTACACAGCAAGGGTCAACGTTTCAATACATCTTAAATGCCGCCGTGCTCATTTTCATAAAATAACACATGCGTGGCATTAAAAAAAAAAACTTTTCATAAAGTGTGAAATGTTTTCATTCGGAAGTCCATCATAGAAAATTTACAAAAATGTGACTGCCCGTTCGTGCGTGTATTTAAGAGTGCGCCAAGCTCGGCACGATAACCGCCAGCGATGTTATTGTACATTTACTGGTGGCTGCTGTGTGCACAAGAGAGGCTTGTGCCCAGCCCTGCGACTGCAGTCAACCAAGCTAAATCCCTATGCACCGTGCGTACGCTGCCAGCAGTTGACACAAACAAAAAAAGCACTTGGTGCAATGTGTCACCCAGCATCAGAGCTGAGGAAATGAAGATAGGTGGTTACCGTCAAGGATCCAGCATACCACAATACACTCTATCAGTCATAATACTGCAGTATCGATACCTTGTTTCCACGGCACAACTCAGCGCATTCCGTATGCTGGCTGAGCCAGCCCCGACACACGCGTTGTATCTCGCCTCACAACAGACACACGCACACACACAAAGTTAACCCGTATAGCCTTAACAGACTGTAGGGGCACGTGCTGTTAGCGAGGACCTATGAAGGCCGGAACGGTACACGAGGGGGTGGGTGGCCAGCACCACGCCCGACCGCCTTAGTCTCCCCAGTGGCAATGTTTTTATCCAACGCACCAGGTACTCATTTGAGGCTGAGTCGACCTAGGGGAGGCCCAGGACCGGTTAAAATAATCGAACCCGGGTCGCCAGGTTCATAGCGCAGCGCACTAACCGCTACACTACCGCTCCCCACACACACGCATACACACACACAACTCTGTACACACACACACACGCTGCGTTTCCATGGTCATTCGAAATCAGAGCCGAGGCATGCTGGGGCTGTTTCTGGAACGACCCAGCGTGGCTTGTTTCTCACCTTCGTGCTTCAAGAGCCGCATGGGTCCACAGCCCTTCCACTTCACTCCTTCACCTCCCAACGATGATATTAATAACAACAAATGTAAAAAATATATACTTTTAACATATGCTTGGAATGAGGTGATCCTTAATTTTTTATGTTTTTTTACCAACACAAATGCTGACCCCTGAAGCAGCCGTGGCATATTACAAAAGATACACATTTTTACATAGACTCGCACAACATCATCCTACCTTCAACAATGTCGAAATTGAGAAAATATCACTTCTCAATCCCCGGCATCACCTCCAATATCGCCGAAATTCTTGCCCAGCAAGGTCAGAATCTATATTTATGCTGGCAGAAGCCGATCAGTTACGAAGCTCTTTTTCATGGTCGCTTCGAGCGAGGTGGGAGTGGGAAGAGACAAAGCCACGTACAGTGAGGGAAAAAAGTATTTGATCCCCTGCTGATTTTGTACGTTTGCCCACTGACAAAGAAATTATCAGTCTATAATTTTAATGGTAGGTTTATTTGAACAGTGAGAGACAGAATAGCAACAAAAAAATCCAGATAAACGCATGTCATAAATGTTATAAAATTGCATTTCAGACGGGCATGTATATGTGCTTTCTTGAGCAGGGGGACCTTGCGGGCACTGCAGGATTTCAGTCCTTCACGGCGTAGTGTGTTACCAATTGTTTTATTGGTGACTATGGTCCCAGCTGCCTTGAGATCATTCACAAGATCCTCCCGTGTGGTTCTGGGCTGATTCCTCACCGTTCTCATGATCATTGCAACTCCACGAGGTGAGATCTTGCATGGAGCCCCAGGCCGAGGGAGATTGACAGTTCTTTTGTGTTTCTTCCATTTGCGAATACTCGCACCAACTGTTGTCACCTTCTCACCAAGCTGCTTGGCAATGGTCTTGTAGCCCATTGCAGCCTTGTGTAGGTCTACAATCTTGTCCCTGACATTCTTGGAGAGCTCTTTGGTCTTGGCCATGGTGGAGAGTTTGGAATCTGATTGCTTCTGTAGACAGGTGTATTTTATACAGGTAACAAGCTGAGATTAGGAGCACTCCCTTTAAGAGTGTGCTCCTAATCTCAGCTCGTTACCTGTATAAAAGACACCTGGGAGCCAGAAATCTTTCTGATTGAGAGGGGGTCAAATACTTATTTCCCTCAATAAAATGCAAATCAACTTATAACATTTTTGACATGCGTTTTTCTGGATTTTGTTGTTATTCTGTCTCTCACTGTTCAAATAAACCTACCATTAAAATTATAGACTGATGATTTCTTTGTCAGTAGGCAAACGTACAAAATCAGCAGGGGATCAAATACTTTTTTCCCTCTGTACATTTGAATAATTTGGCGGGACCCCGGGGTCCGGCAAAAATCAGGTCAATAATTATTATTTTTCAGTCCGCCCACTCGTGATCCTGACAGCCACGCGCCGCCTTCCCAGACTCGCGTCAACAAGCGCCAGCAGGCGGCGATCGACACGATGGGCGTCACCCCACCGGCCAAACGCGAGCCCCGGGGGGCGTCCGCCGCAGTCGCGCGCGGCGACAACGCCATCCGGTCAGCCGTCGACCCTCAGCTTCTTTGCCAAGGCGAGCCCACCCCCGCAGTGAATTTAACGTGTTTATGTAATTTTTCAACTTTTTACGAAACTTAGTGCCCCGAGTAGCTCTCGACGAGGCCAATCGATTGACACTTAGTTTTGTTGTCGGTAAGGCAAGACTCGTGTCGCTACGCGGTTTTTCCCACCCCGGGGCAGTGATGGGACCCCGGGGTCCCGCCAATTGTTTCATATGCATGTTTAACTTCTTTTGCACCGTACATAGCCAACCGTGCTAGTCGAAGGTGTGTCTGTATGTATGCATGTTTAACTTCTTTCGCACCGTACGTTGCCAGCCGCGCTAGTAGAAGGTGCGGGGTTTTTGAGGACACAACTTGGCCACTGGCGTGGTTTGGGCCGGAGCTTCGGCTTTGGCCTCTTAATAACTGGTCGTGGGATTGTATTATAGGCCGAAGTGTGCAGACCCCAGCAATCTAATAGCATTCATAAAGAAAACACTTTGTTTTGTATTGGTGAATGTGTTTCACCATTGTTCTATTCAAAAGCTAGCACACAATGTTTAGTATGCTGTTCTTTGGCTATAAATAAACTTACATGTATTGTTTTAACGAATCATTTATGGACATTAGAATGATGTTTTGCTATATTTATTTAATACTTCCTCTGACACTGATCCTCACTCTAAATAAGCAATTCCAAGCAATATCAACTCGTTCTCATCAACGTGGTACAATATCCGCAGGAGGTGTTAACCCAGTCCATTGATCCAACACTCCACTGATGGATGGTGATGCTTGTGGGCGCAAGCATAATTACCATCACTTCCATGTTAGTGCATTTGGTACCCAGATAAATGCCCGATATTTGTGAGCAAATTATGTGTCAACACATTTAAAAACAGAGACTGGATTGCTACCTGCTGCTGCGACACACGAGCCTGATGATGTCATCGGGCAATACCAGATGGCAAGAAAGAGCTTAGGGTAAATTGCTACAATAGCAGCTAAAACCTCCCATTGTAATTAAAATCATCATCATTTATTAAAACACAGCCCACTATTGACATCATTATTTCCATTATCATTACTTATTTATGAATGCAAGTGAGTTTCTTAATTTATCATGTGTCCTCGTACGAAGCTCTGGCGAAGGTGGGAGATGCTGTACCAGCATCTCCTCCACTCAGGTGCAGTCAATCACAGTGAATTGAAAGTTCAGTCGGTTTCAATGCAGAGCACGCTAAGCGGCGGCGGCGGTGGTGGTGCCATAAATGTTCTGGCTCAGGCCGAACGCAAATGTTTACCGCGCACAGTTAGCACAACGATCAGCCACTACAGCTACCCACAGAGCCCACACCTACGTAAGCATGTTGAACGTCTTTCGCACCGTACGTAGCCAATCATGCTCATCGGAGATGCGGAGGAAGAACAACAAACCAAACACAATAAAGTAGTTCTCTAGAAATGGGCTTTCAATTTAGATTTAAAAGTGCATAGCTCCAGTGGCTTCCTAATATCAGAAGGAAGAGCGTTCCAGATGGGCGCAGAAGCGCATCTAAAAGGGCGAGATGCGGTGACCGTCTTTGTTCAATACTTTGCCAAAAGCCGCTGCACCTACTGCCATGTATGTATCACTGGCAAATAAATCCAAGTCTGTTATTGACAAGGTTTTTCAATATACAAAGGAGCTGCCCAATACTAGTGAATGCTTATTCATAATGATGGGGATGGGGGGTGGGGGTGGTTCGTAGTAGTGCAGTGGTTTGCGCACTGTTATGACACCAGTGACAACCGTTGGATTCCTGGTCATGGATGGCATTCAGTGGCGAGTGGCATCTGAACGGGCACTGGGCAACCACCTTCACCAACCCTCACTGACCAGCGTGGTGAGGTATGGTCGAACAGCCCCTATGACCGTCACGTCAGGGAACCTGGAGGCCTTCATCTAGCAGAAGGTTGCAAATTAAAATGTTATTGCCAATTAAAATTGATTAAGCTACCAAAAAATGACTGGGAGATGATGGTGAGATACAGTAATTCACATTGACAGCATTCTTTATTTTTAAAATTGTTCTCCTTTGAGAGATGTAAATTAGAAAATATGGAATGTCCCCATCGGTTAACCGTCAGACATTGGGAGGTGGAGGTTGTACTTAAAAAAAAAACGAGGCCTTATTATACGAGTCGCATTGCAGCACACACCCTGCATTAGCTTGATGCATCCTTTCATGTTTACTGGATGCATCACACACTGTATAACCCACTCCAAGACATACACAAAGACGTCACTCGATGCCTTTCCTGACAATGTCACTAGGAAGGGTTGGCAGTGCCGCTGCCGGAGTGGTCGGATCGCAGTCGAAAGGCTGCATACAAAATGCCGCTACCGCCACGAGACGTCTGAGCTGAACCCACACCTCCGATTTCACTTCAATCCTCAGGTACCTCCAGTGATCACCCCACTGCAGGCCAGTCCCATGTTAACTATAATGCCGCTGTAAAGATCCTCAACATCTCCAAAAGACTCTCCCAATGACCTCTCAAAACTTCTTCTCGCATGCAGTCTTCTTCCATTACCCTTAGCCCCCCACAATCTCTGCTCCCGCAACCAAGGCCTTCTATCGAATTTCCAGGTGAACTCTATGTTCAATGTGGAATGGGTGGTGGGTGGTCGGGGGTCGCTCCTGCTCCTCTGCTGATCTCACAGTCTAGAACTCCCCCCCCCTCCCTTGGTAGTCTACACTGTCAGCTACCCTCCTGTCCAAGTCCACCCTCAATTCCTTCCGATTCTCTTGTGCCTTTGATTGGCTGCACATTCTGAATTCCAAGGGAAAAAATGTTTCCATCTCCAAACGTGTGAGTGTCCCTCCTCTCTGTGCGTTGTCTTTTAAATGTCCTTGTGTTTTGTTGTTGTTATTAAACGTTTCTCAAAATCCACAGACAAACCGTTTGGGTTCCGGTGCTCGAAAATGTACAACGACTCCACATTTAATTAACACTTCGGGGGGGGGGGGGGGGAACAAAACAAAGCACAGAGGAACACCTAGAAAAGTTAATTGCTTTCACTTTGGGAACTTTATGTGGGTCATTTTATGTTATTTATACACCGCAAAATGGAGCCATTTGGGTGTTGCCATTTTCCCTGGTCCCAAAGGTAAGGCGCTAGCGAGCACACTTCGCTTGTACATGGCCCACCTTGGGGTATATTACAAGCAGCACATTTATTTATTTAATAATTAGCATACTGCAATGCACGGCAGCGATGTGTACATGAGCACATAATAAATGCACGATTAATATAATCCGAAATAATCTCTCAAATGCATTTGCAGAAAGTCAATGTTCTTTGGGAGAGTAAGTATCCAGAACCGTACCATGCCGTAATGTACGCTACATCTACCAGTGCCGATATGCTGTTGTCATTTTGGGTTATTCTGTGTGTGGTATATTAAAGCCGAGAGAGAATCCGCATGATTTGACAAGGGCTCGGCTAACGAAGGTTGACGACTAAGGGATGTGGAGGGATGAATCACGGCAGATAAAAGCTCTGCAGCTGTGTGCGAGATTTGGAGGCATCAGCATTGGGGGCTACTGCAGTCCAGCAGTGGAATGTGAAGAGATGTAAAAGAAAGATACGCAAAGATAAAAGACAAAGCTCCTTCACATAAACTATACACGTATAGGTGTCTGGAGCACGCGCTGTTAGCGAGCACCCATTAATTCCGGCATGACACAGGCGGGCATGAAATCATTATTTAGCTTTCTAGATTCGCAAATGAACGAACTAATATTATTAAAATGATGCTGAATGATCCATAATATTGATGATGATGACGATAACAACTGTCATACGTTAGTTGTAGTTCCAGCTTCACAAATACAAGCAGACATCAACACGACTACCACCAGGCATCACCATACACCACGGCACTACTAACAAACGCTGCTGCATTTGATGCGACGAGAGAGACGCCACCGTTGGTTTTAACCGTTCTTCAGACTTGCTCTTTAAAGGACGTGTATTATTGAAGGCTACAAGACACTACACTTGTGTTTTTGATTTTCGGGAAAAGAGGAAGCAATCACACAACTCTCTTCTCTTGGGGTTTCAGGCGCAAGACACTCAAGACATTTCATGTTGACTCGTCCAAAAGGCTGCAGAGTGAGAGGGAGCACCGTCGTCTCGTCTGCGAGTGGCTGACGTGATTGGACATAATAATGGTGTGGCTTTGAGTTGGGGAATTCTGCCTCTCTCATCTTCCAGCCACCCTTCACGAGAAGCCCGGCTCTCGGCAGCAAGGCACGTCAATCTGTCACAGCTGCTACGCCCTGCTCTCGGCTCTAAGCTAGATGCGATCCAGCTGCAAACATTTTTTTACGACTAAATGCAATTGAAAGGCACGTGGCCTATGGCAACGTCGTCAATTCCAGAGAGCTGCCGTATGAAGTAGATGCATTCACTTAAGACGTTATGGCTCCGAGCCCAGCTCATATTTTGTCGTAATATTATTTGTCTCAACTAATGCACTTTCCACGTATCCGCCGTGTGTTGGTGAATATTGCAAAGAAAAGTGGTGACATTTTTTCCATCTGCGCGACTCAGACGGATGAAGATATTGCAGCCGACCATAAACCAATGTTCATCGCAACTACTGGCATCAAAGCGAGCAGATGAGAAAAAAACGTTGGGGGAGCGTCTCTGGAATACGTTATCAGGAAACAATTCCGGAGTCACTCTCACACGCCTCTCGCATGCAACAAGAGGGGTTCAGTTGTTGCACGTTGATATTTATTTACCCGATACTTATAGTGATACAATGAGCAATATGACGTGGGAAGTCAAATGGAATTTTTGTGTGTGTGCATTCATTGTCAACAATGATGATGACGATGTCATTCATTATCTGGACTTGACAAGCCGCTTGAGTCCATGGGGTGGTTGCCCCGAATTCAAACCCAGCCCTCTCGTCTGGGCTGCCCGAGTGCCGGGATGGACAGTCGCCCCCCAAGTCACGGGACCGATTCATAGTTCCGGGAAGCTCGTTAGTCTGGGGCCGTAACGCTCAATCATGCCAACGCTTTATGCCTCCCACACAGTATTTGCTTATGCAATAGAATAATTATCAACGATGTAATCATCATAAACAATACCAAACTATAATTCTAATAATAATAAACTCCCCACCACTGTAAATTTTATTCATTTATCGCAGCGGAAGGAGGAGTAATACTGTTGGTGGCCGAGGTTGGTGAGGTTCGTTTCGAACCAGCACCGCCGATTTAACACGTAGACTTTCGCGACCAATATCATCCATTATAGAGATTTTTTGGGTCAGATCGCGTAAACATATAAATGTGTTGTTAAAACCCGCCACCACACGACACAGCCAACTAATAAGGGTTGTCACGTAAACAGAACGTGCCAATTCGTCACTAGTACAGCACACCGGTGTGTTGGAGAGCCAAGCCACAACATTTACAATAGTGAAAGCCTACGCGTTAAACTGACATTCCATTTCATTCGGATGCACGGCACTCGGTCGTGAACAGAGCTCGGCGTTCCCTTGCGTTGATTTTCAGAGCGCGGTACAATCCGATGGCTTTGATTGGTCCCCCTTTGTGTGAGCGACGACCACGAATTGGCCTTCGTCATTCACTGCTGGCGCGTCACGGCCGGGCAACACAATGGCCAGGACTTTGAACGAAGGCCGCCACCTGCTTATGTTTCCACAAGATTCTCAAAATGAACTGGAGGCCTCGTTTGACATTGTTGGGCTCCATCATCCCCTGTAATCAAATGTAAGTCCCCGCGGTCTGGATCTCACCTAAATTAGTGTCCCCCCCCCCCCCTTCAAAATCGCGTTTAAGGAGCACTGGCCCCTTGGAGGCTTCAAATGCCAAGCGGCCAGCAACAACCAGCACTGTTGGAGTATTTTAAGTGGCCTAGTGGCAGGCCCCGTGTTGAGGCAGGCACGCCGATGTTACCCAGAAACCTCTCCTCGAGACGTTCACCCAACGGTGCTTTTACAATGAAACTCAATAATTATAGGTACATGAACGTAAATAAAAATGATACTTGTAAAACATAAAATCTAATATCGCGAAATAATTTTAACACACGTATCAGACGGGGCAGTAGATGTGGACGGAGGTCCCGCCAGCAAAGTCACGTCGCGAGTTTGGAGGAGTCTCGAGGTTTCTTAAGGGGTTTTGGTGCAAAGAGAACGTCCGATAGTGTTGCTCACTTATGGGAATCCTCCCCGAGGCCCTACGAGTTTTAAAGATCATTTAAATCTCTCGCTCTGGCACACATTTAAATGATTTAACTCTCGGCAATGTATCCAAACAGCAAAAAAGGGGCACAAATGCTTGCGCTGCTCCATCTCCCTGGGGGTGTTCCCTGTCTTTGGCTTCCGTTCCATCTCAACGCGAGCCATGATCCCTCATGCAAGTGACGAGTCCTGCCGTAGCCAGTGTTCTTAACAAATTTGCATAGAAAATGAATAAACAAATTCAACATACTCGTCAACAACACTTCCTTAAAATAACAATAAATAATTGACGTTTCAGGCAATGGCGGTGTTGTTGACGAGCGTATTAAGTTTGTTACTGTTAATTGTACACCGCTGTCAACGCAGTATCGCCAAATAATAATATTTAATTTCGATCGCAATGAATAGTTAATTGAAAGTGGGGGAAAGGTGAGAACGACAGGAAACTGTCTGAACAGAAAATATTAAAAAAACTAATTTTATTTGACCAGGTAAGGCCCACTGAGCTATATAGCTAGTTATCAGAAGCGACCTGGCCACAAATGATAGCGCAACGAAGTGGCTTATCATGTGGACATTTATAGCAGCCAAATATTCTAGTAGACGCATGTTTATAAATGTGGAGGGAAAAACCGGAGGACTCGGAGGAAAATCCACGTGACCATGGGGAAAGAGACACGCAAATTCCAAATATACAGGGTCAGGATCGAACCCACAGCCTCCTTCATGCTCGGCGAGGTAGTTAACATCTCAGCACCGTTGATGAAGAGGAGAGATATTAAAAGAGATGGAGAGTCTAAGCAAAACATTAAATCCACCAAACTCTGTAAAACATTCAAGAAAAGGATGAAAAAAATGAATAAGAGAAAAGTCGTTTAACAAGCAATGGAAATTAACTTTAGGAAATGAATGAAGAACTTAATAAAGAATGCTGCGAATTTTTATTCAAGATACACGTGAGCAAAATAAACTTCAGATACAACAAGGTCACTAAGCAATCAAATATTTATGTTGGTGGGACACAACTGAAAGCGCTGAGTATTATTGCGTTGAGCAGTCATTGCAGGCAGACTGGGATCCGAATGAGGAACTAAAGATGCAGCTGACAACAGGAAACCGCTTTTGAAACGGCGAACTTAAACATTAAATGCAAAGTACGTGTCTGCCCAAAAGAAAGGTTCTGATCAGTGTGTATCACCTGCCATAATATGATCGATCATAAACGTGGAAATTGACAAATGCAATAGAACAAAAGCTGAACGAGGCTCACGAAATATTCTCAGAGGTGTATGCACATAATTACACTGAAAGACAGTGGAAAAACAAACGTGGATAAGCGAACACATGCGGGTCAGAGACATCATTATATTGACCGGTAACAAAACTATTTAAATATTTTTTTTATTTTACCAGGTATGGCCCAATGAGCTATGTTGCTCATTTTCAGAAGCGAACTTGCCACAAATGATAGATCAACGAAGTGGATTATTAGATGGAAATTTACAGCAGCCAAATACTTTAAACGCATCTTTCTACATGTGGAGTGAAAACCGGAGGACGCGGAGAAAAATCCACGCGACCACGGGGAGAACGTGCAAACTCCAAATATGCAGCAGGCGTCAGGGTCGGGATCGAACCCACGAACTCCTGTATATCAGGCGAGCTGGTTAACATCTCACCACCGTGGTGCCCAAAAGAAAAGTGTGTGGGCCTGGCCAGGATGATAAAGCCAAAGAAGGTAGACACACCCAAGAGGATGACCACCGTCAAGTTGGAGCGATGAGATCACCTCATGTGAAGAAGTGAGGTGGATGGTTGCATCCCAATACTATGAGAGGTGGCACCTGCTTGGGTGCCTTTCAACGAGCAGTGAATAGATCATGGCTGATCATGTGTGTTGGTCGATGACACAAGGGCAATGCAGGCAAATATTCATAAGAAAAGGCCTCTATCGGGTCTGATGAATTCTGTGTCTCCCATCTGTGACTGCGCCGAGGATAAACTGCGCTTCTGATGACAGGGTGACAGGTCTCCCCACTCGTGAGATTGCTAGTCCTACTCTGAGTCAGAGTCCACTTGTGCCATCATCTCTCTCAGGCCAGTAAAATGATCTTCGCCCGGAGGGGCACGATTTGCTGGGGAATTAGCAATGATTGTTCCGTTTAGATACTGACCTCGTCGTGAGAATGTGAAATTGCAACCACCTGCATGGAACCGTCAAGAGAGGTGAATGCCAGCCAGTGTTCACCCGGGCTTGGTGACAAACTAGCAGACAAGCACTCTATCAAAGAAAAGCAATAGCATGTATTATAAAAAAAGGGTGAAGAAATGGAATAGTTTATCAACCGTAACAAATGGGGAAAATATTACCTTCATGAAATTGGTGGAAGCCCCAACAAACATATATGTGAAATAAATGTAAATTGCCAAAGATCGTGGTAAACTAAAATAATAATATGCGAAGAGTCTGTCTATGGAAAATTGCGATGTGGTGTAAAAAGGCCTTAATTATTTCTATCTGCAAAACTGCTTTGGCAGACAGAGAGTCGCTGAAGCGGAAGCTGTTCTAAATCACAGGCCTTCGCAAACGGGGACAGGGATGTGAAAAATTGCCTTCAAAGGCACTGCTGGGCTAAATAATAGACCATGACTGCCTTTTTTTAATCCCATCCCAATCGGCTAAAACCCACCGTAGGTCCGTGTTTAATTGGCTGGTGCTCAGGCTGAAGGAATGATTTATTTATCACCCTGAGCATGCAGTCTCTCATTAATTCTAGAGTTTTTATTTTATCGAAGCGAAGCTTAGAATCCTCTTAATGAGAGGGAGCAAGTGAGAGAGAGAGAGCAAGTGAGAGAGAGAGTGTCTGACATTAAGAGAGGATTTTTTTCTTTCGTTTCATTTCAGTTCAGACCGTGGCGCTACAGAAATAATGATGGTTTCCCAGCAGTCTGACAAAGTAATTAATGGCTATTTCCTTCCATGAAAATAAAAAGGTGTGCAGCATCGTGGTGTGGGCAGCTTTTGCCTTGGCTGCACTGCATTCCGTTGGCCTGAAGAATGGTACTGGCCTCTTGTTAATGTGTTGTTGTGATTGATGAAACTCAGTAACTGAAAAAAGGCAAAACCTCAGCAATTGCAAAGCATGTGGGAGGCATATACAGTATATATACACATATCTTCTTTTTTTTAAGTATAAATGACTAAATTTAGAATGTTTAAGAAAAAAGGAGGCAGTTAAACAGATTGCAAAGAAGGTAGTAACTAAACAAATTCTAAGGTGAGTCACATAAGAAGACATGCTTTGCGAGTCATTCACAACGGTATTAGAATGTGTTTTGAAAATTGAGTTGGAGAAAAGGACATAAGTATAAATGGAGCAAATATGAACCGTCTCAGATGCATTGATGGTATAGTAAGTATAACCACCAATGGAAATTAACTTACAGGAAATGACAAGACGGACTCAATGAAGAAGACTGCAGAGTTGGGAATTGCACTGAGAGACAGAGACAGGAACACTTGGGTCAAAGAACAAATGCGAATTAGAGACAGCGTATTGACTGTTAAGAAAATTAAGTGGGTTGATGGCTGATGTCCGAGCTGACGACAGTGGCCTTTTGAGAGGATAACTCCCACAGAGATGGGAACCCATGAGAGATGGCGAGGGTTTAGGAAACGCTTCATTCAGCAGTGGATAGATCATGCCGAGGTATTATGATGATTCAATAAAAATAAACACGATACTGACTATTAGTATAATGCCTGGGTTTTTACTATGCTGCACACTCACAACATCATGCTGGACACCAGCATTTGCTAACAGTGGGTGAGCCATTTACTGGTAATAATTACAAGTGTTAATGTGTGTAAAACGTATTTCGCACCGTACGCAGCCGACCATGCTAATCGGAGGTGCAGGAATCAGAAACTCGAACATCATTGATGGACACTACTTATTTTTAGTCTTCCTTTCACTTAAGATAGGCCCACACAGAGCCTGCTGGATAAGTCAAGGAGAACATAAACGTGACACTTTAACGACGACGATGCCGCTACCCCAGCGCTGTTGCCAGCATCATTAGAGTGCGCATGCAACGTGCCACTGAAATACCGCGACCGTGCAGATGAGACCAGGGCCAAGCGGGCGAGCGAAGTGGCGCCGAGGCACAGCCACTGAATCGCGTTGGCGGCCACGCGAGGCTCACCCCGAAGCTTTCCCTCGAATCGCCCTTTTGTACGCGCGCGCAGTTCAAGTGCCTCGAGCCCACAAGGGGCTTAAGTCTGACCCACTTCCTCTCCGCTTTTCAAACGGTGCCCATTACTCCTTCCTTCACCACCGACAGCAGGGGTGGTCCTGTGGCTCTCGAGACCCGTCCCCTACCCCGCCCCCCCGAAGCAGGAATCGCCGACGATGGGAGGATGGGAGGTGGGGGGCGGATGCTCCCCGGTCCCCTCGTTGTTCGTGTGGCGCGAACGTCGTCTGCACGTGTCCGGGAACCGTGCGCTGGAGCGGCGGGAGCGGCGCTAGGGGAACGCGCCGTGGGGATCTGGCCGCTCGTGTTTGATCCGGGACCTCGCAGGTCATTGGCGACTGATATCCGAACCCCGCTTTGGGGGCTTTCGTAAATCAGAGGACTACTCGTGATTTTGGACTCGGTGTAGAAAAACGTGTCCTGAGAGTGCTGCCTACAAAAACTGTTGGACATTTAAATTACAATGAATTCATTTAGTGCATTCACAATAAAGTTAATTAATTGTAATACGTTTAAAACTTTGAAATAAAATCCGAAATTGGGTCTAAAAATCTCTAAATCCGGTATCCAAAAAATGCAACGTGAAACTCATCCCAATGAGACACCTACATAGACGTGTTCAATCCCTTTGACCATGAAATCAAAGGGTGCGATGTAGCAGTAAGGGCCATGCGTATATACCATGGATGACATTAGATAGCAGAGCTGCTCATGGTTTTGCAAACAAACTATTGCATTGCTCAGATGACGACCTGCTCATTGGAAGTTGTATGCTAGCAAGTATTATGACAACAGTCAAATGGGCACCACGGTGGCTAGATGTTAACTACCTCGCCTGGTATGCAGGAGGTCGTGGGTTCGATCCCAACCCTAACGCCTGCTGTATATTTCCAGTTTGCGTTTCTCTCTCCCCGTGGTCACGTGTTTTTTTTCTCCGGGTCCTCGAGGTTTTGCCCTCCACATTTAGAAACACGCGTTTAGAGCATTTGGCTGCTGCTCTTCATTTACACGCGATAAGCCACTTTGTTCAGCGTTCATTTGGGGCCAGATCCCTTATGAAAAAAGAGCTATACAGCTCAGTGGGCCTTATCTGGTAACAAAAAAAAAGTTGGTTAAATAGTGAGCTCCCCACGGTGTCATGGCAGCCAATATACGTGCCCTATAACGTCACTCAGCAAAACATATGACACGGCTTAATGTTTGCGTCCATTCATATGTATGTGTGTGCATACATTGTGAGCGCTGTCACTGTATAGTGGGGGTGGGATGATGCAAACATTAAATAATTATTATCCGTCCGTAAACCGACTATATATGCATCACATTGCGTGTGTAAGAATCAACATGTTTGAGTCGTATACATTGTATGCAATGGGTTAATGTCACCGCTGCAGCCACCAGAAGTGCGAAAATGCACTGCAAAAAAAATAGATGATTGAATCGAGACGGAACCCTGAATATCAATAGGTGATAAAGGCTTTGCCGTTGGAGTACCAACGTTTTGGAACAACCTTGTTTCCTCCCTTAACGTCGCAAATCTTCCTTCAAAGAATAACCTGAGGCGGAGGTGTTTGGTCCCAACGTTATAGACGGACCTTGGGAACGGTCTGTGGGACAGGCGGGCAGCACGGTGACCAATATGGATAACCGATCACTGTGGTGCTGTGGCTTCTCGAGCTTGTCTGGCCTCTCTCACTGCGGCACGGTCACTGACGAAGAGAGCGTGAGACGTACAGGGTGCGCCCCACGTCTTGTGACCCCCATTTAAAGTAATTTGTAACTTTGATCCATACCCGTGCATCGATAGTTCAGTGTTAATGTGGCCATCGTATTGAGGGACTACTGCTGTGTGGTGTTATCTTGGTGTGGTCTGGGGCTGTTTTATTGTTGGGTTTGCTGCCTTGCCCAACCTTGATAAATCGGACTCACAAAATGTATTTATTATATTTAGTGACGTGCTTACCATTTTCTCTATTTTGCACTCCTACCGTTGTTTTTGTTGTTGTATTGTTTGCCGTTGTAGCTTGCTGACCCGCCCACACAAGACATCTGTGGAAGAAAAACTAAGAAGAGCTTCATAGCTTATTGGATTCCTCCTCCTCCCGTCTAAATAAAGATTCTGAGCAATCATCATCCAACCACCTGGGGTGCGGGGGGAGGGGTGCGGGGGGAGGGTGCGAGGAGGGGCGGGGGTGTGCGGGGGGGTGTGCGAGGGAGGGTGTGGGAGGGGGGTCCAGGGGGGGGGGAATTCAGGCAGGATAATGAACTGGTGCTGGCTGCTGTGGGGACGCGGTGGGCAGTTGTGACTGAGCACCTCGTTAAGAATTATGAACCTCCGAGCCGAACAGCTTCCGACCGTTATTATAGCAGAGATCGCGTGCGCAATGCCTTCCAGTTATTGTGCAAAGGTAAAGAGAAGCACTTGGGCACTGAATAGCCTGGACCTGCCTCAGCTAAGATCATAGAGAGGAGGTCACCGAAGGTATCTTTTTTTTGGCTACCCATCGAACTTTTGGCTAACCATCTTGTGGTCACCACATTGTGCTTGTGTGGCCATCTGGAACGCTCTTCCTTCCGATATTAGGAAGCCACTGGAGCTCTGCACTCTTAAAACTGTAGATTGAAAATGAATCTCTTTAGGACTGCTTTTTGCGTTTAAGTTTGTTGACCTTCCCCCGCACCTCCGATTAGCACAGTTGGCTACGTACCGTGCTAAACAAGTTCAACATACATCTGATTTACTGGTTTCACCTGCATCACTCCATGTATGCTATATAACTCCACTATTCTGTACATTTTCTTGATAGGCAGGTGAGCTCACAATGGCCCACACCTCACTGACACACAACGCTCCATTCGTTATTGTTCAGAAAAAGAACCGGTTCCCGTTGTTGATGTTATCCTCCTCCGAGTACATAAATGACCACCTGTCCCGACAGCAGCTTTGTCACCAGTTCATTATACGGCCTGTATGAAAAAGGTTGCACATAGAAGAAGACCTAATGAGGAAACTGGCACTATTTGGACACATATGTAAGATAGACAACAGGGAAATTTAAAGTATGGTGTTCAGAAAAATGGAAGGAACCGGAAAGAGAAGAAGCCCTGACAGAGAATGGCTTGACAACGACACCAGAGATTGGTGCCAGAGAGATGAGGCACCACTTGAGCATATTGGCACAAGACAAAGGAAAGTGGAAACAAATGATGGGATGTGTAATGGACACCTATCTGCCCATGGATCGTGATGATGCCACACACAGCTCCAGCTCCCAGTCACATTGAGTGGCAGCCTTCCGTCTCCGGCTAGCATTGCAGTATTCCACATGGCCAAGCCATGACAATTGTCGGTTGTTTCCATAAGCTCCCAAAGGGACATTGGGATGATTTTGTCCTCTAGCCTCACCAGATGGGGTTTGGTCAGTTAACAAGAACACACTGATGCCAGCTTCAAACGATTCAGTTGGTTTACTTAAAATCTACGCTTTGATTGTCAGCTTGAGCTTTTAGAGTTGCTCAGAGATACTTGTAAGATATGTCCTATGAGTTGGCTGTCTAATTAGCAGGCTCCTCCAGTCGACATGCTTGCATTGACTGGCTTGGTTGAGTCACGTAGTGCACATTCCCAGCTACATGCCCAACCCTAACCCTTACCCAAATTTCAGTTATGCTTGTTTTTTTCCCCCGAACAGAGGATGTTAAGTGGGGTACAACTCGCGCCAGAGGAGATGCGAGATCATGAGCTCTAGGACAAACTATGAAAAGTGATTGCCTTCTCAAATGAGCGTCGATACATCGGTGCTCATCTCTCATGTGCAGCCAAGCAGACCCAGTGGTGGAACTATTCCAACATTGCTATGGTGTGGGAGTGGAGGAGACAAAATCGTTATCACATCCCTATTTGTTGATCGTCTTGCAACCTATCCCAGAAGCGGTGTGGAGCCTAAGCACTCTGGGATGACCCCTCTGAGAGCTCCTCAGCCGGTCTGGATAAAGCGACGGTGGATTCCGTTCTGTACTCTTTAGTTCTTTCGGTAAAGTCACGTAGGTATAAAAGAAAATAAATTAAATCACGACGTTTCGGGCACAAGCGTCCGTCAGCAGGTCTTTACCGAAAGAACCAAAGAGTATGGATCCCTGCAGTCACTAAAACTTCAAATCTAGAATGATTCCGTTCTGGTCGGACAAAATGTTTCAAACCAATGCAGAAAAACACGAAGCTCTTCGCATGAATAAATATTGGTATAATATACTATATTAAACATCGTCAGAAAAAATCCTTATATACAAACATTTTCCATAAAACTATTTAATTATTTTTGTCATCCAGTTAGGCTCGCTGGAGGTTTGTGTAACAGAAGATTTAAAATAATTGTATTATTAATATCTGCAGCTAATTTCATACGTATCTTTCTTTCATCTTTGTTTAATTGACCTACATACAACGATGTTGTTTGGCAGTAATGGCGATGTTGTAATTGCAAATTAAACACCAGTTCTTTTTATCAACATTTGTTTGTATTTTTTGGCATGTATTGCCATGATGTCACACCTCATTTACACTCCGATGAAGATGCCACCAAGGGGAATTAAATTAAATGAGGGTTTAGTTGAAAAATCTGGATCTGTTTTGTTGTCAAAATGTATTCGCGCACCTTGAAAGCGTATTCCCATTGGTTATTATAATCATGAATTACAGTTATGACCTTTTGAGGTGGCGTAAACTCAAAGTTTGATTTTGGGATTACGTTCATTTATTCTTTACACGGACTGTCCCGTTTATCCAGTCGCCGGCTATACTACGAGGGAGCTCTGTGGTGAGTGAGTACAAGAACAACAAAACACATACAAACACATGAAGAGTGCAGAGAAGTTGCTGCGATTGTCTGGAACGCCATCTCCCTGGCTGTCGGGACCACTGCATATTCCCTGTCCCTCTTCAAGTGCAAACTCAAGACCCAACTCTTCTCATTCATTAATTGAAATAAATGTTTCGAGTAAAAACTCGCCCCCACTAAAGAGGGCAACGCAATCCTTTACAGTGTAAATTAAACCAAGATAGTCCTACCGATAAAATGAAGACATATAAAAATATAAAGGGAAAGCTAAAATCGCATCTCCATATGAATTGCCTTGCAATCCCTTACCAATATAGATTTGAAGTTTTCGTGACTGCAGGGGTCCATACTCTTTGGTTCTTTCGGTAAAGTCACGTAGGTACAAACATTTTTTTTATCATTAAATTAAAAAAAAGTTTTGTACCTACGTGACTTTACCGAAAGACCCAGAGAGAATGAATCCCTTACCACTTCGAGTGTCATGTATATGCCTTCAGAAACCCGCACTGACCAGCGTGGCGAAGTATGACCAAACGACAACGCCCGCAACGGGCACTGCGTGGGGAGGCCCTCATCCAGCAGCGGATTGAACAATAAAAAGGCTGTTACGTGCACGTGTTGCTGGACTGTCAGACTCAGGTCAGAGGGCTCAGCTGGCACTGCTGAGACCGCGGGTTTGAATCCAGGCAGTCGCCTGCGATTAAACAGAAATCTCAGGCGAAGTGAGTTGATGGTCTCAGCCCGGTCACCAATAACTGTACAAAAGAACCCTTCAAATATATTTTTTATTTGGGAAAGATTCTAGCTCTGAGAATTTTAAAAAGCAGCTTGATTGTCATGGAACGAACATTACTCTCAGTGGTAGAGGGGGTGGAAAAGTGCAGATCCATACTGTATGGACCAAAAGCCTCCTGAAGGGTTCTCAATGGTAACTCTGTGGTATCTGCTTCCACGGGCCATTCTATAACGCAAAGGGTTTCAATGCTCTGTGAAAGATATACATTTATAATTTATCTCACGATACCAAAACAGATAATTGGGTTGCAATTGGAGGAAGATGGCAACAAAAAATAAACGTAGCTGATTATATTTACACGAGATATTTTAAATTGTAATAATGATATATTTTTTTATAATAGAATGTCAATTTATGCAGCATATAAATTAAACTGCATTTCAAGAGGCTGAACAAATAGCAGGGACGAGATGGAGGTATTCTATATTTTTAAGGGGACAATTGAAATCACATTATTCACATTGTAGATTGGGGACAGCAAGTCAGGCATGGCTTAATAGTCCATTACATTTGGAGGAAATGTTTTAAAGTTGGGATTGGAGCAGTGGCAATGGCACTGTCATGCAATAGCTTGCGCCTACACGGGATGATGGCACGCGGTGTTTAATGTCCACTTATTGCAAATGGTGTTCTTTAATAACTCTCTACAAAAAAATCAGAGTGCGTGCGAGTCCAAATGACGGCAGTGGCATGTGTGTTGCACGTGATGATAATCGGCCACCCGTGCGTTATTAGCGTGTTATGCGAAAGAACTTGGATTGTTAAGCCATGCCTGAAGGAAAACCAATGGTATAAAAAATATATTGGAGGTTGCTGTTATTTTGCAGTGGCATAAAAAAACTATAACAGCGGTCTTATTGTGTGAGAGCTATCGGAGATAAATTAACTATTTTCGCCGCATAGCAGGATATTAATGATTTGTAGATATCGTGAAGAAAGCTCAGCCATAGTCTAGCTAAACATGTAAACACAACATTATTTGTTTTGTTTTTCTCCCAATTGTATTCCAATTGCGCAACTGGCGTCCTGTCACGACACAAAGGATCCACGTGAAACTCTCAGTGCATCGCCGCGCATCACAGAACGTGTTAAAAGCAGATATGTCAGAACTTGTGAGAACATTTTAAATGGCCTTTTTATCTACATTATGGGCTGCATGTTCCCACAGGCTGCAATACGAAAACACGTTCGTCTTATGTATATTTATTTCAATTCTTAGATCTACATTTTCCCCAGTTAAGTAAAAAAACGAATTTAATCGGAATGTTTTTTTGTGCCGTCATTGGTGACTGGGCTGAGACCATTATTTAAATAACCTCAAGAACTCAATATAATTACGGTCAGCTGAACCCGGAATCTAACCTAGGATCTCAGCGCTCTGACCCATAAGCAACATGATATCCTTGTTAAGCGCGTACTATATCAGGGCTTTAAATACTCAGAATAAACATTTTCAAATGTTAACTTTCTGAACCAGTATAAGAACGTATTTTTTATGTCTTGGAGGTACAAATATTGTAGGTGCTATTTACAAAACTGTACAGTAGACGTTATCAACATTTCAGAGGAGCTGAGGACACACAATCTCCCTTCTAGGTCCATCCCAGTGTACTATACAACAGCAGCAGCAACAGCCGCCGCCGTTCGGCACTAAGCGCTGGTAACGTCACCACGGCGCTTGTGCCAGGCGAGGTGCGATTTGAGGCCACGTGAAGTGTCGAAGGCCCGCTGCAGGCACGGAACAGACCCAGCAGGTGCCACGGGGTGCCTGTCTGCGATGACCGGTGCTGCTTTTTGGCCGCCCGGCGCGACGCTCATGTTGTGAGCGTTGCTCCTCCGCCCTCCGTGTTGCTGGAGGGCGACTGCACACACACACACAATAAGATCGTCTTCTACCTCCAGGTCCAACGTCATAACAGACCTGATAAATATGCTGTAATGCATATGCACTGCATAAAGACACAGACGGCAGGTATTGAGCAAAATAAACACGACAGTGCTTAACAAAAAATAGCAATGTATTACATTTGGTGTTTGCGCCATTCTTATCGCACGAGGCCGTCGTGAAAGGCGCGGCGTTTCACAGACAGCATCTGCAGTGGTAGTTCACAGTCGTGGTTGGCGCTGGTATATTTAATGCCAGCCGAGTAATTCACAGCGCAGTACTCAATATTACACCAGGACCCAACAACCCCCTTTGCTCCAAACACAATGGCTATCAACCACACTCAGGACGTCGGTTACAGTAACTTTCAAATTAGAGTTTCCAACATTATGCTACACATCCCCACTTAGTCACAATGATCTTCATTACAAACTCTCCTGTTGTCCGTACGGTGCGAGCAGCATCGCCAATGCGCGCCACAGTGCTTGATTCAATAGCCTCAGATGACTTCAGTGCTTTAATATGTATTTGTTTCAGTGTAATAAATTATGGTGATTCATAAACGGGTGAATCACGAATCATCGTCGTGATATTCATTATTAATAATAGGTCTCTATCAGCTCTCGTGTGATGTTTTTATTTGATAATTCCCTTTTAAAGTTCACACCAAGATAACCAAAGGTTTTTTTCATTTTCTCAGATACATCCCATCGCCATATTCTTTCTTCGCTCTAGTCTGTCCAGGTCTGTATCCCTTGTGATTCCTTGGCTAATGTGGCCGTATGGATCTTCCTCGAGCATTATGGGGTCATGACCAACCCAGCAGAGCTTATCTCTCTGACTTATTATACTAAGTGGTGTCTGCCCAGAACCTTTTATGAAGATCATTGGGGATGCAAGTTATTATTAATACAGTAATTGACTTTACAACATTTAGAAATGAATCACCTTTCAGTAACGATTCTTATTTATTTATTTACGTACTTCAACGTTAGTTCTTCATATGTATCTTCCCCTCATCTGGTTGTTGGAGCTAAAATAATGTAAAATCATGAATGTAATATTGTATCGCTGCTATAACAATAATAATATTTCATTTGTTTACTATAAGCATTGAGGTTATCTTGCATAAGCAGGTGAATGGGGCTTGGCAGCGACGATAACAGTGACTCCACACTGCAGACACCCTGGTTTGAGTTCCATGCAGCTACCAAATGGTATGACCCTTCATGATATATGGATCAGAAATATGGACACACTGGCAAAGAAAAGGGATCAAGATCCGAAAAGAGCGCAAATAAGCTCGGAGAGGAACATCCTTGGGATTTCAGCACGGTTGGTGGCTGCGTACGGTGCGAAGGAAGTTCAGCATACATACATGCTGCACACGTTGTTTATAGAAGACAAATAAGAGACATTGACCGTCAAGAAAAATAAGTAGGCTTGGGTGGGATATTCGGTTGGGTGGGGTTACCCGGTTGGGTGGGGCCACGTGATTGGGTTGGGTTACCCGCTTGGGTAAACCGGTTGGGTGGGTTACCCGGTTGGGTACCCGGTTGTAAGTGACAATGGCCAATGGTTGAGACTGATGATGGAGTGGTACAAGGGCCACTGATGACGACCACGACGGAGGTGCACCGATGAGGATCAGTGCATGCGCAGGATCCGGTGGATTGTTGCATCATGAGACCGTGAGGGATGGCGATGGCTTGAGGATGTCATTGTCCAGCAGTGGATCGATCATAGCTGATTATGAGAACTGAAGGTAACGCAGGGTCATTCGCGTTTGATTTTTCGCGTTTAGTTTGTTGTCCTTTCCCCGCACCACCGATTAGCGCGGTTGACTATGTACGGTGCGGAAGACGCTCAACATACACGCATACAAAGGCTTTGGTGGTAAAATTCTCGTCAATTAAGCATGGTACAGCATGTAACGTGATTTGTCTCAGCTCCGAGAGTCCAATTCCATCTGGCAGATAAACAACAACGACAACAACAACATATAAACACTCATCAACGTAGCTTATGCAGTGTCTCGCATGAGGGTCGTTGTCTCACGTGGCGCTACGCCGTCTGAAGAGGCGTTCTCCGATGAGCTATTACGTTCCGTGCTTTGACACCAACTGATCTAACAACGGGGATGTGTAATTGGTGAGAAAATCTCCCGTGCAGAAAAAAAGCGAAAACAACACGTACGTAGTCATCTACATACTGAGCCGAGTCATTACTGACTTTGAGCATAGACACGTCTGTGCTACTGCTCCCAAAGCTTTTACCTTCAAATTAATTTGACAACCAAACATCTCCTTCCGACAGTCTCACGTTCATTTCCTCTTGGTATAATTTCCTATAATTTGCAAAAGAGTGTCTACGTTTGTGGAAGTATATTTGGAATATTGGCTTCAGATTAATATTATCTAAAAATCGATTTTGGTCATTGAAGCGCTGGTTAACAATATATACATTTCTTGCACCATAAGCGTTAAATTTTGCATGTAATGTTTTTGTTAATAAGTATGAAATCAATGAAAAATGCAACATTAACTTATATCTCACTTTATCCAGCAGTAGAGCTCATGAAGATCTGTAAATATCATTGTGTGGTTATTAAGCGTCGTTGACTATTTAGTCATTACTGCTTCAGTAATATTCATCGCATCCAGCCCAGTCCGGAGGGTGTATGCTCGACTGACTCCTCGGAGACATTACGTGAGTGACTTCGTGAAAACTGGCTCCGTAATGAGCCAACGAACCGCACCATTAGGCCCTCCAAGCACCGCGTGACGGCTCCATCCCAGGCTGGACAGTTACACTTCTTCGGCGGTGTTTTCGGTCGAGAGCGGAGAGAGAAATTTTGAGATCCGCAGGAAAACCTCTCAAGGCCGGACAGGACTGGACGCAGAAGCCTCTTCTGCAATTGGGGATGTCCGACATACGGCAAATAAGTAACGAATACTAAGCTACTAAAGTCGGATTACATTCGCAAATGCTTAACGCCTAACTCATTTCATTAACCGTGTTTAGCTCGATCACAATTCACTAAACATTTGCAAGTACCAACACAGAATATCACGACTGTACAATTTAATCCAAGTCGCCATCACAATTAAATAGAGGTGGATGGCTGAGGTTCCCTGGATGCAGAATCCTGAAGAGATTTATTCTATTTATTTGCAGAATAAATGTGCGCACGTGCGCTCGGAGAACACGTGGGTTGCCTGTGAGGTGTGCAAGGGGGAAAGTTCACTGATCTGTCCAGTGCTCACTGAGCTGTATTGGCTTCCAGTTGCCGATCGAATACATTATAAGGTCACATCCATTGCACACAAAGTGCTTGCCACAAATGAACCACAGTACTTTGCTGATCTCGTCAATGAACATAAACCATCACCACCCAAACTCCGGTCACCCTCGCAGCGGCTTTTGGCTAACCATCGAACATGGACGGTTGCGCGCTTTCAGATGCGCTTCTGCGGCCGTGTGGAACACTCTTCCTTCTGATATTAGGAAGCCATTGGAGCAATGCATTTTAACTATATATATAAAAATAACTAATTTGTTTAGAACTGCTTTTTTGTGTTTAGTTTGTTGTCCTTGCGACACACCTCTAATGAACACGATTGGCAACGCAAGTCGAGCCGCACAACGTACTGTACATACACCTTTAAAATTGCAAGGTGGACAAGCGCACGTCAATCATTCTTCTTTAAAAATAAACTATGCCTCCAGTTTTCTGGCTGGCTGCTGGCTGGGCTCCTCTCCACCCTGGGGCTCCACTACCACGTGCAGCCCTGTGACATCACCACTGGTTGGTGGCTGAGTGGGCAGTATGCAAATAAAGTAAACTCTCTTGATGCTTTAAGAGTAGCACGCTACTATACAGATGATCATCGATTATCTGGCGCGCAACATTATCTGGCTGTCCCAGGCCGATCCGGAGAAACCGCTCCATCCAGTCCGGCGATGGGCAAAATATGCATGATAAAAAAGTAGTTACGCTTGATTTCAGTGTCAAATATTATATATGGTACATTATACACTACATGCAACTTAAACAATTAAACTACTGCACGAATATACATCACCCCATGTAGTCTTCGAGATTGAAGTTGTAAGTACGATACAGTAAATACAGCAACTTTTTTAAAGTAGGATATTTATTTTTGTCTCTTTGTATCTTTATTTATGTCAATTTCATTAAGTATAAAAATTTTAAACACCAAAAAACACAATGTCATACAAGAATGTGCAAAAACAAGCTATTTTAAATGATGATGATTAGTTATTATCTGGCGTTTTTGGAAATCCGGCGACTCCTCCCCCCCGAAGTAGCCGGATAATCGATGATCTATTGTATACCGAATACTATTAAACATAATAACCTATGCCTCGAGTTTCCTGGCTGGCTGCTGGCTGGGCGACTCTCTATCCCACGATAACACTCTTGTCAGACCAAACTAGCTGGGTCATTGAGTTGAAATGATAGAAGAAGTTTCCGGAAGAGGTGTAATCGATAGCGACATCGAAGCGGCGGGAGTAACGAATACAAGTGACTGACAACGGTTCATTTGAAATTGCTCTGACTTTTCAATTTGTGTTCCTATTAATGCAATTCTTTCGCCAGAATATTCCTTAAATCCTAGAGAATATGCAAACATCCTCACAATGCGTATTATCTTGCCATTTTATTATTGCTGTATAAGCGTATTACTTTGAGTGCTCCGAGTACAGGATTGCGATACGAAAAAGACAGCTCTCTTATTTTCCATTGGCAGAGCCACGCGTATTCTATGAGTTATCTATAATTATCACAATAGTCGAAGCTACCGTTTAACACTTCTCAGAGTTGACAAGCACATCTCGAATGTCCTACACCACGACGAAACCGATGGGCACGGATTGACTGAAGGAAGACCGCATAACAGTGTCGTAACAGTGTCTTAAGTGTCGCACACCGCGGCCGCTTAAATTCGCATTTTCTTATTTTTTCTCATTTTCTTATTTTGTTAGTTCCAGGAGCATCTCCAGCATACCTCGAATTCCAGGTTACTCGAGTCTGGCTTCGAGAGGTTTGTTTTGGTACATCGCACGCTAATACTGTTCATCGATATTAACATCATTTACATTCCCTTGTCCATGCACCGCTAGATTGAAGGTCTCTCTCCACACCGTGTCGCTTTTGGAGGTGGGAGTGGGAGAGATGCAGTATCCCGTTCGGAAGATCAAATTGTTTCCCGCAGTATATACGTGGGAAATGTTGCTGTAGATGACATTGACGACGTTAATGAATAGCTTCTGCTCTCACGATTTCTATTTTAATGGAAGGGAAGTGCACAACGCCGCAGTTGTCTGGTTGCCTGGACAACCCTGACAAAGTGAGATTTTTACGTCCATTAACACATTTGGTAAACATCGCCCCCTAACAATGATCCCCTCCGAGACATCCTCGCACCTGCACTCTGCTGCGTACACGATTGAGACAACTAACGTGCTGCAGTGTCGCTGTTGCTGCTGCTGCAGGACACACTGCCTAATAACAGCAGGTGATGTGTGTAACGCGGGCTAATGAGAACGCCTGAACTTTGAAGTTTCAACCTGGAGACACTATTACTCATTCTGCATGCAGTCACACGGGAAGGGGGGGGGAACTAAGAGAAGGAGGCAAAAGTGTACCTGTCTAAATAATAATAATAATGTATAATATGTATGTAGTATCCCACATTGAACAAAAATTGTATGACTCAAGCGCAGCAAAGCTCACCGGCGGTGTGTACGAGGTGACCCGCCACCAGGAGGCGGATCACTGCGCATGGCACGGAGAGTGCCGGCTGAATGCTATTTACAACCTCCTCCCCCCCCCCGCCTGTAGACTGGCTCTAGGGCCCCCCAAGTACCGAACGACCTATGCATAGGCCACACAACCTGTGGCATTTCCAACTCCCTTCGGGATTTACGCAGCACAAATACAGTTAAAGTGCTCGACTTTGATTGCTTACAAAATCAACACTTGCGCGCGTTTCTACAGCTCTTGTGGTCGACTGATAATTTGCATGCATTCCAAATGATTGGTGCCAGTCTGGCTTCAACGAGATAAAATAGCAGGCGTGCAAGGCGTTAAGGACCCAGAAGATGAACGATGTCTGGGCGACAGTTGTTGTATGTTGAGATAGAGTTAAGCTAGGCTGAAGAGCAAGATCTGGGCAGTCCGCAACTTATGAACGGGTTCTGTTGCCGAGACCCCTTCGTGAATTGAATGGTTCGTAAGTCGGAAAACAATAATAATATACTACATTTAAATGCCCATATGGTCAGTGTTAGAAAATGTGTTACGGTTCAACAAAAAAGGGAGACATTGTTAAACTCACAAATAAGAAGAAATATTGTATATTTGCATGTAATGCTCTAATAAATACTTTAGCTATCTATCTAAAAGTGAAACATTGTCTGTTTGTCGGTTTGTGGCTTTGTGACGCGTGCACGACCATACCAACTCACGCGCCTTTGGTGGGTGTGGACGGCCCATGCCAAGTCGCACGCCTTCGGTGGGAGTGAGGGGGACATTTTTTGTGTTTAAAATTTATTAAAAATACACTAAACGCTTACGTTAATTCTTCACTGTATGATGTCCCCCCCCCACCCCAATGAATGCAGTTATTACTAATGCACAGTTGCTAGAATGCTAGATGCTACCACTATAGGCCGTAGATATTACTGCAGACAGGCCGGGGACATCGTGTCTGGGGAGGGGGGGGGGGTCAGGGGTAGCAGCCCAGCCCCAGCCTGCCAAGGTGCCACTTCGGCCGGCTGGACAATCTAGGCGAGGCCGGAGGATCTGCAAGGAACTAGGCCTCACCACGCCACTCTGTCAGGTGAGTACTTTGTGCTAGAGAGTCGATAAATACTGCTATAGAGTCAGCATGTACTACTGTAGTGATAACAGGTGCCGCCACAGTCAGTATACACTGCTGTAAACATATCTGGTACCACCACAGGCATTACGCACTGCTGTTAGATTTTTAAGAGTAGTTTTTAAATATTTTTAAGACCCGGGCAACGCCGGGTACTTCCCGCTAGTAGTAAATAAAACAAGATAAAATAACAAATAGGAAAAAAATGACCTGTTTTATCTTCACTGACATTGAGACCTGATGCTGGCTTGTCAGAAGGGGCTCAATGAGCCCCCACAATTGCACACACACACGGGAACACGTATGCGCACGCACACACACACCTACATCAACGTTCCCCCGTGTAGCCTTCACAGATTTTTGGGACAAATGCTGTTAGCGAGCAGCTATGAAGGTCGGCATGGGGCACGAGGAGGTGGGTGGTCAGTACCACGCATGGCCATTTTTTACTTCACATTGGCAATGTTTACACATTGCACCCAGGACCCATTCAGATAATCATCACTGGTGTTCGTTGTGAGCGAGAATCGAATTCTGGTCGACGGGTTCGTAGCAGAGCACGCTAACAATTGCATTTCCGCTCCCCACACACGCACACTCACTTTCACACGCACAACAACAACTGCCATTCGCCACTAAGTGGCGGTGACGTCACCATGACGCTTGTGCCAGGCTATGTGCACCTTGAGGCCACGTGAAGTGTCGAACGCCCGCTGGCAGGAGGTCAAAGGGCAGACCCAGCAGGTGCCATGGGTCGACTGACTGAGATGACTGGCTGATGCACTACCTGTGCACCCTACTGTGCCAACTTGCTGTGCTTTAGCCACCTGGCGCTCCGCTCGTTGTTGTGAGCATCGCTCCTCTCCCCTCCGTTGTCGTTGGAAGGCGACTGCCTCCAAATGCCCAGTAGCGTCCTTCACAAGCCTCCTCCACAGAGGCCGATCTTGACACCGCTGGTACCAGTCATCGGCAAGTCCACTCAGCTCCACATCCTCCTGTACCACATCACTCCATCTCTTCTCTAGACCGTGCCGCGCCCATTTAGCCCCCTCGATCCGGCTGAACAAAAGCTGTCAGGCATGCGGTGGCTGGGCATGCGGGCTACATGACCCAGCCAACGCAGCCTTGCCTGCCAGAGGAGCTCACCGATTGGACTCTATCCAGATCTTTCAAGGATATGAGAGCTCCTCACACAATCCAGCCTGGTTAAACCCAAGATGAATCGTATGCAGGCCAGACTAAATGTTTCTAACCGGCAAAGATGTTCCATTAGGGGGTCCACGTTTTGCAAGCGTAGAGAAAGGAGGGAATGACTGTGGCCGAGAAGACCTGAAGCTTCGTGCAGAGTTACAGATCAGGTAGCTTCCACAAAGCATTACGCAACTGATGAAAAGATAATGCCACTCGACTGATTCGGAGTGAGACCTCTGCTGTCAAACCAGAGCTGGTCATGAGCATACTGCCCAGGTATGGGAAGCTCTCCACTCTCTCCACAACTGTCCTATCACCAATTGGGAGTTGTGGGGGTGGAGTGTCCGATGGTACAAAGTACCCAGGTAGGTGCTTAGTTTTCGTGGGGCTGATGGTAAGTCCCCACCTATTTGTGTCAAGCTCCAGGTTCAGCAGCAACGCCTCCAACTCCTCCTCTGAGTGAGCAGCAATTACCAGATCATCGGCATACATAACATGGTTGAGCAATAGGGAGCCACCGCACCAGAGCATCGATCAGCCTCCCATTGTATCTGTACCAGATGGAAATTCCTCTGGTACAGCTATTGAAGGCTTCACAAACTATGTAGATGAAATAGATGCTAAATAATGTGGGAGCCAGAGGACATCCCTGTCACACCCCAAGGTGAACAGGGAATGGCTCTGACTCCCGGCCACGTAGTTTTACCAGGGCCTGCTCACCATCATAAAGGTCCTTAATGATCGTGAGCAGAGGGTCAGGGACTCCGAAAGCACGAAGAACAACCCAGAGCCCAGGCCTACTGATGGTATTATAGGCCTTGACCCTACACCTCTGCTGTAGCAGACGGACAGAAAATATGGCTTCTGTGCAGGACCGCCCTTTCCTGAAACCACATTGGGGCTCCGCAAGCCTCTCCTCAGCGTGCCTGGCAAGGCGATGTTGAATAATCCTTGCCAAGACCTTCCCAGCACACTGAGGAGTGAGATGCCCCTGTAGTTGTTACAGTCTGTGCGGTCCCTCTTCTTAAAGAGGGGGACCACCAGGGCATCCTTCCAATCCTGCGGAACCCGTCCAGTGGTCCAGACTATTGTTATGATGTCATGTAGGGCAGTCTGTGCACAAACGCCACCCTCCCTCAGCATTTCGCTTGGGAGATCATCTCTGCCCGGTGCCTTTCCTGGTCTCAGGCTCTGGATCGCCTTCAGTACTTCCTCAACAGATGGCACCTCAGTCAGCCACTCACAGGGGGTGACTTCTTCTTCTTCTTCTTCCAATATTTGAGGCACCGCAGCCTCAGCAGGGTCATCCCCGCTTTGTCCCACGATGTTTTCCAGCCTGAGGGATTTCCCCTCCCCCGGGACCCCACACGCACACTCACTTTCACACACACACTCACTTTCACACACACACATATGCGCACGCGCACACACACATGCACTCTCAGCGGGATGCTGGGACTCATTACATCTCACGGAGGATCGCTCCCCTGAACAAAATCATTCCGTGGTTCGGTTTACAAGTTGTGCGAGTTCGCGATCGACAGGTGGATGGTTAAATTTGTTTTCATATCTTATGGAAGCTCGTTCGTAAGTGCGGATGTTCGTAAGTCAGGCGTTCATAAGTTGGGGACTACATGTACACGACAAGAGTGGACAACCGTTTATGTGGTGATATTGGTGTACGGCTTGACTAACAATTAATGGCTGTACAAAAATTAGAGATGGCAATTATAGTGTTGGTGTATGAGTTATCCTTTCAACAAGATACATTGACTACTTTATTATTGTTAATAAACCCCTCGTAAAAGGCAGTACAACATCAGTTTGGAGTTCTTCCCGAGTGTTGCTTTATTCATCAAGTGTTATGCACAATCACCGACAAGAGTCCAAACTACATTTACACGGTAAAACCCGCGTGCATCTCCTTATTTATCACATCATCCATCCTTTGGCTGCCAATCCATCGTTAGTCTCGACCACCGCCCACCATCCCTTCAACCACGTGTCCTTCCTAAGCCCATCCACATCTCTTATCATACAAATGTGCTGTCTCTAACGTGGGTATGTTCTATAATCCACGTGTTCCTCTTTCAGTCACGGTGTAATTCTAAGCACGCATCTCTCCATGCTTATTTGCAGACGTTTCGACTTTCATTCCATGTTCCTTGTAAATGTCCATGATAAATATGACACAGCAAGTAACATACACACACTACAACAGTACGTGTTTTATTTTGCAGTAAGAAGCTCCACTACTGTATAGAGAATGTCCAGTATCCACATTATTCTATGTATATTTGTTTTTTTTATATTACATTTTAGATGTTTGTGTCACAAGGACACCCCAATCACACGTGTCGCTCACTCCCGTCACAAGGACACCCCAATCACACGTGGCGCTCACTCCCGTTTCTAGATTTGTCAACCCCCTGTTACAGTTTCGGCACGCTGGAATATTGCGTGATTTTTTTGGGGGGGCGAGGGAAGATTTCTTATTCTTCGGTTGAATCAGACATCGTGAAAAACATGGACATTCGTGCAGAGGCGAAGAGCAATATAACGCCTGCAAGCCACACTTCTATCCTGCTCATTTTCCCAATCCCAAACAACGGAAACAATACTGTTTGTGAGCCTTTAGGCAGCCAATGTTAATTAGCGAATGTGTTTGATGAAATATCTTGTCCTAGTCTCTGCAAACCCTTCTTTCCGCTGACCCTACGCATGAAAAGCAGGGCTCTCATTCACTTCACACTGGAGTGGCCCTGATGATGAAGTTTCCACCTCGTGCCACCGATTGTGCCGCTGTTGATGTAAGCGTGGCGACGCGGCGTAGATTTAGCAGCGCGAGCGGAATCCACTGCAGCCGTATTGAGAAACACAAGCCTCTCGGTGTCCCCCGGGAGCAGCGCGAGTGGAGTGTTTTATCGGGGCAGCCCACTTTCTATTCCACATAGGCAAACTGCGCAATGCAATTAAAGCCCACCTGATACTTTGGTGTGCACTATTCATCTGAAATGGAGTGCATAATTTCATAGACTCACACCTCCCACTTGAATTGCATCTGTAAAAAAAAACGTTTTAAATTTAATTTATGGGAGAAAAAATATAAGTAAATTTCTCGGGCAGGATAGAGAGGGCATTTGTTTCAAACAGGGCAGGACTTCCAGGAAAAAAATAGTCCTTTATAACTGCACTGTCAATATCTTTGACACTTTTACATGGACACTTGATAGTGGTACAGTATATGATATGCACCGTTATAAAAAAAATAACAAATTACAATAGACAAATTAAATACTGTAATTTCTGAAATATTTTCTGTACACAGCAAAACATTGATGTCAACACCCTTATCAAATTATGAGATGTTTTTTTTATTACGTTTGCTGAAATTCTAAATGTTACGGACAATGATGTCAATGCCACCACACTTCCCATCGTATCCTGCATTCGACGATGATTCTAAAACTTTGGCGTAATTAAGGCCCCCCATTGTCCAGTCTCAGCAACTACAGCTGTCAAAATCTACAAACCTTCATCCGAGGCATATCTTCAAATTTCTGGTAAATATGAATTAAATATACATTCTCAGGCTCTTAAGGGTGTGGGGATAATCACCACCATCACCCCACTCCACTTTCGATCCACCACTTAAAAAAAAGACAATACAGTATTACGCGCCTATTAATTTATATTCTTTCTAAAAACAAGCCCGAGTCTCATCATATAAGTTATCAAGTACTGCCAGTACCAAAATATGAGTTTTGTTATCTTTCTATTTACGTGACTTTACCGAAAGAACCAGAGAGGATATATGCATTGTCTTTGAAACTGATTGGTCCACACCAGAGACAGCGTTCTTTTGAGCCTCGTCTCAAACGGTGTTAGACCAGAGGACGCCAAAAGGCGCACAGCACAAAGACAATGCACTATCAGAGTAATGAGAGCTCGGGGTGAGCATCTACATCATGGGACCTCCTTTGCCAGTACCAAACTATGAGAATAGGGTTTTTCCTCCTTTTTTCTGGCAACAAAAAAACACCTTTTACAAGGAATCATGTCTGCATTACTCACAATACTTGTGGTCAGAATGCAAACAAAAAACATACTCTGATAATATATGCATTGTCTTTGAAACTGATTGGTCCACACCAGAGACAGCTTTCTTTTGAGCCTCGTCTCAAGCAGTGTTAGACTTGAGGACGCCAAAAGTTTCAAAGACAATGCATATATTATCAGAGTATGTTTTTTGTTTGCATTCTGATCACAATTATTGTGGTTAATGCAGACATGATTCCTTGTAAAAGGTTTCAGTTTGCTGTTTTAACATCGTAACATCTGTTTTGTTGCCAGAAAAAAGGGGGAAACCTATTCTCAAGTACTGGAGGTGTATTATCATGCCTGAAAATACCTTAACCCAGGAGTTTGCATGGCTCTTTTGTCCAAATACAATCACAGGTTTTTTTCAACATCTGCTGGCAGATAATTAAATGTTGAGAACGAATCTTCCACAACCTTTGTAGAGTTAAATGCAAACGTGCATACAGGTTGCCTGAAAATTTACACACGGACGAGAACCTGTAAGGACTGTTGAGCATTCTAGAAATATATGGAGGCAGTTACTGACATATTGACATCCCTCAAGGCATAGAGAATTGTAAATATATATTGTTAAACATCAATTTATAATTCCCCTCCAGTGTGATTCCCATTATCTTCACATCAATACAGTAAACGCTACACAATTGACCAGCGAGAGTTGTAAATCTTTCAGGAAAAAATACCGCAACTGCCCATGTGATGCAAGACTGCTCGAGTAGTTTTTGTTGTAACTTTCATTGGTGGTGTGATAATAGCCAAATGATTACTACATTTACACCCCACACCTTCGGCCAGACTCCTATTTACACGTGTTCTTCAAATCTGCTTAATAGGAAGTATTCCTATGCAGCTGACTTGTTCTTTGAGCCTAAACTACAACAGAGCAGTTATCACTCATAAACACAGTGATTTGGGAAGCTATGTCGTATGGATATGAGTTGTGGGGAATATAATGAGTATACAGGTGGTGGTTGGACCAAACCCACGTAATATTGTAAATTCATAAATCATTTGGGTTAGGCCACATAATGATCTGACCATAATATCGGCTACAAAAAAAGACACTTGTTATATTTTGAATAAGATTGCTCTTATACTGTAATCGTTAGACGGGTGGATCCGTAGTGTAGTTATTAAACGATTTTGATGAATAGTTTTGTCGAAATGTTTTCTATGCAACCGAATTTCAGCTTGCAGAAAAACATTCTCCGGGTTTTAATCTGTGCAAAATAAACGCGTAATTTATTTAAATTAAAGTTGTTTGAACCAAACATCGTTAGGGCAGATAAAAATGTATTTGTCCTTACAAAATTCTACGCATATCAAATGGCACCACCGGCATCCCTTAAAGAGGCGATGTTCCACAGTGAGTGGAAACGTGTAAAGTTACTCCACTTTTATGAAAAGTTTTGTTGCCTCAACTTCTTATTGTAAACCCGGTAACACTTCCTTTGACCAGTGGGCGCTACTGCTCCCCGACAGCACGGGGGCTCCACCCGAACGGTTACAGGGGATACTCATGAGGTTGAACACGTATTGCAGAGGATTACAGCACAATAATCCGCACTACAATCATCCATAAACTACAAAGAGTTTGCAGTTTGCAGCTCGTCCCCTAAGCCATGGAGTCGTTGACCCTGAAATCGCAATGTTTTAGCGGACTTATGATTCTCTTCCAGAAGCGGCTAATTCCTCCCGGAATTCTCGGCACACCGCATCGGCAGCGTCCACGGATTACCAAATAATTATTTTAATCAAATTATTTTATCTCTATTGTAATTGTATTAGTGTTGCACATTGGCAAATAAGTCATTGGCTTTTCTACAGTGAGAACTTTGTCTATTGTTTATTTGTCTATTTAAATCCTTCCCATTGCTTCTTCGTACGAAACAAACTCTTCGTTTTGCTATTTATGAGTTCACGATATACACATTTGAAGCGGTTAAGACTGTTTTTTTTTGCTCTCACAGTAAACTAGAACTTGACCTTCCGAGGTGGGTTGACTCCCTGATCCACGGTAGACAGATCTAAGTGGGTGGGGACGACCGACAGTCCCTGACGAAGTTGGTACACTCCTATCACTCAAAAATAAACGCTTCCATGTGCATACAGCACAGTAGCATGTGTTTGTGTACTTAGCTCAGGGACTGTACCAGTTGGCTGTGGCTGCGGGGGGGGGGGGGGTTTGGCGAGCGCGCGCTCAGCTTGCACGTGCCGTGTGGCCGAGCATTGAGTGCAAGCGTTTGTAGAGTGAGCAGAGGGGGGGAAACATTACATTGGGTAAAAGCCAACTTCTCCTTCCCAAACACCTTACTCGCCGACATGGTCATATAGTTCACAATATCTGATTGTACTCTGACAATATCTTCCTCTATTTCTCATTTGTAGATATAAAAGTAACAATCCCATTGAAATCCACTGCTGGATGAAGGCTTGTCGCGGGAACTGTTTGAGCAGCTTTATGGGGCTGTGCGCGCCGCGCCCACCGCTCCGCTCTCCTGAAGAGATTTTTTTAATCCAGCACAAAGGAAATAATCCTGGAAGGCTATTGGTATTGTGGTTCTCTTTGAAGTTAATCCATTCTGAACATTATTTAGGAGTTCTTTAATACACACGATGTGTGAAACGTTTGTGCAGCTATTACAGTACTATAATTATTTTAAAATAAACCCTAAATGTACCATTCTGTCAGAAATTACCAGTGGAGGCCTGAGCGGACATGGATGTATCACATCAGGAAGGATATGGAGGAGGGTGGACTAAATGTGGTAGTTGGCTAAACGCCAAGAAAATATGGATATGGCCAATGTACTTCATTAGATTTCATATTTATCTTTCATATATGTAACAGCTATACTTGACAATTTTCAACTCTTCTTGACTAGCCTGTACACATAAGGGTTGCCTCCTCGGAGGTACAAAAGCCTAGCAAACATCATGGGAATAAAGAAGAATAACTAGATGTAGTCGACAAAATCTGGGACTTTTAATGTTGAATGTTCCGGGAAGGCTGACAGATTTCCCAGGACAGCAGCTACCTCGAGAAAAGGACGGTGGCAAACCTCATGAACATCAATCTATGCTGATTGTGTTTAATTTTTATTTTACAAGGAAAGGCCCACTGAGCTATATTGCTATTTTATCAGAAGTAACCTGGCCACAAAGAAACCCACGACCTCCTGCATACCAGGCAAGGGAGATAACAGCTCACCACCATGGCCCACTATAAAGTAGGCCTATCTACGCAGGTGTTTAAAGAAGGAGATTTAAAACATATATAATTCCGTAACCTGTGTCACTGTGATTATAGCAAAAAAAGAATAAGTACAGTAAAACCTTGGATTGCGAGTAACTTGGTCTGCGAGTGTTTTGCAAGACGAGCAAAATTTGTAAATAAATATTAATTTGATAAACGAGCGAGGTCTTGCAATACGAGTAGTACGTATACGCTTTGTCAGCCGAGCGTCAAGTGATCACAACTGATATACAAGTGCTTTGGATTACAAACACGTTTACGGAACGAATTATGCTCGCAATCCAAGGTTTTACTGTATATGACATTTCAGTAAAAAACAGCCACATCAGAACATCAACAGGCCATTGTACACATCACCTTCAAGAATGGAATATCAAAAAGAGGCCCCGGAAGTGTGACTGCGGCCTTGCAACCCGAAGGAACGATAGCCCACGTAGCAAAACCACTGTTGTCTGCGCTCCTCCAATGGAGGAGGAATAGCAAAGCTATGTGAACTCTCTATCGAAGCCATTTTGTGGCTATCAGACCTTCGACATTGGCATTTCGCTCCTCAACTTATTGCCATAGAATAATAAAAACCAGTGGCATGACCCTGGCACTTTGTGCTGCAATGGTTTTTTGCCCTCCAGATTTTGCCACAGGAAAATAAAAGCATCACATGACCAACGCTGGCTTTACTCTTGCACAACTGCACATTTGTAGGTGAGTCCAACTGAGTCACAGATGTTATCTTGGGAGCAACACTCTTTATTACACATTAACACGCAACACAACACGATCTACACTCGGGTCTCGAATGCCCATCTAACCACGCTACGGCAGAACTGGACACGGTTCGCTATCCCGGTCCGGACCACAAATGGGGTCCCAGACCGCGTGGCTAGAGGCTTCTTCTCCCCGGCGTGGGTCTTCGTAACACCAGCACACAAAGAACCTCGAGCTCCTTACGGGGCCATCGTTATATGCCCCCGGGCTGGGGCTGGCTCCGCCCTTCGCCCCGCCCACCTTCCATGTCTCTCGAGCTTTCTCGAAGGCTCCTGTGAGCTCTTTTAGACCACGTGACCGCCCCACGGCCCCCGTCCCCCAGTGGCCCCCCTCCAATATCATCCAGTCAAGTGACAGCAGGTCAACCAGTGTATCATGCCCCAAGGTAACCCTGGCTGGCTGACGCTCCCTTTCGCTTCCTTACCGGGAGCCCGCACCGCACACTGCTCGCGGTGCCTTCGCGCTAACCAGCGCTCACCCAAGCCCCGCTAGGGCTGGTACTGCATCCCGTAAACCGGGCTGCCCGTAATGACAACACATTACCGGCCGTGGCTTCGCAAGCCCCGGCACCATACAGTGACAAGCACAGTCACTACACATTGATAAGACCGGTGAACTGTTTTTATAATTTTTTTGTCCTCTTAGAGTGTAAAGACAAGTGAAACAAATACAAAAAAACATTAAGGCAAGAATATGGTTGCAGTGTAGCTGTGGAACACCACGTGGTATGTTAATACTGTGATGTCAGTGTCAGGGTACAAGTTTACCTTGCTTTAAGTGGGTTCTGTTTGTGTGATTGTGCGTATGTAAGGCTGACCTATTTATACCCCAAAAAGGCTAACCTATTTATACCCCAAAAATATTCTATGTGTACTCGATGGACGTGGGACAGCATTGTGTGAGTACTCTATAGACGTGGGACAGCATTGTGTGAGTACTCTATCCGATACTCGCTTCGCGCACCAATTTACCGCGTAAAGTGAGGGAAACGTATTCACTGTGTATAATGTATCAGTGAGGGAAAAAAGTATTTGATCCCCTGCTGATTTTGTACATTTGCCCACTGACAAAGAAATGATCAGTCTATAATTTTAATGGTAGGTTTATTTGAACAGTGAGAGACATAATAACAACAACAAAATCCATAAAAAACCCATGTCAAAAATGTTATAAATTGATTTGCATTTTAATGAGGTGTCTTTTATACAGGTAACGAGCTGAGATTAGGAGCACACTCTTAAAGGGAGTGCTCCTAATCTCAGCTTTTACCTGTATCAAAGACACCTGTCCACAGAAGCAATCAGATTCCAAACTCTCCACCATGGCCAAGACCAAAGAGATCTCCAAGAATGGCAGGGGCAAGATTGTAGACCTACACAAGGCTGGAATGGGCTACAAGACCATTGCCAAGCAGCTTGGTGAGAAGGTGACAACAGTTGGTGCGATTATTCGCAAATGGAAGAAACACAAAAGAACTATCAATCTCCCTCGGCCTGGGGCTCCATGCAAGATCTCACCTCGTGGAGTTGCAATGATCATGAGAACGGTGAAGGATCAGCCCATAACTACACGGGAGGATCTTGTCAATGATCTCAAGGCAGCTGGGACCATAGTCACCAAGAAAACAATTGGTAACACACTATGCCGTGAAGGACTGAAATCCTGCAGCGCCTGCAAGGTCCCCCTGCTCAAGAAAGCACATATACACGCCCGTCTGAAGTTTGCCAATGAACATCTGAATGATTCAGAGGACAACTGAGTGAAAGTGTTGTGGTCAGATGAGACCAAAATGGAGCTCTTTGGCATCAACTCAACTCGCCGTGTTTGGAGAAGGAGGAATGCTGCCTATGACCCCAAGAACACCATCCCCACCGTCAAACATGGAGGTGGAAACATTATGCTTTGGGGGTGTTTTTCTGCTAAGGGGACAGGACAACTTCACCGCATCAAAGGGACGATGGACGGGGCCATGTACCGTCAAATCTTGGGTGAGAACCTCCTTCCCTCAGCCAGGGCATTGAAAATGGGTCGTGGATGGGTATTCCAGCATGACAATGACCCAAAACACACGGCCAAGGCAACAAAGGAGTGGCTCAAGAAGAAGCACATTAAGGTCCTGGAGTGGCCTAGCCAGTCTCCAGACCTTAATCCCATAGAAAATCTGTGGAGGGAGCTGAAGGTTCGATTTGCCGAACGTCAGTCTCGAAACCTTAATGACTTGGAGAAGATCTGCAAAGAGGAGTGGGACAAAATCCCTCCTGAGATGTGTGCAAACCTGGTGGCCAACTACAAGAAACGCCTGACCTCTGTGATTGCCAACAAGGGTTTTGCCACCAAGTACGAAGTCATGTTCTGCAGAGGGGTCAAATACTTATTTCCCTCATTAAAATGCTAATCAATTTATAACATTTTTGACATGCGTTTTTCTGGATTTTTTTGTTATTCTGTCTCTCACTGTTCAAATAAACCTACCATTAAAACTATAGACTGATCATTTATTTGTTAGTGGGCAAACGTACAAAATTAGCAGGGGATCAAATACTTTTTTCCCTCACTGTACATGTGCGATCATTTTGTATGTCATGGGACCTCCTTTGCCAGTACCAAAATATGAGAATAGGTTTTCACCTTTTAACCACAATAATCGTGGTCATTAATGCAAAAAAAACATACTCTGATAATATATGCATTGTCTTTTAAACTAATTGGTCCACACCAGAGACAGCTTTCTTTTGGCGTCCTCTGGTCTAACACCGTTTTGAGACTAGGCTCAAAAGAAAAATCAAAAGAAAGCTGTCTCTGGTGTGGATCAATCAGATTCAAAGACAATGCATATATTATCAGAATGGTTTTTTTTGGCATTCTGACCACAAGTATTGTGGTTAATGCAGACAGGATTCCTTGTAAAAGGTTTCAGTTTGGTGTTATAACATCTTAACACCTGTTTGTTGCCAGAAAAAAGGGAAAACCTATTCTCAATTTTTTTTGTATATACTGTGGGGGCGCCACAGCGGCTAGGAGATGTTAACTACCTCGCCTGGTATACAGGAGGTCGTGGGTTCGATCCCGACCCTGACGCCTGCTGTGTATTTGGAGTTTGTATGTTCTCCCCATGGTCGCATAGATTATTCTCCGGGTCCACTGGTTTTTCCCTCCACATTCATAATCAACATCACGCGTTTAGAATATTTGGCTGCTGTACATTTCCACATGATAAGCCACTTCGTTGAGCTATCATTTGTGGCCATGTCACTTCTGAAAAAGAGCTACACAGTTCAGTGGAACGTAGCTGCTAAGATAAAACATGGTTTCGTTCTTAATTTATATACATAAAACTAACTATTTTATGTTATTTACCATAATTCACATTCGAGTTGTCCTATTTGTATATCGGTACCTACTGAAGCATTTTAATTCCAAGATCTCCCTATAATAGGAAAGGCATATCTAACGCTGGAGAGTCACTTGGCAATGCCATCATATGCCACTGTCTGATGTCCTTGAAGATGATATCTTACCCCAATTTCCGGAAACGTGCCCTTCAGCTGTGCAGCCAATTGGGTAATTTTCTCTTTCGAATATGCGGAATACGGTAGACACAAATGCAGCCATTCCACGTGCGCTGGAATATGCCCATGTGGGCCAATGACAAATGTGTGCATGGTCATCCATTGATTACTGGCCTAAGGCCATCAACTTTAGCTGCCTGTTGACTTTGCAGTAGCTGTGGGATTTAGGGGGAAGAGTGACGGCGAGGAGGGGTTGGCATCAACGGTATTAGCCACGGTGAGATTCACTGCCAGGAACTTGGTGTGGATCCATTACTCTGAAATGGGAATTATCTTCCTGATCTCTCTATTTATTTTTCAACACAATAACCTACACATTAATGGACCAATGCATTAATCCCACCCCACGATTAGTGCATGCATAATTGACGCCATCATATACCAGTAATGCGGCAACAAAATGTGGTGTATGTTTGTGCTCCCTGCGTGTGTGCGGTGGTACGTGTTCGCAGTGGGACGTTACAAAGGACCACACCAGTACACCTGTAGGGACGTTAAGGAAGAGTTGCGTTAGGAACATCACAAAGACCGCGACATTGCACATGCCGAGCTGCATTTCGGCGTAGATCGCTGGCGGGTGGGTTGAGGGCCAAAGTGATGTGACAATGTGGCAATAAGATGTCATAACCATGTTGCCTACGGTGGGATGAGCCGAGCGACTGCAGTGGGAGGGAGGAAGAGTCTTCGGGGACCGTGGATGACTGGCCTGCCAGTAGCACTTTGCCGCTCGACATGGCTTTGCTCTGTGCCAAGCCTGGCACGATCACTGTGTGGATGTCAATGGTGTTCAGTAGTTGATGAAAGTCCAATCATGTTGCGCGTGTAATACGCCGGAAGTGTAAACGGCGTTTCGACAGCAAGCCTTTAAATTGCCACAGCATCCGTTTCGAAAAATGCATAATGGGTACTCCCTCCATTTATGATTAATTCTAAATGTGTTATTTTTCCTAAACAACCACACGCAATAAGCAAAAGGCTGTTATTGAGTAATCACAGCAAATATAATTCCACTGCTAATGCATGGGGAATCATTTTCAAGCTGAGCATGTCACACGCGCATACACACGTACATGCACGATGGTCGTCCGCCGCATTGATCGGCACAGCTGCAATCGGCTGTTAAGCTGAACGTTTGCTGCCCGTGTCCATATTTGATGTTGGACGCTGTCAGCGCCTTGGAGGTTGATGTCTGAGTGTCTGCGCGCCAGGCAAGGTGGGGGGGGGGGGGTGGCGGGCCCGCATGCAGCCTCCGTGGGAGCCCGCGCGTTACTGTAATCACCACAGCGTGAAATCCAACTGCCAACTGACTTGTAATCACAGAGCCTCAGGCATGTTGTTGCACATAACGTGGCGTCCGTTTTTTTTCTTGTGATATCCAAATTGCCCTCCCTCGGCACAATTATTGAGTGCGCACATTTCTCTTGCCCGTTCGCTTACTCTACGCGCGCATTAGTTCACACTGCGGCGTGATCTATTGTGTCAGTGCACCCTGGTTCCTGATACTTCTCTGTTTGCGTATAACATTACTTATTAAGGTTACTTGTGATTTAAACCGAAGATGAAAGGCAATTTGCTGAAAGTTATTTTTAGAAACTCATAAAGCAGAGTGGGGGGGAAAAAAATCGTGCTTCAATAACAGAGCCATTATGGGAGAGGAGATATGAAGCGTGTCAACCGATTTAATTCGACGGAGGGTGGAGAGGGAAAGAAGATCACAAATATCCAGGCGAATTTGTGGTCTACATTTATATATTCCCCCTGCATTTAAATGGTGTCAACAGATTACAAGAATCCCTAACACTCATTTTACAAGCACAATAAGTCACGTCCGCTTAATCAGACGGTAGATCGTGTACATTTACCTATTTATGCCATTGCTAATTAAAAATGCAGCACATCTTAAAACTGAACAAAGAGGAATAGATGAAAGATGTTGTTTAAATGACAATGTGTATATGTACGTTGAACTTATTTCACAACGTTCATAGCCAACCGTGCCAATCGGACGTGCGGTGGAAGGGCAACAAACTAAACACAAATCATTTCTAAAAAAAGAAATGCAAAAGATACATACAATACCATTTGTACTTAATAATACAACATAGTGATTTTATTGAAACATTTAGACAGTCACAGGCAGAGCAAAAAAAATGAAGATCTTGAGCCTGGACTTGAACATGTATGTTGAACTTATTTTTCACCATACGTGGTTTTTCACCAACCGTGATAAAACACAATTTTTGTTCCTGGGTAGTAAGTATAATTTCTTAAATGCTTATGCCTAAAAAGTATAGAAAATGCCTATTATTCTCCACAAACTTTGCTATTGTGACCAGAACATTGATATTTTGAAATTTACCTATTTTAAATGAGAAAACAGGCGAATTTGTGTCTTTTCGTTCCAAAAGTCAGAAGAAAAAGAAAATTAACCAAAACTAACATGTATTTATACTAAAGTTTAACACGTAGGCTTTCGCAACCAATATTATTCATAATAAAGGTTTTTGGGTTAGATCGCGTTTATTTATAAATGTGTCGTAACCCTCCACCCGACACGGCCAATCAGCAAAAAAAAGTGTCACGTTGACAAAAGACAAATAATTCACTACTTCAGCCCACCGGTGTGTTGAAGAGTTAATCCACATTTACAGTTTGAGTACGACGTTTCGCTGGTAAATACTTCCAGCATCATCGGGCAATTCGCCAGAATGGTAAAGCCCTCGCTTGCTCCCGGTTTTATATAGAGCAGCAGGGTGACGTCATCACTCAACTCATCAGGTGCAGTGATTAGAGGCGGAGGGGGGGTAATGTAATTATATAATCGATTAGTAATCAGTCATTGGTTATGATTAGTAATGAGTTGTAGATTAGTAATTCTTTAAATCAAAATGTAATGTGTATTATTTAATAATACGCTTCCAGGCCGCACTAAGCCGGTAGCTGTCAGAGCGATTAAAGTGTCGGGTGGAGGGTTACGACACATTTATAAATAAACGCGATCTAACCCAAAAACCTTTATTATGAGTATTTATACTAAAGTAATACAAAAATGACTACAAAAGATTAAGGAGTAGTTTTTCGAGATTTACAATTATACTGTAAATCACTTTCATGAATCAGCCCCCAAATGTAGTCTCCCATCATGTTCCCGTTATACTGTCCTTAGTAGCGGCGTTCAAAGTCCAGTATATCCTGGTGGAAGCGCTCGCCTTGCTCCTCCGAGTATGCTCCCATGTTCTCCTTGGATTTATCAAGATGAGCATCAAGGATATGGACTTTGAGGGACATCCTACAGCCCATTGTGCCATAGTTCTTCACCAGTCTCAACCAGCTCCACATAGTTTTCGACCTTGTGATTGCCCAGGAAGCCACGAACCAATGCGACAAAGCTGTCCCAAGCCGCTTTCTTCTTACTAGTGAGCTTCTTGGGGAATTCATTACACTCCAGGATCTTCTTTATCTGTGGTCCGACGAAGACACCAGCTTTGACCTTTGCCTCAGACAGCTTAGTGAAGAAGTCTTGAAAGTACTTGGAGGCTGCCGACTCCTTATCTACAGTTGTGACAAATTGTTTCATAAGGCCCAATTTGATGTACAGTGGTGGCATCAGCACCTTCCGGGGGTCCACCAGTGGCTCCCACTTGACGTTGTTCCTTCCCACAGAGAACTCGGTCCGCTGTGGCCAGTCCCGTCTGTGGTAGTGCGCCTTGGTGTCCCTGCTGTCTCAAAGGCAAAGATAGCAGGGAAACTTGGCAAAACCGCCTTGGAGACCCATCTGGAATGCCAACATTTTGAAGTCTCCAATGACCTCCCAGCCATACTCATCATACTTCAAGGCGTCCAGCAAGGTCTTGATGCTGTTGTAATCCTCTTTGAGGTGCACCAAGTGAGCCAGGGGATGAGACGAGTACTTGTTACCATTATGGAGCAGCATGGCTTTGAGGCTCCTGGATGAGCTGTCAATGAAGAGGCGCCACTCATTCTGCTTACAGGCGATTCCGATTGCCTCGAACAGACTGGTCACATTGTGGCAGAAGCAGAGCCCATCTTGAAGGGTAAAGAAGCTGCAAAAATGTTGGTGACGCTTCCTCTGATCTGCGACTTGCACACTTTCATCCAACAAGTTCCACTGCTTGAGCCTAGACGTCAAAAGCTCGGCATTGGACTAGGTGAGACCAAGATCTCTGATCAAGTCGTTGAGGTCTTTTTTGTTGGGGTAGTATGGGTTTCTCTCCTCAGCTCCATCTCTGAAATTTTCATCTGGATCTACAACGGCTTCCTCGCTCTCTGACTTGCTGCTCTCTTCTAAAGACAGCTGCTCTCTCTCCAGAGGAGTGGGTACAGGGAGTTCATGACAGTGTGGCACCGGGTGATGGATGAAGGAAGGTCTGGATACGTGATAGCAGGTGCATTCTTGCCAGTCCGACGTTTGGAAGGGTCCACCATGCAGAAGTAGCAGTTGCTTGAGTGGTCAGTGGGTTCCTGCCAAATACTTGGGAAATCGAGCTTCATGGCTCTCTTTTCCCCTCTGTACCATCCTGAAAAAATACATATATTTCACCCATGACTAATGTGTAAGAAATTCTCGCAACATTTTTCATAAATGATATTTTTTCAATAACATTTAAAATTGTAACATATTTTAAGATTAAAAACTTTTACAATTTTAAAAATTGTAACAAATTTTATAACATAAAATTCTAAGCAACAATTGTCCATCTTACCTTCCAGAGTTTTTTGCTTTGCTCGCAGGTGGAATAAGGTGCCCAGGGTTTGTCTTGATCCCTGACAGGCATGCCGAAATATGCCTTGTAGGCCTCACACATCTTAGCAGATGCTTACACAGAGTACTTTTTTGCCCGTCTTAATAAATTGGCCGCAAACATAGCAAAATGTGTCTGCCGGATGCTTGCAGCCTCTTGATGCCATCTAAGACAAATGCAGATATGTATCCACTTAGGCAGCTGGAAATAAACTGAACTGGTGGGCTTAAGGCCCTTATATTTATACTACTATTTATATTACTGGAAAGTTCTAGAATGTTCTAGGAGTTACTCCAAGTTTACTCAGCACTGAATCTATCTGTAATGTTCTGGAAAATAGGTAAATTTCTAAATATCAATGTCCTGGTCACAAAAGAAAAGTTTGTGGGGAATAATAGCCATATTCTCTACTTTTGAGGCATAAGCAATTATGAAATAACACTTACTACCCAGGAACAAAAAACAAATAAAAAATGGTTACACAGTGTAATCGGAGGTGCGAAACGGGGGGCAAAGGAGCTGACAGCACAGACGGCTAGGGGATGGTGGGGGAAGTAGTTCCATAACATGGGGACAGCAGGGGAGAATGAGCGACATCATCGCACTGAGCGATGGCTCGCTGAGGTTCATTGATGGGGAAAGCCTCTGTTGCTGGTAAGGGCAGAGTGCCAGAGTACGTGGCGGAGATGGAGGTGACACGGGAGAGGTTGGCAGAAGCAAGCCAACAACGGAGGAGGGCGACCCTTCAAGACTGGTGCCGGGAGCAAGTGCGGGGGGATTCGAGTATTGAGGGTGGCAAGGTCACACGAGTGGGTTGCAAGTGAGAGGAGTGATGGAAGAAGTATGTTTAGCTATTCGCGGTTTGGTGATGAGGGATTTTTGGAATGCCTTCGAGGAGAGTGTTGTATGCGTGCACGTTGAACTTCTTTTCGCACCGTAGTCGAGTGATCGATGGTGGCTTGCCTGAGGACGTCTCGGTGGCGGCTGGAGATAAGGAAATGGCGGGTGATGCTGTGGAGGTGGCGTGTGAGGTCCTGCAGACTTTGATATTAGGCGATAGAACAAGAGGTCAAGATCAAGGACAGGTCACAGGTTATGTAAACTCCTTGCGAGTTTAACAACCATCATCTCCACGTAGCCATTGGTGGTGATATGGACACATATTAAGCAACTGTATGTAGCCGTACGGTCTTGTGTATGAAGACCCCGCTGCTCCTGCTACGACTTCCCACACAACCATTTTACCTTAGGCCATGAACCACCCTCCCTTAGCTCTTTCCCATCCTGTCAAAGACTGAAGCTCCACTGCACGCAATGGTGCGTGGAGATCCCCGAGGCTAATGCTAAACATGTTTAGTAGCATCTTCAGTATCCTCAAAATTCACGAACGTAGCTAAATTTACATCGAAAAGCATTAAGAAATCACCGTTTCCACGGGGTGCTTTAAATGACAATAAGCAATGGCTCGATGTCAACGAGAGCAATACGAAGTAAGTTGAGCGTACGCCGCTGATGTTGCCGTCACCGTGTGGTGGTTCACGAACAGTGGTCTTTGAAATCGGTGTACAAGGACCGCCGCCTCCCCCCCCCCACACTCATTCCTTGTCCCATTGATGAATGGGCGACTCTAATGCGCAATGTGTGGAACGGGTGGAGGCGGGGGGTGGAGAGAAATTACAAATCTCCCCAAAAAAATCTCAATTAGCATGGATGGGAGGGCAGAGCCCCAGAAAACATTCGCCTCTGCTTGTTTTACAAGACGAGTGGGCCTCTCTCTTTCTCTCTCTGGGCATCATTGCCTCCTCCACCTCGACCGCCTCTCCCCCACACTCTCGCAGCAACCCCTCTCCCCAAAAACCCTCCCACAAACTCTGCTACCCACTTGTTTATAAATAGCTTTACAATTATGAAACGTGCAACAAAAAATTTAAAATTCTCGGGCAAAATTTTCATTAGTGGCTTGTAATGAGGAGGCACTGCATATTTTTCTGTGAAGATTATTGCCTCTTGTAGAAATTGTCTGCTGAAGGCAAGTTAATAAGGGAGGGGCGGGAGAGAGGGGTGTAGAAGGCATTGCATCTCTGGTGTGTCATAAATTTAGTGAAGCAAAAAATATTTATTAGGCAGCAATATACACCTAATACTGTATGCATAAACATGTATTTTGTACTCTGCATGAAATACCCTGAACGTTTTCTCCCTTCGCGTTGCAGCAGGGCTGCCTCCCATCGCAGGCGCACAGTGGAGCGGGCGATCCCGTTCACATCTCGCCCATTTCTCCATAACAATACCCCAACCCATAAACAAGGACCCTCGGCCCTCATCTGCCCCCCTCCCGAGAAGGCCCCCGTTAATTCCCAAGACGTCCGGGACATTGGCGAACCTTCGGAACGTCCGCGGTGATGTAGCACGGATGGCTGGCGCGCTCGCATCCAAAAAAAATTGCCGCAGAATTTACGAGCGAACACAAAACCGCGTTCGGGCTTTCTGGCGCTGACGTTTAATGGTCGCAGCTGCATAGTAATTTCCTCCCAGCAGAGCCTTTTCATGGCCAAGTCACAAGATTAATAAGGTGCTTTTCTCCATGCTCAGTGCGCCGCAATCACTGAAATTAGTCATAAAGCCCGCAGTCTTGCAGAGAATTGAGAGTGGGGTTACGGTGGGGAGAAATTGATGTGAAATTGAGAAAATCGAAAGCGCCACACTCGTAGCACTCTTGGCTGCGTTTGATGTGCTTCGCTTTACATTAAAAGCTCCTCGATTGTGCACACACGCACGCACAGAAACCAGTCGTGAAATGATCTCCATCCCAAAAAAATTATACACGGTGCATATTCGACGACTTGAATCAAAATGTTAATGCAACCTCCTGCATGTTAGAAAATACAGATACAGGTATAGTGTTTAAATTTATGATTTACGAAAAATGATGTTTTTTCAAGGGGGCCTTGATACTCGCGGGTCACTTATTCTTAAGTCAGGGCGGAAATACGGTTCTAAAAGAATATCAGCTTATTAAATGGATGCAGTGAAGTGTCATGAGCAATTTCAATTCATTTTAGATGGCAAACTTTGATGTTGAAATTGTGTTTTAATTGTTTCATTACCTAAAATTTTGTATGAACGGGAGGGTATTGCAGCTTATGCTGCACGCAACCGTCTCTGAAAGAATAATTTTACTGATATACCATTTTTTTAAAGTATCACAATACAGTGTAAAAATATTTAGGTAAAACGTAAGTGGTTGTATCGATTCAGAATGGAGGAGAGCACAGACATTATTAAGGATAGCAGTGTACATGTTGAGTTCACATTACTTCATTCTCAGGTTGAATGCGCTGTAGATGAGTTTGCATTGTACGTCATTTTAAACGAGTAGTGTCGCTAAAAGTGCAACTGCACGCGTTTGCGTCCAAAAAATATATTATATTTGAACTCCTCCTGCATATGAAGCAACACTTGGCGTGGCATCATTTATAGTGAGGACATGCAAATTGTCGCAGCTTGGCAGCATGCATCCGTGTTGCTTAGTGCAGTTTCTTTACAACACGAAAAGCCAATACCTTTTGCTATTGTTCGCCACCAATGACCTGAAACCAAGGTGCATTTTGAAAGCTCTGGAAACACTTTTGCGAGATGTTTTATAGATAATAATGGCTCTTATTATCTTTGCCAACTTTTCAGCTTTTTTTCCCGTGAGGCAATATTACAGTAATTATGGTCCCTGCTTGTGTAATTAATAAATTTGTATTTATTAATTAACCACGTCAAGTATTCTTTCATGTAATTTTGGCCAGAAAACGTATCCCTATCGCTCAAAAAAGGCTACGTATTTTTATCACGATATGAACATAAATGATCATCGGCCATGGTCTATCCACTGCTGGGTGAGGCTGCCGCATTCCACCGCCATCCCTCGTGGTCCAGCACTGCTGCCCTCCACCTCATTCACGCACGTGATGCACCTCCGATTAGCACGGTTGGCTACATACAGTGCGAAAGAAGTTCAACATACATACATGATCTTGGGACCTATTTTGACAGTATCAAAGTATGAAAAAGAATAATAGGTTTTACCCTTTCAGGAAATAAAACAGTGTGTTAAGATATTCAACACCAAATAGAAACTTTTTTGCAAGGAATCAAGTCTGCATTAACCACACGTACTTGCGGTGAACATGCAAACAACATATGCTCTGATAATATGTTCACCACAAGTACGTGTGGTTAATGCAGACTTGATTCCTTGCAAAATGTATCTACAGTATGTGGTGTTTGAACATCTTAACACCTGTTTTATTGCTAGAAAGGTTAAAACCTATTCTTATTTTATTTTACCAGGTAAAACTCACTAAGCTATATATATGTTTTTCAGAAGCGAGCTGGCCTACAAATGATAGCTCAACGAAGTGGCTTACCATGTGGAAATTATTGCAGCCTAATACTCTAAACACGCATTTCTAAATGTGGAGGGAAAAACCGTAGGACCTGGAAAAAAATCCACGCAACCACAGGGAGAAAGACACGCAAACTCCAAATACACAGGTGTAAGGGTCGTGATCGAACTCTTGCATACCAGGCGAGGGAGTTAACATCTCGCCACCGCGGCACCTCCTGATCTGATCTCATTGCTCTGCAGTAGTCGTCCACTTGCATGCATCGTCTCCTTTGCCATTCGGTCACCAGTCTCATCCATCAACCATCTAGCAACAAGTCCGACCCAAGCCAATTTAACATTCAACAGCAGGTCTCTGATTTGTCTTTTCCATATTCCTCGTGTTTCTTTTTCTGTCTCTCAGTGTAGAGTAATTCCAAGCGCAAATTTCTCAACAATTTTTTCTAGTTTCATGATTGTATTTACATTGCTCTTGTCAGGCTCCATCTTTCTGATTCATCTCTGGCAGTTTGCACTGATTTAAACTTTATTCTTCATATACATTGGTGTGCTCCTTTTTATTACCATATTCAACCTTCCAAAGGCCATAGGTACACACATTGCAATCTCTCTGTCCCTTAAAGGTTCTTTAACATTTGTCTGGTCATATCTATCTTAAGTCTAACTTTAGCAGCCTTCTTTGTGAAATTCTCTATACTCATTTTTAAAATTATTTCACTGCTTTTTAAAGTGACGATGTCATCAGGAAGTCTTGAGAGGGCTAAACTTTCTTCATTTATGTTTAAGTTTTAATTTTTCGAATGTAATATTTGGAACATTCGCTAGTATTGATAAAAAAAACAACCTTGGTGTTAGCATATCACCGAAGCTAACTCCTTTTTGATTTGTATTCACATCTCAATGTAGCAGTTCGTTATGTGTAAATGTGTAATGTTTTTGTAATGTTCATATATATGAATCATGCCTAACTTTGCGAGAGCTGAGATGGCTGCTTCAGTCTCCGCCAAATCAAAATTAAGTCTTATTACTGATAAATCGTGGCATTATGGTATTCCATATTTACGTCTATCTAGGACTCGTTGATAGTGTATGCAGACAGTATTAGAAAACCCTTTCTGAAACCTCACATAGGTCTCCTAACTTTGTTCCAACAGCTGGTTCCTCAACTATGATGAGGTCCACAGTTGTTCCATCCAATCTGGAACATTGCCTGGTTTCATACTGCCCGGCTCAGTGGTGGCTTCCTCAGGTGTAATATCCAGAACGTCATTCTTCTCATCCCAGGCATGTTTTTATTGCTGTAGAGATCCGCATAAAATTCCTCCACTGGGGTTTAACGCTTGCGTGTCTATATCGTGTCTTATGGTTCTGTCTAGCTCTCTCAGAGTGACCATTTGCGGTTTCTCATAAAAGTATCAATGTACGTTCTCTGCTGTCATGCAACCATTGTTTACCGGGACGTCTTCAATCATCCCTCTGGCGTCTCTGGCGTTGCGTCCTCTGATTTTCATCTCATTCGTTTCTGGATAGCTTTACAGAACTGGTGCGCTTCTGCGGCCGTCTGGAATGCTCTTCCTTATAATATGAAGAAGCCACTGGAGCTATGTACTTTTAAATCATCTATATTGAAAACTAATTTATTGAGAACTGCTTTTTGTGTTTAGCTTGTTGTCCTTCCCTCCGCACCTCCGATTACAATATGCATCGCATGGTGCAGTTACAGTGTAAACAATAGCTGGATATATGCGCGGTACAGCATTGCATTTTAACAAGTTACAGTCACGTAATCATTCACGCCTATATGTTATTACGATTCAAATATTATATCATTGCATTGATGTTAGGTGTGCCAATGAAAAACACACTGCAATAATAAGCACACATCTGTACAGGCGTGTAATGCCCCATTTTCAAAACTTTTTGGCTTCTAATTAAATCTACAAAGTGCACAGCTTTCAGACATCTCCATCTGCTATACAGCCGCATGTACCACATGACGGGAGAGTATTTTTTTTAAACACAACAGAAAATAACCTCGAGAAGTGCCTTTGAGAAAATTAAGTTAATACCTCAGCAGTAATATTTTTTTAAAAAGAAAATTACATTTTAAATGAATCCTACGTTACAGCACACCAGTCTGTCATGACATATATCTCTATAAATGTGCCGCAACTTAACAGAACATGACTGACTGAATAGCTCCAGAAGATGTATTCCGTTGCAGCACACCGTGCCCTCCGGCCTGGCGGTCGCTCCGGGGAGCGAGGCCGAATTGGGCAGAACAAGAGGGTGCGAACATGGGCAATGTGGTAAACGACATTGAGCACGCGCTTGTCACAGTGGAGAGAGAATGGTGGCCACCTTTGCGTGGCTAGACGGCTATTGCAGTCGACGAATAACTTCCAGGAAATTTAAATTGAATTGTGGTGGGGAAAAAAAGGTTCAACAAAATCTGAAAATCTATATCTATAAGCTCAAGCTACCTAATGGAATTACTTTGAAGAGATATTTGGTCGATTTATGCGCTCATACTTTTAAAGTAGAGTAAGTTTGCCTAAAAGAGCCTTTTAGAAGAAAAAAAAGTTCAAACACATTTTATGATGCGAGTAACCCTCACCGATGGGTGATACATGCATAAGCTCTTTCTTTTTCCTTTCAAAATAGCTATTACCAGGAAATGTTAATTCTTATAGAACTAACCTGTACACTCATTTCAGGTAATTTCCCCATCATAACATTTGCAGTACCGTTATCAACTACAGTGTAACTTGAATGTTAGAATGGCGATACACATAGTCATGAGAGCAACACAATCATTATTCATGCATTGCCAGAGCAGCCCAAAAGTGAGGCTACACAGCCACTGCAGTCGATGTGGAGGGACGGAATCAGGCAGCCGCGCCGCTGGGCCAGGCCCAGGCTGTGTCCTTCCAACAGTTTCGCTGCCGCACTGGTATAGATTGGCTCCAGGTAATGATTTTGCAATGCTTCATTCTCAGAGAGTTAGTAAGAAAACGATTGTATTGAGTCGTGCTTCCCAGCCGCAATCCCCACCCTCCCCCTACTCTCGTGTCCCCTTTTACCCTGAAAAAAACTAATCATTTGTCTATTGATTAGGGCATTTAGGAGGCCACTGGGCCTGGCTGGAGTGATTAATGCCAGACACGTAATCGAAAGCCTACAAAACAGCTGGGCAGACCCTTTGCTTCTGTCTCTCACTTTCCGCCCTCTTCCCAGCAGGAAATCCTTCCGATATCGCAGCACAGGTAGCGGTGTCCGCGCAAGTGCCAAGTCTGCTGCTGCCACACGGAGCGACGTGCGTCCGGTGCCGATGAAGCCACGCCAAGGGATGCCACCAGAAATCTTTCACGTGTATAGGAGCCGACCGTAGAATATCATCGGGATGTCGATGGCATAACCTTGCGGAATGCAAGAAGTCGCCGTGGAATGCCGGGCAGCCGCTCGGGCGCACCACGTCTTGCGGACACCGTCTTTCCACCATCGCGATTTGGATGGCGATTTTCAACCAAAAAATCCTTCCGCCGTTCGCTGGACTTGCCCACGACACAAAAAGGCCTTGACGGTGTATGGATGCAAATCTGAAAAAAGCAGCGCTCGTCAATTTGGGTAGGATGCGCCATTGGATGTGGGGCTCGTACGAGGCTCCCATTGTCATCGGGACACAACAACCGGGCCTTGAGTAAGGTAAGAATGCTCTCTGTGTATTGATCGTCCTAAATACCTAAAACATATCCGGGTGTATGCAAGAGGGCCATTTTATTCGCCGATATTAATTTCCGTAAATCCTTTTGGGATTGCAAAAAATGTTTCTGCAATGGTGTTTTGTAAATGTAACGACTACAATATGATTTAATTAATGAATTCTAAGCATCTCATTTATTCCAAATATTATTGACTAAAAGTAATTCGAAATTTAAAAAAAATTTAAACGCTGTGCTTATTTTTAGGTTTTCCTACCTATCCATTTCCTATCTGTGAGGAAAGCCGCATTCATAATGCCACATTTATTTTTATTGTAAGAAACACTGGCAAATGACAGCAACAAGGTTAATAGGCATGTCTATGAACATTTTTCCTGAATGGTTTTGCTTAAAAGAAAGGAAACTATGGCCAGTTGGCTTATTGATTTCCACTAAAGTGTGCATCACCAGCATTTTTAAATGAGCAATTAATTGCTATTGCAGGCAATGACATCTACAATGGCTGACACAGAGTGAAGGACTTGAATTGCCAATTCCCACAAGAGCATGGCAACCTTTTGAGTTCCCCGGGAGTCTCGAAGGCTAGGCCTCTTCCGCCAGTCACAGGGAGACTGGCAGTGGCGGAATTTCTATCGTCTTACTTTAGACATATATATGTGGGACCATAATGATGATATGACATCATACAAGGAGATCAGGCAGAAATCTCTCAATCAGAAAAAAAGTGCTTTCAAGAATAAACCATTTTTTTTATTCACATTCAGCCCTGGCCTTTAAAATCTTGACTTCTCTATCTTGAGTGCAACGGCAAGTGAAAAGAAGACATGTTCATCATAGATGTCGGCTTAAAATAATTACAGAGTAACCTGGGTACTAAAGGGTATTTCAAAATAGATTATGGCTAGCTCTATCCACTTGCAATTTCCGGTATTTAGATAATAATATATAATAAACTAACGGGCAACAGTATATTTATTGTTGCCATTGCATTTTTTATGAGCGTGTAGAGCCCCACGTAGAAACATGTCCATTGCACAGGGATCAATATTTATGTATTGTTTCTTTAAATTATGCATTGAATTGATTCGACGATTGTTACCATTTGCGAATGCATTCAAATAAGGTACAGTATGTAAAATATACTGCACAACCGCCCATGGTGTCGAATCGCGCGGTGTCGCCGTCTTCATGGCGGTCCTGGCGCTGGCGACAAGGGGTCGCTGCAAATAGATTGCTACTATGATCCAATTAAATATTGTGAACCGACTATATTGGGACCGCTCCATAATGGTGACAAATGTCAATGAGTGGGGGGATTTGCTGCCAAAACTGTGCACAGAATGCACAAAACATTACTCTAATGGGCTACGCTGCCGGCATAGCAGTCGGTTCCAACTGAGATTACTGCAAATTACCATTCCAAGTGCCATTAAAATATTTATAGGAACCACTTTCTTGCAATTAAAATCAAAATTATTTAGATCGCTATGTTCACCAATGTGGGTGCAATGTGTATGGTAAATTATGCAGGTCGAATCCAGACGGCGAGCACGCAACGGGCTGCGCGTGAAATACAAAACACATTTCAAATGCCACTTGGGTGGACACCCGGAGCAAACGTTGTCCCCCCGCTTAGTGGGACTGCTACGATATTGAACATACACTTCCATATTTACTGACAATTAATACTGAGTAAGCCCCTGAACATGCAGGCATAAAAGAGAACCCCACGGGGAAAATGGATGCTGCAGATATCAACCGCGAGAGCTAAAGGATAAGGTATGTCCACCAATCGCTTGCAAGTATTCATGATGATAATGAGTGCAAAATAAATATATTCCATTAACATCCATTTCATTTTCAAAATGCACATAATTGGCACAGCCTTGTACTTGATTGGTGTGAACCTCATAGAAAGCTTCCCATGGTCTTTTTCTACAGGTGAAAGAGGATCAAGTGAAAATGCATTACCATACTTAATTATTCATTTCTTTGAAGATATTTACACTGGTGTAAATATAACGAAATGCATACATATCTGACTAGGTGTGAATTTACAACCAAGTGATGAAATCTTAAGCATCGTAATCATATGAGTGTAACCAAAATTCGTTTTCACCGAATAATAACGCTAATGAATGTACCTAATTTAACCAGGCAAAGGGCCTTTCACATTCATTATACAATTTGCAAGCAAGACTTGAACGATGATTGTTTTGCAACGTAAGCTTCAGGTAATGATGAACATATTTTCATTTTCTTTTTATATATTCACGCCGATACATTTATTCCAAATGAGAAAAAAAAGCCTACTAAATTGCGGTCTTGGAAAAAGCCGTAATGCAACCATACATTGGGTTTCTGGAACACGGTGCACCTGGTGATGGGCAGTGTCGAAAGAGTGAAAGCCATTCAGTGCAGGTATTTATATGTTTGTAAAGGTTATGCTCAAAACCTGGAGGCGCTATACCTCACCTGGCGAATGATGAAAGACTCCAGAAAACTAGACCACGCATTATTGAGTGGCCACTGTGATGGACATGGCACTTATGGATTTCTAAAGTTGGCTTGCATTGACTTTTTATTACCTTCAATCCGAATCACACGGCCGGCGCTAAACCTGTCCTCTCGACACTTACCCACTTCACCGGTGGTCTCCATGAATTCTCAAGACGTGTTAATCACAGCAAAACCCCTCATGGCCAATGCTCATGTCCACCGATGGTGCGCAGCTTTTTTATGTTCGAGATCGACACTCGGAATAATGGAGCTCTAATGTATTATTTGCATGTTACAGTGGCGAAAGCCCCATTGGGAAAACAGTGAAGCACAAAGAAAAATGATGGAATGGTAATGATGGACTTTTGAAAACGCAAGATGTGAGTGTAAGTGGAAATGGAGGAGGAATGGCTTGGGAACAAGCTGAGTGTTTTGTGTGTATATTTTTATATATATGAAAATGTAGAGAAATCTAAGGCTCGAGTTAAAGAGTCATGCAGGATGCAGCAATGGGGAAGAAAGTACTAGAGAAGATTGGAGGCCGTTACAGGCATCACCCTAGAAGTGACATTCATATTCATCAAACCTGGCTTGACAGGTGGCAGATTGAATTCAATTTCCCTGCACCACTTTTATTGCTGAAATTATGGCTGTGGAGAAAATGGGGATTCGAATTGGAGCCAATCTTGTTTTCTTTCATGTTGTACTGGCAGTCCTGGTGTGAGGAGGCTACTGTCCAGAATGTAATGCCAACTTTAGGGATGCTACCTTCACGTTTCTGTGTGTCCTTCACCGTCCCTCACTGGCAATACATTTTTTCTAAATTAAAAAAAATATTTCAAGCATCACTCGACGTTGTGATAATCGTGCCGGTCAACCACTAAAGGTTTTTGCAAGACCGCGTCAACGAGCGGTCGAGCGTGACAGCAACAAACAAAAACACCTTTCACGATTTTCATAACATCGCAATGTCGATGGCGGTACACGCCATTAGGAGCGATACATCTTGAGGGAGCCATGGCCAGCCACGCTTGGACAATACATTCAGTGAATGTTCTAGGGCTGTTTGGCACTGGCTTCCCGTTGCGTAAAACACCCACGCAGCGAAAATGCCCTCGAGTTACACCGATTGAGACTACAAACTAAGGGAAAATGTCACTTAAGGTGTTTTATGCAATTGGCCTGCAGCAAATAAACCCGCTCATGGCACCCTTAAGAGATCTTACGGGGTGGACAGTGAATACTGTTGATTTAAACGAATAAATATGTAAATTCAGTCCTAGCTTACAGTCCCCACAATAACATATAATACTGTACATCCAGTCCCGAATACATCCCAAACTCAGGAAAGGTTCCTCTGTTTATTATTACGGGGAAGTGAGAAGATGTGAATTTGTCAATCTACTTCAATTGGCAACAGGTAATTAATACAAATGAACCTGCATACAAATGACACTTGGGCGATTAACTCCATTGATATGACGAACTGATTACCGATGCAAATAAATGTAGCTAAGTGGGCAATTGTATGACAACCGCTTAATTGGATAAAAGACAATTTGGGCCTCAGCTATCCAAATGCGACCTCTGTAGACTGATTTGACCTGAAGAAGCTGACCAACACGAGGCCAGACACCGCCCTGCGCTGACACATTACAACGTGCTTCCATTGCAAATGTCTTGGCGATTGTATGTGATTCATCGCCAGCTGTACCGAGCAAATGGCACTGCAAATCAAGGGTAGCAGTGGTGTAGTGGTTAGCGTACAGTGCTATGAACCCATAAACCGCAGTTAGATTCCGGGCCACGGCTACCGTCAGTGGCAAGTGACATTCGAGCCGGGCCTGTGCACGCTCACCTCACCCACCCACATTGGCCAGTGTGGTTGGTATAGTCAAACAAAAAATCCTTATGGTGAAGCATCATCTTTCAATAGATTGACAAAGGGCTGTGAACTATCATTATCTACGATGTATTATTACTCGAAATCTTACACGTATGACACGATTGCACAATGGTAAATTTACATGGTCAAAAAGTGGCTCTGCAGTTATAATTGATCAATGTTTTTTGGGGCTAGATTTATCACCAAATATTTGTAAGGTTGCTTGTAGACTGGGAGGTGGGTCGTGCCTAGTAGTCGTGGCCACAGTGAGTGGTCTACGTAGTGAATAGGGTGCAGAAATATTATCTTGGGCACTGAGCAGGACAGACTGAGCTGAAAGCCTAGGATGAAGAGATCCTGTTGGCAATAAGTTACCAACATTCTACTGCAATAGGACTAAACTTTATTTTTTCCATATTATTGGTACATGCAGATAATTGAAACAAATAACAACGTGTTTTTTTTTCATTTCATGTTAATTACTCAGCCCTCATAGATATACCAACTATACAAGACCTTTCATCATTAGACCCCCTTTGCCAGTACCAAAATGTAATAATAAGGTTTTTCCCCTTTTTTTCTGGCAACAAAACTGAAGCCTTTTTACAAGGATTCATGTCTGCATTAACCACAATACCTGCAGTCAAAATGCAAACAAAAAACATACTATGATAATATATGCATTGTCCTTGAAACTGATTGGTCCACACCAAGGGGCGGCTTTCTTTTGAGCCTCGACCCATGCATGTACCAATAATATATTATTATACAAGACCTCCAAAATTAATATTGTGGTCCAGTTTCATGAATTAAAATATTACAATGTCTCATTGAGCTCCTGTATTCTTGTAAAGGAATTTCAATACGGAACAGTCGTCTACATTTGATAATGCATAAAATGCTGTCATGAAAAAAAATACATTTTATGAAAAGTATATTTCTATCAATGTCCGTAACTTATGAAGGTGCATTGGTGTAAATCAAATGCCGTATTCTTAAATATGGGCATCAATTTAATCAAGTCCTGGGCTAAGATTAGCATTATGCCAAGGGCTAGCATTTAATATAGGCATTGATTCGCAATCAGATTCGATAACACCACGCCCTAAAAAAACTAATTTTTTTACCAGGTAAGGCCCACCGACCTATTTTAGCTCTTTTTCAGAAGCGACCTGACCAAACATGATCGCTCAACGAAGTGACTTATCATGTGGAAATGTATAGCAGCCAAATACTCTAAAAGTGTGATGTTGATTCTAAATGTGGAGGGAAAAATTGGAGTGCCCAGAGAAAAAAAGCCATGTGACCACAGGGAGAACATACAAACTCCAAATATACAGCAGGCATCAGGGTTGGGATCGAACCCACGAACCACCTACATGCTAGGCAAGGTAGTTAACATCTCACCACCATGATGCCCATTTGACTGTTGTCATAACATTTGCTAGCATACCAACTTCCAATAAGCAGGTCGTCATCTGAGCAATGCATAGTTTGTTTACAAAACCATGAGCATCTCTGCTATCTAATGTCACCCATGGTATATACGCATGGCCCTTACTGCTGCATCGCACCCTTTGATGTCATGGTCAAAGGGATTGAACACGTCTATGTAGGTGTCTCATTGGGATGCGTTTGATGTTGCATTTTTTGGATACCCGATTTACAGATTTTTAGACCCAATTTCGGATTTTATTTCATAGTTTAAACGTATTATATTTAATTAACTTAATTGTGAATGCACTAGATATAATTGTAATTTAAATACATATTTGTAATATGAACAAAAGTGATGTCGTTTAATTGTAATAATTATGTCACGTGACATCACTCTTGGCGGGAAAAACACAGAAGTGACGCCATTGGGAGTGACATCACTTCCTGTGACATCACAATCGGGTCAATCCGAACCAGCACCTCTTTTTTTTCGGGTCATCGTAAAAAAAATCCGGGCCTTATTTTTTTCCCAAATTAATCTAGAAAATTAGAAACATCCCTAGAATGTGATGATTTGCCTCCCTCACGATTCGATTAAGTAGCATGATCAAGGAGCACAATTCACTTCACACTGTGGTGCATTTATAATCTCATTTGGCTGCAGGGTTTATGCGAAACAATTATATACAACATGCACGAAATGAAAATAGCTTTATCACAAGCATGATGCCACACATATATTAAGTGTAACACATAATTTGAAGCAATGCACCATTGCCTGCTTATTAGTAAGTCACAGTAAGATACTAGGATGGGATTACATCACATTTGGTAAGACAAAATTCCATCCAATTTTCTACCATCACTCTTTGCATTAGAAGTACCCATATACAAATAGAAGCAGATGGATAAAGGCAATTCTAGTAGCTGTGGCCATGCAAGAATGAAACTTTTAAGGTGAAAATAACATTCTTTGCGACTGAAGTCTGTATAGACTGTGTCCCTGATTGCATCCTTATGCATGAAGAATACCCCAGAGACATTCAGTCCTCATTCATGACCCTTTACTGGGTACCTTAGAAATGTATGAAAATAACTTAATTTAGATGAACATGCATATTGTAAGCAGCCAGTGAAAATGCTGTGACATGTTATGGTTGTATGATAATGACAGCAGGTGATATAAACTGGATTGGTAGACGCATGTATCTCGATATGCTTGTTACACAGCAAACAAATTCTAAGTTAATATTTTAGCCGGTTATAATTTTCCCCTCTTTGATAAAATAAGAAAAGGCAAGACTAATTGATTTGAATGCTTATTTATTTGTCTTCAGTGAAGCAAACTTCCCTACATTTTTGGGCACACAATTGCTGGCCTTGCCTGACAAAACCCATGTGAATATATACTGTGGTGTCTCCATGCCCCTACATCTCTCCAGCACCTCCTAATACTTCCCAGATTAATGTAATGCTGAATATTTGTATATGCAAATTTTATGTATGCTGCATTTTATTAAATGTAATATTCAACTAAATGACTGCCTTGGCAGAATATAACAGTGTTCTCTCCATGACCTTCACTTTTATGTGGAACATTATAGTGCACTGCTAGATATCCCTTGTTCTGAAATCCACTGTATACTGGTCTCTAGTGGCATATTGGAATAAACCACTGCACCACCAAGAGGGGTGTGGCAATCAAGGTCAGTGACAAAATGCTTTTATATATAATGAGGTATAGCACAATGTAAGCATACAATTACAGACACTATTAATTCCATTATATCTGTGAGAGGATTAAAAATAACATTTTAAAAAATCAAGCAAATACATAGCAATGCTATGATATATACTAATCATTACGGGTTTGGAATTTCCACAAAATATAATAATTTTGGTGGCGCATTCGATTTTAAGATGAAATTGGCTTGTATTATATATTACATCTCTACCATAATGGAATTTCATTAAATCGTGATAGCTTTCTGAAAATTTTAGTACTCAAAATCTAGAAACTCTCATTACCAAACAATGTAGAGTCTTGGATTGAATTTTAAAATTTAAATTTAATTCAAAGCCATCCCATTATTGGTGCATATATAATTCTCATATTATTAAAAGTAAAATGATTTGTACAACAATGCACCAAATGTATCTCACGGTCCTACAAATGCTTTTGTCTGGAGCTCACTATTTACAACAATGCATACACATACCTTATGAAGCCAGTTTCTCATAGTATTGTATTATTACTATTTCAGGCTCGTTGCTGAGCAGTCCATGTAGACGACAAGAGACACCGTCTGTTTTGGACTTGGCCAATGATACACAGAGAATATGTACTTGGGACGTAAACAGAAAAGCAATCAGCCTGAGTGACAGACGACCCAGGCCATCAGCATTCCTCCTCAAGGGGGTCATCCAAAAACAATAGCAGGAAGGGCCGAAGTAATTTTGGGGCATCGCTGCACATCTGCTTTAACTCTGAACACTTAATTTTCTTTTGTTTATAGCGTGCTTTTTGTTTTCAGTGGGTTTTTGGTTCAAAAGCAGTCACGGTATTATTTTTAGAAAGCCGTGGACTTATCTTCAGCACGCGGCGTCCATTCCTCACAAGGCACAGCCTTGCACGAATGGTGTAATTTTCATAATAAACACTAACGTTGTTTAGCTTGTGTCTTCCTGGAGGTGAATGTTTTGCTGCTTTAGGTCTTTTCACATATGTGTGAGGAGTATATTAAAGCATGTTTATGCTTTTTCTTGGTTCTTCCAGTAAAGTCACGTAGAAATAACCAAGAAGATGAATCCCTGCAGTCACGAAAGCTTTAAATCGAAATTTACAGGTTTATGCTCTCCGAATAAATGTATTGTATACACGTTATTTGGTGATGTTGCGGCGTTGGCAGTGGTGCACAAAGCAGAATTACCAAACGGACTCAGCACGTTCATCAACAATAGCGTGACCTCAAAATGAAATATAAGTGACGTTTTAGACAATGGCCCTTGAATGAGTTTTATATTTTTTATATTTTATCGACTGAACCATCAAATACATCACAATATTTATATTGTTTAAAAACACACCACGTGCATAATTGCTGTACCCATCAGTGAGTAGATGTAGGTTATAAAAAATGGCGCAATATTCATGGCTTTGTAAGAATCTTGCTCGAGATTTTGGAAGCAAAAACATATTTCCCAGGTTTCTCGCAGCAGTTCTCCAAATGCACTGTGCGTGGTTTTTAATGTAGCCATCTGAAGTGAGAGATTAATAAAAACCGGTGCCAGCCATTGCACTTCAATGAGTCCACGGGTGTGGCTTCCTCCAAATAAACAGCCACTGCTGCTCCATGGGAATAGCTGCCTCGACATGTTCAGTAAATAATAACATGGACTTTTTAAAAATCTACAATTGCATTGACAAATATCATTTGAGAAAAGTTTTTAGCTTACATGTTCGTGATGTTAGATTTATTTGTGTTACCGGTGTCACAATAAGGACTTTACACAAACTACAGGGACGCATTGTGGTGCCTCATTAGATTCTTCTGAACAGCAAAATATAAGGCAAATAACAGCAAGAATATCCCATCATCTATTGCACCACCACAATGTCAAATCGTTTGTGTTTATGAATGTTTAACATCCATATACGTATTTTCCTTTTTTTATACAGATGAAGGAAGAAAATGAGTGCATCTTATGTTTGTTTAATTCTACATTTATAATGTTGCAGCTATTTTAATGGAATACTACATACATATGCAATGTACTTATCCCAAAAAAAATATCTCCCATATATGGCCTTTGGTTCTGATTATAATTCATGATGATGGTCAGTATGCACTCTTTGAGAAAAGCCTTGAGATGACATGGTAGTAATTGTACGATGAGATCCTACATTAAAATAAAGCGCATGCAATAAAACAGTGCTCAGTGAATGCTCACAGATTTTATATATATAAAACCATGCATATTGCATAACCATACATGACTGGTGCAGTCAATGTTTTTCTTTTCGATATGAAGAATATAACAGCCACAAGCTCAAAAAATGTAAGCACATCTATTTATTTATTAATCACATTCTAACTACAATGCTTTGCCACCTGTGCCCTCAATCATATGTGACACACATGGCTTCTTAATAAGCCGGGCAACAGTGTAGCGAGAATGAGACATCAATGGGAAGTATTGATTGTGGTGCTATGACTGTCCTATGAGGTTCACTGCATGGAGCCGCTGTTACCAAAGCATGAATGCACACAAAGGTGTTTATGAAGTGTGCTCAATTCCCTAAGCTGTAAATAGCCTGGGTCCAATACCTCTCCTTTGTGTGGTGATTACTGCAGTCCAATAGATCAACTCAATATGCTGCTTATCAGCGAGCAGTGTGATTCCAGCATATTGCAAAGAGTAATTAACCACAAATATGGAGGGAGGTGAGGTGGACTGGTGGTGGGGGGGGGTCTTATGCTGCAGACTCAACCTTTAATCAAAGTGGCAAAATTTGATTTTGCCATTTTTATTGGATGAAGAGAAGTGCCGTTTTTCAAAAGGTCTCCGTATTTACAATTTTAAAATTCCACCCTTTTTTTGCTGAAGAATATTACATTAAAATCACACACGCGTGAACAAGTGACCATAAGGTAAATTGGAAAGCATATTAAGCAGTTATATCATGTAAATATTTCACCGCTTTAGAATCTTAAGTTATTTGAATTGAATACACATTAGATATTTTAAAAATGTTATCAAAATATAACTCATGCAAAATGTAGTACGGTTAAAAACATGGTAGCTGTTCCTAACATGGCGATATGATAAAATAGTTGAGTAAATGCGTGCTATTAAGCATTACAAGTGATATGCCCGAGTCAGCACAGTATTCCTTGTGGGAGAAAAACCCCATAAATCAATCAGTTGTGATGAGAGGTGAATGTTTATACTGCAATCAGAGCAGCATATCCAGATTATATCAAATCCTTACACTGCAAATAGGAAAAAAACCCTACATTGATTTCAACCTTCCTTTGGGCTAATCCTCCTGCCTGCTTTCTTGGTATTTTTTTTCTTTCTTCCTTCGCCCCCGCGTGTCCTAAATCAGTATGCACATTCATCATCATTCACATTTCCACAGCGAGCCATTGCCTCGCCTCACAGTGATTTATGCGCGGGGCCGAAGAGACCAACCATGCGTGCTCCCACATTTGCACAGTTTTCGTGCTACTTTCAATTAATCCCTTGTAAACAATGCGACGGTTTTCCGACACTGGGCATCGATACACATGTCAGGTCTGACGGGTCTGTCACGAAGACCCGTGCCGTGAAAAAAAAACCCACTGGCAAAATGGCCCTGTAATTCAGTTACAGTCCAGAACCTTCTCACTACAGTGCTGTGAACATTTAATCTCAAACAAAAGAAAAAAAGTGCCCAACCCTGCATACACACACACACTGATTGTGAGGTATCCTGTCAAAGCAGTCAGAAGCGTGACTGTCAAAACATACATTTGCAGCTTAAGACAATGGCTCGGTTTGGAGAGGTATTTTAGTTTTAAAGTATGTCACTATTGATATATTGTGAGGTACGAAAAGATAATACTATTCAAATACTGTCATCACTGTATGACATTTAAAATATTATACATTTCCTTAAATGTACTCAGATAGTTTGGTATTTTATGGATTATATTATTATTTTATTGATAATGCATTTGCTCTTGGCAAAATCATACAATACTGTATGGTATTGCCACCATTTACTTCCATCAAAGATTCTCTATCTCTTGAAATTAGTTTAATATTTGTTACTTCTTTCACCTTCCCAATATGAAGGCAATGATAAGAAATACACATATATTTAGCAACATGCTATTTTACAGTACAGTATCTGAAATCCATTAATAATATTTAGCTAAAGGCAGTAGTCAGGTTGAAAGTCAGCATAACAACAATGTCATCTTGCATCTACAATTGAAAGGGTGCATGAAAATTGCTAACAGACCATTTCAGTTTATTATTTATATCATAAATCGCATTGCCTAAAATAAACGCAGTGCGATAGTCAAACAAAATTTATATTTCATGTCCAACAATTATCTGTCTACTAAGATACGGATCGCAGCCCTCATAAATGTTCGGAGAAAAACCCAAACATATTTCCAGTGCTGTACACCAGACTCCCCCCATAAAAGGAATAAATGAACAGCTCTGGGATCACGGTGACGAGCAGCGGTGGGCAAGATTTACGTGTGCCACCGCATGCAAATCAGCGCCACTAAATTACACAGAGGGAGCCCACAAAATGTCACGGCTCTAAACGAATGATGAGAGGGGAGGGGGGTGGAAATCCGCGACACGGAGGGTGGACCCGCTTCACTGCAGGCCACGGAGAAGCGGGGGAGCTGACTTACAGGCCCCGCCACCCCGCGCGTTGTGGCAGCCAAGCAGGGTCGGTGTGGCTCCATCTGCACAATCGATATAATAAACCTTGGCGAGTGTCACTTTCTTCGAAGGGATACAATTACCCGCGTGGCACATTTGCTTTCCCGATGCAGTGGGGTTGCCGGAGTAGAGTTGTGGCAAGGCACCGAAGTGCAGTGTTCGCTCAATGGCTCCGTAAATCCGTGCTGAGAGTATGGAATGCACGGCAGGGGACCTAAATCTCTCGCCCTCACTATTTTTACGTTATACTTTTTCGATCAATTGTGCTGACAACACCTCGGTAAAGTACAGTGGTGAGGCCAGGAGGGTGTGCTCAGCGCTAAACAACCTCTAGAAAGAAGTGGGTCCCTCTCCAGCTAATGGCATACGAGTATGTGGCCTCATGACAGCTGCCAAAGCGTGTACAGGTGTGAGCAATAACCACGCCATTATTCGGGCCCTTCCTGTAACAGCGGCTGAACAGGGAATATAGTGCTCACTTCCCACATCCATTAGGAAACAGCAAGAAACATCCACTAAGCAATGACTTTAAGTATGCATGTGTTTTCAGCATTTCACGAAGCAGAAAGGGCCAGGAGGCATTCATCTAGGGCAAGACACCTCCCACTCCGCTCCTTCAAACCCCTTCAACATGGTCAGTGTGTTTATGGTTAACATTAAGAGATATGTCCGGCACACACAGAGTATTTATACCACATCTGAAGAGACGAGAGAATGGTAAGCAATGCAACCCAGCACCACGCTGTGGAAATAAAAAATAAAACTTTAGCATCGTCAGTTATCGTGCAAGGTTACACTGTACTGAATTTATATGCAGAGGCTTGCCTAGAGATGAAGTACACAGACAGCTAGTGTCAAAACCAACCAGTTAGCTCCGTTAGAGCTGAATATACTGCACCTTTTAATGTCATAGCTGCCCCCGAAGCACCACATGTTTTAGCAATGAAGCACGCTGTATTAAATTTTATACTGGCGTTCCTTAGAACGGCCCCAACCATGATTTTTAGAAATAATCAAATACGCTGACCAAAATAATGAAAGATGATAAAATATAATTAATGTGCATAGTTACGTTAATTAATATTCCCAATTCAAACAATAGTCTAAAAGCAATATCAACCCTACAATTTCAATCCATCATAAACGTGTATCTATTACTCCAAATAGATTTGTTTACAAACATACGCATTTCAGCAAATGCAAGAACAATATTTTTTATTTGTGGAATTATGCTGAAACTTTTAAGTATGTATGGCCATGATTTATCGCAATCAAAGTTCATGTTCGTTACAATGAAACTACAATATACTGCAACCCACCAGTTACCATGCCAATCACCTGCACCAGATCCAGCACAAGCATCCTCAGTTGTTTAGAAACATGCATTCGCTCTATCAGTGTGAGATCCTGAAGGATTGAACCCACATTCCCCCAAACACCCATTCCCCTAAAATAATGTATAAAAACTGACGCGAATCTGCAATCATTACTTACACCTGGCCAATCCATCGAGCCATTTATGAGGAGATACACATGGTTTTAATTAGCTTTGGGCACACCCACTTTTCGCAGGGGTGTTTTAAGTCATAGGACACACTGGCCGGAATAATATGAAGTAAAACAGTTTTAAATGAGTTAGAGGACGATGTTTTTTGTTGAAATAGCTTCAAGTGAAACATAAAACAAAATGCATTACGGCTGTTCAAAAAGTGAAGAAGAGAAGGAGCATGTTTTGTGGAATACCGTGGACTATATTTAAAATATATATAATGATGGGCTCCCTGTTAAAGTCTACGTAATTTATATGAATCTTGTCACAATCTGCAAAGTACAATTTACCTAGATTTTAAAACATTCACTTTTTGAACCTCCATATTAAACAAATAGCCATCATTACATGTAAAGATTGTGTGCATTATTGTTCTATTTGGCTGTTATATGTACGGCCAAAAAATATCAAAGGATATCACTTCATATTGGTCAACCCAACTCAATGCGTAACACCAATTTAACTCAAAAGCAATTAAATACATACATACAGAAAAAATAACTGCAATATAAATTATCTGGGTATCTGTGCTCACGCCTGAGCACACCTGTATGTTATGGTTCTTACCCAGCAAAGTTGATTTAAAGCTATAGAGGCAACATAATTGCATTGCTTTTCTCCAAAACAATTTGGGGTTAAGAATTAATTACCAAAATACAGAGCAGGGAGCTCAGGAATCTTGGCAGCACAATATTCCGTGTGTGCATGTAGCCACTAATGGCTGAGTGATCCACAGATGGTATTAATGGTTGTAATGATTTGTGATCTTGTAATCATTTTTAGCACTTTAGGTCAACCCGTGGTATATTCAGGCACGCATTCCTGGCATGTGCCTGCCATCTGGGTTAACACAAGCATATCAACGTTCTCACTCATTTGCCAGACCCAGCCGAAATGCATTGAAGCTCTAACCTAAAAAAAAGAATTTCGTTTCATTATATTTCAGGAGCTTTAAAAATAAAAGGATGTTTTGCTCACATACTTTACCATATATCCATGTTCTGTATGTTCTATACTTTACGATGCAAAAAAATTCATATTCCTGAGTGAACAAAAAAAAGCACACTACTGTATACGGATGAAAAATATATTTTCGAGAACAAAACTGTTAAATTGTTCATTTAAATCAGTATGTGTTTTTGCAATTGCCATCTTGACATCTTGCTGAAAATTCATTATGTGGTCTCTATTAGGTGGCCATGTCTGTCCATGACAAAAGTGCTAATTTATCAGGAAAATTCTCGGTGCTTATAAAAGCAGCATTCCTCGTGACCTTGTAAATGCAGAGCCCCAGAGGCATTCATCCAGAGCCGTAATTCTGCCAGACAGCCGCCTGAGTTTGGCGACACACGGCACAGACTGCCCCCCTCCCCCTGTCCCATTCCACTGCCTCCATACAGCCACCTCCACCACTCCTCTGCCCCCCTCCTCCCTTTGTTTCCATCAGATGAGGAATTAGACACACCCTGAGGTGGTTTGTGATCGCTACGCCCGCTAACACATTCAATGCCTAAATACGGCCCTAATAGCAAGTGCAGATTTGCATTTGCCCAACAAAAAAATGGAAAGAGAGAGAGTCATCCCAGCTGATCCCATTGCCATGTTCTTATCAGCTTGCAATGCCATTGGTGCTGTGGAACATAAATACATGTACATAAGTAAACAAATACAAGAACGAAAATAGGTAGACGAATAAAGTGTCATAGTCTACTGCTAAAATGTTTATATTTTTGTGGAAATGTGCAAGCAAACGTGTGCATACGTGAGATTGATATATTTTTAAAACAATTTACATTGAATCTATACAAAGTATTTATTTAATTCTCCAAGTCTGACAAAATAATGAGCTAACAAAATTTATTGTGATTTTCTGAAGGAAGACACGTGTTCAAATCGTACCTAAGTCTTTGGTTAAAACTGACAACGGTTCAACTCGCATCAAAGCTATTTCCTGTGAGTACAATCAAAGCGCCTCACCAGAAATGTTACATTCCAAAATTAAACAAAGAGCACTACTTAAAAGGATGTTAATGTTACGTTTTAAAATATACTGGGATTTGTATGGAGACAATTACGTACCATTAATATCTCAATTTGAAAGCCTGAATTAGAAATGTACTAAATTATACATTAAAACACGTCTTTTCTTCAAATTGTACTTACATAATTAATACTTTTGATGTTTTGGCGGCCATTATTGACAGGAAGTTTCATGTGCACATTCACATTTTTATGCCGAGAGTACATGGGAGCAGTGGCGTCCGCGCGCCGTGCTATGAACCCAGTCAGAGGAGATCGATTCCTGGCTGTGGGCAACACTCGTGGTGAGTGATATCTGAACCGGTCTTGTATCCTCTGCCTTCGCCTACCGGCACTCACCAACGTGGTGAGGTATGGGCCAAACAACCCCCATGACCGACACTGCATGGGGAAACCTTCGTCCACAGCAGAGGACTGACAAACAGCTGCTTATCATTATTGTCTTTTTTACAGATAATCCAGGCAAAATTATGCGTGAACTGTTGACCTTTTCTGCTTCAGACTCTTGAGTCAGGAAATTATTTACGCGATATCCAGAGAGAGAAATAAGCATTACTAAGCTGCAAAAGATTTAGAAAGCTGTTTATATGCGGATCGGAGGTACATGTAACTAAACACACTCCAAATCTTGCCCATAACATGTTGTGGTTCCGTCGAAAACCAAACCTACCCCTGCTAAATCAAAATGCCATAATGGTTAAATTATTGTAAAAACAAATGTAGAATTATATTAGCAACAATATAAGCTCTTGATACACAACTTGATTTTGAATGCAGGACAGCAAGAAAAAACATTTGTTTTGTATATTTTCCAAGGCAAAATTAACATTCTTGAACGTCTTCATTTCAATGCTTGGGTATAACTAAATTCTTTATTGTTTAAATTCACTATTACTGTTTTAAATATTTAATATTTTACTATTACTGCATTTCATTAACTATCTCATGATCATAAAGCGTTGTAATCTGATGACACACCATGGAACTTCACATCATTATCATTGGCTAGAGTTTCGCACACCATATCCACGTGGGCGTTATGCTGTACTTTATATACTATTGTATTAAAATACTATAACTTAACTTGTTGGGTGTATATAATTAAACCGTTAATATATTATTTGCAATGTTGTCTGATATTGTTATATTCTGTGAAAGCTAAGAAGATAATATTGGCTGTGCTTATCCATATACAGAGCAAAAAAAATCAAGGACAATATTGCCATATCATGTCAAAGTAAACAAACGCTAGCGTACTCTTTGGGTCTTTCGGTAAAGTCACGTAGATAAAAAAAATAATAAAATAATAAAATCATTGTGATTTAAGAAAAAAAAATCATTGTGATTTTTATTATTATTTTATTATTATTCTATCTCCGTGATTTTACCTAAAGACCCAAAGAGTATGAATTCCTGCAGTCACGAAAGCTTTAAGTCAAGATTTAAACGCTAATGTGTTACAATAAATATTTTTAAGGTGGGAATTCTACATTCATATGGTGGTATCTATCTCTGCGTATAGAAGATCTATAATTGAAAATATATAGTTAGCAAATACCATTATATCCGGCTTGTCATACACATAATGTAATCTATTATGGCACGAAGGTACATTTAGTTGCTCTCATGGTGTCCGTGCTTAGCTTTTTAACTCGACTCTTGTGGTGTCACAAAAAGAGCGTCGGGTCATTTTCCTGTATGAACTGTTGCAGATCCTACCAGATATGGATAGGAATGCTATTTACATTTCCATACATTTATTTCTCAAACGTTATAAGAGAGCCCTGTATAGGTTTGAGGATAGAAAATGAATTGTACTGGACTGTGCTTTGTTCCCACATCACGTGTTATCGTATGAGCTGTTTTATAAGCAAATATAACCTCTGAGACGGCCAGAAGTAATGCAACGTGAACAGTGGGCACAACTGAAAAGCGCCGTTACCATCACCGTAGTTTACAACATCTTGGAGAAAAATCATTCCTGTCACTTTTCCCTAACGTACACATGCGCATAATTATTTACGAACCCATAATGGGGCATAAATGCCCTTTTCTATGAACTAGTTTGATCCGCAAAAAAATAAAATTGTGAACATATGCATGTCAAAAAAATTGCATCGACTTTATTAAATATCTATACTGGCATAATAATTAAATACATGATTTTCATAGCCAGCGAAATTACTTTTAAATACGAACAAGTGCAGAAGTGAGATAATTCTGGAATCCAGCCCACATTCTCCAAATTACACGGTAAGGAGGAACCGATGGTGTTAATGTAATCATAAACAATGTTTAGGTTCCTTCACAAAGCACACCCTATCATTTGGCTTTCATGCCATTACCACCTGGAGTGAGCAGGTGTGTTTTTAAGTAATGTAATCGATACAGAGGAATGGTCTGCACCTGGCTGCCAAGGCGAGCTTATGCGTATCATTTGCCTGACAGTCTCAAACGTATTTTCCATACAAAACTCAATGCCGTTCCATTTCTGCAGGACGAAAGACGCTCACGTTAAAGTGCATGCTACAATCTCTGCGAAATAAAAAGTTCAGAACATTATCATTCAATTCTTCTGCTATAGTTCTCCACAAATTATGTGACATTTTACATTGCTCTGTATTTACAATGACCATTTACTATATATAACGAAATGTAACATCTGGTTCCATTTAAAAAATATATAAACGAAGATCCTATTATATATGTTTTTGTGCAGTGTCTTGATATAAGCAATACAGATTATTCTACTCATCCAACCCCCCACTGCCACAGGTAAGATGTTTAGCAGACGTGACCATGTCTGTTCACACCGCCAATTATTCATTCATATACACTTATTATTATTTGTAAACTGCACATTGGTATCATCCTTATTTAAAGCAGGTGAGAGCCCACTGAGAGACCAGTCATATGTTTTTAATTCTTTCTCTCCGACTCTTTCCTTCAAGGTATTTAGCCAGCAGTGATGCATCTTGAGATACCGATACAGTATGTTGGTTACAAGCAGGATTACGATGGCTTCTTGAAAATACTTCATATTGCAGGAAGCAAAACACACTGTATTCTACATCACGACACAACCCTCTCTGACCACGAGATTTATGTTCTTCAAAATGCAGAAACCTTGTTCCAATGGGAAACATGGAGTTCCGTTCCTGTTACGAGTGAATATAGGGGGGAAATAATACATTTTTAATAACAATTACTATAATAAATAATGCATCATAAGGAACAATGTGTTTCATAATTACCTTTGATGATGATGATGATAATGGTTTGGCAACGACGATGAAGGTGGTGGTGATGGTGAGGAATTCAGGAGGATGACTCCTTGGGAGATGCAAGCTGTTTGATGACAACACTGCACAGTTTTGTTGTAATTTAATGACTCTGGGGAGCGCTCACCGCAACACTTTCCCCGATTGCATTCGCCGTTCCTTTTAATGGGCCTCACATTCGACTCGTTAATACCAAAATGTATATAAACGAGTCGACTGTCGTAAGTAGGTATGAAGTAAAAAGTGCACAATGGCGAGTTCAGGACGAGATCACTGTGACACGTGAGGACAAAGTGGACAGCCGAGGTGGCACGTGGAATCGTCGCAAACAGTTTAAAATGTAACAAACATTCTGCGCGCACCTTCCCGGCACGACGGTGGTCTGGCACGACGTACATTCGCGAATACTGGAGTCTGACGGGTCGCGAATAGTGAATTAGTATGCATCTAGTAAGGGTTTACTGTATAGTACAATGAAAAATATGTTAGGTGTTGGAAGAATGACAGACACAAACACGGAAATGTGAAGAGAGTAAAAGTGCGACGTATGGCAACCTTTACACTGAGGGTAGCAGGGTTTTAAACTACACTTCACACAAAAATACGCACTTAATGGGCTTAATGTCTTTCAAAAAGGCACAATTAAATTAATCGTTTTGCGTTCAAGGTGGATTCTACCCTCGTGCAAGCATACCGTAGATACAAGAAGAGTTAATCGGAATACTGCAATGAGAGTTCACCGTTGCCTGCGAGGACATGTGAACAATACCTGCAGGAACGCCTTGCAACCCCCCCCGCCCAGAGCCCCGTCAACTCAGGCTGCAGGTTCAGCCTGCAAACCTTGAGCCTCCGTGGAAAGCCCACTTCTTCTGAGGTCGACTCCACGTCAAGGCTATGCACTATAATAATCTTGGCACGAATTTTTGTAATCGTATTCTAAGCTGTGACATACCATGTGCATACAAAAAAAAGCAAAGGGCTATTACCGGATATTTTTTTGTCTACTTATAAGGGTAGCGTAAATTATGAATGTTGTGAGTCAAAATTGCGCTTGCCGGTGCTCTTCCTACATGTTTGAGCAGAGTACGTACGGTACACTTTATACAAGACAAAGATCCCCCGTGTAGCCTGAACAGACTGTTGGGGAAAATTCTGTCAGCGAGCACCTACGAAGGCCAGCACGGCACACGAGGGGGTGGGTGGCTAGCACCACGCCCGGCCGCCTTTGTCTCCCCAGTGCCGATGTTTACACACTGCACCAGGTACTCATTTGAGGCTGAGTCGACCTAGTTGAGGCCCTAAACCGATTCAGAAAATCGTCACTGGTGTTGGCCATGAGCAGGAATCGAACTCGGGTTGTCGGGTTCGTCGCGCAGCGTGCTAACCACTACACTACCGCTCCCCACTTTATACAACAACCGCCATTCGTCACTAAGTGGCGGTGACGTCACCACGACGCTTGTGCCAGGCCATGTGCACCTTGAGGCCACGTGAAGTGTCGAATGCCCGCGGGCAGGAGGTCACGGGGCAGACCCAAGTGCCATGGGTCGACTGACTCATATGACTGAGATGACTGGCTGATGCACCACCTGTGCCCCCTACTGTGCCAACCTGCTGTGCTTTAGCCACCCGGCGCTCCGCTCGTTGTTGTGAGCGTCGCTCCTCCGCCCTCCGAAGTTGTTGGAGGGCGACTACCTCCAACTGCCCAGTAGCGTCCTTCACGAGCCTCCTCCACAGAGGCCAATCTTGACACCGCTGGTACCAGTCATTGGCAAGTCCACTCAGCTCCACGTCCTCCTGTACCACATCACTCCATCTCTTGGAGCCCGTGCCGCGCCCGTTTAGCCCCCTCGATCCGGCCGAACAAAAGCTATTTCGGCATGCGGTGGCTGGGCATGCGGGCTACATGACCCAGCCAACGCAGCCATGCCTGCCGGAGGAGCTTACCGATGGGACCTTGCCCAGATCTTTCAAGGACTTGTGAGCTCCTCACACAATCCAGCCTGGTTAAACCCAGAATGGATCGTAGGCAGGCTAGCCTAAATGTTTTTAACCGGAGAAGATGTTCCATTAGGGGGGTCCACGTTTCGTAGCGTAGAGAAGGGAGGGAATGACCGTGGCCGAGAAGACCTGAAGCTTAGTGCGGAGCGACAGACCAGGTAGCTTCCACACAGCGTTATGCAACCGATGAAAATATATTTCCCCTCGACTGATTCGGAGTGAGACTTTTGCTGTTAAACTGGAGCCGGTCAAAGCACACTGCCCAGGTATGGGTACGCTCCAGTCTCAGCAGCAGCGTCTCCAACTCCTCCTCTGAATGAGCAGCTATTACCAAATCATCGGCATACATAAAGTGGGTGAGCAATAGGGAGCCATTCCTTGACCGCACCCGGGCATCGATCAGCCTCCCATTATATCTGTACCATATGGAGATTACCCCAGTACAGCTATTGAAGGCTTCACGAACTACGTGGTCAAAATAGATGTTAAATAATGTGGGAGGACATCCCTGTAGCACCCCAAGGTGTACAGGGAATGGCTCTGACTCCCGGCCACGTAGTTTTACCCGGGCCCGCTCACCATCATGAAGGTCCTTAATGATCGTGAGCAGAGGGTCAGGTACTCCAAAAGCACGAAGAACATCCCAGAGCCCAGGCCTACTGATGGTATCATAGGCCTTGACGAGGTCAATAAAGCAGAGATGTAGGTCTTGCTGGAATTCCCTACACCTCTGCTGTAGCAGACAGACAGAAAATATGGCATCTGTGCAGGACCGCCCTTTCCTGAAACCGCATTGGGGCTCCGCAAGCCCCTCCTCAGGGTGCCTGGCAAGGCGATGTTGAATAATCCTTGCCAGGACCTTTCCCGGCACACTGAGGAGTGAGATGCCTCTGTAGTTGTTACAGTCTGTGCGGTCCCCCTTCTTAAAGAGGGGGACCACCAGGGCATCCTTCCAATCCTGCGGAACCCGTCCAGTGGTCCAGACTGTTGTTATGATGTCATATAGGGCAGTCTGTGCACAAACGCCACCCTCCCTCAGCATTTCGCTTGGGAGATCATCTCTGCCCGCTGCCTTTCCTGGTCTCAGACTCCGGCAAAACAACCCCCTACCTCCTCGCGGTGCCGGACGGGCAACTCTGTCGTGGACAGTGCTGTGGGGGGAGGGCCAATTCCGATTGGCTCCTCCCCTCATGGCGTCTGTGACCACCACAGGGGCTAAACGGGGGCTCTGGATGGGTGCGAGGGGCTGGTAACCCCTCCACTTTCACAAATTTACCACTAAACCACTTTAATCACACACCGATATACACACACATATATACACTTAGGTGGGCAGTGGCACACAGGTTGGCGCACTGTGCTAACATTTCAAGTTTGATTTATGGCCAGGGTTCACGCGAGTAGTGAGTGATATCTGAGTCGGTTCTGAGCCTCGGCCTTCACCAGCTTGCCACTGGCCAGTATGCTGCAGTAGGGTCAAGTAACCCCCCCCCCCCCCATGACGGAAAGCCATGGGGAGGAATGATACAAATAACGTTGCGTGAAATCAACAAGTCTCATACATAAGCTGGGTCCTGCCGTATGAATGTGGAATTTCCACGTTGTGGGCTCAAGAGATATCAAAGGAGTCTTGAACCCACGGGCATGCTCATTTGATTGAGGCAGTGGGCATGTTTACTTTGGGTTTTTTTTACTTGAACGTTTCACGAAAGCAGAGAGTGATGCCCTCCGATCACACTTCTTAACCTATGTAACGTGACCCGGTTGTTCACGTGATGTGACCCGGTTATCTATGCTCTTGTTTCGATGTTTCATGACTATACTTTATTTTGTTTTGCTTTTACAATTTTCATGCCCCAAAGTCGCTCCCCCAAATCAGACTCTCCTGATTTCTTTGAGTTGTCACCCAGCTAAGAAAAATTAACTCGAATAAACTTGGAATTCAAAACGTGTTTCTGCATATTGCCTTTTCAAGAAAAAAAACCCCACAGCCATCATCAAAGCACAAAGCACTGATCTGCCTCCAGTCTCTGAAAGCTGGGGCGCCCAATCACTGCTAACCAACAACATAGAAAGGCTCATCAGCCTGGTTTAAATCAACTTGAAAGAGACATGTGTCTCCTCAACCCCTTTGATGATCACTACACATTGGCTCAACGCAATGTGCTGAAACTAAGCAGGTTATCGCAGTGTTTTTTTTCTTCCAAATTGATATTATCTATTATATTGATTCGACTCACAAAACAATGCTCTTTTGTCTAATTTTTTAATAATCTAATTCATATATTGTGTGAGTAGGAATGTATTTAATCGATGCATCGTCACGTGCATATTTCCAAATCAGACTAGCCAATTTGAATCTGAATATGGTAAGTTAGGGGTGCCACGGTGGCAAGATGTTAACTGCCTTGCCTGGTATACAGGAGGTCGTGGGTTCGATCCTAACCTTAACTCCTCTTTATATGTAGTTTGCATATGTCTCTCTCTCTTTGCGGTCGTGTGTATTTTTCCCCGGGTTCTCCAGGGTCCCCCTCCACATTTAGAAACATGCGTTTTTGAGTATTTGGCTGCTATACATTTCCACATAAGCCACTTAGTTGTACGTATGTTTAACTTATTTTGCGCCGTACAGAGCCAACCGTGGTAATCGGAGGTTAGATCAACTGTAATTTGTGGCCAGGTTGCTTCTAATAAGAGCAATACAGCTCAGTGGGCCTTACCTGGTAAATTCATAATAAACTATTTTTTGTTTACCAGACTGGGCCCTCTATTCCCGTTGTTAGATCATGAGTTGCGACCTCAGTTTACATATGCCTATTGAGGCAGACAGGTATAACCGTGCCCAGAGCTCCCTTAGCACCGAGTGAGGCCCTCTACAGATTGTGAAATCTGGCCGTGACCTCAATCCCAGAGGTTTCACTTGACACGTGCAGAATACTTGTGCGGACCTCTAAAGGAGAGTGGGGGGCTGTGGGGCCGTGTCCACGTGTGTGCACCGCACACACACAGCGACGGCACTGGTTGGTGCCCCTTTGATGAAGCCGAGTGAGGTTGTTTTTGCAATCCCGCATGTGACAACTTGTTTTGGCTTGCATGTATTGTCGTCTGAAGATGGAATGTTCCTGATGAAGAAGTCACTGGAGTTAATTACAGTCATGTTCACCAGTGGTCTTGTGTATACATTTAGGGGGTTTGATTTCTAAGTGGTCACCTGAGATGAACCAAGTTCTCAAGTACCGTAGAGTGAGTTTTTCATTTAGTCACCTATGATGGCAATGAACATACACGAGAAGCAATGGGCTCTTTGATGCAATTTTCCTTTGGCCAACTCTGACAGGCAAACGTGGATTATGGTCACGTGGTGCAATCTCCCTTAAGAGACTGCATTACATGTCAACACTGGCTGGTAGCTGGATAAGATAAACTATTGCAGAGACATCAGAAGGCCCTTCCGTGGTGTCATCACTAACCTCGACGAACTTTACCTGTCAGCTGGCAATCTGCAATGTGCATCTTTGCCATGTGACCAAACTTACAGAACACCAAACGTTATATTTAAAGGCAGCGATGAAATAGATCAAGAGAATAATGTTGTGAGATTTAGACATAAAAAAAATCTACATCGTGCTAATTACAACTTATCTTTGTGCTTACAGAATCATAAAAATTCACCATGGCATAAAACGGTTATATATTTTCTCATTATTACAGGCTATTAAATACCCACTGTGCATATTAATAATATCTGGCTACACCTAATATGAGTTTGCGAGGAAAGCACGATGCCTCTGCCTGTATGTATGCATGTTGAACTTCTTTCGCACCGTGCATAGCCAACCGCCACCATGCTTGCTGAGGCCTGCCCACAAGTTGCAGCTAAAAGCACCATGGCTGCACTTCTCCAACAGTAATCCGCCGGCCTCCCCCCCCACCAACCAAACACCGGCACTTATCCCTCCCCATCACCCACCCTCGCCGCACTCCCTTCTCCACCACCGCCGCCGCTGCACCACCCCACTTCTCCACACCATGGCCATGTCAAAAAGATGGATGACGCAATTAGGCGCTCCTAAATTAATATTAAACCAGGCAATCCAAACGCGAGCCTTAATGCAGATTGATGATGGAAATTGATCCGTAAGAAGGCCGTGATGTTGAAGATTTTGTCCAGAGGAGCTCGTTTCTTCTCTGTCCCCGCCGTTTGGTGCGGCGAGCATGTTGGGAGGATGAAATTAAATGCTAAATTAAATGTAAGCAGTTTGTCACAATAGCAATCCTTATTTTATCTTTACAGGGGTCAATTCATTTTGTTATCTTACGTGAATATCCTCAACTGGGGATTAAAAATAATAATATTGCACGGTGGCTTGCGCTGTGCCCTATCAGACCCAGCTACTTGAGGTATATTTCCATCCACGGCTAACAACGAGTGATATCTGAACTGGCTCTGGTCAACCCTGCCATCTGCCTTACCGACTGCACTGGTCAGTTGTGGTTAAGTATCGTCAATCAACTTCTTTTAATCCAGCAGCGGATTGAAAAAAGGCCCGTAAATTATTGTTCAAAATGATATAGCATTGCAATGCGCAGTGCACTAAAATTCGGGAGCAAAGTAAACGTTCAAAGTGAGTGACGCGACGCTGCAAATAAAGGTAGGAGGAGGACAAGGAGAACGATGGCAACTGATGGAAATGCAACCAAGAGGTAGAATAAACAAAACTCGGCACAGCTACCCGGGGAAGAAAGATAACAGAAATCAGAGAACGTGGAGACAATAAACAAGAGCTGTACATTCGTATTGATTATTACACATCAGACCTCAGTATCTCGAATAAACATGCAGCGTAATGGCTAGTCGCATAGGTACACACCAGAGAGATACAGCTTGCGTGATATATATAGTAGTATACAGGATAAAAGCAAGGGCTTATACTCATTTAAATGAAAAGCACTCACTCAGAGAAACACACACTTGTATAATCAACTTATTATATTGAATTTGATCGTGATCTTGGACAGTAGACTTGAAGTAATATTAAAAAAAACCTTAACGTGTAATTATCACAAACAGAGGGAATTCCATGGTCATCAGTGATTGGCAATGGAGATTTTAGCTTAATTTTAACCATACATTTTCAAGTATCCCTTCACAAATAAAATTGCAATCATTGTCTCTGTCAAGACTTCAGTCTTTCCCGCAACATCACGTCAAAACTGGACATCTGTGAAAAAGAGCTTCACAGCTCATCTGATTTTCTCCAGTCTAAAAAAAGATTCTGATTCTCAAGACAAACGACATTTCAACCTCAGGATCTGCCATCGATAGGGCGAATGGCAAGATGAAGATAAATGTGTGGCACTTGAGCAGTCGTTTGCAACACGTTTGGATGTTTAATTAAATAAAACGTTGTACGCAATCTACACATTGTTTATGCATTTTAAGGTTACAAGTAAACAAGATAAAGCACGTGCATTGATTTTTCACTATTTGAGGGCCTCCATTTCCTCACATCACATTTTCACTGTTGCGTATGTGTGTGCGCGCGTGTCTTCTAATCGTGGGGGGAGCGGTAGCGCACTGCGCTCGGAAACCTGCGACCCGGGTTCGATTCACGCTCACGGCCAACACCGGTGACGATTATCTGAAACGGTCCTCGGCCTCCCCTAGATCGACTCAGCCTAAAATTAGTACCTGGTGCGGTGTGTAAACATCGCCACTAGGGAGACAAAGGCGGCCGGGCGTGGTGTTGGCCACCCACCCTATCATGTGCCGTGCTGGCCTTCATAGGTGCTCGCTAATAGCAGTTGCCCCAACAGACTGTTCAGGCTATACGGGGGATCTTTGTCATTGTTTTTTTGTCTTTTAATAGTAATATCTGAAGAGCTATATTGCATTGACCACATAGCATTGGAATATTTGTTTATTTGTTTCACAAATACATTCCATTGATTGTTTAGCAAAAATGATTTACATTATGTTACTCCCATATGGTATTTAGTGAACTGGAATAGTGAAAATGCACAATGATGGAACCAGAAATGCATTTTATCCATAAACCATAAGCGGTGTGCTACTCTGCATGACGCAAATTGAACGCAGACAAATTTGTTGTTAGGCAGAGCAGTTATTTCCTATATTTGATATTCCCTAAGGTTTTTTTTCTTTTCTTGTACACTAAATTAAAACAAATGGCTGTATTTTGAAAAAAATATGCAATGCATTTGAAACTATTTTTTTTCTTAAATGGAATACAGTGCAGACATTAACATGCATATCAGCTTTGGAGAGGGTTACATCAAGCCTCGCAAACCAAATCTGATGCTGCGATGGGTTTTTTTTTTCAATAATTTCAGAACGCGAATATGGAGATCACCACTGAGCACTGCAGATTGATTTTAATAAAAAAAATACGACCGCATCGTCGAAATAATCAGTTCAACGTGTCTTACCGACGCATTCGGACAACTAAATAACCACATTGCTGGCCGGGTGGTACAGTGGTTAGGGTGGACATCCAGCAATGAGGGCTTTTGAGTTAAAATAACATCGCAGCTGAGGCTCAACTCAGCCCTGTATCCCTCTGGGCTCAATAAGAAGAGAATCACTCGTAGGAAGCCAACAGTGACTGTCCAATGATGAGGACTTATTCTCCACCATAGGAATGTGGATTTTCGAAGCAGTCGATAGGCAATGCTCTGTGCTCTTGAGTAGAAAAACCACTCGGAACTCTTTTAACGTATCAGTGTTCTCTATTTTGGCAGGGATAGCTGTTGTCGAGGTCTGGCCTAGAGAGATGGTGCTTCCACACCACCAGAATAAAATCACTCACACGTGTTCCACGAGTTCCCTGCTAATTGGTTCAAAGAAGTCCGCGCTTAACTGTGCAATATGCAATCGGAATTCTAATTGTTACGTCACACAGGCTCCGTTACTTATGCTATCATTCTGTTTGTGGTCGTACGGTCACGATGGCATCACTAATGGGGTTGTCCTAAAAATAATTGTTCTGATTAACACTAACAATTAGTTGGAGGAACACATGAAAAGTCTGACATTGACCAGACTTGAGCAAGGCCTGGTGAATAAAACTAGTTCTGACAGTGATACAATGCATGGGTATTCCATTGAAAAAAACCTGCTACAATGAGTACTGGGTAATACTCTGGCCTGAGTCAATGGTGAATATACCAGTTACTCTCATTTCAGACACTAGTTTATGCATGAAGAAGATGATGACTGTTGACCTCTCACCACGTGTGGCAGCCTCACCATGTGGTGCTAATTTTACAAACGGCCAAGGGATGATTATAGTGCAGAATCAACTGTGTGGAATTTTAACTCAGGTTGCCTACTTCACGCGTTGAAAATGGCCAGGGGGGAGGGGAAAACCCATCCACAATTAGTGAGTTTCCTGACACATTCTGATAGAAACTGCATTTCTACCAACACATGAATTAGGCAAATTATTCCACGGTTGAGAGAATTTCACACTGCCAATTGCGTGATATCCCAGTAGAATATCTGCTAATGAACAACAAAAACTACATCGCTCTATACTCGCTGATTTTAAATTGTAATTTCCCATCAAATGACTCACAAGGCATAACCATACTTATTTTCTGAAACACCAACAAAAAGTTTAGCCTTCAAGTTCAAATGTGAGTAGGCAAACACAAAGTTACAATTGGCGGGTAAAACAGAGGGACTGGTTAATATACAATGAATGATCAACATTTCAGAAACTTAGCACCTTTTACTAATCACTACTCATTGTGCACAATGTACGCCCGCACCTCCGATTAGCACGGTTGGCTACGTAACACGTACGGTAGTCAGTCCACTGCTGGATGAGGGCCTCCCAATGACATGCAGGCGTTGAGGGTTACTTGATCATACTTCACCAGACTTGTGAGTGCAGGTCGGTGATTGTGGAGGGGGCAGGCAGGCAGGCAGGGCGGGTGGGGGGGATATAAAACCATGATGGATGTTGCTGCACTGCCCCCGAGTGCACACGGCACACCGTCTACGCTTGTTTATTGTCCGTGGCAGTCTCCCATCGAAGCCCTCCGCAGGCTTACCTCTGCTTGGCCCTGAGCTCTGACGGCATTGAAAACTCTTCCAAGTGATTTTGTCAATGTGCAATATATTTACGCTACAAGCCATTCTGATAGAAACTGCATTTAACAATAATTATTTGCTGAAACCCAAAACAAAAAAGTTGATGCTTGAAGTTAAATTGTGAGTAGGCAAACACCACGGTTTACAATTGTCATGTCAAACAGAGGGACCGAATGTCCTCTCCCCTCCTCGCGGCTCCCTCCTGAATGGGACGGATGGTTGTGCAGCTGCACTAGGATGGGTATGCAGCTCCACTGAGATGGTTATGCAGCTACACTGGGATGGTGGTGCAGCTACACTAGGATGGAAGCGCAGTTGCACTGGGATGGTGGTGCAGCTACACTGGGATGGTTGTGCAGCTGCACTGGGATGGTGGTGCAGCTACACTGGGATGGTGTGCAGCTACACTGGGATGGTGGTGCAGCTGCACTGGGATGGTGGTGCAGCTACACTGGGATGGTGGTGCAGCTACACTGGGATGGTGGTGCAGCTGCACTGGGATGGTGGTGCAGCTACACTGGGATGGTTGTGCAGCTACACTGGGATGGTTGTGCAGCTACACTGGGATGGTGGTGCAGCTACACTGGGATGGTAGTGCAGCTACACTGGGATGGTTGTGCAGCTGCACTGGGATGGTGGTGCAGCTACACTGGGATGGTGGTGCAGCTACACTGGAATGGTTGTGCAGCTACACTGGGATGGTGGTGCAGCTGCACTAGGATGGTGGTGCAGCTACACTGGGATGGTTGTGCAGCTACACTAGGATGGTTGTGCAGCTACACTGGGATGGTTGTGCAGCTACACTGGGATGGTGGTGCAGCTACACTGGGATGGTTGTGCAGCTACACTGGGATGGTGGTGCAGCTACACTGGGATGGTCGTGCAGCTACACTGGGATGGTGGTGCAGCTACACTGGGATGGTTGTGCAGCTACACTGGGATGGTGGTGCAGCTACACTGGGATGGTTGTGCAGCTACACTGGGATGGTGGTGCAGCTACACTAGGATAGGAGTGCAACTGCACTGGGATGGATGTGCAGCTGCATCCTAATGGTGTCGCAGCTGCATCCTAATGGTGTCGCAGCTGCACTGGGATGGTTGTGCAGCTGCACGGCCAGTTTTCCGCGCAAACAGCCGCAAGGGGTCGTACGAGTTTCGTGATGCGCTGTATAACAGGAGCTGCGTCTTTGCTTGCATAAATAAAAAAAAACCCTTAATGTCATTAACTTAGATGTACAAAAATACGTTGATTATCGTCGTCAAAAATTGATAGTTATTACGATTGTACATGTATGTGTGTACGTTGAACTTCTTTCGCACCGTATGTAGCCAACCGCGCTAATCGGAGGTGCGGGGTAAGGACAACACAACTAAACACAAAAAGCTGTTCTGAAGAAGTGAGTTTTAAATCAATGTATGGTTATCCATCAGCGCCTGATCATCTGCAATTCCACTCAACTAAACTTAGCCACATGTCAGCGTCTGCAGCTGATCCCCAATGCAACGATACAAGAAAACACCCCTGACGATGCGCGACACCCTAAACTTGAGGTGGCACGTGGCAGCGACACAGTGACAAATGTTCAGACACACACAGAGGCTTGACGCCGTTGTGTGGAGGAGTATGACTTACCGGAAACATTTTAAGTGCCAGCACCCTGTGATGGCGATTGAGACGCCACTTTAACCCGACGCTAATGCTCATCACACCCACACATACACCGACAAATCAGCATGAGTTGAATTAACTGAGTGACATGATTTGTCATTTGATGTCGTACTTTTATATTTTTAACAATGAAAACATTTGGTCCGTGTTTCCTTCAAAAAGCTTCTTATTCATCATATTGAAAACAATAGAACATGTAATCATATACGGACGACCACATGTTCTGTGAATAAGGAGGTAGTTCAATATGTTGTTTAATAATGCTATATTTTTGTAGACATATAATACAGTACATACTTAATTCCAGTAATTAAAGTTAAAACCACCCATCAAGTGTCTTTATTTACATGTAGTTAATACACTGAACTGTTTGTGATATCTGGAAAAACACAGCCGTACGTTTTAAAATCATGTGCTCTTTGTATGACCAGCCAGTGAATATGTAGGTCAATCACTTAACATTGCAATTGATTGCAATGGATTGTTTGACAATGTACATAACTCAATGTCTAATGTTCCGTCCTGATATGTATTAAATATACATTTTCAAGAGAGTCCAATAGTTCGTTATTCTGAATAAGCGTTGCTAAAATGTGAATAAGTGTGCTACTGGGACTTATATTAGACAAAAGGGTGACGTACGCAGGTGGGATTAATGCGTAAGAATGATGCGTCACACCTAAAATCTGGCACTGGGATCAGCAGACGGCCATGACATCCATCTTGACGCTGTAATGATGAACAATGGGAATTTAGAAACGGAGAGACATGTTTGTGAGAAGGAAAATAAAACAATGGACTCTCGATATATTGTATTGAACAAATATATCACGTCAACACTGGCAAACATCCTAAGGTCAGGGAGTGTACAGTATCACTACGGTATAATATAAATGATTATACAACTGTGTTTAATATAACTGTGATTAGGACATTTTATGAATCGCGGGTGAGTGTATTATTGTCATTTTTCTCATTTAGAGCAAGTCTTGCGTCATGGTTTATGCACAGAACAGCATCAGATTAATTGGAGTTTTATTATAATATTTGTTCAATTCCTCAACGTATCTCAGCTAACCTGTTACCTATTGTCGTCAGGATATACATAATGGGACACAACGTTATCTGAAAGGTTTACTGTGGGTTGGCATTCATCATTTCAACACAGATAATTAGAGATACCCGCTAATATTATATGTAATGCCTTGTATCAATGTATCAAATAGGACAATAAAATAGGCACAAGGTCACCAAAGGAAATGAATGTAGGATGCTGACCAAACATTATTCAGCGCTGTAGCCTTCTATTTTATGACACAATAAAAGTCATACAATTCCCAGAAGCTTTTCTTCAAGACCGGGATGGCTAAAGGAAACTCTCAATAAAAACTGACCTAAAAATAGTTTAGTCTGGAATAACATTCAAATGTGAAAAGAATCGTCTCTCTCTCTCTCTTTTATTCGGCATTGTGAAAAGACAGAGGCAGTGAACGCTCTGCTTCTCAGCGGGCTTGTATGTCAGCGGATGTGACTAACTACTCGCGCGAGATGAACAAAACCTAATCACGAAATTATGAGGCGAATCAGTGTCGCTTGATGTGTAATACTGACCCACAAATTACTGGCTGGCTACAGCATACAAAGAATATAAAGTAAATCTGAGAGCGCAAAGCACCACAGTAGGTGGATTGTCTGGGGACTGGCAGGAGATGGAGGAGAGGATGTGGAGGGGGCGAAAGGGCGGGGATGGATGGGGTAAGAGGCGAGATTTGTGTTTGGTCAGCAGGCATTCTTTAACCGTTAAGTCTTGATTTGCATGCTGCAGTGATTGCTGGTATCCAGTTACGTCTGATATTGGTGCACAATAAATCACAGGCATCTGAAAAGACGTAGAGAAAAATCCCTTTGATGTCTTTGAAAAGAGTAATACCATAAGGACTTCACACCTGTTGTTGTGCGGGCATGGGGTGGCCTGATGGAGTCATTTTTGTGTACGGCCATAAGCACAAAAACACATGGATTGGCCTTTTTTCGAACCCTTTTCTCACGTCCAAAAAAAACCGCTTTCTTGAAACACTCTCTCGGTTTAATGTAGTCACAAACTGCTGTCTGTATATATTTATTACAGTATTACGAGAAACAATCTACTGAATCAGAAACGTGAAAATGTGGTTCCCTGGTAATTCTGCGAGAGATATGGAGGGAGGGCATGGGAGACATCAAAGTAAAACTGAGTCCTCCCCTCACACCTCTACAGCCGCTCTGTTGTCCAAGTGGAACAGGTAATCAAACGCTGTAAGAATTCGCTTTAATTAAACCACCCTCTAACAAATGCAACACAACTATGGCACAGTTTCGTATTATCCTCGTGTATATGTATACATGGAAACAAGGTCTTTTGAAAGTTTACATCTCATGATTTTTGTTGTTGTTAAATTATAATTATTTAATTGCTTATGCCTAAAACGTATAGAAAATGGCTATTATTCCCTACAGACTTTGCTTTTGTGACCAGGACTTTATGTGAACGAAAGACACAAATCCACACGTTTTGTCATTGAAAATAGGTACATTTCAAAATATCACTGTCCTGGTCACAAAAGCAAAGTCTGTGGGGAATAATAGCCGTCTTCTGTACTTTTGAGGCATAAGCAATGAGGAAATAACACTTACTACCCAGGAACACATTTTTTATGTTACACAGTGAATTATCAGAGATTTGTTAACTACCAAAGCAATGATCCGGCTATTATGACATCCCCCTACCATTGCAAAAGGGATTTTAAAAAACGAAGAAATTAGAAAACAATTTATAGTCGATACCTTCTTCAGAGCAATGGTGCCTTTCTTGCTTCAGCGGCTGTTAATGAGCACTAATTACGGGCCGGGCTATTAGCCAGCGATTAGTCTCCGCAATTATGCGAGCGCTTGCGTAAAGCTGTCTGGAGAGAAGCCACACCCGTTGACAGATCATTACCAGTCGAAGGGAATTCAAATACGCCCGTAAGAGGGGGGCGGGGGGGGAAATACACGTTTCCAAATTGCGAATCTGTGCACCGTGGACCATGTGACTTGGGCCAGTCACACCTGCTTTTTATGGTTGTAAAAATGTCATTGGATGACGGGCAATGGGGCCACTTTTGCTTTCCTGAATGGGACCTTCAACCGCCTTGAGGGCTTATCTTAGCTTTTATTGTTCGCTTTCTGCCAAGATTCATTTTGGGTGGCAGAGTAACACTTTTAAATGCACGCACAACTGGGAATTGGCAAAGAGTTGTATGCGAGGAAGGGGAAAACGTGGTGGTCAATAAACCAGTTTACTCGTGCGAGAAAACAAACCTTCCCAATGGCTTTACAATGGAAACATTTTACACCAAGCCTTTGTATTCTACAGATGCTACGGGTAAAAAAAAAGTTTTTGTATGGCAGTGCCAAACACAAGCTTTTACGTAAAATTATTATCATATCTCAACAATGCTATGAAACATTGTTATAGACGCCCATAATCCTGTATTTAATGTTACACAGAAGCCATACGGCAGGGTGCAAAAAAAACCGAGGCTAAATTGGAGTCAACTGAATCATTGTGAGCCGTTGAGTTGCCTGCCTGTATTCATGTGCACATACACGGGATGGTAAATTAAGGGAACAGTTAAACAGTAGGCTGTTTAACAAAACAGTTTATGCCGTGGGAGACAACAGTATGGTATCATAAACCTTACAATTAGGCCAGCTCATCGTCTGGAGCCAATTAATCTGTCTCCCCAGAGATGGATAACAGCCTAAACTAAAACCTGCAAAAAGGACAATTTGCATTGGCTAAAACAGCTGTTAATTGGAGCTACTGAATTAGATACGACACGTGTCACAGTCCATGTTGGGAGGATGAGAGCGGTCTGGATTTGCCAAAACACTCATCAACATTTAGTATAAATAGTAAAACTCACTTTCAGATAGGTTTCATTTCAGCATTACTCAATTGGCAAAAATATAATTAACACTAGCAGTGTTTGTTGTTGAAGCCTCGGCATCTTCAATATATTAATTAACAGAAAAAATTTACACCAACAACACAAACAATCCTAATTATGCTATGCAAGCTATTAGTCAAGATTCTGTCTGATGAGCTCTCATTAACAGATATAGTAATTATCATTAAATGTTTACGGCTCTTAATTGAACCAAACACGGGTTTTATCAATGTGTTACATTTCTGATTAAACTGTGCTTGTTTAGTTTAAGGTTTTGGAATAAAATTATAAAGCTAAAACAATAACATACTAAATACATTACATACGTACATTAAATGATCCATGAAAACTAAATTTTATGTGCCATCTCTGACCAGGAATTAGCAACATCAATTCCTTCGATGAAGTCAACAAATGTGTACAGTATACGTGCGAAGGTAGACATCTGCAAAAATATGTTATTTCAAAGGGGTGACCACTGCATACATCCAGATGTGAAAACACTGCAGGCTTCTGGAAGCCTGCCACCCGAGACCAAGATGCAGTCTCTGCTGCCCTCTGCTGACAAGGTACGAATGGGTCCCCATGCGTTTACAGCAGTGCCTCAGGCACTGCTCTGTGGAACAATCCAGCAATCTGTAAGAGCAGTGCCTGCTGAAAGTCATTGCTTATAATTTATTTTAACTTAACTGTACTCAATCAGTTGAGACCAAAATGAGAGCCGTCTGGAAAGAATGTAACTGGCAAGGTATAAATATTGTCATTCCGATAGTTGTTTTTAGAAGTTTGTGTCACTTGTAAAGTATGTTCTTGCACAGGAACCCACACCCTGGTCTCCTTTTGGGAACGCTGCCACATCATCTTTAACATCCACTCGTTTTTTTTATTATTCTTCCGACTGTAAAAACTGCCACAGCCCCAAACACTCTTATCTAATCCCCAACGTCCCCCCGCAACCATGTGAACGTGTAACTATGATCCGCTATTGCTTATCGACTGGAGGGTGAAGGCCCATGCTGTCAACCATCCCTCATGGTTCTATGATGCCACGCAATCCATCTCACTGCTGTGCAATGAGCTAATGTCATTTATCCATCTCCAGAGTGGACATCCTCTCGGGCACTTCCTCCTCGCCTCATTTGGCCGCCACGCCGCCGTCAATTTCACCCATCAGCCATTGTCGGTGACAGCCGCGTCCTGCCCAAACCAGTGACTTTTCCAAACAATGTCTCTAATTTGTGTTTAATTCCCTGATCCATGTGCACTCCTTTACGTTTCATGGCGTAATGCCAAACACGTATCACCAATAATTACGTGTACACTTTTCAGCTCTTTCTTCCATATTGTTGACCAGTGTTCATGCCACTTATAACAATTTTGTCGACTTGTAACGTGTACAGATTTTGCTCACTGTAAAACAAAAACTCAACACATTCGTCAATCACACTGCCTTGAAGGAAATGTAAATCGTAGGAAAAGTTTTGGGAAATGGCCCTTCTTCATAACACATGAATGATCCCTGTACAAATGTAAACACGTGGAGATGAATCCACTTTCTGTACTTGCGATCTCCTAGAAACACGAGACTATGGCGACCTTGATGCCCGCAGGGAGTTTCACGACATTTCGTGTGATACAGCAACCCTTAGCTACACAGTGCTGAGGCGTGCGTAGTCAACACTGCCCGGCAATATCCTCAAATGAAAGCGATGAAGACTGTACGCATGTACTGACAAAATTCTTAAAGGGGGATCATCATATTCGGTTCTCAAAAAAAGCACTGCATTGTGCTCTCGTTTGCCTCTATTTAAAATTTTGACCCTTAATCTGTCTTCAATAATTCACCTATGTATGCATGCTGTACTGTTTTTCAGTTGATTCGCTCAAAAATATTCTTATCTGGAGCAAACTTGGTCTGTGTAACTTTTGTTTGCTCATTTATCCTCAGCTCAACTTCATTTGTTAATATCTTCAATCATTTCCTATAATTATCATTGGTCGGTTGACTGTCATCGGTAAATATGTCTGTGTGTACGTTGAACTTCTTTCGCACCATACGTAGACAACCGTGCTAAACGGAGGTATTTATTTTTAGACTTAAAACTTTAGTGACTGCAGGAATGAACATTCTTGTGGTATGCTTCAGGTGGAGAGAGCTCTTTTCTTTCCACCTGAAGAAGACCGCTTGTGTTGCGATCGAAACATCGTGGGTTTTTTGCTTTTAATTTTGATTTTTGTTTTCTATCTATGTAACTTTACCGAAAGAACCAAGAATAGGAAGTATTTATGTATGTGTGTATGTTGAACTTTTTTGGCATCGTACGTAGCCAACTGTGCTACTCGGAGATGCGGGAAAATGTTCTTCATGTTTTTGCCTTCATGTTTTCCCATCCATTTAGCAGAAATCGTCTTCTAATAATGCTGTCAATAGCCTTGGCAAGAGCATTATCTCCCTGCCCAACTCCTCTTCTGCTTTACAATGCTGTTTTCCACATGCAATGTATGTGTAAGGACAGTACGGGGTAATGTAGGGATAGTATGGCTCCCCGGGACCATGGTTACTAATTAACGTAACGGGAACAGACAGGGTCACGTTAGGGTAATGTGGGACCTAAGTGGTTGCTATTGATGATAGATGAGACAAACGTTGACAGGGTCACGTGAGGGGAAGCATGGGACCCAACGGCCGTAAAGTGTAGTAAGGGCGGAGATTGACAGGGCCAGGTGCGGTGAGCGAAAGTTCGGGAATAGGGGCGTGGCCGGGTCGTGCGAGGGATAAGAGCCGGCGCGAACCGGACTTGGGGGCTGTTGCTGTGGAGAATCGTCGTCGCCGTCGTCGCCTTGGAAGGGTCGTCCTCATCATCCTGGAGCGGGCGCCCTGTAGCCTTGAGGCTAGAGTTACATTGTCTCAGAATAGAGGCGTCTAAATTACCCAAGTGTATATAGTCACTCGTGGTTACTCGCTAAGCTGTCAGCGGACTTTATTGATAATAAATATACATGAATACGGTGTCTACTCTTTGGTTCTTTCGGTAAAGTCACGTAGATAGACCGTGTCTCTGAGAGCTACATTACATATGCATGGATATTGAACTTCCTTCGTACCGTACGTATCCAAACGTGCTAATTGGAGGTGAAATCTCGGTGAAACTTTTCTATCTTTTCATAATAGAGGTTTTTGAGTTAGATCGCATAAATATATAAATGTGTCGTTAAAACCCGGCACCACCCAACACAGCCAACTAGTTAGGGTTGTCATGTAAACAGAACATGCCAATTTGTCACTAGTACAGCACACCGGTGTGTTGGAGAGCCAAGCCACAACTTATCTATTATGGATATTGGTCGCGAAAGCCTACGTAAGTAATTTTTTACAAATTTATATGTATTTGATTTATCAAGGCCTTGGGTTGCATATCAGTTTCGACTGAATCACATGCCTTTTAAGAATACATCCCTGTATATGTGTGCGAGTTCATGCGTATGCACATCGTGGGCCCAGTTAACATTTGGAGAATATTTCCGCCATTTTATCTGACCTTTGAAGAAAACATGCTGATGTCTCCATCACCAATATTGCAAATTTCCAGGGTGATGTTTGATTTGTCAGGTCAACATGCGAATCTGTGGTTAACTGGGTATAGCATGCTGCAGTACTGCAATACAATCTCAGCAACTGAGATTGATGCCCGGCCGCGCAAACAAGGGGTGCAGTGAAATCGCATAACATCCATCACATTAACGCACTTTTCCCGAAAAACACATGTTGTGAAAATCCCCAGAAGATTAATATGAAATGTTTCTAAAATGTATCTAAATTGAACGTGTACTTTAAATAAACATAATTATGAAGATTAGAGGCCCGAGTACAGGACACTGCATAACTCCTACCAGTCAGTGATTCGCATATACTCCTAAAGTGCAGTGAAACAAACGGAGAATCCGTGCACCTCCCAGAGATGAACGCACATCAGTAGTTGCTAGGGAATACGTCATAACCCCCACTACACCAGCCAATCAGCTACCAGGAAAACAATCCTGATGCAACATGGCTACAGGTGTGGCATCAAGTCTATGTGCAAGATGACCGCAGTAACGTCATCACTTCATGCATTCAGCCGGGATATTGTTGCTGTAAGCGTATATTTTTGTTATTTATATTTATAAAGTAGCGTGTGATTTTGCGGGCTTTTATTCGCAAGAGTGTTTGTGTGTAATTGTATTTCTGTGTTGCTTTGCGCGGGAATGTCTTTATGTGCGTGTGAGGGAGCGCGCTTTTTGCGTGTTTGTGTGTCTATTGTGTGCCGTGCCGGCCTTCATAGATGCTCGCTAACAGCACTTGCCGAGACATTGTGTGAAGGCTAAAAGGGGGCTCTTTGTGTTTGTGTGCGTGCACGCAATCCCCTTGCGTAAATACCGCAGGGAATCGGAAATGGGACAACTCTGTGCCTATGTAATATCACTTGTGTAAGCCTTTCGCTACTCGGGCCCCAGGTAATTTTTGCTTATGACTACAACTGATATCCCACCTTCAACCAATGAAATGCGGTAGTCTCCTGCAGTCGGCCCGCTCAGAGTTGCCGCCTGCTCAGCAGATAAGGCCACCTGCACCGTGCTTTCCATCCCTCCACCTCCCTTCCCCCGAGGTTCACAACATTACTTATTTATTCACATTATAATCTCAACTAAATAATAAAGCGATGGAAATATTTTCAAATTCAAATGTACATATATTAGGCTTTAGATTATTGTTAATTGGTTTTGTTCTTATTCTTGGCTCTTTCGGTAAAGTCACGTAGAAGGGAAACAATAAAATAATACAAATATAAAACAATAAAAATTTGGTTTTGTTCTGTAAAATGTTTGTCAATGTTTATTGCATATTAAACTAAACTAAAGCTGAACTACTTGTATTTTACCAGGTAAGGCCCACTGAGCTGTATAGCTCTTTTTTCAGAAGTGACCTGGCTAAATTCGCCAAATAATAACATTTAATTTCGATCGCAATGAATAGTTAATTAAAAGTGGGGGAAAGGTGACAACGACAGGAAACTGTCTGAACAGAAAATATAAAAAAAACTAATTTTATTTGACCAGGTAAGGCCCACTGAGCTATATAGCTAGTTATCAGAAGCGACCTGGCCACAAATGATAGCTCAACGAAGTGTCTTATCACGTGGAAATTTAAGCAGCCAAGTACTATAAATGCATCTTTATTCTAAATGTGGAGGGAAAAACCGGAGTACCGGGAGAAAAATGCACGCAACCACGGGGAGAACATGCAAACTCTATAGAGGTTAGTCAGTTTAACACGTAGGCTTTCGCGACCAATATTATTCATAATAAAGGTTTTTGGGTTAGATCGCGTTTATTTATAAATGTGTCGTAACCCTCCACCACCCGACACGGCCAATCAGCAAAAAAAAGTGTCACGTTGACAAAAGACAAATAATTCACTACTTCAGCCCACCGGTGTGTTGAAGAGTTAATCCACATTTACAGTTTGAGTACGACGTTTCGCTGGTAAATACTTCCAGCATCATCGGGCAATTCGCCAGAATGGTAAAGCCCTCGCTTGCTCCCGGTTTTATATAGAGCAGCAGGGTGACGTCATCACTTAACTCATCAGGTGCAGTGATTAGAGGCGGAGGGGGGGGGGGGTAATGTAATTATATAATCGATTAGTAATCAGTCATTGGTTATGATTAGTAATGAGTTGTAGATTAGTAATTCTTTAAATCAAAATGTAATGTGTATTATTTAATAATACGCTTCCAGGCCGCACTAAGCCGGTAGCTGTCAGAGCGATTAAAGTTATTCTTGTTCCTCTCAATTTCAATGGATTCTCTAATTAGTCTTTGCCAGTAATAATTAGTTTTACACACCACTGCAACATTGTCAAAATCAATTGAGTGTCCTTGTTGACAAGCATGTTCTGCCACTGCCGACAGTTGTGTTTGAGATAATTTAATATTTCTCTGATGTTCTTTTAGTCTTACGCTGATGTTACGTCCCGTCTGCCCAATGTAGCAGCTGCCACATGAACAATTAATCCGATATACACCTTCTGTTGATAGTTTAGGTAATGCGTCTTTAGTGCAAGATACTAGTTTTTGAATTTTGTGTACTGTACCAAATCTTACTGTAATGTTTTGCTTTTGCAAAACGCGGGCTAATTTGTCAGTTACTCCCGAGATATATGGTGGGCTGAAGTAGTGAATTATTTGTCTTTTGTCAACGTGACACTTTTTTTTGCTGATTGGCCGTGTCGGGTGGTGGAGGGTTACGACACATTTATAAATAAACGCGATCTAACCCAAAAACCTTTATTATGAATGCAAACTCTAAATATACAGGCGTCAGGGTCAGTATTGAACCCAGAACGTTCTGTATACCAGGCGAGGTAGTTAACATCTCATTACTGCGGCGCACCTATTGGACAGGTGCCCAGCATGCAAGCCAGGTTGTTATAGGCTGCTGCAAAGGCTATGTTGCGGGCCGCAGGGAAAAGTGCAGCGAAATCCACCATGTGTACTGCACTTCTATGTTCCCGTGTCTGTTCTAGCCGCCTTCAACACTGACCAGCGTTGTAAAGTATGGTTAAATAAGCCCCATGTCCCTCATGACATAACGTTGTCTGCCTTTTATAATTGTATTTGTAATTGCTGATTAAAATAATAGACTCAAATAGGACAATACAGGGTCCTCTCACTTAAAAAAAGTCAATTGTAATTCATATCTTAACCAAGTCAATATATTAGTAGGATGACATTTCAGGCAACCGTGCTGCTTCAGATTAGAGGGGAAACAGATGAGTTACTTTTATACTTGAAGCTCATACTGTGGGTTCCTTAAAACATTTTTTTTAGAAAATTGAAAAAACAACAGCTTTGAATTCAGATATGAATAGATTTCGATGCATGAGCAGACAGTGAGTATGCAAGAAACCACTCGAAAGTAAAACATGTGTGCAATCATATTCAAATGAAAACAAAAATATATAAAATGTGATTGTAAAACTAAATCACGGTGAAAACATGTTACCAACGCTGTCATAATGGCTATGGGTAAATAATCTGTGTTGAATTGAGCTTGTTCAAAACTCATCTTCTTGGTTCTTTCGGTAAAGTCATGTAGAAGGGAAATAATAAAATAATAAAAATTAAACATAATAAAATAAAAAAATGTTCAATACTGCCAACGCGATCCTTTAAATTGCTGAAGAGACTGGATTGGAAGTGTGGGTTGAATTCTTAACCACGTGCTGCATAACTTGGAAGAGGTGGGCAGAGAAGAGGTGGCACCACCATCACAATCATCTGCCAGTACCAGCTTCATTCTTTTGTTACTAATAGCACTCACACTAACAATTTATCTGCGAAATGAATAGTAGTATAGCCTCTTTGTATTGTACGTGGCAGGCTTATGCATCATGATGGTGATTCTGTTGACATTGCCCATAAATTACAATTTTAGTAAGAGTCTAACCAACTTTGATATTTTTGCACAACATTGGTCCAAGCTTCTTGGTGTGCAATTAAAGAGCATTTTGTCAGAAAAAATATATAACTATTGATCTACATTTGTATCAATTTTAATTTTGTGACATATATTTGAGTCGCTGCAGCATCAACCTCTTCTAAGCGTGTGGACCAAAGGTACAAACTGTTTCCTCTTAAAGTGGGCTCCCTGTTGCTCATGCTTGAACCATCCAGCTAAATACACTGGCAATTGTGAGCCCAACTTTGGCTTGCCGATGACTATCAAGCGTCTGCCACTGTTCCCTCTCTTCGGTTTCTCGATTTCCAAAAGATAGGCTACGGAAAGACTGGAAATATTTAACGTTTTAATTTTTGTATCACCAAACTATAACAATAATTAAAATTTATATTGCATCAGTCATGCTAATTGCATGTCACAATGCTATACAATAACTATATCCAAAATCAGATTAAGGGCTAAATCCTATTTATAACAATATAAATAACTATATATACAGGATGGCCGAAAAGTCAGGGCACATATGGTTATTTTACTTATTTTAACACTGGCATTAAAACATTGTAATTGTTTATGATTAAGTTAATATTTGATCTATTATTACTATTCATATATATTTTTATTTTTCATATAACATTTAAAATTGGAAAGAAAACTGACGAAACACGAATGAGTAAAAATATGTTTTGCTAAAGGCAGCATCTGGAATCTAAAAAGAAGTCCGAAATTGAATTCAAAAGATAATTAATGCATTAATTTGAGTTAGTTTGAACATTTGTTAAAATAAATAAATTAACCCTGTGTCCTGACTTTTGGGCCACCCTGTATATACAAAGATAAAAATCCCCCGTATAGCCTTAACAGACTAGGGGAAAGTGCTATTAGCGAGCACCTATGAAGGCCGGCTCGGGACACAAGGGGGTGGTGGGTGGCCAGCACCACGCCCAACCGCCTTTGTCTCCCCAGTGGCGATGTTTATACACTGTACCAGGTATTCATTTGAGGCTGAGTCGACCTAGGGGACGCCCAGGATAGGGTTCAGATAATCGTCACTGGTGTTGGCCGTGAGCGGGAATCGAACCCGGGTCGCCGGGTTCATAGCGCAGCATGCTAAGCGCTACACTACCACTCCCCGCATATATATACACACACGCATTTAGTATTCTTCTGGCGTATGGCGATTCAAAATCCACGTTTGATTATAGTGAGGTGAAATAGCCAATGGTTGATGGCTTCTGGGGTAGCGTGGTGGATTGCTGCTGCTGTTTCTCGAGGAAATGCACATTGGGTAGTCACTTGCGATGTGGCTCATGGGCTGTAGCTCGCCACATTCACAGGTCAGCGAGTTCTTGATTCCATACTTATGTTGTAGTTGACCGGCAAATGCCATGTGATGCACGGTGGATATGGTTTCGTGTGGTCCAGTGTCTCCAGTGGAGATGGAATCAAGGAAGTTCTTCAGTTGAAATCAACAACCAAGTTTTTATTAGGTACAGTTGAGGTGTTCGTGTCAATGACTCTCATCGTCAATTCCACTTAAAAGCTCTGTGGGCGCGTGTTTCAGAGACGAGTTTACAGACTTCAGAAATAGTCTTCTAAGGGTGTGACAATGTCCTGGTGTAGCTGGAGTTCAAGATCAGCCATGATCTTATAGTACAGGCGATTATCTTTTGATGACGGAGGGTGCGACATTTGACAGCACTAGCAGCCACAGGAGCAGGGTGAAGTTAAGGGCACTGTATCACTCTCATGGCAGCGTTAATGTATGTCACAACGTGATGGGTGTGTGCACATTTACACAAGACAGCAGCACAGTTCTCCGCTGGCGATGGGACAGGTGCTTGGGCCGACGTGCGAAAGGTTCACGAGCTGCTACCTCGTGGTGTTCCAGCGAGCTTCTGGATGATGGATCCTCGAGCTCGCCTTCTTGCCGGCGTTTCTGAAGTGTTGGTGGGAACTGAGGGCCCGACCTAGGGTGATTCTCAGATACCAGGCGAGGACAGAGCCCTGGTGGAGTCCGTCGTTTAGATTTTTCCCACCGACTTGCACGCAAAAGTTACGGTCGCCCACTCACGCGGTGGTCGAGGTGACGGTTGGCCGGGAGTTGACGACCTTCGACAACTTCAGCAGGAGACCCTTCAGCCAGTCGGTGGTCATGTGGGGAGGGGAGGTCACTGAATGCTGCACTTGTTTTCAATTTATGTTGAAAGCCGATTTTATCGTAACATGTCGAGGCTTAAACCTGGTCACCGCAGTTTCGGCCTGTCCTGAAACCAGCCTGTGCCTTAGGAGTGGCTACTTCCTGTTCTGTTTTAAACTGCTCTAAAAGCAAGGGCTCCATTTGCTTGTATACCATACTCAGAAGTGCAATTGGCCTGTAACGTCTGGGATTGTCGGAACCCTTTACAAGGTTCTTAATAGTGATAATCCTCGATACTTCTTCTTTGGTTCTCGTTCATTTGAGCGGATGTCTGTAAAGAATCATACGAGCAATATCCAGGGAATGGGCACCAGCTTTTTAATTAACTCAGAGAAAACTCCATCAGGGATGGCCGTTTTTTCAAACTTCACGTATCCTAGGCCTTTGTTCACCTCCAGGGAGTGTGGGAGACGGACCGGGGGGACGTTGGCTGTTATTGTGGAAGTAGTGCTGTTCATTTCCTGGTGTACGCACTCTGTGGTCTCTCTCCACTGGCACCGTTGAGTTGGCAACAGCAGTGAGGGCAGCAGCGTGCGGGTTTACTCGCAGCATTTAGTTGAGTCCACAATGGGGGGCAACCACAATGGTGGGAGGGGGGGCAACCACAATGGGGGGAGGTGGGGAGGAAACCACAATGGGAGGCAAAAGCATGCGGATTTACTCGCTGCATTTACGGCTAAAACTCGTGCAAATGTTGAGGCTTCCCACCATCTCGTGCATTTAGTATTCACATCGTGTGTTTGTGTTACTGCCCCGTCGGACTCTTCATGTGGTGATAAAAGTAGGGTTATGCTAACTTTGGGGATGGAGGAGTCGCGCAGTGTTTCGTTCACTGCGCTATAAACCGGGGCGACCCCGTATTTGAATTCCCGGACACGGCTAACATCAGTGGCGAGCGATACGGAAACCGGTCCCTGGGCCCCTCTTTTGCCAACCCACGTTGACGAGCATGTTGACCGACATGGCGGCGTTGGGGAGGCCTTTATCGAACACAGGGTAAAAAAAAAACATGCAAAGCGCAATGAATTATACGTGTGCACGCGACAACAATAGCCAATCGCAGAACAATGCCATTATTTGCGGCAAATCGCAGCCTTTCCCGGTCTCTCCAGTGATCCACTGCACATTAATATCAATGTAATAAAGCCGAGAGGCACTTGCATTTTTTTCTTGATCCAATTAACACATTCAGTTCTGTGTTCCCAAGTCTGCCAACAGAGAAATAATTGCTTGCTTTATTGGCTTTTTGCGGATTTGCAGATGCGTCAGCTGGTAACACCTGCTACGGACCATTTTAATACATACAATAAAGGTAATGCTTAATGATTGTAAAAACAACGCCAGTAAATTAGCATGATGCATACATTATTTTTGTCATTTGACAAATGTATTTATTTTTAGTGTGCACACCAACAAACGTAGAAAAACAAGGCCAAAGCAATGGTCCACGAACACACCTCTCTAAGTACGGTGTCCACCAGGAGTCTTGGTGGCCCGTGTACGAGCGAGCACGCGATGGTGTTTACTCGCACGCTCCAACCGCTCAAAATGAACTTGTTGTCCCAACTTTTATTTAAACGGTTTTAATGAGTGTGTGGATCCCCTGGGTTACCGGATTATAATGTCGCAGGCATTCGATGTCAGTCTTCTATCTGCCGACCAATTGCAAGAGGTTTTTTTTTTCTTCACCACAAGTCATGGAGCTACTGTTACTGCATGGGTCCATGCTGACAGTCAAGTACGGTCACTTTGTCTTTGTTATCTCATCAAATTCCAGTCTAAACATTGTACAATTAAAGAGCGCCACTTAAAAAAAAAATTCACACACTACTTGGGCCTCAACCAATGGTGGCTGTTAAAGGAACCGGCAGTTTTATCGTTCCCTGGACTTTTTGACACAAACGGACGCTGCATCAGCGTCGTATTTGTATAATGCTGTTTTGTATTTAGGTATACTTAATGCTTCAGGTCAGGAGTAAAAAGGGGATTAAAAAATACAGCTTTTCACCTTTTTCCATTTCCCACCATTGCAAGCTTTTTAATTAGCAGCTATCAATTGGTGTTAACTCCCGCTGCTTGCCTTAACGAGGACCTCCACTCGCTATGCTTCTCTTTTCATTAGGCTACGTTATTATCGTCACTTTGGAAAATTGCTCAGAGGAGCCAACAGGGCCTGATTCCTCCCAACAGCGATAATCACGACTTTTTTTTAAATTGGCTGCTCTGTGATCTTGTTCTGCACGGGGCAAGCACGCTCGGCAATTAATTTGGTTTGGTGCAAAGTGCTTTGCAGAATACAAAAAAATACAACCCCACACATATACATACAATGCCAAACATAGGGATTGTAATATACCAAATGTTTTCAAGAACATGAAATATGCATTTTAAATAAATGCGATTGAGTGCAGTTTTTTTTCTTTGTTGTAATAAATCAATTCGAATGTGTGTATATTTCTGAAATAATGTTTGTACAGCAATATTATTAATAATACACGAGAGGACAGTGTGATTATAATGCATGTCACTCCACCTCTTGTCGGCAGTGAGTACAAGTCCCTGTTTGTGACAGAACGCTCAAAACATTCCCGCATGTAGAGGCCTCTTGGAATGATTCAGTTTGTGCTTTGTGTTTTTCGTGTGGTTAAACGTTTTCGACAAATGATCTGCACTCCTTTAGCCTTCTAATTTCATCCCCAACCCCTTTTGCCCTCATTCTAACACTAACCTCAACCTTAACCGATTTTACGTAGCCGCTTTATTGAGCTGTAAACATTCATATTAATGGCCATAAATGGTGGAAAACTCGCTGCTTGGCGTAAGCGTGAGTATAAAGGCGAGGGTTAGGCACAAAAAATTAATACTGAATGATTCCGTGTAAATGTTTCATGACGTTTTAAACACGCGCACGCACGCGTATATAGTAAATAGCTGCTTGGAGTTCACCATCACCTGTATGGTCCAGGTCGAGGGGCACGTCTTTGTTTTAATGTCACATTCATATCCGCTTTGTTGTCAGCATTATTGTCGGGCAGTTTGATGTGGCAGATTTTTGTAGCCAAACAACACAGATTTTTCATAGGCCACGTCATAAAAGGTAAAACGTGTTTGTTTCTTTGAAAATAAATAATAAACGGCTTGCAAAGTCACAATATTCTATGGGTGCACACCATTGGAACAGTGTGGCAACTGTCAGCCGGTTTTAGTGAAAAGAGGTGCATATTTAGCTTGTGAATCTAGACAGGTCATCGATTATCCGGCAGCTTCGGGGGGAGGGGGTGCTTGATTTAAAAAAACGCTGGATAATCACTAATCATCATTATTTAAAATAGCTTATTTCTACACATTCTTGAATGACATTGTGTTTTGAGGTGTTATGTTTTTCGGTGTTTTAAATTTTACTAGAAGAAAATGGCATAAATAAACGTACAAATGGACACAAATAAATATCCAACTTAAAAAAATCACGTATATACTGCACAACTTCAATCTCGAAGACTCTGCATGGGGTGATATCTTTACGTGCAGTATTTTCATTGTTTAAGTTGTATGTAGTGTATAATGTACCATACATGTATGTCATATTTGGCACTGACATAAAGTGTAGTTACTTTTTTTGTCACGCGCACGGTGCCGATCGCAGGACTGGTTACAGCCTTTGGATTGGTTTTGCTGGTTTCACCAGATCGGCCCGGGTCTGCTGGACAATATTGGAAGCTGCTGGATAATCGCGCAGTGCCGGTTAATGTTGGAAGGTGGATAATTGCGCGGTGCCGGACAATCGATGATCACCTGTACACCACTCAATCCGCTCACTTGAAACAGCCAAACAACACCATTTAGATACTGAGGCAGGTGTGCAAAACTACGATGCCACCATTTTGTGGAGGTTTCTCAATGACAGCTCCCCATTTCAAAGTGGCCTCCCTATACGTAGATACTCCAATGTTGCGTTTACAAATATTCAGCTTAATTGGTTCACGATTAGGTTGTAGAAAAACATATATGTAAGTTTGTAAAATGAGCAAATTATCAACCTACACTCGACTGTTGGAAAAGGGTTTCATTATATTCCATATAAAATAAATAAAAATGTGTAGAATTCTATTAGCTGGCCATTGCATTGACACAATAAATTATGTACACATCACATATGTTCTCAAGGTCAATTTCAGTCACGAAGCCCTTCCCATTCTTATCGCACTTAATTCGCAGTTCAAATAACATGTTACTAAAAACAGCCAGCCACTTTTTATTTCACCAGATACTGGCTCAAAGTAATTATAATCTTTAGCGACAAACTGCTTGCTAATGAAGGCCTCCCCTTGTCATTTTGGCCAGGGGGTTTGTTGTCCATACTTCACTATGCTGATCAGTGTGGGATGGTGAAGGGGGGGGGGGGTAGAGGATTGGTTCAGATATCACTGTCTGCTGATGATGGCCATGACCACGATTCAAACTCACGTGGCCAGGGTTTATAGTGTAACGCACTTGCCACGCCACTCACCCACATGTATTTTTTTCTTTTTAAACTGAATAAGAGTCCAAAATTATATTACAGTTGGCATGTTGGTGCGAGTGTGCATGTACCTGCATGCGTGGGGAGTGGTGGCGTAGCAGTTAACGCACTGCGCTATGAACCCAATGACCCGATGTTCGATTCCTGCTCACGGCCAACACCAGTGATGGACTATCTGAACCATTCTTGGTCCTCCACCTAGGTCGACTCAGCCTCAAATTAGTTCCTGGTGTGGTGTATAACATCGTCATTATGGGAGACAAAGGCGGTCGGGCGTGGTGTTGGCCACCCAACCTCCTCGTGTGCTGTGCCGGTCTTCAGTGAGGCCTCCCCTTGTCATGTTAGCCACAGCACTTGCCCCAACAGTCTGTTAAGGCTATACGGGGGATGTTTGTATTCATCTTTGCACTTGCATGTGCATATTTGAGTATTATAAGAGTACAATAGAAATGTGTAAATTCAGCTTTGATTGCATGTATTTCAATATTTACTGATTAAATTATAAACGTGTTTAAATGTTTAGCAATATCAACTGTGAAAACAATTTGGCTGCCTAATGGAAAATAATGACTAAACACCAGTTTAAAAAAAAATTCATCAGCTAAAATCATCAGTATTAGTTATGCATGAGGTGCATATTGCTGCTTCATTATATATGGGTGAATGAAAATCAGAGAGGACTTTTTTTTAAGGGACATTGATGCTGAAAGAACAGGTTAAGAACTCCTTTTAGTCATGAGGAAAGACTGTCAGCAAAACCATTAATTATGCAAGCTGGATCATTAATCAATGTTTTGCCTATTCCTTTCAGCGATTATATCTAAAAAAGAACACCACAGCTTAGCCTGCCTAACAGCCCGGGCATCATAACATCAATGATACAATCTTAACAGTTTTCAATATACCGGTAAACCATGTTTGCCTTCGTTATCAAAAGAGATATTTAATGACGTCCATTATTTACCCTGGAAAAAAAAAACCTCATTGAGTCTCACGGTTCTCTAGCAGAGGTGCCCTGCATTGGGATGTTTGACCAATACGATGACTGTACTTGAGTGAGTGAGGAAAGCGGAGTCATCAGCACCGCCATGTTGTGGTCATCTCATGCCACCACACCTACACCACCCGGCAAGCCACGGTGGTCACCCATCCCAAGATTTTAAGCAGCCCCAACTCCTGCGAGGCTCTCAAGATTTAACGAGATCAGTTTGCGCTGTAAAACGAATTTGGTCAAAGGTATTTAAAACTGTGGCTTCGAGAATCGCGTTTCTGGAAGACCATCAAATGACAGCACATCAACTACAAGTTCAGCATTTAGGAGCTAACGATAACGTTATAGTATAGAGAATTGAATGTAATATAATTACCTTGCAGTTAAAATAATGAAATGACGTGAAATTCAAATGTAAATAATTGAGAAAATTTGTATTTATACAGGCAAACCTTTGTGGTCCCTAATTGATTCGTGAAAACTCTTCTTATTCACATTTTGTCACGGGATGAGCAGAGTGCACGGCTCATGCATGTTAATAGCAACGTTCATCTGTCAGTTAGAGGCGGGACCGGAAGTGATCACCGCAGGTTGCCAAAACTGCGAGCAAAGTCATCTTATTTGCCACACTTAAAAAACTAAACTAATTTACCAGGCCCACTGAGCTATATACTCATTTTCAGAAGCGACCTGGCCACAAATGATAGCTCAACGAAGCGGCTTATCATGTGGAAATGTATAGCAGCCAAATACAACACACGTTTCTAAATGTGGACGGAAAAACCAAAGGACCCAGAGAAAAATCCACACGACCACGGGGAAAACTTGCAAACTCCAAATATACAGGAATCAGGATCAGAACCAACCCACAACCTCCTGTATACCAGACGAGGTAGTTAACATTTTGCTACCGTGGAGCCCACTTATTCCTGGGTAACATAGAAATCAGCATCTGAAAAAGTGCACACCACGTAAATGCGGATAAAGAGGCATTTAATTCTACTCAATTAAAGTGTAAAGTGACAGAGGTGGCCAGGTGACTCATGAGTAAAGAGAAATGACCAGGCACTGCTAAGAGCCTGCCTTGGAATAAAAGCAGTCATCTGTGACTAAATCAGATTATCAAGTAAATGAAGAGTTGGTGGTGTCAGGTTGGTAACAAATTACTGCACAAAAAGAGCTGTTGTTAAATAATTTTATTATCTTTTATTTGGCTACATTCCAGTTGAGAATTATATATATCGACATGACTCACATGCAACTACAGTAGCATGTTTTTCTATAACAGGGCATGTGGGATAATGTAATCCACCCCCTTACTTTAAAGCGTGTATCAAGTAGTTTTGTGATAGCTAAGTCTGTGGGCTGTTTCTCTAACACAAAGTGAGGCACTGCTTGTGCATCACTCCAGGACAGTCCTAGTCTGTGTACATCGTAAAATAATCACCTTGTTTATTTTAATAACTTAATTGGACAATGATCAGTCAAAAAATAATCTGCCCAAGAAGACATGCTACAAGGAATTTATTATTATGTTTTGTGCAATATTTTAAATTTTTCCGATGACAGTTATTTTTTGCTCCGATTCCTTATTTTCTTCATTGCTCTCTATTGAGTTAATTTTGATTTTGTAATTTTGGTGACCCATGTCCCTTTTGCAAATGGGACAATCCTAATATGTTGAGTTCTCAGAATTCGGCTCCAATGTGACTCTGAGTCGCCTTCTCCACTGCAACTCTATTGCATCGACATTGGGTAGCCAAGCGAATTTGCGTTAGCAATATCCACAGCTTTTATACAATAGTACAGTCAGAATAAAGTACGTTTACTTGTCTGCGCGTGAGCCAGAGTTGAAAGCAATAGCAACTATGGTAATGCGAGTTACTCATCACCGGACATATATAGTCTGGGAATAATAAACATTAGGAAAAACTACATGATTCCGTGAGAACCCTTTTAAGAATGGACACTAATTTTATTTATATGTTAAGGTCAAAGGTCAGAGTGTTTCCATGCACAAATGAGTGCGGAATGCTACTCATCCCCATTTGGCGGTTGTGAGTCACTGTCACGTGCAACAGGTGTCAGAAGGCACAAGCGGAAAGCACAGGCAGAGTCTGTGTACCTAAGTCAGCCATTGAAAGCAAACCAGAATAAAAATGATTAAATAAAGAGGCAGACGAGAGCAGATTGAGGTGCCTTTTTTCAAAAATCTGAACTTGATACTGAAAGGTAACGTAGCAACGTGCCTCGAGAAGAATGCTTTTAATCAGCGCGTGCCGCCTGCTATGACATGGATCATAAACACGATCAGATGGGGTAAAAACGGGAAAGCGCTCAACAAAAAAAGCGTGGAGACACGCGTGCATTGAATCACATTGAGAGGCCTTCATCCAGCAGTAGATCGACTGATTATGATTCTGTTCACAAATGGTTTTTGATAACGTCCGCGTGCTTTTTTTTTCTGTTAAGGCCTTGGTTTGTAAGACAGCTTGGGGACATGCGCTACGCATACTTCTACATGTTTATTTAACCCAGGGACGTCGTGTTATTTTAGTGTTGGCCAACTTTACTCCACTCTGTACGGTGATGCTGTTACGATTGGAAAGACCACAGTTAAAATATCCAATTGACAAAATAATTCTCATTTTGTGGATAAATTGCACCGTAATTAATCAAAATCTGTTCTTACCGCTATCTAAACATGACCAATGTGCTGTTTGTTAATTTACAATGTAGCTTTTTGGCTTCACCCAAAACCGTATTGTTATATCGCAAGGGGAATCAGGTGAGTGGAGGAGGCATTGGTACCTGCAGAGTTGGCATCTCTAATTTAACTCATAGCAGTGATGACCATTGTTTTACAATAAACTCAACACCCTCATCAACAACGCTGCCTTAAAGGACAAATATAAATAGTATACAATCGGTGTAAGTAAAAAAAAGTCCCACAGCCTGAAACATTGGCAATTACATATTGGTTTTATTTTAAGGCCACCGTGTTATTGCAGAGTGTGTTGAGTTTGTTCTTAATTGTGCATCACCGCCAAAGTAGCAGCAGCAGCATCGCCAATTACTCTGTTGAATTGTTTGCACACCTTGAAGTGATGAGATCACGTGCAACTTCTGGACATTAGATATGACTTATCAACTACAGCAGGCTAAGCCATCATGTGTTTTATATATATATGAAGATAAAGATATATATACACACTCGCATATATAGCGATAGTGATAACATCGCTGTGCTCAGATCATGGCATTATGACTATGCAAGTGACATTTAATGTGCAGATATGAATTGGCAACACATTATATCCCTATAACGTAAGCTGTCTATAAGCACATAAGACCGTATACAGTATATACTTTATGTAGACATTTGGAATAATAGATTGCTTAATTTGAAAAAGAATGCATCATCACATCATTATATGATGCATACTTTTCGAGATTTGAAGCTTTCGTGACTGCAAGGATCCATACTCTTTGGTTGTATTCGGTAAAGTCACAGAGGTAAAAAATAAAACAAAAATCACGACGTTTCGGCCACAACACAAGTGGCCTTCATCAGGTGAAGGGGACCGTACTGTCAGAGGACAGCGTTGAAATGAAGAAAGTCCAGCCCAGAACGAATTCTTCTGCCATAGCTGACCATTGTTACAACACTGTGGGTGATCACGAGATAGCTTTCTCCGATACCAAGGTCCTTTGCAAACCGACAGGTTATCATCAGAGATTTATCCACGAGGCAATTCAGATTTACAAACAGACACAATTTCAACTGAGAAGATGGTTTCAAATTAAGCAATCATTGGAAAGATGCTCTAAATCATACCAAACATTAAACTAATTTTCAATGGTACAGTATATTTATCCACGTAGTGATATACCAAATTTTCACAGCAGCTGATTTCCCTTCACACCAGCGTTTGTTAACTCCCCTCTCCCTCCCCCCGTGCCGGTCCTTTACGTTGCTGCACGGTACTTTTGTAAAATCCCCTCTCCCTCCCCCCCGTGTTGTTACTCTATGAGCATTTTTATGCTAATTCCTTTGTCAAAGCGTTTTACTTCCTCCCACACAGCTTAAAGGACGCGACCTGGGCTGGACTTTCTTCATTTCAACGCTGTCCTCGTGACAGTACGGTCCCCTTCACCTGATGAAGGCCACTTGTGTTGTGGCCAAAACGTCGTGATTTTTATTGTTTTATTTTTTACATATGTGACTTTACCGAATAGAACCAAAGAGTATGATGCATACTACCACATTTCAATGTAAATGAGCAGTCTGTGGGAGGAAATGTCCAAGCCTGAAGTTTTCTGTAGCAGTGGTTTGTTAGGATGTTACATGACTGGCTCATGGTATTTCATAAGCAAAGCCTCGCGTACAAATGTAGTATGAACATGACCACCGAATGGGTTTTCAGCATTCCCCTAGGCTGCTACCTTTGGCGAATTTACCCCCAATGTCTCCTTCCAACAAGTTGCTGAATGCCACTCACCAGTCTAGATCCTCTGAAAAATACAACCCTATCTCTTCTGAAAGTTTCCATTACCTTCCACTATAATTTGGGTTTGTGTGTCACCTCAGTGTAACTGCGCCTCAAAGCGCTGTATAAAAAAAACAAAGATCCCCCGTATAGCCTTAACAGACTGTTGGGGCAAGTGCTGTTAGCCAGTCGCACCTATGAAGGCCGGCACGGCACACAAGGTGGTGGGTTGCCAGCACCACGCCCAGCTACCTTTGTTTCCAAAGCGGCATTATTCACAGATTAAGGAATCATTCGAGGCTGAGTCGACCTGGAGGAGGCCCAGGACCGGTCCAGATATCCCGTCACTGGTGTTAGTCATGAGCGGGAATCAAACGCGGGTGGCCGGGAATCAAACTCGGGTGGCCGGGTTCGTAGCGCAGCATGGTGCCCGCTGCACAACCGCTCCCCACGAGGCGCTGTAGAAATACCGTGAGATGTGTATAACAGACATGTGTATAACAGACATGTGTATAACAGAGAACAGTGTTGGATAGAAGAGAAGAGGATGCTGTGATGAAAACACAAATGAGGGCGTTAGCAGCTACTCAATTACTCCAGTATTTATAAAAGATAAGGAATAAGGGAGAAGGAAAAGAACAATAAAAAGCAGCAAAGACGCAGCAGAAGAAGAATAAGAAGCAGAGAAAGCATCAAAAGAAGCAGAAAAAGCATCAGAAAAAGCAGAAAACGACGCGTCTGCAAGTGTTCACGAACATTCAGAAACGAGTCTGTCATTGAGCGCGTGCACAGAAGCGCAGCTCACACGTGGGATGAGAGAGGAGCATGGAGGCCAAAACAAGCAATTCAGAGGAAATGTCGAACAGAGGTTCTCTGCCCGAGAGAAGAAAAAAAACCGCATGCAGCAGCTGGTGGAAACTTAGAAAGCACCAAAGAAGCGTGCTGACGCCACACTCAAACCTCTTGGGATCACTCCGACTTTTTCACGTGTCAGTGTCTGCGGTTCGGCAGCCAGCCACGTGTGTGTTGCCTCGATCTTTCAATCCGGTTATTCTCCTGACCGTGTGGCAATTTAACCCACATTTGGGAACCATTAACTGCAAAATAAATGCAGTCAGTGTACAGTACATAGATATCGCTGGTGTGCAGCTGAGTGGTCACATTCTGGATGAGCGTCTAAAATGTTATTAGAGGCAAACTGCAACGCAGTCTATCACGATGCTGACCCGAAGTTGCCCCAGCGAGCTCATAAAGTCCTATGCAGTGGCCTATTTTATCCTTTATTTCTTTCGCTAACTGCTTTTCGCTCGATACGTGTTCTTTCATAAATCTCGTTCAAAGCACTCTTTGTGAAGTGCAAAAGCGTGCTACTCCCACTGTATTAAAGCGGCATCCATCTCCAGTATTGATCAAGTGCGTTGAGCCGACCTGATCCCCACCTGATTTGCCTCATGCCACGGAGTTAGTTTTTTTTCAAAAACGGAAATAGGAAATACTGCCACCGACTTTCGACCGACGGCATATTTCCCCCGCCTTGTTGCAATTATGTTGCGCCGCAAAACAAAACAAAATACTAATTGATCATTTTCCTGCTCGGTGACATTTGATTGCGATAATTAAGAGAATCTGCCGCTCTGACTGAGCGGTTTGCCTCTGCGAGTACAGACATTTAAATTTAAATTGTGAAGTGTTGTTAACCTCCCGCAGTATACGCTCACAACAATTTACATTTCTCTCGCTGCTCTAAAGTGTAAGTATGTCGTTGCAAAAACAGGTTTCTGAATAGATGTGACGAATGATCTCTGATCGCTCATCCACAGACGTTGTCAGATGGCCACAGTCGTGCCACCGGGGCTGAACGCAGGTTCTGTTTTCTCTCCACATCCCTCTGGCATCCCGAGTTCGATGCCTGGCCACGGCTAACATCAGTGGGTGAGTGTCACACGAACCGTCCTTTGACATCCACCCTCCTCAACAACCTGCACTGACCAGCATGGTGAAGTATGGTCAAACACCCCGCCCCCCTCCCCCCATAGCTGACAGAGTTTGGGAGGCCTTTGTCCAGCAGTGCATTGAGAAAAGCCTTTAGGTATAAAGTTACGTCGTTCCTCCAGAGGTTGCGTTGCAGCTCCACAATGCAAGACGTTGACCGCAATCTGACGTCCGTTCCCAACATGGAGGGAGGCATTTTACTAACTAATTTTAAGCTTTAAATCTTTTTAGAGAAACTACTTCAGGCAACACGCTATACACTGTCAACTATTTATGGAGGTCATGGAAAATCTGGAAACCATTTCATTATTAATTCACGCAATACAACACCGCGTTCCATATTCGAGTTAATGAGCCCAAACTTTATGAATTCAAGACAGATAATTAAACGGCATACAATAAGAAGCTCCCACGTGGGAGCGCGCGCATGTTAACCACCGTTCTGCCGAAAAATCCTACCAGTGAGTGTAAAAGTGAACGGCGATTGTCCGATGTAAACATGTGCTTCTGCCGTAGGAATATGGAATTCCCAGCACTGGCTCAGGAACCAACGATGGCAATGAGTATCCAAACGCACACCGGAGTACGTGCACACACGCAGTTCCACAGATAAAACCACGTGACACAGGTGGTGGAATTGTCAAAGCACGTTTCAATGCAAAAAGAGATCAATGTGCTTAAGTACATAACCGTGAAATACATTAATTATCCACATTGTATAGATGTCTCTCGCACGAAAGAATAATTATCGGCCCTTCGATTTGGTCATGTTTGTTTAAATTCAAAAGGCAATCTTGTTTAGTTTAAACAGTCACGTGATGGGCTGTTGCATTTAGGTTTTTTTTACATTTCTTTGTAACTTTAGTCGTGTGAACTTCAACACAATGAAACACAAAATACTCCCATCATGTGGAAATGGTTGCCACAAAACAACACACGCGTCAGCATCGACATTTTACATTTGACAATTCCAAAAACTCTAAAAAAATATTTTCTGCCGATCTATCACTTAACTCGTTTTTTTCTCCCTGTTTTAAGTTATGATTATTTAGTAATACAGTGTGCATCCAGTTCATGTCTGTGAATTATCATGTCCACTATGTTTGGGAATGCTTAAAAATATATATGAATACTTAAAACATAATTTGTACTTCCACATCATCCTGCAACTGAAAATTAATTTGTATCTGCCTTGCTCCAATACCAGCTGAGACGCTGCAGCAAGATCAGGCTCATATCATAAGTGCATCCCACACACGAGCACATCTTCTGTTCTTATAGCAGGCTTGCTCTATACGACTACACAGACTTTTGAGCAAAAATAAGACCGCTTTTGGTGCCATGGAGATGTGTGCAGCTTAAAGAACAATACAGAGATGAAGTTAATTTTGAAATGCAAGCTGTTGAATTTCACAGGGGGGGAGGGGGCAAGAGTACCGAGCTTCACAGCCCATAACAATCTGGAAGTCGGCACGGGGTTTCATTTTCTCAGAACTTAATAAAGAGCCGTCACCTGGAGTGCCTGAAATTCTTTGCTTGGCAGCAAACCAGCCGCTCGGTGAAAATCAATTATAATTGATCCGCAAGACAGAACACAAGCTGTTGGATTAAAAAATCCATTGCCCCCAGCTTAGAAGCGGTAAACTGTCTTTCCTTCGCTGTTGAAAGATTTGTAACGTCAAACATATGGATTTTGTAGCAAGTAAATACACATACTATTCACTTAACTCGACGCACTATTGTGGTTTTCGAACCAAAGTGCTTTATTTAATTTTGATTCTGAATACAGTTTACTTTTAAGAAGAGGTCTTTGAGGTTACAAAATTACAAACTGCGATAATACAAACCTCTCCGCGTGCCACGCGGGTGTCATATTGTACACACCCGTAGTTGATGTCCGTCTGCGAGGGGCACCTCTCTCGTTGTGTGGTTGAATTGCATTTTCGTTTCGTCTTTTCAACAATAGGTTGTTGCTGGTGATCGCTTGCCTCCACACGTCGCTGGCAATGAGCCTCAATTTTGATTTAAAGCTTTCGTGACTGCAGGGATTCATATTCTTGGTTCTTTCGGTAAAGTCACGTAGAAGGGAAACAATAAAATAATACAAATATAACACAATTAAATTATCACGACGTTTCGACTGCAACACAAGCAATCATCATCAGGTGTGAAAATTACAGCAAGAAAATTTGAAAAAAGTGGCGGTTTCTTTTTACGGTAACACCATGGAGAGTGATTTGGCAGTTATTCAGATGGACGAGTCCATCTATGTTCGGAAAAGAGGAGGGGGGAGACGAAAATAATGGATGCGGTCTGAAAGCCACCGTAAGCGTGAACAATAAATTAAGACCCGAAATGGTTTATCAAATGCTTCCAATGATTGCTAAGCCCGAATCCATCTTCTCGGTTGAAATTGTCTCTGTGTTTGTATATGTGGATAGCCTCATGAACGAATCTCTCATGGTAGCCAGATGGCTTGCAGAGAACCTCTGTCTTGGAGAAGTCAATGTCATGTGAGCCTACTGAAATATAACAGTGATCTGTCACGGCCGAGGTGTTGGTCCTACCGTGTTTTAGGTCTGCTTTGTGTTCATGGATGCAGTCCGAGACATGTCGTTTGGTTTCTCCAATGTAACAGGTAAAGTATAACACTTTTCTTTACACAACTCATCTACCCCACAACCTTCTGGGAGTTAATAATTTCAGCAGCATTGATTCAGTACAAGCAAGCTCTGAACAGGTTACAACATGCAGCACCTCATCAGCAGTCATCCTTGCTTGAATCAATGCTGGTGACCCACCAGATGTTAAAGGCACGGACCCCCTCGTTAAGATGTGGGTCCTAGTTTGACGCAACATTATAAAATACACGACACAAAGTATTCATGAGCATCGTTGTGAAGAATATAGATAACAATATAAATAAGCAGACAATATATATCATTATTCACTCCCAGAAGCAGGAAATTACATATATGTTTACATAGACCAACCTATAAGTCTGGTGGAGTTATGCTTTTGCGAGTCGCATCAGCAGGATGTGTCCTGTTAACCAAATGATCACCATGTTCATGTCGTTACAGCAGGAGGAACCCTTTTCAAATACCATAAGGTCCAGATAAAATGTACAGATTAAAGGCTGCCAGCAAAAAAAACAAAGATGGGCTGATTAACCTAATTCAAAACATAGCCGGTACCAGCTGGCAGGCAAGATGCCTCAGTGCTCTGGACGTTGGCCATTGAGCTCAAGTACTCAACTGCAGAGAACTACGCCACTGCTTTGGAAACACGCGGCACAAACTCCGCGTGACGCGAATTTCAGCATTAAAACGACGCGGATCAACTCGTAGGGTTTGCTTCAAGCAACTCAAGCAACAAATGCCACCATTATACTGCCCGGCTTCCTCTACACACAGCTCATCAGCGAGCCCACTACCGCAATGCCTGGCTTCCACAACACACATGTTATCGTCGTTCCTGCCACCACACTACTTGGCTTCCTCTACACACAGCTCATCAGCGAGCCCACCACCGCACTGTCCGGCACCCTCTACACACAGCTCATCAGCGAGCCCACCACTGCACTGGCCGGCTTCCTCTACACACCGCTCATCAGCGAGCACACCCCCGCACTGACCGGCTTCCACCTTCTTCAGAAACAAATGGGCAGCGCTTAATCAGATTGGCACAAACCATAGAAGATGCGGATATCTCGAACAACAGGTGGGGATAAAATAATCTCTCCTGCGTGCAACTACGGCTACTAAAACCAAAGCTTGAACCATGTAACTTTGCACTTCCACAAATATACATTTTAAGATTGTTCATCTGCAATGTACTTGCTCTTAAACAAAGGAGTTGAATGGTGAAATCGCTTTAGTACCAACATCTTGCTCTTGATTGGCCATATGAAATCATCAAAACATCGTTGTTGAAGGGGGCAAGGATTGGTTCAGATATCACTCACTGCTGATGTTAGCCATGGTCGGGAATTGAACTCAGGTGGCCATGTTAACAGTGCAGTGCATGATCGTGTGCCACCACTCTACTCCTTAGGGTGTATGTTTTTGGGATTTAAATAATAAAGACAAAAGTCAGTTTCACCACACAGAAATAAAACTGGAAGGTCACGCGTTTAAATCCTAGTCAGGGGTCGAATGTATAAATAAAAACATCGTGAGAAGTAATCAGTGGTTGTACGATGCAGAGACTGGTTCCGGTGATCTAAATTATTTCACCACTGGCTCTGGTCCACTAATGGATGTGGCACCGTTTGACAAATTGGCCAGGATAGAACACCACACCAGCAAGCAAGTACTGCTGAAATTATCAGTTGAAATATGGGGAATCACTTGGGGCTATAGAAGATTGTCAAGTTTAGTGACTTGATGGTGTCAGTCGAGTCACCAAAGACTGCACGAAAAAATCAATCATAATGTTTTTTAATTTAGTTCCAGTTTTTCCAGCTCTGAGGTCCTTAAATGGGATGATAGAGGCATGACAAACACTCCCCTGAAAGCGATTTAAAGCCCAACACCGTCTGGTGGCTGGATAAGAGCGATCCATTAGGGACACGTCAGAAGTTTTTATGTGGTGTCATCATCCTATGGGAATATTCCTTTCTGCAGTCTGCGCTCTCCAGCTTGTAAGGGGTTCCAGAAATGGACGCCATTCACAAGACAAAATAACAAATAAAAACGCATATATTCAGATAAACTGTATAGTTATTTTATCAGTCCACTGTTGGATGAGGGCTTCCTTACGCTGTGCTTTTCCTGGTGCTTATTTTACAATTGCTCTCCCACCTAGCCAGTGCAGGTTGGTGTCAAGGGGCCCAGAGCCAGTTCGGATACAGCACTACTCACGCCTTATGTTAGCCATGGCCACGAATAAAACTCAGGTTGCCGAGTTGGAAGGGCAGCGAGTTAAATGCTGTGCAATCACTCTCCCAAGCCCTCCCGTACAAGTGTAGTGACATCGCTGAATGTCAACATGTTGCGTGCAGTGCTTGCTCTAGAGAGGCATGGCGTGCGGTGGAGTGACATCGCAGATACCACAGGGGTGTGGGTGTCGTACCGGCCCTAGAGGGACCCGGTGAGCGCTGAATGATAGCGCTAGATGGCAGCACGCTTTGCGTGCAGTGCCTACTCTACAGGACAGAGTGTGGGTGCCGGCCAAAGGATGAGGTTATTCGAGGCCATGGCACTCTGGTTGACCTGGTAGGACACGTGACCAGTTTAGTCTACAAAGTGGCTCCAGGAGGGGGCTGGTCACGTGATTGGGACCCAGATCCTTCCCGAGGATTCTGGAAGGTGGACGTGGCCAAGGGCAGAGCCGGCCACGCCAGAGAGATTATGAGCCAGGTCCCGAGAGGGACCGGGGTTGTTTTTCATTCTGGAAGAAACTTTCGTCTACGTTCTCCGTTCAACGAGTCTCCAACACGTGGACCCGGGCCGGAGTTGTCGGTCCCGGTCCATAGTAGCAGTTACGTTGTAACTAGTGTAGTTAGCCTGTTGGTCACCACCACCAGTTGTTATTCTGTTCAGGGGAAAGTTACCCCATGTGTTGGAACTGAATAAATGTGTTGCCTCCAAGTCTACGTCTGTGACTCAGTTGAACCCATTACACATTGATTAATGTATGTCTATCGAGCTACTGTGGTTGTGTCGAGAATGATTGTAATGGGAAGAGTGCACGAGGATCCACGTAATACCAACTCGACGTATGGGTATGCACATCAATCCTAATCGGTATCTCAACCTGAAATGAGGCTCACTTATGCAGACTCTGGCTAAATTTATCACCTCCGATAAGCGCGGTTGGCTACGTACGGTCAAAAAGAAGTTAAACATACATACAGTGAGGCAAAAAAGTATTTGATCCCCTGCTGATTTTGTACGTTTGCCCACTGACAAAGAAATTATCAGTCTATAATTTTAACGGTAGGTTTATTTGAACAGTGAGAGACAGAATAACAACAAAAAAATCCAGAAAAACGCATGTCAAAAATGTTATAAATTGATTTGCATTTTAATGAGGGAAATAAGTATTTGACCCCTCTGCAAAACATGACTTAGTACTTGGTGGCAAAACCCTTGTTGGCAATCACAGAGGTCAGACGTTTCTTGTAGTTGGCCACCAGGTTTGCACACATTTCCGGAGGGATTTTGTCCCACTCCTCTTGGCAGATCTTCTCCAAGTCATTAAGGTTTCGAGGCTGACGTTTGGCAACTCGAACCTTCAGCTCCCTCCACAGATTTTCTATGGGATTAAGGTCTGGAGACTGGCTAGGCCACTCCAGGACCTTAATGTGCTTCTTCTTGAGCCACTCCTTTGTTGCCTTGGCCTGTTTTGGGTCATTGTCATGCTGGAATACCCATCCACGACCCATTTTCAATGCCCTGGCTGAGGGAAGGTTCTCACCCAAGATTTGACGGTACATGGCCCCGTTCATCATCTCTTTGATGCGGTGAAGTTGTCCTATCTCCTTAGCAGAAAAATACCCCCAAAGCATGTTTCCACCTCCATGTTTGACGGTAGGGATGGTGTTCTTGGGGTCATAGGCAGCATTCTTCCTCCTTCAAACACACCGAGTTGAGTTGATGCCAAAGAGCTCCATTTTGGTCTCATCTGACCACAATACTTTCACCCAGTTGTCCTCTAAATCATTCAGATGTTCATTGGCAAACTTCAGACGGGCATGTACACGTGCTTTTTTGAGCAGGGGGACCTTGTGGGCGCTGCAGGATTTCAGTCCTTCACGGCGTAGTGTTACCAATTGTTTTCTTGGTGACTATGTTCCCAGCTGCCTTGAGATCACTGACAATATCCTCCCGTGTAGTTCTGGGCTGATTCCTCACCGTTCTCATGATCATTGTAACACCACGAGGTGAGATCTTTCATGGAGCCCCAGGCCGAGGGAGATTGACAGTTCTTTTGTGTTTCTTCCATTTGCGAATAATCGCACCAACTGTCACCTTCTCACCAAGCTGCTTGGCAATGGTCTTGTAGCCCATTCCAGTCTTGTGTAGGTCTAAAATCTTGTCCCTGACATCCTTGGAGAGCTTTTTGGTCTTGGCCATAGTGGAGAGTTTGGAATCTGATTGATTGCTTCTGTGGACAGGTGCCTTTTTCTTTTTAATGTTAGCACCACGGAAAGCGACGAAATTTGTTTAGACGGACGAGTCCATCTATGTTCGGAACGGAGGAGGGAGGAGAGGGAGAAACAGCCACGATGCGCTGCTCTGTCCTGTGTTGCGTTACAACTATGCTATAAACTAGACTACTATACATGGCCATATTATACCTTCCAATCTAAACTACATTGTATAATATCGTATACACAGCCCAATGTAAGCTCTAACATTATGTATTATATTGATATGCCTCCAACTGAACTTTTTTCTAAATTACACAACTATACACCGTAATATACACTGCCATAGACAAACCACACCCTTGAATTATACAATGCGTTACTATACACTGCCCTATACTTTAGACTATAAATTAGCTTTGTAATATTACACTATGTATTATTCTACCAACTCTACTGTATACCACACTGCTGTATATTCACTATACAATTACGATACTATATATTGCCTTATGAATTATGTTAAACATTACACTGTTTTGATTTAAATGTTTTGTGACTGCAGGGATTCATATTCTTGGTTCTTTCGGTCAAGTCACGTAGAAGGGAAACAATAAAATAATACATTACACTGTTATACTATGTACTATTATAAAACATGCTATAAACCATACCATTGACCGTCGTGTGAAAGGTACTAAGAGGTAGTGCCAGTGAATGGACTGCGGTCTGAAAGTCACTGTAAAATATAATCAATAAAGAAGAGAAAGGGTTTATAACGTCTTTCCAATGGTTACTAAGCCAGAATCCATCTTCTCGGTTGGAATTGTCTCTGTGTTTGTATATGTGGATGGCCTCATGAACGAATCTCTCATGGTAGCCGGATGGCTTGCAGAGAACCTCCGTCTTGGAGAAGTCAATGTCATGTGAGCCCACTGAATAATAACAATGATCTGCCACGGCTGAGGTGTTCGTCCTACCATGTTTCAAGTCTGCTTTATGTTCACGGATGCGGTCCGAGATATGTCGTTTGGTTTCTCCAATATAGCTGCTACCACAGAGGCAACTTAGTTTGTAGACGCCCGGGTACTGTATGTCTGGAACCACATCTTTTACCGACGGAACCAGATCACGGATTTTATGTACTGTGTTGAATCGGACCTGGATCTTGTGTTTATTCAGGATTTTGGAGATATTTTTTGTGACCCCCGCAATGTAGGGTAAGGTGATGGTTTTGAATGGCTCCTCAAGAGGATCCTTCTTCATGGTTGGAGTGATGGCTTTGCGGATTGTGTATTCGGAGTAACCATTAGCCTTGAGAGCTTGGTGTACATGCTTGAGTTCACTGGCAATGTGTTCCTGGTCAGAGATGCATTGGGCTCTATGGTATAGTCTTGATGAGGGAATTCTTCTGGGATGGATGGTGGTGGGAATCTGGTTTTAAGTCAGCATCCGTACGGGTAGCTTTCCTGTAGACAGAGTGGCTCATTGAACCATCAGGTCTCCTTTTAATTAGGCCATCCAAAAAGGGTAGCTTGCCATCTTTTTTGACTTCCACGGTAAATCTGATGGCTGGGTGGATGGAATTGATGTGGTCGAGGAATTGGTCTAGAGCAGGCCGGCCATGTGGCCAGATGACAAAAGTGTCATCCACGTACCTCTTCCATAAGGTCGGGCGTAGAGTGGCAGTCTGGATAGGTCTGATTCAACACAGTACATAAAATCCGTGATCTGGTTCCGTCGGTAAAAGATGTGGTTCCAGACATACAGTACCCGAGCGTCTACAAACTAAGTTGCCTCTGTGGTAGCAGCTACATTGGAGAAACCAAACGACATATCTCGGACCGCATCCGTGAACATATAGCAGACTTGAAACACGGTAGGAACACCTCAGCCATGGCAGATCATTGTTATAATTCAGTGGGCTCACATGACATTTACTTCTCCAAGACGGAGGTTCTCTGCAAGCCATCCGGCTACCATGAGAGATTCGTTCATGAGGCCATCCACATATACAAACACAGAGACAATTCCAACCGAGAAGATTCTGGCTTAGTAACCATTGGAAAGACGTTATAAACCATTTCTGTTCTTTATTGATTATATTTTACGGTGACTTTCAGACCGCAATCCATTCGCTGGCACTGCCTCTTAGTACCTTTCACACGATGGTCAATGGTATTGTTTATAGCATGTTGTATAACAATAAATAGTATAACAGTGTAATGTATTATTTTATTGTTTCCCTTCTACGTGACTTACCGAAAGAACCAAGAATATGAATCCCTGCAGTCACGAAAGCTTTAAATCAAAACAGAGTAATGTTTAACATAATTCATAAGGCAATATATAGTATCGTAATTGAATAGTGAATATACAGCAGTGTGGTATACAGTAGGGTTGGTAGAATAATACATAGTGTAATATTACAAGTCTAATATTTTATAGTCTAAAGCAGGGATCAGCAACATATGGCTCGCGAGCCAGATGTGGCTCTTTTGATGACTGCATCTGGCTCGCAAATAAATCTTAGCTTACATTTCTTAACATGATAAGTAATGAATAATTCCGCTGACATTAAAGTAAAACATTACAGAAATCACAGTGTTAAAAAAATATAAAACATTCTCATGCATTTTAATCCATCCATTTTATACCGCTCCTGCTCAGGGTTGCAGGTGGCTGGAGCCAATCCCAGCTGTTCGACACCAAAACTCTGTTTTTATTGGATAATTGCGGTAGCTTTCGGGTCGTTGTGAGGTCAAGAAGTAAACTTCCGTCCTTTTAATCAAATAGTCAGCTAGCTAATTTATGCAGAGCAAACCCTTTTGATGAAGATGGCGAAAAGAAAAAAAAAGATGAGGAGTACCGCACATTTCAGCACGAATGGACAGAAGAATTAGCCTTTGTGGAGAGAGCAGGTTCTGCGGTGTGTCTAATATGCAATGATAAAATTTCATCGATGAAACGGTCAAATATAAAGCGGAACTTCGACACACGCCATGCTACATTTGCATCGAAATATCCAGCGGGGGACAGCAGAAAGAAGGCATGCCAAGAGCTACTGTCCAGAGTGCAAGCTAGTCAGCAGCAACTCTGTGTATGGACCAGACAAGGTGACAGGAATTCGGCTAGCTTTGCTGGTTCTTTAGCAATTGTGAGAAACGGAAAGCCATTCACAGATGGCGAGTATGCCAAAACATTCATTCTTGATGTGGCCAACGAACTTTTTGACGACTTTTCGGATAAAGACAAGATAATGAAACGAATAAAAGACATGCCTTTGTCAGCAAAAACTGTTCACGATCGTACCATAATGATGGCAAATCAAGCGGAGGAAACACAAGTGAAGGACATAAATGCAGCGCCATACTTTTCCCTCGCTTTGGATGAGTCAATAGACGTACGTTATTTATCCCAGTTCAGTGTGATTGCAAGGTATGCTGCCGGTGACACACTGCGTGAGGAAAGTCTTGCTGTTTTGTCAATGAAAGGGTCAACAAGAGGGGAGGATTTATTCAAGTCTTTCATTGAGTTCGCTAAAGAAAAAAAATCTACCGATGGATAAGCTTATTTCGGTGTGTACTGATGGTGCTCCGTGCATGGTGGGGAAAAACAGAGGATTTGTAGCGCTTCTTCGTCAACATGAAAAAAGACCAATCCTAAGTCTTCACTGCATTCTACATCAGGAGGCGCTTTGTGCTCAAATGTGTGGCGAACAGCTTGGTGAGGTGATATAGCAGGCGTTACTAAAAGGATTTCTAAAATTCTAAACAAACGCAAGATCCAGGTCCGGTTCAATACAGTACACAAAATTCGTGATCTGATCCCATCCGTGAAGGATGTCATTCCTCACTTAAATGACCCCGGGGTTTACAAATTGAGTTGTACCTGCGGTGATTGCTATATTGGGGAGACGAAACGACATGTCTCTGACCGAATTCACGAGCACAAATCAGATTTGAAACACGGCAGAACGAATTCTTCTGCCGTAGCTGATCACTGTTACAACGCTGTGGGTGATCACGATATAATTTTCTCCGATATCAAGGTTCTTTGCAAACCCACGGGTTTTTATCAGAGATTTGTTCACGAGGCAATTCAGATCTACAAACACAGGCACAATTTCAACCGAGAAGATGGTTTCAAATTAAGCAACCATTGGAAAGATGTTCTAAATCGAACCAAACATTAAACTAATTTTCAATGGTACAGTATATTTTTTCAAGTAGTGGTACCCCAAACTTTCGCAGCACATGCGGCATGTGCACCCGCATGTTCACCCTCTCTACACCTTTCATCATGCTAAGTCCGGCAATTATTCAAGTAGTGGTACCCCAAACTTTCGCAGCACATGCGTGTGCATGTGCACCCGCATGTTCACCCCCTCTACACCTTTCATCATGCTAAGTCCGCCAATTAAATGCTAATTTTTTATGCTAATTCCTTTGTCAAGGCACCTTAATCCCTCTCACACAGCTTAAAGGCCGTGGTCTGAGCTTGGCTCTGTTTCACTCCAGCGCAGTCTTCAAGACAGTCTGGTCCCTTCACCTGATGAAGGCCGCTTGTGTTGTGGCCAAAACGTCGTGATTTTTGTTTTATTTTTTACCTACATGACTATTTCCAAGAGTATTGGAAATAGTCTTATTCCTTCAACAAGCAGTGTTTGCATTTGAAAACAAGCTGGAACTCTTCATCGTAGATATTGAAACAGGTCGTTTACTGCACTTTGAAAAACTGAGAGAATTTAAAGATGCGTGCACAGCAAGTAACCCCGTTCAACATTTTGATCTCCAGCAGCGAGCTGGCTTCACATCTGATCTCTAGCAGTCATTCAAAGCACGCTTTGGATAATTTTGTGAGCACACTCATCTTTTCAAGTGCATCACTCATCCACACGAGTGTGCAGTGGACAAAGCCGACCTGAGTTACATCCCTGGTGTCTCCATCTGAGATTTTGAGCTGGAAGTTGCTGACCTGAAGGCCTCAGACATGTGGGTGAATAAGTTAAAGTCACTGAATGAAGATTTGGAAAGACTTGAACGACAGCAAGCAGAGCTGGCGAGCAAACACAAGTGGACAGAAATGAAAAAACTTCAACCCGCAGACCAGCTGATTGTCAAAACATGGAACGCACTTCCTGTCACATACCACACACTGCAGCGTGTGAGTATTGCTGTATTGACCATATTTGGTTCTACGTATCCATATGTGAGCAGTCGTTCTCACATCTAAAAAACATCAAAACCAACCTACGATCCCGTTTAACGGATGAAAGCCTCAACGCCTGCATGAAGCTTAACCTCACCACGTATCAACCAGACTACAAATCCATCAGCAAAACCATGCAGCACCAGAAGTCGCATTAATGGTAAGAAGTATTTTATTTATTATTGGTTGTTGGTATAACGTTATTAAAAAGGATACATTCAGAGACTTATTATATTCTAAAATTGTTGGTCTTATTCTTAGTTTTTTCGGTAAAGTCACGTTGAAGAGAAACAACAAAATAACAAAATATATATAAAACAATAAAAAATTCTCACGACGTTTCGACCATCACTCAAACGGTCATCATCAGGTGTGTCGGTTTGCATACATTTATTTTTAAAACGGCATATTTATTTATTTATAAAAAAAAAACGTTTGCGTCACGCGCAGCGATTGGCAGTTTGCCCAGGACTAGTTCATCTATTTTTTGAAAAGAGGAGGGGGGAGACGAATTTTTTTTTTTATAATGTATGCTGTCTGAAAGCCACTGTAAGCGTGAACAATCAATCAAGAACTGAAATTATTTATCAAATCTTTCCAATGATTGCTAAGATAGAATCCATCTTCTCGGTTGAAATTGTCTCTGTGCTTGTATATGTGGATAGCCTCATGAACGAATCTCTCATGGAAGCCAGATGGCTTACAAAGAACCTCCGTCTTGGAAAAGTCAATGGCATGTGAGCCTACTGAATTAGAACAATGATCTGCTACGGTCGAGGTGTTGGTCCTACCGTGTTTAAGGTCTGCTTTATGTTCATGAATGCGGTCCGAGATATGGCGTTTGGTTTCTCCAATGTAACTACTACCACAGAGGCAACTTAGTTTGTAGACACCAGGGTATTGTATGTCCGGAATCACATCTTTTACAGACGGAACCAGATCACGGATTTTATGTAATGTGTTGAAACGGACCTGGATCTTGTGTTTATTCAAGATTTTTTTATAAATAAATATGCCGTTTTAAAAATAAATGTATGCAAACCGACACACCTGATGATGACCGTTTGAGTGATGGTCGAAACGTCGTGAGAATTTTTTATTGTTTTATATATATTTTGTTATTTTGTTGTTTCTCTTCAACGTGACTTTACCGAAAAAACTAAGAATATGAATTACTGCAGTCACGAAAGCTTTAAATCAAAATTGTTGGTCTTAGTTAAATATACACGCATTTAGTTGTATTTAGTGTTAAAAAATATTATATGGCTCTCACGGAAATTTATTTTAAAATATGTGGCTTTCATGGCTCTCTCAGCCAAAAAAGGTTCCCGACCCCAGGTCTAAAGTATAGGGCAGTGTATAGTAACACATTGTATAATTTAAGGGTGGGGTTTGTCTATGGCAGTGTATATTACGGTGTATAGTCGTGTAATTTAGAAAAAAGTTTAGTTGGAGGCATATCAATATAATGCATAATGTTAGAGCTTACATTGGGCTGTGTATACGATATTATACAATGTAGTTAAGATTGGAAGGTATAATATGGTAATATATAGTAGTCTAGTCTATAGCATAGTTGTAACGCAACACAGGACAGAGCACCGCATCGTGGCTGTTTCTCCCTCTCCTCCCTCCTCCGTTCCGAACATAGATGGACTCGTCCGTCTGAACAAAGCTTGTCGCTTTCCGTGGTGCTAACGTTAAAAAGAAAAAAGAAACCCACATGCTAATCCCTCACACTAACATTCTGACTTTAACATCCTGCTAATCCAAAACATTAACACAGCTATTTAAATGCTAAATTCTCTCCCCCCCCTCCTCCGTTCCAAACATAGATGGACTCGTCCGTTTGAACAAAGCTCGTCGCTTTCCGTGGTGCTAATCTCCAATTTACATGCTAATTTCTGACTTTAACATCCTGCTAATCCAACACATTAACACAGCTATTTCAATGCTAAATGATCTCCCCCCTCCTCCGTTCGGAACATAGATGGACTCGTCCGTGTGAACAAAGCTCGTCGCTTTCCGTGGTGCTAATCTCCCAGTTACATGCTAATTTCTGACTTTAACATCCTGCTAATCCAACACATTAACACAGCTATTTCAATGCTACATCCTTCTGTTTATATGTAAATTCCTTCGTCAAGGCGCTCTGCTCCTCCCACCCAGCTTAAAAGATGCTGCCAAGCTTGGCAGTGTTCACTAAAGTGCTGTCTTCCCGACAGTTCTGTTTCTTCACCTGAGGAAGGCTACCTGTGTTGTGGCCGAAACGTCGTGAGAATTTTATTTTATTATGTTTTATTTTTTATGATTTTATTTCCATTCTACGTGACTTTAGCGAAAGAACCAAGAAGATAAAACATTACTGTTGGAGCAACGGTATTTTTTAAAAATAAAATTTGTGGCAGTGTGGAATATGTTTGCATTTTGTTTCACTGATCTAAAGAAGCCATCCTTTTAAAATCATACCATGTCTGTTAAAGGTTAGTTCCCATCAATTGGAAAGAAAATCTTGGTAATTTCCATAATGCACAACAGTCGTTTGGTATCAGATGACCATTAGGACATAGACTTGACATATTTCTTTCTTTTAACAAACGGTAAAGTGAAATAAAATAAATTTTAGCATGCATGTAAAGGTCATTTTTAATTGCAATAAAAAGATTCTGAAATGTTACGAAAGATGTTGGTACTATTGGGACCAAAATAACTCTTCATTTGTCATTACATGACATTTACATTGTAAGAGGACTGGGCCAAAAACATTAAACAGTTTTGAGATACAAAAAACTATGGAGACTTTTTTTTTTAAAACAGCTAAACACGTATTAAATTTAATACAAGAATCCATTACAAAAAAAAGACTTTGTGATGGAGGTACTGGTTTGTGCTCATCGGTCAAATGTAATATCTGCTACCCTGTCTACCACGGGAAGCTGAGAAGGGCCTGTCCACAAGCCTTGCGTTTCTGAAGCTGGAGGAGTAATCGGCTCCGGATGCTTTATGAAAGCACAGCGATGCCAGACCTGGGCAGTGTTTACCGAAAGCGTTGCTCCGCGCACGCAGCATGATGAGCTTTCGTATGGGAAAGTTTGAGATGTTGCAATTTCTTAGAACCCCGCATTTTATGGACCGGTATTAGGCAAGTGCAATCCTACCAATTTGGTGATGGCAGTTGCCTTAAAAATAGATTGATGAGATAGGCGCTCAGAAGTGTAACTGCGCAGTTTATAAACTGATATAAAATGAGAGGCGGAAAGAGGCATGAAATAATTCAAGAAAAGTACCTTTGGGGGACATTGTGACGTAAGTGCTAAGATAAACTTACTGGCAGATAATTGTTAACATACGTTTGCGTATATATTTGAACAGAAACTTTACAAATACCACAAACAGGCATCCTTGTGATTATGTAAAGGAGCATGAACAAATGAAACAATTTGAATAAGTTTAACCAGAATTTTTTGGACTCATTTCGTTACATTTAAAACCATCGTGTGCTGCTGCCTTAAGCAACGTGAGGAGATACAGAAGCCAGATCCTTCGGGAAAACTCTGGAGGAGGCTCTCCCGGTTATTTGTTTGTGTAAAAGTATTTTGCGCAGGATTTGCAAGTGAGATAGCCATATTTCCATTCGTACCGTAATTCTGTCGACAGCATAATGCACGCTCCAATTTAAATAGGATTAACACAGCAAACAGCAAAAGCTATGATAAATGACTTATTATGCTTTCCATATGCTAGGCACCATGGGCTGTTATGTAAATATCAATGCATAATAAATACACGAAACACAGATATATATTTTATTTGTGTATATTTAGCTTTTTTATGGTTTATTGCAAGGGCTGTTGTGATCACTGGCGGAGCCAGTGGGGGTGGGATGGCACGTGCCCCCCCCAATGATCCGATCGAAATCCCTAATTTCGATCGGATCATTGGGGTTTATTAGTAATAAATCGGCATTTTGCGACCCCCACTGCCACTGTGTAGCATATTATTATATGCCAGGGACTCTTATGAAATGGTAGGACAATAGTCTGAGTTAATAATTGGCAATATGTAACAGCAAAGCAGTTATAAGTTACTCGGAATTGTGCGCAGTTGCGTATACAGTACACGACTTCCCTGCCGATCACACACGGTTCGAATTCGACCCTCGAACGATGGCTGCGCCATCGCTGCACCCGCATTGAATAAAATGCAAGGGACAAGTACTTACTTACTAACAACTGCTATCATTTTTCATTGCTGGAGGAGTTGCCCCCCCCCCCCCTACATGAAAATCCTGGCTCCGCCATTGGTTGTGATCCAATGCCATTTCCACAGACTTCTGGTAACATAAATTATATGATGTCCGTTAATTCCCATTTCCAGCTGATTCTGAATGATTTCAACTCCATTTGAATGAGTACAATGGGGGCATCCACCGAGACTCGCTTGCGGAATGCATCCCGCAACTTCTTAGTAACCTATCAAGATTGCCTTGGGCTCTACGAGTATTGTATCTTAAAAGACAGAATCATTGTGTGCTTTTAGCCACCATGTTACTTAACCCTTTTTTTATCACGGCATATAGAACATTACATTGTTTTACATTGTTCTATATATAACATAAACGTTGTTTATTTTTTTCACGCTTATTAAAAACCATTAGCGCTATTAATTAGCAGCAGGCACAATACATGATATTAGTTGTCATTTTTTTCCACATACAGTGTTTGTAGTTAACGAGACACTAATAAATATCATCATCCTTAACCAATAGCTATTGTAGCCGGTATAGGCTTATCTGTGTAGAGGAGTAAAGAGTAGCCAATGAGGGATGAGCATAAGCAAGTGTGAGTTGTTGGAGAGTTATGCGAGGCCAAGGGTGACGTCGGGGGACTTTCGGGAAAGTGGGCGGGGCCGAACTGGGGGGAGGAGTTGCCGAGAGGGTTCTTAAGGGGGACCACGTGACGCACACGGGATCGTCGTGGGGAACCAGGGTAAGGATTGGCTGGAAGAGGTCTCTCTCTCCTCGTCGCGGGACGGTGTTGGCTGATCTCCTGCCCCCGGCAGATGGGTGAGAGAGCCTAGGGGTAGCCGAAGTAGGCCCAACATATATAGTTATCCTATGTCCAAGTGAAGGCCGGAGAATAGAGTGCACCTCCAATGGTGTGAGTGTAGGATGCAGAGTGAGAGTGGGTATTAATAAATGGCAACCAGCCCTTATAGTATTCCTCATCTCCGCGTGGTTGGACTGCACTACACCTGTAATTAATCACATGTATAATTGTGCACTCTATAGCATATGGGAACCTAAGAACCTATTTTGTACAGCTACGGAGAGCCAGGTGTGTTTTATTATTATTAAGATCAGGCGATGGTGATCAGAGATTGGACCCCGAGCCCCCACGTGCACAGCAGAGTATGAGGCATGCCCCAATAGAGATTTGGGATTTCCTCTGGACCAAGGAATGCAGCTGCGGTGTTGTGACGTGGAGGGTGTCTCATATCGCTATTCAGATACACAATTTGCCCTTCTGAAGAGGACTTTTGAAATAAAGTTTTTACATTTCACGAATCACCCCCACCCCCCCCCCCCTGGTGTTCAGCTGTTGTCGAGTCTCTCACTTCTCTGAAGGACAGAACTCAATGGAGAGTCTACTATTTCCGAACTTTATTATTTTTATTGTTGTAACTGTCTATCCGACCTGCCCCCCACCCCCTCGAAAGGATTCACAATGGGAGGAGAGGGGACAGGGCGGACCAGCTACACTTGGTGCCATGGCTAATAATAAAATCCCAGTCACCCACGTTCAATTCCTGTTCATAAACATCATCGCAAATATATATGTACAAATCGGTTATGCTTACTCCATTGTTAAAATGAGCAAAATTCCACTGCGCCAATATTTGTCTTCAAAGGTGCTCACGAGCAGCTCAAATCCCAACAGGCGAAGCTAACAAGGACATTTGTATGTGTATGTGCTTATGTATTCATGTGTAGAGATGTAAATAGAGTCTCTATGGCGTGGTGAACACCACAATCCAGGCACTCGTACTAGACACTGTTAAAATTCCCCCCGGGTCGTAAATCTTGGTGCCCTTGCGGCTGCAGAAGCAGCTCGATCGGGATGCTACCGAGGGAGGTATCCTCTTAACACGATCAAACAATGCAGCCCGGGGCCTTGCGTTAGTGGGAGCCCAAACGATGATCGGGAATGATCAGGAACCTTTCATCCAAATTTTAAATGCTGGGCTGGGCCCCACTGTGATACAGGCGGGCATGGTCCTGGCTCACACATTGACGGCAGGTTGCAATGTGGCAATGGCTGAGCCTGTCAGGATCGCCGCAGCTGGGGAGCGGGGTGAGGGTTGCGATGAGTCGTGGATGGACGCACTCTGCGTGCACTCCTTGGGGAGTTCTGATATTTTTAGTAAAACCAAATATGACATTGGCCGCACGTGATCGGTGCATCACCATATTGACACAGGCAACGCTGCTCCCATTCGTCAGAACTCATATAGCTTAAGCCCGACAGAGAAGGAACACGTTCGACAAGCAGTTGACGAGATGTTGGCTGCAGATATTATCGCTCAAACAGTCCGTAGGGGGCCCCCATTGTCCTTGTCAAAAACATGATGGGACTTTGAGCTTTTGTGTGGACTTTAGAAAGCTAAATAAAGTGTCCGTGGCTGATGCGTACACGCTCCCGCGGATGGATGATTCCCTCGATGCCCTGTCGGGGGTGCGGTTCTTCTCAACCCTTGATTTACTTTCCGGGTTTTGGCAGTTGCCTTTGAACGACAGTTCAAAACCAAAGACGGCGTTTCAAACTCCTCAAGGGTTGTTTGAATTTAACCGTCTCCCCATGGGCCTCTATTTCAGCCCGGCCAGTTTCCAGAGACTCATGGAGTTGGTTTTGGCAGGACTCCAATGGAACTCATGTCTAATTTACCTCGACGACATAATTGTGTTTGCACGTACGTTTGAGGAGCACCTGCAATGGTTGCAGGCTGTTTTTATTCAAATGCGGGCAAAAATGCCATCTCCTGCAGAGATCAGTTCGATATCTGACACTCTCTGGAGACTGTCGCCTCGGAAGCAATGTGCGTATCTCACGGTTGCGGGACGATGGAAAACCACAGGAACAGGGTTGCCTCAGGCTATGGTGGCATCCGCGAACGTTCCACCTCCGGACACGGTCCAAACGTGTGACAAAACGATTGGCCTCACACATGCTGAATGGGGGCACCTCCAAGTGGAGGACGCTTCCCTATTAAAACTACGGCACCATGTCAGAAATGCAGAGAGTAGTGGGAACAGACGAGGGGTGTCTCTGGTGATCCTTAACGGGGGCCCACTGATGAGATGAGACGTGGTATTAACTTGATACACCATTGTCGTGCCCACCGTTCTGCGCGGTAAAGTTATATGGGCAGAGCATGAACGCTTGATGTACCTTGATGTCCGAAAAACATTAGCGATTCTCAAACTTCACTTTTTCTGGCCCGGAATGGCAGAGGACGTTTATAATGTACTGCAAGGATGCATGGAATGCACTCGCCGAAAACCCTTGCCGAGAACGGATCGCCCACCTCTAAAATACATTTGTGTATCCCGGGTTAACGAACTCATCGCGCTCTACGTCCTCAGTCTGTTTCCCACCACTCCACGGGGGAATAAATATTTATTGGTGGGGGCAGAGTACCTCTCGTGTTGGCCGATGGCCTGGCCGCTACCAAACCAGTCGGCTGAAATTATTACTGACGCATTCCTTCATGGCTAAGTCTTGGACAAAGGAGCCTGACCAGGGCAAAAATTTTCGTCGAAGCTATTAAAGGAGGTATGCGATCAATTGGGCACCAAAAAGGTGGAATGGTGGAACGGTTACACAGGACCCTGCCTTCTATATTGTGCCAACGGGTCAATGAAGCCCAGTCTGACTGGGACTTACATGTTCCGAGCGTGCTCGCTGCATATAGACCGGCCCCTCACGCTTCTACCGGGTTCTCTCCGTTCTTTCTGATTTATTTTATAATTTTGAATCCGGAGCAAAATTATTTTAAAATGCCCCCATGTCCCGATGGGTACATCCCCTAAATTGCATAAACCATGGCAGGGCCTGGTCGAAGTGGTGGAGGTAAAGAGTCCACAGTATGTGCGGATTCAGTGCGGTCGCAGGCGCTGGTTTGTGTACCCGTCGCGACTGAGACTTTTTTTCACCTACCGTTAGTCCTTCATCTCCACTTCCCAAGGGCCGGGCATCTGGTCAGTCCGATGAGCTGGGGCCTGCGTCGCCTGAGGTCGTGTCTAAGGAGGGTTCTATTGTTCCGCCCACAGGATCCAAGCGCCTGACACCATCAACGTCACCGGTCGCGTCGGCCCGGGGTGGACTAGGGAGTATGGAGCTGCCATCGCCCACCCCTCTGACACGTCATTTCTTCACCTCGGGAGGGGCCGTGCCCATCAGGCCATCTTCAAGCTGTCCCAGGAGCCTCCAGGGAGCCCACACCCACCTCACCTGATGGCCCGGCAACAAGGACCCATTCAAAGACTGTCCGTTTTAAATGACCCTCCTCTGCCATCAAATTACCCCTACACCGATGGTTGGTGGTTGCCCACGCGAGCCAGATGGGTCATTGGCTGATCCGGGCTGATCTTGTGCTCGTGTGAGGTGACACACATACGGAGAGTAGGGGTGTGCTTGTCTGGAGGTTGGGTCGGCCCTTGTACATTGTTATAATTGTATTGGTCTCTCTCTCTCTCCCATTCCCAGTCACTGTATATATTGTAGATAGTGTATGTATTGCTCGTTCGGAGTTGTTGTTTGTTAATTGTTATACTTACATTTTAATTCGGAGGGTTTATAAAGGGGGGGAGGTGATTTAGAGATGTAAATAGAGTCTCCATGGTGTGTATGCGATCTACATTCACGAGCAGATAACTGCTTAGGTCACGTACCTCTCTCTGGCACCGGCGGAGATATGACAGGGAAGCGGGCCCTAGAGGGCATGGTCCTGTTGAAGGGAGAGAGAGAGCATGTGAATGACACAGGGTAGTAAGGGGAGCCTGAAAAGGGGGCTTGAGGGACACGTGACGCTGGCCCCGCTTCCTTCGGGAGAGATCGAGTAGGGGGCGTGGCCGGAGGTGGAGCGAAGCCACGCTCAAGAGGATAAGAGGGATGGGGGCGGAGCGATCGTGGTTGTCTGGAAGAGTGGACTCACCGTGCTACGTCTCTCCGCTCTTCGGTTGTCGGTCGTCGGTTTAGATTATATTTTAGGTTCCATGGGTCAGGAAGAGTTACCGTCCTGACCCAGTTACGTAGTGACCCGGTTGGGGTCTAGTTAAACCGTTGTAACGTTAAAGGAGTAGCCCCATTGGGCCATATAATAAACGTGGTGCCTCCAGTTTACAGTGTGCGTCTCCGTGGAACCCACTCTTCTCTACAGGAACAATTGGCAGCTCGGAGTGGGTGAGGCACCGCCCTGCCCACCCTATTCCCAACTCTTCGAGCCATGCCATGCCTCATCACATGCGCTTTAGATAAGAGCCCAGCATGGCCCAAGCTTGGCGCGATGGAGAATCACTCATCCGCCGCGCTCCTCCTCTCCTGTGTATGGACGTTGCTTTGCAACTGCTATCTCGTCAGCTGCACGGCCGAATAAATCTGCTCAACACAATGGACGTCCAGGATGAGATGTTCTGGCAATTATTTCCCCCCAACCAAGGTGGGAAGAGTTCAGCCGCATCCGAGACCGGAATATACCCCACTGCTTCTATCAGGTGCGCAACGTCATGAATCAGAACCAGAACTGGTTGCGCGCTCACTGGATTTGGCGCGATGGGGTGCAGCGCGCCTACGTAGAGCTCAAGTTCACACCGGACGACTGTAACAGCGTCCAGAGCGTGGCACTCACCTGCAAGGAGATGTTCAACCTGCTGGTCTGCAAGAACAACCCCCGACGAGGAAGCCGAGCACCATTGCGGCCAACCAAACTTTCAAGCACGTAGACGTGGCAGACCACATGCTGAAGCTCAACACGGAGGTGCGCAAGACCGGCCCGCTTAGCCGCAAGGGCTTCTTTGTGGCCTTCCATGACATGGGTGCGTGCATGGCACTCATGTCCATGCGTGTCTACTTCAAGAAGTGCCCGGCGGTGGTGTGCGCATTTGCCTCCTTCCCCGACAAGTCGTCCTCACTCGTCGAGGTGTCCGGCTTGTGCGTGCCCAACTCGGTGGCCAGCGATGACCCCAGGATGTACTGCAGCAAGGATGGCGAGTGGCTCGTGCCCGTCGGGCAACACATGTGCCGCCCAGGCTACGGGGCCAACGGTGGCATCTGCACAGCTTGTCCCCTCAGCTATTATAAGTGATGGCGGACGAGCGCTGCACCCTGTGCCCAGAGCAATACAGAAGACACCTGCAATACAGAAGACACCTGCATGCTGTCTCCATGAGGCCAGCTATTACGAGGCTGGGAGTGACGCCGTCAACATGACTTACACACGCCCCCAGCAGGGGCGCGCTGCATCACCTGGAGCGTGAATGAGACATCGGCGCTGTTGGAGTGGAGCCCCCCTGGACGTCGCCGTTCACCTCCTGTGCCACACCTGCGGTGGCAGGGACAGGGAAGCAGCGGCCGCAGCAGTGGCGATGACGACGGTGACGACAACGCCGCCGCTAGTGTGCGCTCCTGTGCGGTGGCGGCGTGCACTTCCTGCCTGGGCACGAGGGCCTCACGGTGCCCGGTGTCACCATCGTGCGCCTACTGGCACACACCAACTACAGCTTTCACATCGAGGCACTCAACAGGGTCTCCTGACTCAACCCCATGCTGCCTGAGGCTGTGTCCGTGTCACTCACCACCAGCCAGGCTGAGCCTTCTGAGATCCTGGTGGTTCAGAAGGAAAGGGAGACACAGGACAGTCTCATGCTGTCATGTAGTGAACTCAAATGAAATCATTTTGGAATGACTCAAGTGCTGCCATGAGAACTCGGAGGAGCAGAAGCACACGTTGGTGAGGGCCGAGGCTCGCGGTGCCATCGTGTCGGGGCTGCGGGTGGGCGCCGTCTTCGCACTCCGCATGCACGCGCCAATATTACAGTTTTCTTTGATAAGTTCTTCAAATATATCCTGTAGTTGCATAACCATCATTATTCCACTGAGCTCTCAGTTTTGTCCTTTTTACTCCCTATATAACTCATCATTGCAAATTGTACATTAACTCAAATCTGTCTCCCCTGGATATCCAGAGACAAATTCACCAATTAACTAAGGACCACTTAGTTCCTCTAACTCCATCTCATAGCCTCAGAAGTGGTCCTTATTCCTACCAAACATTCCGTTTGCTAAAACTTTGTTTCGTAAAAAAAGCATTTCCACATTCCTGCTCCACATCCTCTGGAAGACCCTCATCACTCATCTACTGCTTGGTTCCCTCCCTTCACCCCCCCCCTCTTTTTTAATTTGCCTATTAGGCCAAACACACATGGCACTTACTTGCACCTGCACCTAATGTATTTCTGGAGCATCTTGCTCCCGCATATTTGCACTGTTTTCATCAATTCGTGCGTTCATGTCACTCTTTAACTAAAAATACAGATAAGTTACCAAATATTTCCTGGAGCCTCTTGCTCTCATTGTATTTGCACTTTTTTTCCATGTGTTTCTTCTATGACCGTTAAAAACCTCGTGTGTTGTTTGCAATTGTTTTTTGTCTTGTGTTTTTGCTGCTGTGCTCATGCAGCACCACGAATCTCCCAGGTAAAATAGCCGGACAACTCGCTAAACGGCACCATCATTCCTGCAACAAATAAAAAATAAATTGTATTAAACTATCGGTTATGACTTTGTCGTTCATACATTCACAATACTCTATATGTATGCTCTCAAGCCCTTTATTTGTTCAATGAATGTTGTTTGTATAAATAGCTTCTAGCGTTGCTGTAAATAGCCTTGGTGACAGTACATCTCCTTTCTTGGCTCTCTTTCTGTTTTTTATCTTTTTTGTATTGATTAAACATCCAATTGCAATCTCAGTGTTGCTGTTCCATCTCTATAAATAGTTTTGATAATTTGTATATGTTTTGGTTTTAATTAATGCCTTAACTTGTGAGAAGTAATCAGGTGACCATCTTGCCTGTAAAACAGGTGACAATCTGCCTAATTGTCATTATGTTGTTGCCAACAGCTGCTCTTTCCAGTGAACAACACCAAAACAATACGGTAACAGGGCCAGTGCACACTCACCATGCTCTCAAGATCTGGACATGGATCTTTTTGCCTGAAAAATCTGAGTAGAACTACACCTTTGCGCATTTGGTTATGAATGCATGACTGAGTAAACAATAGTACGTGTATATTTGTTATCAATTAGTAAACGACTGGTACAAAATGAGCGGGCAGCACTAAAGTTCAGTCCGGCAATTGTCAAGCGAGTCCAGTGAATATTGCGCGCTTTCAAAGCGGAGAGGACGTTGGTAAGTGGGCTAGTTGGAATTGAGATATGAGCGTGCGCTCTGGCATATACGTTAGCAGTGCAGAGGATGAAGTCAACTGGAGCCACTGCAGGAATACGGTCAGCACAAATTCATGAAGAGAGCCGCCTTGTGTGAAGGTGGAGTCCTCCGCACGCTTAATGAGTTTGACAACGATGACGTTCAGCCCCGTTGAAGGGAAGAAAGCAGCGCATTAATGATGAACAATTTTCTCATGGGCAAGCTGAGTCCAGATTCTCCACCGTGTCTTTGAACTTCAGAAGAACACTGATTTAAGTGAAAAATTCCTTTTCCAGTGGAAAAGGCATCTGAGGGGGAAAGTGAGCAAAATCAAAAGTGAGAGGGATTCCAAGAAGAATTGCATGCTGCACGACAAACGAGGGGAAAGTGAGCATTGCCGATATCCTTGGCAGCAAAAACAGAAAATTGGTAGTGCCTATAATAAAATGTTTAAAGGGATGTTGAATGCATTTTGGGCTTTCTTGTTTTTCCATAGCCATCTTCCAGTTTAACACATAGGCTTTCGCGACCAATATTATTCATATTAAAGGTTTTTGGGTTAGATTGCGTAATTTATAAATATGTCGTAACCCTCCACCACCCGACACGGCCAATCAGCAAAACAAGTGTCACGTTGACGAAAGACAATTAGTTCACTACTTTAGCCCACCGGTGTGTTGAAAAGTGAATCCACAACATTTACAGTTTGAATACGACGTTTCGCTGGTAATTACATCCAGCATCATCGGGCAATTCGCCAGAATGGTAAAGCACTCACTTGCTCTCTGTCTTAAATAGAGCAGCAGGGTGACGTCATCTTTTAACTCATTTCAGGTGCAATGAATTGAGGCGGAGGGGGGTGGTATTGTAATTATATAATCGATTGGTAATCAGTCAATGGTTATGATTAGTAATGAGTTGTAGATTAGTAATTATTTGTAATGTGTGTTATTGTGATTATATGCTACGTTAGTAATCCGTTAATTAATGTGTATCCCCTATAAGGAATTGTAATATGTATTATTTAATAATACGCTTCCAAAATGCACTAAGCCTATAGCTATCAGAACGATTAAAGTGATTTCTGTTTCTCTCAATTTCAATGGATTCTCTAATTAGTCTTTGCCAGTAATAATTAGTTTTACACAACACTTCAACGTTATCAAAATCAATTGAGTGTCCTTGTTGACAAGCATGTTCTGCCACTGCCGACAGTTGTGTTTGAGATAATTTAATATTTCTTTGGTGTTCTTTTACTCTTATGCTGATGTTACGTCCCGTCTGTCCAATATAGCATCTGCCACATAAACAATTAATCCGATATACACCTTCTGTTGATAATTTAGGTAATTTGTCTTTAGTGCAAGATACTAGTTTTTGAATTTTGTGTACTGTACCAAATCTTACTGCAATGTTTTGCTTTTACAAAACACGGGCTAATTTGTCAGTTACTCCTGATATATATGGAATTTTAATTGTTTTAAGGATCTGATCGCTTTCAGCAGTGTTGCTTTGCGATCGGGATTTGGCATTCAGTGCCCTGTTAATTTGAGTATTATTGTAGCCATTCTGTCGTAATGCTTCTTTAACGTGTTTGATCTCTCTCACTAGACTTTCACCATCTGACACTGTTTTAGCCCGATGTATGAGCGTCTTGATAAGAGAGTATTTCTGAGCTGGATGCAGCGAATCTGCATTCAGATAGGCATCAGTGTGCATTTGCTTTCTGTAAATGCTGTGTTATTTTACCGTTTATGCCATGTCCAAGCAAAATATCTAGGAATGGGAGTGTGTTATTCACCTCCATTTCCATGGCGAACTGGATGGCCGGGTTTTGTGTATTGAGATGATTTAGAAAATCATTAAGTGTATCTTTACCATGTGGCCAGACAATCAAAGTGTCATCCACATATCTAAACCAAAAAGATGGTTTTAATGTGCTCGAGGCAAGTGCTCTTATTTCAAACGTTTCCATGTACAGATTTGCTATAGCAGGAGATAAAGGAGAGCCCATTGCTGCTCCTTCCTTTTGTTTAAAGAAATCCCCTCTCCATAAGAAGTGTTATTTAAACAATGGTCAGCAAGTTTCGGAATATCTTTTGGTAAACCTGTATTCTTTACTAGTGTATCAAGTAATTTAAGCGATTCGTTCACTGGAATCTTAGTGAATAGAGAAATCACATCAAAACTTACCAGAATATAATTAGGATTAAGTTTGATATCTTTAATCACATTCACAAGATGTTCTGAATTTCTTATGAATGAAGATGTCCTACCGATGTAGGGCTGTATTTGTTTAGTTATATATTTTGCTAATTTATAAGTGGCAGAGCCAATTGTACTGACTATGGGTCGTAATGGGATGCCGATTTTATGAATCTTTGGTAGCCCATACAGTCTAGGTTGTTTTGAGGCCCTTGGCTTAATTTGGTGCTGCTCATTCTTAGGGATTAATGAATTTGCAATTATTGCAGTAGTCTTACGTTCTAAAGTGTTAGTTGGATCTCGTTTAATTTTAATGTAGGTACTTTCCTCTAGTAAATTTGTAATTTGATTATCATAATCGGCTAGTGACATCACTACAGTAGTGCGGCCTTTATCAGCTGCCAGGATTTGGATATCTTTATTTATTACACGGAGCTCTCTTAAGGCTTTTGCTTCGTTGGAGCAAATATTTACTTTTGGAACTTTGTTATTCTCAATTATTTTGGCAACCTCGTGTCTAGTCATCTCTGCCTCATTATGTGGAAGGAGTCTTATTGCTGATTCTACCTCAGCAATGATCTCATCCACCGGAATTGTGCGTGGGGTAACGGCAAAGTTAAGGCCTTTAGAAAGGACAGAGATCATGTCACTAGTTAAAACAGTGTTAGTCAAGTTCATTACGGTTTTGTTTTTAAATTGTTCGTTTTTAGTAGGGATTTGTTTATTATGAAGTCTAGAAAATGTATTCATTTGGTTAGTTTTTGTTAGATTAAACACCATAACACAACAATCGGCTGATAATGTATCGATTATATTCCAATAATGCAAGGATACACTATTGCTTATATCTAAGTGTAACTGCTTTAGCGATTCTGAAATGTAACATAATTCACTCCTGTTGTGCTGAATTATCTCTATTAATAATAATTCGCTAGCTTTGTGTAGTATTTGGTTAGCTTTAGAAGACTTTATGTGATGTGTTATTTTTCTAAATTATCAACAGAAGGTGTATATCGGATTAATTGTTTATGTGGCAGATGCTATATTGGACAGATGGGACGTAACATCAGCATAATAGTAAAAGAACACCAAAGAAATATTAAATTATCTCAAACACAACTGTCGGCAGTGGCAGAACATGCTTGTCAACAAGGACACTCAATTGATTTTGATAACGTTGAAGTGGTGTGTAAAACTAATTATTACTGGCAAAGACTAATTAGATAATCCATTGAAATTGAGAGAAACAGAAATCACTTGAATCGTTCTGATAGCTATAGGCTTAGTGTGGTTTGGAAGCGTATTATTAAATAATACATATTACAATTCCTTATAGGGGAAACACATATTAATTAATGGATTACTAATGTAGCATATAATCACAATAACACACATTACAACTAATTACTAATCTACAACTCATTACTAATCATAACCATTGACTGATTACCAATCGATTATATAATTACAATACCCCCCCCTCCGCCTCAAATCACTGCAACTTAAATGAGTTAAATGATGACGTCACCCTGTTGCTCTATTTAAGACAGAGCAAGTGAGGGCTTTACCATTCTGGCGAATTGCCCGATGATGCTGGATGCAATTACCAGCGAAACGTCGTATTCAAACTGTAAATGTTGTGGATTCACTCTTCAACACACCGTTGGGCTAATGTAGTGAACTAATTGTCTTTCGTCAACGTGACACTTTTTTTGCTGATTGGCCGTGTCGGGTGGTGGAGGGTTACGACACATTTATAAATAATGCGATCTAACCCAAAAACCTTTATTATGAGCCATCTTCCATTCTACAGAAAGAAAATACAATAAGATCTTCAAAGCGTGCCATTGTTAATCATAATAAATTGAGGATTGTTTTTTGCTGTGCAATTCCACGAATTTACTAAACTACAAACGGCAAGTAAATTCGCAATATACAATTCCAATATGATTATGCGCATTAAGTTGTGATATGAAATGCACTGGCAGCCACCATAGGAATGTGGAAATGTCCCCCACCATGGCAGATGAGCACTGCACCATACCAATTTGAGTAAGCAGACTCTGGGTAAACAAAACTGTATGTTTGCACACTACGAGTACACGGACTTATTCTATATAAGCGATACTTTTTTCCCTCTCAACCTCAATTCGCGTGAAATGTGCTTAAATACAGTACGTATACAATAAAATCTGAATGTACTGTGCTAATAAGAGATCGCATCGGTGATGTCTACAGAAAACATGACCGTTTCAGAGATGATAAACACCTATTAGCATTCACTGCACGTAGGCCAATGTTTAGCCTCCTGGAGAACTGGAATGGAAAATATAACCATCCTCCATGCCATATATCTTACCTACTATTAAAGACGCTTTTACTAAAACTGGTGAACAGCACAGGCTTCCAGAGAGGAAAGAATTGGGCCAATGACCAAAATAATACAAGGCTTGTGATTTTTTTGTATATATTTATTTAAAATGTATTTGTTCCCCCCACCACCACAAATTTATATTACGATTGGCATCATGTCACGGTGAGAGAAATTCCATTTGATATTCTCACAGTGGGCAATGCATCACCATGTATCAGACAACAACCCTGGAAGGTGAGATCACAGCGCTAATTTTGAAGTCCCTTTGAAAAGCCTCTTATACACACTAGATGGTACACGTTCACATTATGCCCTTCACAAAGTGTTCTTCAAATGGCAGTCAATCTAAGGAGTTTAATCCTCAGAACTGTGATATGCCAACTGAAGTGACAACCCAAATTTTAAATAATGGGTTTTTTTCGTGCAGTCATTGATGACACCATTACCTTGGCACACATGAGAACCAAGTTTAACCATGGGTGGCTGCCCGGTTTCAAACCCAGCATCTCCGTAATGCTGGCTCATCATTCGAGCACGGCATTAGTCGCCCCAAACTATCTGGCCACTTTTACCAGTTGCCATTTAAAAAGATTGGAAACAAATTTTGTCTATTATTATGGCCATTAAGGCAGCACACATATGTACATAATACACATTGGGCAACTATGGTGCAGTGTTTATCAGCACTGCCTTACAAACCCAACAACCTGATCTTTCCTCTTTGGTTCTTTCGGTAAAGTCACGTAGAATGAGAATAAAATAATAAATTGATAAAATAAAATAACACAAAATAACACAATAATATTCTCTCAGTGAGTGAGAATATTATTGTGTTATTTTATTTTATCAATTTATTATTTTATTCTCATTCTACGTGACTTTACCGAAAGAACCAAATAAGATGAATCCTTGCTGTCACGAAAGCTTTAAATCGAAATTTAACCTGATCTTTATTCCCACCATCGCTAATATCAGAGGCGAGTGCTTTTGGCCTGTGCCAACTCTCCCCAAACATTTACAAAGACAAATATTCCCCATATGGCCTTCACATACTTTTGGAGCAATTGCTGTTAGCGAGCACCTATGAAGGCTGGCCGGTACGGCACATGAGGGGGTGGGCAGCCAGCACCACGCCCGGACACCTTTGTCTCCCCAGTGGCAATGTTTACACATCGCACCAGGTACTCATTTGAGGCTGAGTCGACCGAGGGGAGGCCCAACGCCGTTTCAGGTCATCGTCACTGGTGTTGGCCATGAGCGGGAATCGAACTCATGTCGCTGGGTCCGTAGGGCAGCGCGCTAACTCACTGCACTACCAGATATCTACACACATGCATGAGCACATACAATGATAGAAGCACATAGATGCAGACTATTAATGAAGGGGGCACAGCATCTGTTCCTATACTCAAAGCTGCCATTCCCTTGGACCCTAATCACGATCGTCCTCTGCTCTAGAGTGCCTTGGATACACAGCACGGATGCATATGTACGTGCTTTTTTGTTCTTGCCTTGGCTGGCACCAGGAGGCACCTGTCATTGCCCATTGACTGATAGTGGAAAAGCTGGAGGCACACTAAAAGTATTGTAAAAAGCTCACACAGTACACATATATGCACACCTACATCTATACCCATATGTAGGTGCGTGTGCATATATAGGTATATATACCCAAATAAATAAGAGATGAGGTGTTGGATTCTTTTGTTCTGAGTATTGCATCCCAGGCAAAAACTGGAAAACAAAAGTAATGTAATTATACTGCACGGTTGTGGTAACATTCATGGCGGTAATGGTCCATAATAGCTCTATATCCTCAATATAGTATTTAAAGAATGATTACAACCTTTTGTAATCTTGTTTTAGGACATTCTGGTACACAGATGGGATGGCTTATATGCCACAACGGAATCGTTACAGCAGGAGTAGCCATTCCCGCCTACGGGTTTTGACAGATAATTATACAATGTGTGTTTCTCTCAAATGTTCCCTTAAATCAGTCAAGAGCTGACAAAGTGAGAGGAGAGTGTTTGTTTGCCAGCTAAGTCTCGTTCTAACTGCCAACAAACGGAGGGCAATTGGTGAGCGGTGAACCAAACAAGAAGTGGCTTACAGCAGTGTGAGGGTTTTTTTTTTATTTTACAAGTTTCAAAACATACACTGCACCATTGCTGTCAAATAACACAAATAACATTTCTTTGTTACTGGTTCATTATAAAAGTTTGGCTTGAGATGCTGTTGTTAACATACCCAGAGGGAGTCGCAACATGCAATCCGTCTTTGAATGCCTCAGGGAAGGTCGCGGTGTTTGGCCAAATTTTTTTTAAATGAAATTCTGCCACACTGCAATTAAGGTCTAGTCCAGAAGCCTAATATGCTGTAAGGAAGAAGTGAGGCATTGATTTCCTTTCACATGGTATGGCTAAAGCAATGCTGACCCCAGCTGATGAGCTTTATAATAGCAGCTTCCATCATATGTCTTGCAAAATGTTGGAGACCTTTGAACCGTATCTTCTAAATTGGAGAAAATGGAAGCCCTGTCAATAAAAAGGCTCCAGGATACATAATTACAGAGCTTTATGAGCAAAATTGCAATATCATCCTAAATCACCTTTTTCACAATTGTATGTGCCACAAGAGGCAAGATCACAACTGGTTTTGATATTTAACATTTAATGAGAGAAAATTAATGTCCTGACTACAAATACTAAAATAGACTGTAAGTGTAATGGTACAGCACGGGTTGCTACTGCTATATGAAAAAGTTTATAAGTGAGCGAGCAGTTTGATTGCGTGATTTAATCCTTTAATGTGCAGCATTAAAAGCAGTGCCCTGAGTATGTGCACCTACACGGACGACACAGAGCCACATCTCAAAAGATTTCTAATAATCTCTCATCCAATTGATTGGCCCTTTGAAATGCTCACGGAGCAGAGGCAATCTCTGCGTACTCCCAACACCATCACATTACTCCCTACAGATCTACAAATCCACACGTGCGCAAACATTTAATTAGAAATGTTCTAATACAAAGCGCTGATTGTGAATTTTAGCCACAGCCAGTATATTTTGACAAGATTTCCCCTGGTGTTCTGATCTGTTAATTTCTTTTTTTTATCCTGTGTAGATGGAATTCCTATCGATCAGTTGCACCGACTAATTCATAATCTAGGAATGAAATATTTATTTCGGTGCTGAGCTCAGCGAGCATTCCGTGCCATACTGGTAAACAGCTGATAAATAACTGCGCTCTAAATTGAAGAAACACTATATAAGAGGCGATTTGATGATGGCTAGGGAAATGGAAAATCTGACGGCAGTACGGTGCTTTTCTGCCTCATAAAAATTGCCCCAAGCGCAATTTTGGTGGAAAGAGAACAATGTGTTATTTTGAGTTAAATACACCGTGTCTCAAGCAGAGCAATGTCCATTTCTTATTCTCTATACAAATACCGGTTTCTCTTTGTTTGCTGCCAGTCAGCCCTGACATGTTTTATTAATGAACTGAAAGAGCATTATCTACAGGCTGTGCTCTGAACACAAACATACCAATGATAAGACAGACGCATTTAAAAACATGGAGCCTTTATTTCACAAGAGTAAAAATTTGTTAATCTCTGACAAGGCTGTAACGCAAAAATTAAGCTTCATTAACTAAGAACGTGAAGCTCAAATTACATTTAAACTGAGAGAATTATGGCTCTGAGGACCAGCAACTGCTTTTCGTACAAAAATTCCCAGCTGTGGCTAATATCAGTGGAGAATGTCAGAACCCATTCAGAGCCTCTCAGTGTCCATAGTTCCAAGCCTCTCTCGTTAGCTGAATGGGAATTTACTGACTCATGAGAGGAATAAGGGTTGTTTAACACACAGGTGAGATGTGATTATTGGTGTTTGATAACTAAATGGGGCCTCAACATGTATTGCACGTGCATGGGTGAGGTCAAAAACACTTAGGAAATGCCTTGAAGGCATTTCATGCCCAAAACATATATACTGTATATATTCAGCTGTCAGACAAGATATACTGTGATGGCACCATGGGTTCTGTCCTTCTTACACCTTGCATGGCTTTACACTGTGTGCCTGTTGAAAAAATATAAATTTGCAGCATGATCCCATGTCTAGAAAGGCTTACGTTTGATAATCTTTGCTCTATCACCTTCATACTTCATCAAAAAGCACTGAACATAGATATCGTTAAATTTTGACTTAAAACTTTCGTGACTGCAGAAATTCATTATCTTTGGTTCTTTCGGTAAAGTCACGTAGATATAAAATACAATTAAAATAAAAAATAAAGGTAAAATTACAAATAAAAGCAAAAACCCACGACGCTTTGATCAGAACACAAGCGATCTTCATCAGGCGGAGAGAAAATCGGGGGCAAGCCTCCAAATGCAACTGCTTATAAGGGCTTCCAAAGTTATTTTCATTTTCTATCTACGTGACTTTACCGAAAGAACCAAAGAATATAGATATAGTTGTATCCCTAAGTAGCATATACTGAACGACAAAAACTATTTTACTTGCTTTAAAATAACAATTTAAGATTTTGAGGTGCATGTTATTTATGTGCTCACACACAAAGATATAGTGTAAAGCTATACAAAGTGTTTACAGAATATTGTGAATTCAGTAAGGCCAATATTCTAACCACGACTCATTTCGGTTGGTACATGCACAGCCCTGCAGGTGCTCGCTCAATCCACTGCTGGTGGAAGGGCCTCCACGAGGGCGAGCGGTAGAGAGCCCCCTCTGGTGGGATATATGGCCCACTCTTCCACGCTAGCCAGATGTCTTGGAAGATGTGGCAGTGCCAACAATTTACCCCACCTCGTGTAAGGCTAACTGAGTGTACCCATTTATACTGCTTGGTGGACAGAGAGTCAGGGCATTTAACAAAAGTGCCCAATGTTTCAGCTTCCCCGCCGGAAGATTGAATCGAACCGGCGACCTCTGCTATGCAAGTCCAGTCTGCCAATCCCTACACTGCGGCATCTCAATATCTGAACAAATTTGTCCTTTATTCATGTTATCACACATCATGGGATTTTTACTCTATCACATGACCCTTAACTTTATTTGGAGAAACAGAGAGAAGTACTAGACATACATGATATCATTTTTTACTGTTTACTATTTTTTATTTGACCAGGTAAGGCCCACTGAGCTATATAGCTCTTTTTCAGAAGCGACGTGGCCACAAATGATAGCTCAACGAAGTCGCTTATCAAATGCAAATGTATAACAGCCAAATACTTAAGTGCATATGTTTTAAATGTGGAGGGAAAACCCAGAGGAGGACCCAGAGAAAAATCCACGTGACCACGGGGACATGCCAACTCCAAATATACAAGCGTCAGGGTCGAGAACGAACCCACAACCTCCTGTATACCAGACGAGGTAGTTAAAATGTAGCCATAATACAAAGATCGTAGGTGTAAAGGGTGACTTAAATTATACATTAATTTAAGATTATATTCAAAAGGTGAAACGAGCCATGCACACCCCCAGTGCTCCGGTAACTGAACATCAGGCTCGGCCTCGCTATGCGTTGCACCACTATACGAGATGAACTTCGCTTTCATAACAGAGCCACGATGAACATCAAAATCCTAATGCGATTTATTGAACGAAGTAAAACTGGCGGATAATCAGAACTTTAACATTTGCAATATTATTCAAATGAATGAATGCAGCATAACATTCTGGTTAAATAGCAAACTCAATAAAAGGTCCTGGATGGACCAAGGACCTATATTAACACTGAATAGCTATTCAACAAGACAAGCTATTGTTACATTGGGTCACTTCAAGTAATCACCATAGTGTAGTCTAAATGTACAACATATAACAATGACCGTGGATGAGATGTTAAATATTCTTGCTCTGAAGAGCACATTAAAATTAACATGGGCACAGATCTGGCTCGACTCATCTAGCCACAACTGACATCAATAATATGGGTGGCATGCTTTACTGTTAAATATCCAATTAATCGTAACAAAATTCACAGTATTATATAAAGACTTTCAGACCTTTACGACATTCACAACCTTATTACAGCATTATAACAAAACAAACAACACTTATAGACAATGCTTATTAAAGTATTGCCACCAGCAGATGCACCTGTCCAGGCTGAGCCGCTACATTGGCCTTCATTTTCATTTCTAATGGCTATCCATTAGACATTTTCATGTACAATAGCCCCCTTGGACCTCGTGGCTTTAAGGACCTTTAACCCGGAATTTCCGGGTCACGTGACCAAAGTCAGCACCCTCTAACCAGGAAGTTCGTGTGTAAACACCCACATCTGCCATGGATCAAAACACTCATCCATGTCCTGTGCCCGATGCCACCCGTACTCATTTGCTCTTTCGCCTTCTGAAACTGCGTCATTGTCCCTATTATCTGCAAATTCTCCAACACTTTCACGATCAATCGCCCATGTGACTGTGACAAAGGGAAGTGCTACCAAAAACTAATATTGTGATAACCCTTGTCTACAATATTAATTTACAATTTTGACATGTTCATGTCACCAATTAAGGACGAAAAATTCTGCTTTGATAAATAACCTTATTTATGAGCACTTTTTTTTATTACCGTTCCGTCTCTGAATTGTATTCCATGAGAGCAAATTTGTAAAATAAGCAATTTTATTGCTTGTGCTTTCATTAATTGCTGGAGATTTGTTGATTAATGAAAATCAATGCTGCTTTATTACATGTCAACGTTAATACATTTTAATGATGCTCTTGTATCTGACAACCTCATAACCATGAGTACTATTCGCAATGCATATTTGCTAAGCCATCAAAATTGATCAAAAATGTCAAGACTAAGAAAATACAAGTTGGCATTTAACACAAATAATGAAGCAATATAGTATACAAATTAATGATTGTATCTATCAGACAACAGCCATGTCAGTGGTAGATACTCTACGGATATTTAATTCTCAAAATCATCACTCCCATAATTTACCCAAATTCAAGCCTGACAGAGATAGAAGGTCAATGCATCTTGCGCTTTTAGATGGGTTTCTGCGGCCGTCAGGGATGCTCTTCCTTCCAATATTAGGAAGCCACTGGAGTGCTGTACTTTTTAAATATATTGAAAACTAATTTCTTTAGAATTGCTTTTTGTGTTTAGTTTGTTGTCCTTCCCCCGCACCTCCGATTAGCACGGTTAGCTACGTATGGTGCGAAATAAGTTTAACATACATACATCTGAACCAGTCCTGCCACGCCTCCCAAATCACACCACGACACCAAACCCCTCTAGCCAAAGCACAAGTATAATCACACAGCGTGGAGAAGATTCATCCAGCAGTTTATCGACTGCTAGATTGAAAGTGCCATAAATAATTTCATCGTAATTATTTATCCAATGTAATTATTTGTCTAAATAGAAAAAAAAACAATGTTGCTTTTTAAAGGATATTGATGTAAAATGTCTGTGATGAATGCAAACAACTGTGGGAATAAAAGCAGGGTGGGAAGAATTAATAATTAAATGATTATGTTCTCAAATAGGCATTATTCCCGATATAGATGTCCTACTTCCCTTCCTTTTTCTTGAGCGTATATGACGAGTGTGAACACATCTCTAACTTGCATCAGGTTGCCTAAAAAACAGCAGACACGTGCTAACAGAAATATCTATACCAGTATACGTATGTTGCCGTTGTGTATGATACATGTTAAATGTTATTTTTTCAGCATTCTTCAAATGTTGAAAAAGCCCCGTGTAATAATGGGCTATTTCAGGAAAGAGAGCAGTAGACATTCACCTGCAATACATGAAATGTGTTTAATGTGTTTAATTCCATTTCCTGCAGAAAACTGTTCTCAAACACGTGTTTTAATTTGCTGTGAGGCACAGCCGCAGGTTCACCCTATTTGCCGGTTACACGCAACATCCAAAATATTTCATTATCATCGATGTCACCTACAAAACACGTTTGAGAAGTGTAGCCAAACTAGGCTCTACGGTGCACTAGTGCTGGATGGTTTGCACACGTATAGCATCATCATGATCTTGCGGTGCCACGACCACGAAGCAACTCCGCAAGCACCGCAATTCCCTCCCGGCCCCTGCACTAAACACAAACCCGCACGCAGCACACCCACGTAGTGTCCTGGTGGAGGATTACCTGGCACATTGGGTTTTAATCCCAAGGGCCTCTAGAGGGAAAGTCCCACGGTTTCCCGGTTCCAGGAGATTGGCCAACCCTCGCAGGGCAGGTTACATTGCGATGCCCCTAAAATTGGTTTCAAATTGTATGGGCGAAGAAAGAAAAGGTTCCCTGGGCCAACCGCAATGAGGTACAACTTGGGGGGGGGGGGGGGGGGGGGAGAACGGACAATGGAACCCTGAGCGAGAAGGGCGCAAGACAAAGGGGAAATGGGTGGCCGCCGCCACCCGCCGGTCACAGGTAGGGGGGGCGGCGGCAACCGCAGGTAAGCGCACGATTGGCCGCGCAGTACAATGCCACCCTGGGCCTTTGAAGTGAGGGGATTAGGCCATGGTAGAGACGGTGGAGAGGGACAACGGCGCGGGTAAGCGCATGATTGGCTGAGCGGTATGACATCACCCTGGGCCTTTGAAGTTTAGAGAATAAAAAGAGTAGCCCAGAACGATTTTAGGTCAGTTGTCTTCAACCTCCGGGCCGTCAAGACCCACTCCCTGCCGTCCTGCCTCCTCAAGCCGCATCCATGTGATGTCAGCGAGTGCTGCTACGAGGCAGTGATAGGTGAGGTTTTCGCTCGTCCTTCTCCCTCCGACTCTCACAGCGTCCGTGCGACGCCGTGAGTACAGCTACGAGGTACGTGGTAGGACGTTTGAGTGACTGGGTTCATAGGCAGAGTTAGGCTAAGCTCTTCGCGCAAAATATTCCCCCTCCAGGTAGAGTGTATTTGTGCCGTTAATAAACTTTAGCACAGAGTATCAGTGCAGTGTGATTTCTGTGTGTGTGGGTAGAACCTCGGCGCGATTTGTGTGTGGTGCGACTGCGCGGGGAGACAATGTGCGTGAAAGAACGAGCGCAGGGCTGCAGCATCGGTGTGGTGTTGGTAATTTGTGTGTGCAAGGTGCGTGTATTAAAACATAGGACGGCCGCCAACGGGCCTGCGTCCGAGCAGCTGTGCCGCGCGAGTATTAGGGCGGGGGCGGGGTGCCTTAAACCCGCCCGCCGACTTTTGCGCAGAAACAATAGCATTAACATCGAGGCGCGCGCTCAAATTCGTGCAGCCCTTTGGCGCTAGCCTTTGTGTGCAAGCAGATTAGGGCTTAACCACCCGGAGGTGCGCGCGCATATTCATACCGCCGTTTTTAGCGCTAGCCTTTGTGCGAAATACGCACCTGCAGGGGCGTGCGTGTGCACACCACCGCATTCGCTTTTGTGGTGGTGTACGTGGGCATGTGCGAGATAACCCCGGGCGGTGGTGAGCCAGTCGATTCGCTATGTCCCACAGAGAGGGCGCTGGCGCGGGGGGGGCGATCACTCGATCGGCGGGGGCCCGGCGAGAGGCGGCCGACAAGGAGGAGCAGGGGAGTGGAAGGGGTGGACGTCACGCCCCGCCCGCTCACAGGGAGCGGGGAGGCGGGCGTCGGCCCCCACAATGTGTATTATGTGAATTATCTTTGGGTGCAGTTGCAATGTCTCGTAATATGAATAAAAATGGTATGGCTTACCATTGTTTAGAAGAGCAATTTACGCCATTCAGAAAGGCAAATGTCAGACATTGATTGAAAATGAATTAATACAATGAACGAGGGAATCGAAAGAGCAAAAGGACTTGAAAAGGACACATGGAGGAATGTTAACGAAAAGCCGAAATTGATAGCTGAGCGAGTGAGAACAAACAATGGTGGTGACCACAGGAGAGATGGAGCGATGGTACAGAGCAAATGTGAAAGTTAGCTGAATTATGGTCACATTTAATCACAGATTTACATCGTTAAAGGATCAAATGAAGAATGCCAATGACGGATTGCAAAAAAGAATCCCAGTGCCATCTCTACCCCAGCAAAAAATTGCCAATTAGACCATTTAGAAACAAGGTTATACTTATTTGCCCGTTATGAGTTGAAAAAAGTTTTTCGATGTCCGCGATAAACTATAGGGATAATTTCAAATCCCAAAGGCAAATAGTCAAATTAGGCAGGATATTAAAACATGCAAATCATAGCAAACATCCACTACTGTACGAGCACCAGCTACATGGCCATATTTAGAAGTACAGTACAATGAAAGAAAACAGTGGCATCGCAGCTGATATAAAATGCTCTGCAGGTGGAATACCGCGTGCAATATAAGTCACCGCGTCATCCCCAGTCACCGCGTCATCCCCAGTCAACACGAAGTTCCAATTTCATTGATAAAGCTACACGGTTGGTACAAATATGCACAACTATGCACGCCAGTTGTTTGTGTTGGAATAAATCGTGTTTATGAGAAACAAACCTGCTTGTGAGGATAGACACGTGTAGATAGACACGCGTATTCCTTGTGCAGTGATGTAAATGGTGTCACTAGCGTGTTCGCGCCAGCTACTGTTACAGGAGTGCAACTGTGCGTATGGAGCCTCTCTCTAGCACCAGAGTAAGTATGGAATGTCAGCCAGCCCTAGGGGGCAGAGTCCTGTTGATGGCCTGAGAGAGGGCAAGTGAGGACGTGGTAGCCTGTGTAAACCCGAGAGGGCACATGACCAGGACAGGGTAGTGAGGGGGGCCCGGGGGGGGCTTGAGGGGAACGTGATGCTCGGTCGAGATCCTTTGGGAAAGGTCTCGAAGGGGGCGTGGCCGAAGGCAGAGCGAGGTCACGCTCAGGAGCATTGGGTCTTTTGGTGAAACCACGTAGATAGAATACAAAAATAAAAATATCACGTTGAGATCGCAACACAAGCAATCATCATCAGGTGAAAAAATATAGCGGGAGAGCTGCTGAGGCATCAACCCTCGGCGTGACGTCTCTAGCGGGAGAGCTGCTGAGGCAGGAAAAGACCCATAGAATAAAATAAGGGAGTTACCTTGTTGGGGTTGTAATAAACATAGTGCCTCCGAATTCAAGTGTGTGCCTCCATGAAACACCACTACATTCGTTCGCCCGGTCGGATTTGTGTATTGTTACTCGTCGTCGGAGTTTGGAGTATGATAGGGTTGATATTCTTAGTTCTTTCGGTAAAGTCACGTTGAAGGGAAACAACAAAATAATAAAATATATATAAAAAATAACAATTCTCACGACGTTTCGACCATAACACAAACGGTCGTCTTCAGGTGTGTCGGTTTGCATACATTTATTTATTTTTAAATAAACTGCCAAATCGCTGCGCGTGGCGCTAACGTTTTTTTTAATAAATAAATACACCGTTTAAAAATAAATAAATTTATGCAAACCGACACACCTGAAGACGACCGTTTGTGTTATGGTCGAAACGTCGTGATAATTTTTTTATTGTTTTATATATATTTTATTATTTTGTTGTTTCCCTTCAACGTGACTTTACCGAAAAAACTAAGAATATGAATTACTGCAGTCACGAAAGCTTTAAATCAAAATTTATGATAGGGTTGCTTTTGGTGAAGTATGGCCGCGGTGTCCGTGTAAGTAGTCCGCTTCATAATATCGGATTTTTTTGTTGTGCATTTTCAGGATCGCCGATTCTTTGCTTATTTTCTATGGTGCATTATCGGCATTATGTATTTTTTTAAGTACTGTATAGTGCAGTGATCGAGATTGTCGATGGTTGTGAGGACTGTATGGTGCACTGATTGGATTGTTTATGTTGTGCGGACTGTATGGAGCATTGCTCGAGATGGTTAACGATGTGCGGACTGCATATACTGCATTGCTCGATATCGTCGATTATTGGGGGCATTGTGCATGGTGCTTTGCTGTTGATTTCAGGTGCCCTGAGCCCCGGGAAAATCCAGTGTTTGATGTTGAGGGGGATTGTGGAACGACAGGTTCAGTGTGGTTCGAACTCACTGGTTGTATGCTGTCTGTTATTGGACCGATTTATTGGGGGTTCCAAACGACAGGTCAGGTGTTGTTAAGAACTCATTGGTTGAATCCTGTCCGTTGTTCCTAATGGATCGAGGGTGCGTTGGGCTGTTGCCGCCAAAGAGCGTTGCTCTCTCCGCTCGATTGTGTGCAGCCAGGGGCTGAGTTGCGAGTTGGATTGAGTGAATGCTGTGTCCTCTCAGCTCGATTGTGTACAGCCGAATGCTGCAATGCGAGTCTTGGAGAGAGTGATTGGTGTGTCCTCTCAGCTCGATTGTGTACAGCCGCACGCTGAAATGCGAGCCTGGTGAGAGAGACGGGTTTAAGTGGTGTCCTCTACGTCTCGAGTTTGTACAGCCGAACGCTGCAATGCGAGCCTGGTGAGAGAAACGGTTTAAAAATTCCCCCAATACAGCCGACGTGTGCAACTGTTGAATTGTGACGCCGCGTCAGAAAGGCGGTAGGGTGGTAAAGGGTGACATGAGATGTCCATGGTGGTCCTCAAGGGAGGACTGCTGATGTGCGCGGGGGAACCAGCTGAGATGCGGTCCGCTAGTGTTGCCGCTTTTTTTTCCCTGCGCGGGAAACCACGAATATGCGGTTCACGTGTGCGGCCACCATTTTGTGCACGAGCAGGCCGGGATTCCTGCTAAACTCGTTACTGCACCTTGATGTGCTCATACTGGCTCGACTTTGAAGCACGACTTCCTTGAGCCAGTACATGGGTCGACCTTGAAGCATAACTTCTTTGACCCGGCATGTCGGAAGATGTCCAAATAGTACTTGAGAGGTGTGTGATTTCATGGGCACCTGAAGGTCCAGATTTTGCCCTATCACCACTTGATTGTGCTTGGGAGGTGTGTGATTGGATGGGCACTTATAAGGTTCATACCTCGCCCTATCACCACCTGCTTGATGGGCTGGTTGCACGGTGGCATGAGACCTGATGTTCATGTTGTGTCAATGGGTGTGTGTAGACCCAGTCTGATCGCCGCGTTTGCTGTGCATGTCGCATTTGAAACCTTTTTTTCCCCTGCCGGGCGGGATCCCTTCATCCCCACTACCCAAGGGCCGGGTGGCTGCTGTGTCCGATGAGCTGGGGCGTGTGTCTGTAGAGGTTGTGCCTCAGAGGTTTTCGGGTTTTCCGCCCACAGGATCCCAGCACCTGGTACCCTTGGAGTCGCCGGTTGCGCCGACCGGATGTGGATTGGGGAGAGTGGAGCAGCCATCACCCACTCTTGCTTCTTCCATTTTTGTTCTTCTTCCCGGGAGAGGCCGCACCCGTTGGACTTTCTTCAAGTCTGCCGTTGAAATGACCCTTCCCCACCATTTTATTTATCCCTATGCCGTTGGAGATCGCACACACGATCACACACAAACCGGATTGTGTGGCTGCTTGGACTTGGTTCTTCATGTGCTCGTGGGTTGTGACATGTTGCGGGTGTTCATTGTCTGGGGGTTGTGTTGGTTATGTGTTCGCGGAAAAAAAATGTTTGGGTGCTCCTCCATTGATGTACATATTGTCTGGACGACGGTTGCTGCTTACTTTATTGTTGGGATTTTGATTATTGTTACACAGAAATTTTTGGGAGGCTTATTTTTGTTGTTTTTGGTTGTTGCTGTTGTTAAGGGTATAGTGATCAGCCGGGATAGCTGTGTTTTAGAAGGGGGAGAGAGTGATGTAGTGACGGAAATGGTGTCACTGGGTGTTCGCGCCAGCTACTGTTACAGGAGTACAACTGTGCGTCTGGAGCCTCTCTCAAGCACCAAAGTATGGAATGTCAGCCAGCCCTAGGGGGCAGAGTCCTGTTGATGGCCTGAGAGAGAGAAAGTGAGAACGTGGTAGCCTGTGTGAACCCAAGAGGGCACGTGACCGGGACAGGGTAGTGAGGGGGGCCCGAGGGGGGCTTTTGGGGCACATGATGCTCAGTCGAGATCCTTCGGGAAAGGTCTCGAAGGGGGCGTGGCCGAAGGCAGAGCATGGCCACGCTCATGAGCATAAAGGGGCAGTCCCAAGAGTTTTCTTGGCTCGTTTATGGAATCAACCCTTGGCGCGACGTCTCCTCGTCTCGTCACATCGTCTTTGGTCTTCAGTCGTCGGTCTTCGGTTATCGCGCTCGGCATCGTGGGTCAGGCAGACGTTGCTGTCCTGACCCGGTTATGTTAAGCTAAAGGAGTTACCCTGTGGGGTTGTAATAAACATAGTGCCTCCGAATTCAAATGTGTGCCTCCGTGAACACCACTACATTTGCATAGCAACCACACTCACCAAGCAGTTGTAAATGCCACAGACACAATTCATAGTACTTTATAGAATGACCTGTAATGATTCCCACATTCCTCAACAACAAAACCGCCAAATAAATTCGATGGCCAAATCTATACAAATATTTTCACAAAATGTTTTTTTTTATTTAACACCTGCTTTGAGAACACCACTGTGGTATGAGTATATTATGTACTAGCCTTTTGCCCGTCCAAGGATGGGTGTATTTCAGTAAATCTGAAACTTGCAAGTGAAAAACAGACCGCAACATGATATTCATTGCATCAATTTGCGTGCAATTTGTAAGGCCGCGGTGACATAAGATTGATTTCATTTAAAGGTTATAATCCTTTGTTCATCATGATGTCCTTTTTACTTCTATGTCTCAATAGCGTTATGGAGATTGCACGATGTGAGGGTTCTGCCTTTGCAGGGAGGGTTGTAAATTGATGCAGAGGAGGGGCGAGAAGAGGCGCCTAGCCCTCCCCCATGTGGAGTGACGTCACCCGCTAATTAATATTAATGGTGGGGGGGGTGTCCATTTGGAAGACGTCACCTCTTCATGATTATTAATGTGGGGGACTATTCGATGTGGCTTGACGTCACCTGCTCATGATTAATATTGAGGGGGGGGGGGTGCTTTATATGGAGTGACGTCACCCGCTCATGATTATTAATGAGGGGGGGGGGTCCATCTGGAGGATGTCACCTGTTCATGAGGATTAATGAGGGAGGCTGGCCGACGGGGAGTGACGTCACGCGCGGGACACAGATATTCGTGGATCATTATAGTAGTAAATGTATAGTGGCATAGAATAATAGTGTAGTGGCATAGGGTAGTAGCATAGCGCTGGCTGCTGGCAGGGAAAGGGATCTGCGGCTTACAGCAGCCTTGACATTAGCAGGCCAGGAAAAACACCAGAGGGGAATCTAAGGGAAAGGTCACAGAAGGGGCACACCAAGAACCCGCTAGTAGGTTCTAGAAAGGGGACGTGGCCGGGGGCGGAGCCAGGCGACGCTGACAGTATAAGAGGGGCCCCTGTAGGGGACCTCAGGGCTGTTGTTGGAGTGGGATCCCCGTCGTGTTGCTGAAGTCTTCGTCACCATTCTTCTTGTCATCTTCACCATTTTTCTTGTCGTCTTCACCATCCTTCTTGTCATCGTCTCCGTCTTCACCATCTCGGGGCATCACCAGTCAGGCAGCCTACCAACTGTCCTGACTGAGTAGCGTCGCTGACAATAGATGGACTAATTATTAAGAGTGTTAACCCCGATGGTGCTTGTTAATAAAGAAGTGCCTCCAAGTCTTATTGTCTCCGAGTTAGTCACTACATATGTATATTACACAGAACCTTACCACCAGTGTTGGGTAATACAGGAGGTCCTGTTTCATTACTAAGGTAGAAAAATATGACTCGCATCAGTGTTGCCTCAATACTGAGCACACAGGTCCAAGACACACAAGTCAAATGTGTCTCCTCTATCGCCAACCAAAAAGCATCTCTATGTACTGCATGCACTATATTGTATTTGGTGTATTAGACAAGTGTATGGTTTTCACACCTGATGATTGCTTGTGTTGCAGTCGAAACGTCGTGAGAATTTTATTGTTTTATATTTTTATTATTTTATTGTTTCCCTTCTACGTGACTTTACCGAAAGAACCAGTTATAGTTAGTTTTCAATTTAGATTTAAAAGTGCTAAATTAATTAGTGGATATAACACCTTAACAAATAGAGCAGTGCTTCACAGCAAGTGTGTGCTTTTCACACCTGATGATGATTGCTTGTGTTGCAGTCGAAACGTCGTGAAAATTTTAATGTTATATATTTTTATTATTTTATTGTTTCCCTTCTACGTGACTTTACCGAAAGAACCAGTTATAGTTAGTTTTCAATTTAGATTTAAAAGTGCTAAATTAATTAGTGGATATAACACCTTAACAAATAGAGTAGTGCTTCACAACCGGTGTGCAACAGTATTTCCGGAGGTACAATCGAGGAAAGAAGGCTCAATGTTGGCAATCTGGAACAGACCAACTCACTTCCGTGCTGTTCAGTGGCCGATTCCAGCCCCTACCTTTCACACTCTACCCATTGGATGCATATGCTCAGTATGACAGCCAGCCATCAGCTCTCACACCACAACTCCTCTCTGGTGGCACATGCGCAGTTGGGGCAAGCGGCGTGTGTGAGCAACAATGCGTTTGTGTTTGTTGTGCGCGTGTTGAAAAGTTTACAATTGTTTCCGTGCCCTGTGCCATCAGCTGGCAAGGCTAAAGTCCGTGGTATTCAAATTGCGGTTGTTGAATCCGGAAGGGGTTTAGGCACGACATTGCAGAAATGGACAAATTCACGGAGACCGCACGCTCAAACGGAAGTTCAGCGAAGTGACCTCTGGATGATACACATTCTGGCTGCAAGTGTGAACAATGAGTACTCGGTAGCCATCTATGATCAACGCCGTTGCACCTCCAATCAGCACGGTTGGCTACGACGTACAGTGGGAAAGAAGTTTGACATGCATATACAATACAATGCCACAATTTTAAACGACATTGATCTGTGCAAGCTGACCTTGTCAACTCTGGCGCTTATCAAGAACGAGAGAAATCACATCCGAACAGCCCGGATCAGGAACTTGGTGTAGCTCTTTCCAACATCGAACTTAACATTTAAGTGCCTCTGTTTCTTAAGACAGGCGCAAGTGTCTTACACGTGAAAAATTTAAATAAGTGGCCTCTTGAAACGGTTCCCAAGGCTCTCCGTAGGTTAGTGTTCTTCATTGCCATAGGCCCCAGGCCATGGACGGCCCCTGGTGGCCTTTATTGCGGACCCTGGAAATACACAAATATGAAAACAACCCCATCATTGTGCTGTCAAACCCCAATGGTTTCAAATGTGTGGTGGCCTTCACACTGATATCTTATCGGGGAAAGTGACCCCCTCTGAAAATTAGTGAAGAACACTGTTGTAGGTCATTGTCGTAAAACAGCTCACTGTTGAATGTTTCATAGCCACGTCAACAAAATCAATCATCAGTTTTGACAATGGTTTGACCACCCAGTGATCTTGAATTGACATAAAATTGTCTGAAATAATCTGCTGTTTGCACAGTTTCACATATTTTTGCACAGGTTGACTGAATTTCACTCTTTTGTCAGCTGCAAAAAAAATCCTGATTGTGCTGCTATTTTATTGCCTTTTACTACTTTACAATCACTTTCAAATTACTTTGTAAAATCATCTCCACTCGTATAAAATAAATATGTTGTCAGGTTATTGCGGTGCCACTTGATTTCCTTGTTCTCGATATGAGCATAAGCAAGAGATCGTGAATTCTCAGCTACAACGCAATTCTTCCCACCCATCCACTCACCCACCCGGGCCCAGTTAGTTTTTGGTTTGGCGCACTGTGGATTGTGAGTTCCGTAGATTCAAACAGGTTGAGAATCACTGAGTTAGAGGACCACAGAGCTTGGGGGGGGGGGGGGGGGGGGGCGGCGGAATCTGGCACCGGGTCACTGCCTGGCTGTCTTTCCCGTTTTTGTCAGTGCTTCCCAGTCATGAACTCCCCTCGAGACAGGGAGTGAATACTGTGTGCATTACAAGTTGAAATTATGATTACAATACAGTATAAAGCACATAAATTAGCACAAATTATGCAATACGTGCATTATAGTATCCTGTGTGTCAGGAATGTGCTGTATTTATTCCTTTTAGGTAATAAAGACACAGCCATTATGATTCAGGAGTGTATACTACACCGTGAAGCAATTTAAAAAGTTATACAAGACGTTTAAATTCTCAGTTATTCACCTGCATGTGTTGCACAAGTGGCGATGTGTACACTGCACCAGATCGACCTACGCTATAGTCCCCCATCACACACACGCACACTGTGATGAGAAGCCAAACCCAATTTAGGCCGTGTAGTCGTTTACGTAACAATTCACGTCAATGCACACAAACTTGACATGCCTCGATCCATGCGTATTTGCATATTTGTATAGCTATTACCCACAAGCAAGCCTGATGAGACACTGTCGAGACCCATCCAGAATTTGCTTGTACTTTTCTGCATCAATGCTGCTGAAAGTAATCACTTCTAGAAAGCCGTGAGGCCATTGGGTGATCCCAAAAAAATACTTCTATTTTCTATTACGTGGACAGACGGACACATAAAGGAGACATTGCTTATCTGTTTGAATTACCTACAAGGAATGCCAGTTTATTAGCTAACGTCAACACTGAATTTCACACACTACCATTCGATTTTTCTCACAGCCTTTAATGCCTCCTGGGACAGCAGACACCAACTTTGACATGAATAGGAGATTCAAGAGACCCATGTGCCCCCAGCTATATCCAAGTATTTCTATGCTGCGATGGTTGTTGGCTTGGTGACAAAATTCTGTCCAGCCGCAACCCGCACTTGGTGCTGTCCAGAAAGGGAAAAAAGCATGAATGGGGCATGACCCAAATTGAGCGAATGGCTAGGTGTTTTCTGGTGGCATTGTGGTCAGCATATCCATGCCCATATAGCCTGCATAGCTGCCAATGATGATGATGTGGACGAAATGATAACATTTTCTTTATACAAGCCACCCACTTTTATTCAGCACATCCAATTGATTAATTCTGGTGTAAAAATGATGTTCTACTTTTGAGTGAAAATAAAAGTGCATGCTTTTAAAACGACTTTTTTCACCGTGAAAAATATTTTAACTATTTAACTACTGTACTATTTTATTTTGCCAGGTAAGTCCCACGAGAGCTATATATATAGCTCTTTTTCAAAAGCGACCTGACCACAAATGATAGCCCAATGAAGTGGCTTATGTGGAAATTATAGCAGCCAAATACTCGAAGCACATTTATAAACATAGAGGGAAAAACGGAGGGCGCCGAGAGAAATTAATGCGAGCACGGGGAGAACATGTAGAATCCAAATATAAAGGCGTGAAGGTGAGCATTGAACCCACGACCTCCTATGTACCAGGCGAGGTAGTTAATATCTCAGTACCGCGATATGTTAACTGTTAAGAACAGCATTACGATAACCCTCAACGCCTATGAGCAAATCACCCGTATTTGGAATGTGCCCGATCTGGTCGGACCTCAAAAGCAAAGCAGATCAGAGCTTGGGCAGTGCCTGGATGGGTGGCCACCATGCACTAACATGTTGTTATAGGGCTGCGGGGCCATATTGTGTTTATATCCAGTTGTACTGTACGTCTATGCTGCCCACATTTACCAATCTGCACTGACCAGCCAGGGTAACGTATGGTCAAACGGCCTCCACAACCAGCACAACATGGGGAGGCCCTCATCCAGCAGTGGATTTACAAAATGTTTCTATGCTCCTACGAGCATTGTGCAGCGCTCATCCCCAGCAGTGGAAATTGCACATTTCCATGGCAGGGATCATCATGAACAAGCACCGAAGACTTGGCACAACGTGGTACTTATGTTATGACCCTGTCGATATGACAATGATGGCTTGCCTATAGCAACCCTTGAGCCTACAATAAATGAAAGCATGTGCATTGCTATTCAATAGTCTACGTAATGAAATGTTGATCGCACGCAGCACAAAGCAAGGCTATTACAATTATAATTACGATTGCCCCAATTGCAAAGTAGTGAAATTACATTTAGAACAACACGATACGTATAACGCGTTTAATTGTCGTATTTGCAACCATTAAGTACTGTACGAAAACGGTAAGACACATAGAGACTGCAATATAATGCAAGTATCTGCACAACAGTGCATATCGCGAGACCGTATTCAACATGCAGACTTAGCACTTCAAAGCATTTCAATGAACAATCATAATTGGGACATTTTGGCAATCAAAATAGGGATAATATGATGGGAATTCAATTCTAAATAATGATCACGGTTCTCACCTTCTCGCTCAGCTACAGCAGAATCGCGTTGCCCTCAGTGCGTCGGAACGGGCGTGGCAAAGCAAATTATAACATTATGAATTACTGTTATAGCTATGTCATTATTTTAACAATCGCAATGCGACGATCATTATGATTGTAATTGTTGGTCCCGTGCTGAGGAAGAGGGAACCACAGCGGCCGCTCCGGCGCCATGACGAGGGGCGATGTAAGTGCGCCTCTCATTGGTCAGTCACCCCAACAACAGCAGCAGCCACTCTGATTGGACGAGACGTTTCTCCCGCGTAGCTGGGCGAGACCATTCGTGATTTGAAATGGAGGGGGGGGGGGGGTGTTAGAATGTCCAAGTGGTAATATAATTATTAAAATTAAGTAAAAAAAACACGAATATGCTCAGGCTCGGCGAGACCCAGGCCGGTTTTTGTTTAATAAAATCTTGAATTGTGACGCGAGACGAGTTGGTGTCGAAAATTTCAGCTCGTTAGGCTTCGTAGATCCTGAGATATTAAGCGTTAAAGGATTGAAAGACTATAAAACAGACAACAGGGCAAGTTCAATAAAAGTGTGTAAAATGTGTGTAAAAAATAAGTGCGTAAAAATAAGTGTGTAATAATAAGTGTAAAAATAAGTGTGTAAAAGTGTGATCATAAAAGTCTGTAAGAATAAAGGTGTGTAAGAATAAAAGTGTAAAACGTGTGTGATAATAAAAACGTGCATTAAAAATTCAGCCTGTTAAACAATGGGAGCAGAATTAACTGGGCAACGACGTGCAGTCATGTGTGGGTGATTGATGATCACTGTTATATCTTTTAGGTCACAAAAACACGTAACATTGTGACTGGCATCTTCAGTTTAATGGCAAGACAACGACAGTGAAACTGCCCATCAGCTCTTTCCATCAGAGCGACTTTTACGAATTCCACATGAAAGTGGTGGCTGAGAAGCACCCACGTTCTCACGTACGGAGACAATAGTCGTGTTTTTCCCTTCCACGCAGTTTACATGAAATATGAAGACACCGGATAGAATTCATCCCCCCCCCCCCCATACACAGATACGCCGTTGTTCTCGTGATGACAGACGAAGCAATGTTGTGTCCTTCAGTTTAACACAAAAAAGTGCCTTGCAGGGAAGATGCGGAGCTTTGCAAACTACAGCAGAGCATCCATGGCTGCTTCACACTTTGTATTTTTTTTAACTATTGGAGCAGATAGTCGTGGTTCGGATTAAATAAAGAAAACGAGTCTTTGAACACGAGCTTTTTGTCTTTGAAGAATGTCGTAAAGTTCGAGGTCAAGTTAAGTGCAAGCTTTTAAGCCAAAACACGTTGTTAAGAATCCAATGGTTTTGCACATTGACGCAATTCCTGTTGTTAATATAAATTACACAAATAAAACAACATTTTGAACAATACTCATTTTTGCACATGTGGGCGTATAAAAAACGTCTGTTCTGCATACAATCCTCATTAAAATACCGGACTACGGCAAGTCTTACAATATACTGCCAAAAAGTTGGTGGTTTTGTAGTGTTAGTCTTTTCATTGGTAAATCAGTCATATCTCACATCTCTAGTAACTCTTCTGTATACGTAAAGACTTTCTTGCATTGTCAGGGCACCAGATCTTGATTTCATAAGGTGGTACAAAAATGTTTATTTAAATATTTTTTAAATTATTTCCAGACGAAGATTTACTTCTCTGTTTCTGTGAGCAAATAGGCAGGATTAGCCAACACTCCCCACAGGGTGGATAAAGTGAGCTCCACCTGGCGAGTAGCTGTCTTCATAAGACAGTCCGGTCCTTGTAAGAATAACATAATCTCCACTGCTGGATGATGAGGCCCAGCGGTGGAGGGGAGTACGCCGACGTTAATCGTTCCTTTGTGTAGAAATGGACATGGGATGAAGCCTCGCAATAAGATGGACATTGGGATCAGCAGCAGCCAGGGACAATCATCTGCTGGATGAAGGCATCCCCAAACCGCTGCCACCCAGCACCTGCACATGGACTGATTTCACAGCTCCATCTCTCCTTTGGATTTCCCTCGGATGTGTTCCATTCTTTGACTGCCACTCCTTCGTTACCGACGTTGTTATTTATTTTAGCAATGCGGTATTTCGTTCACAAACTTTTGTGAATTTTGCTGAACAAAAAATGTGTCGGGTGCTTATCAAGTCTGTCAAAATCAAACTGGAATTAATTTAGTTAATACAATTGTGGAATGCTATGTTAATAAAATTAAAACAACATGGTATTCTCATGAAATTAGCCACTAATGTGAATTTCAAGCATTACATACAGCTGTATATTTAAAGCGTCAAAGTGTATGTGTGAAGGTGCCTTTGCATATGTTGTGCGTGACTCTACATAGTGTAGTCTGGCGATCTTTGGTAAATAGTGCTATGATTCCGGGGTCCTAAGTTTTATTTCTGGCCGTTCATACTCCCGGTAATTGCTATCTCAACTAGACTTGGCCCTCCCCACAGGGCAACTTAGCCTAAAATCTGTAGAGTATTGTCAAGATCAGCCAAGCGGAAGGTGACTGAGAGTGGTACTGGCTAATATCCCCTTTCTCCTATGGCTAAAACAACACTTCTCCACTCTCGGCTCGGTACAACAGTCTATAAGGCTAAGCAGGGTGGTGTGAGCAGCGGGGGGGGGGGGACGTGTGCATGCACGCACGTGATTGTGTTACACGAGCACAGACGGTAAAGGTAGAAGAGAGGCATGGAAGGGGCAGGGGTTAAAGCGTTCCTTCTGCGCTCTGACACCTCCCAGCAGTGCTGCCCGTGATGGACAGATCTCATCACACCGCCTTTAATTTGGTAAAAAATTGCATGTGGGCCGATCAATAGCTGTCATAAGAAAATGCAGGAAGTGAGCAGTTTTGCTCGGGAAAGGGAGGCCTGCTCCCCGTGACCACTCGGAAAGCTGCCAGTGAATTAAGGGAACAAAGATTCATTTTTTTTCTTGGTAAGTCACTTAAATGAGATTTTTTTGACCATTCAGAGCTTTTACTTGACGTATTTTTTTATACACTCCAGTTTCCTCTGCTCAAATGGATAAAATAAATGTCACGCACTCTCTGAATGACTTTATAAATTCCACATGCACATGTGTTTACAATTCAGGTGCTTTGGGCCTGAAAACATACATTCAGAATAAGAAAAAGGATTGCTTGTATTGATTTTATTACATTACAAAAATATATAAATAAAAATCCCTTCACGACCCCTATAAATAAATACAGCTATATCATTCATTGTAAATACTGTACTCTAATTTAATTTACAACAATGGAAAAGCTATTTTTCTGCATAAATGTAAACAAGAATATGTTTTATGCTTTATTGTCACAGTAAACCTTTCACAAATGGAAAAAATTAACAACCACAATTGACAAATATTTCCAACTGTACTAGCTGTTTTTTTTAGTTAAATGCCACTGTGCCATTATAACAGTTTTCTGGGACCCTTAAAGAATGCTGGGAATTCTAGATTTTAGTTGGTTCTGGGTCCTGGAACAACAGGGTAGAGGTGCGCCACCAAGTAACAAATCATGTACCCAGCAAGCTGTTCTTGGAGTTGGCCTATTACCCACAGGGTCTAACCAAAATACCACCTTCAGTCACCTCGTGATTTAAGCTGTTCGGCAGAGTTTGTGGTGCCAACATTTCCAAAACGTCCAGTTGCCTGGCGGCCCGGTGGCCCAGTCCAACCCTAATCTGGATTCTAACAAAAGCAAATGTGCAACGAACGGATATTTTGTTACTACATGAGACGTTACCTTTCGCTGCTGCTGCTACTGCTGGCCGCCGTGCTTTTTGTTTCGTATGAACCTGCCACTAACCTTCTCTAGGTCTAATTCCAAATGTTTTTTTATATTCTACATGTTCTACACAGACAACAGGAACCCTTCAAATTGAATTTGCCACACCTGCCTGGTTGACAGCTGTTGTATAACTATCAGCTGCACAGGATTTCATTTAAAGTGCGCCGTGGAAATGCTGTAATCCCATTTTAGATGGAGCCTGATTTTCAAGATGCACCTCATCAGGAAACGCCAGCACACACACACACAATCGCACAAACCATGGCCATGCCTGACCTTAATTATATCAATCTGGGTTTCATTAGTGACACGTTCCTCTGCCATATAATTAAATAATGAAGTACAATTTCCATATTTACTGGTCATGTTTGCTTGGCATTCACATTTTTGATATGTAAGTGTGCTCTTTCGAGCAAGCTTTTCATGCTATTTCTGGATTAGAGTATGCATTTGTATTGGTAACATACAGATTAGTGATGACACATCTCAATAGTGAAGAAACAACAAATACATTTGAGGCTTTCCCCTATAATTGAATGGACATCCCAATGTAATTTTATGATTAAAAAAAAGCAATGATTTTTGCCTTTAGCAGAGGAAACATGGCAGCTCAAACTCAAAAGACAGACTGTAACATTGATTTCTTCATCTGTAGTTAACCATCGATTTTTCGATGGTTATACTTTAGTAGCTGTACTACCCGGCTTCGCCCGGGACTTGGATCCACCACGCACGGCCGCCTTTGTCTCCCCAGTGGCGATGTTCACACACCACAGCAGTTACTCGTTTGAGGCTTAGTCGACCTAGGGGAGGCCTAGGAGCGGTTGAAATAATCGTCACCGGTGGTGGCCGTGAGCGGGAATCGAACTCGGGTGTCCGGGTTCGTAGCACAGCACGCTAACCACTACACTACAATGTATTACGCTTCCACGTGCGCTGGTCACATGACAGATTTGACGTCACAGCTCACTTGCCGTGCAAAAATAATAAACATTATTGAGCTCCCCCCCCCCCCAAAAAAAAATATTTTTAGAATGTTTGCATGGTGTACAGTCTGGAAGTACCCACATGGCAAATTTCAAGTTTGTTGCATGTCGGGAAGTACGCTAAACATTTTGAACAGACACATATTCACAACTTTGCCTTTTATATATAGAGAGATTACGCAAACAAGAAAACAACATTCACCGAAGTTGATGCACAACTAAATTAATGTACAGAATTCCATTTCCTTAATTTTCCTCTTGCTTCATAAAGTTATGTTTGGCGCAGATGACACGACCATAGCGTGCCAGTTGACATGTTACGTTTTAAATTAATTTTGAAATATGAAATTTATTTGCATACACTCTCTGACTTCAAGTGAATGTTTGATTTTCGTCACAAGCCACTGTTAAGAAAAATCATGTATACCCTTTTTTATATAAATAAAACGCAAACTGATTATGTCTGGTATACTATCTGACGGGACGGCAAAGTAGGCTGAGCTGCGTTTGTGTCCGTCTCTGCTGCACTCGTGACCTCATACACTCATGCGGTCATTACTTTGCGCCGGCGCTTGACAACTTGTGTTGGCAGCCGCTGCCGACTGCCGACAGAGATCGAGAAATGGGGCGCTTCAAGTATTTTAACCCGAACGCACCTTAGCCCTCGTAATTGGCTGCGCAGCCTCGTGATTAGCACACCCTACCACTGCGCCCGTTTGCGCCGGGAAGTTTTAAAGGGACTGGAAGGAGTATCGCCAAGATGAAAACAAGTCGTCATGCGTCTACTCTGTACGTGTCGCTAACAGGATGAAATAATAAACCTATGGACCATACAATAAACCACTGTAATCGGCGCTCTTTCAAATGAAGGGATAGCAAATGTCTATGAACTCACTCCAGAAGTCGTCTCATGACGAGCAGACCTCGACATTAGCTTTTAGCTCCTGAACATATTGCCATACTCGAGAAGAGCAGAGAACAGCATTAAATACAAGAAACGGTACACTTTACATTCTCATATTTCGACCCATTTCCCAATTAAATTGAATGTTTTTGAGGGGCACAGAAGCCACATTACAATGTAAAGAGAAAATGGAAACCTCTGCCCGAGTGTTCCCTGCTAGGCTACAAACTGTCCAATGAAGGCACGTGTTTTTTCAGCCATTGTAAGAGGTTCAATTCATACAGCACTAAGACCAGCTACAATCCTTTTCTAAGTCTCTGAATGCTGTTATTTCAAATTTGGCTATTGGTTTCCTGAAAATGTCCTCACTGGGATAGAATTCACCTGAGTTTACTCATTGTGTATTCTTTGAGTTCTACACACAGCAGTGAATTAGAAAAGCCTTAAAACCCTGAGCTATGGTGAAATGCCACACCAGGAATATATTTCATGAGCTGCCTTTATAAGATAGTACATGACTTTGTAACGTACTAGACCGATTCCACAATTTGCTATTCAAGGCCATCTCTGCTGCCACGCGGAGCACACAGGATGGCGGAATAGTTCAGGGTGGAGCTGGGCCCTATTTGGGCGGCTCAATCCTATGATGGGGATTGTACCACGACCCGAGCCTGTGGCGGATTTTTCCTCTCCCCGCCCGTGAACTGTGATCGGCTAATGTGCACGGAGTGAGCTTACGCCGCGTACCAATTATTCAGGCCGCAACTCAGATTAACACGGTTGGCTACGTACGGTGCGAAAGAAGTTCAACATACATAGATACAGGCCAGGATTGTGCTCTGCTTCAATCGCGAAAACCAAAGTATCACTGTGATGGTCCATTACCCGTGACAAAACTCTCTGGCACTGGAAAATCCACGAATCGCGCCAAAATACTCCACGAACAGCTTACCACTGCAAGTGCCGTTCTCTCATAAACCGGAGTAAACAAAAAGTCAACATTCTTTGGAGAGTGCGGTCAATGCTGGCGAGAATGTGTGGTGTGTGATTTTGTTGCCGCCCGGGCGTTCATAGTGTTCCTGGAGGTGTTTATTGCGTGGCCGTTAAAATGCGTTTGCATTTTTGATTTCACAAACGCCTGGGTCCATGGCAAAGAGATCTATGAGGCCTGTAAGTGCATAAAGAGAAACACGTGCTGCATCTGGTTTATATTGCCTTCACGCGATAAGTATGTCCGAGAAACGAAAGCCAAATGCCCTTTAGGAACACTACTTGACTTTTTACTAATGGTCAAAAGCTGTTTAGTGTACCTCTTTCGATAAACGCATGAGGGATGAGAATCCAGCTGCTGCTTTTTACAACAGCGAATACATAGTTCCACTAAACATTTTTTACCAGTGCTGGGTTTTTTTTTATATATAGGAATGCAAGGTCCCTCCAGCGTAGTATTGGACAAAGAATCCGCAGATGTTTATACTCGACATGAAACACATTATTACGGTTAATAAAATAAACCTTGCGAAATGCGCTGTATAATTGTACTTCTGAAAGCTAATCAACCATTAGTGCGTGCAAAAGATTCAGCTTTGCCTTGAGGATCTGTACATTATTTGACGTAATCAAGATTGTGGGACTTAAGACAATTCTGCAGATAACCATGCCATTTTTTTTACTACATAACCAGTACCACTTTTAGAAACAATCTCTGAATGGAATTCATTAAATGTGTGCGTCAGCATTACATCAAACCCTCATCTAAAACTGTGCCGGTGTTTTGATAAAAAAAATGTGAATGGCCTAATTATCTACACATTATTTTAAACTGTTATACGTAAGGTTTTAGCTTAATAATTTGTTCGTAGTTTTACATCAGTTTTAGCACGTACGTTTTGTCACAACTAATTTAATACCAAGATAAGTGTCTGTTTCTGAGACAACATTCTTAAAGTGTGCGTGTTTTGTAATTAATAAATTAATAAAACCCTCTTAAATAAATGATTAAATATCTTTGTCTTTGCAAAACACACAAACAATGAAATAGAGGGGGGCAAACTTTGAAAAATGTTCATGAAAAATAACATGAGATTTAACACGTTTCGCAAATAGTCCACCTGTGTTTAGCAATGCTATGACAATGCAAGGACACTTTTGCAAGATTGTGCCTTGGAACTCAGGTGTGGAAAACCAAGAGGCCTTGTGTGTCGATAGAGGCCTTATTCGGTTTAGGCAATAACATTCTATGAATTACGTACTGTATTATTTGTTTGGTTAAATCTGATTGTAAATAGCATCTACATTTGCACTGTGAATTATGCAAGAACAGTGAGGATAAACAAATAATTATCACACAGTACGAACTCAAGATGGATATTTGGATATAAATTAAATATTTATTTAAGTTCCTTCTTTAGTGACATAGTACTGTACTACTCAAATCGGTGACATTTACATTTCATCGTGCCGAGATCGTCAAATATCGTTTACAAGATAAGTATTTTACGTCACGTATTTTGCTCATGGGGGGAACAATACGCTGGCTAAGAACACAACATCTCACATTGCAGTAGCAGTCATGGCCTTGCAGTCATGCAAATAATTGCAATGGAGAAAAATATCCTTGATTATTGCTTTCATTCGTGAAAAAAAATTCAAACAAGAGGAACATCACTGAACAGTCTGCATATATAGCACTCCATAAAGAGTATCCAAACAATGTGCTTTAAATGAAAGTGAGCTGTTGCTATACCTCCCTCGCTGTGCACTGCAAGGACATTTAGACGAAAAAAAATTCATCTTTATTGAGTGGAATAGCACTGGGTCACCGCTGCTGTGTGTCTATGCCGTGTTATTAAGCCTGACCTGAGCGAAATGCTAAGAGACCAGGTTGAATAATGGATGTCCTTTATCCAAGAAGGCCTCAGTTAGTCTCAAGACCCTTCCATAAGGGTCCTGTGTTAGGATATTTGGACAATTAAGCGTGCGTTTTATACGTGGAACGAAACTGTTGCATCCAGAGAAAACATGATGCATGTAAGATGATAATGTTTAAAAGTAAAAATTTACAAATAGGTCAAGAACCCACTTCGCTGCAATGCCATCTTCTGGCTCCCTCACCGCTCTGCGGGTTTGAAGTCACATACCTTGCCTGCAAAAAGCCGAAGGTTTCTTAAAGACAGACTTTCCCTTGCCATAGGAACGTGTAATTTCCACTGCTAGCACAGGACTAACCAGGAGATGAGCAGTGTTTCTCACGGGTAATTATGGAGCAAACCACTTTTACTGTTTTGCTTAATTCTCTTTCAGAGCTATGCGAAATCATTCCTTGCTTTGTTATTCCTTTAGCTTGACATTCTGTGTACAGTATTAAAAATTACAACAAAATTTGAGGAAGTGTTGTGATTTTACCACTACAGCAGACAGAACCACACATTAGGAAGGTACTGGATGTCTGCACTTCTGAATCTAGATTGAAAGCTCATATCTTTAAAACTGCCTTTTGTTTTTAGTTTGTTGTCGTTCCCCCCACACCTCCGATAACCACGGTTGGCAACGTACGTTGCAAAATAAGTTCAACACACACATACTTCCAGAGTCAGCATGGCTGCAAAAAAATAGGCTTCACTCCCAAACTTAGGTGATACGTAAACAATTTCATATTTTTTTTACAGACTTTGCAAATCCACTGCTAAAAGAAGGCCTCACGATGCTATGTTGGTCATGGAGGTTGATTGACTATATATATTCTTGGTTCTTTAGGTAAAGTAAAGTAGATAGAAAACAAAAATCTAAATTAAAAGCAAACATTTTTTATTTTTGTTTTCTATCTACGTGATTTTACCGAAAGAACCAAGAATATGAATTCCTGCAGTCATGAAAGTTTCAAGTCTAAATTGTTTGATTATACTTTACCACGTTGGTCAGTGTGGGTTAGTGAAGGGGATATCCTGGCCCGGTCAAGGCCACCCATGTTAGCCATAGCCAGATATCTAGGAATCGAACTCCGGTCAACGTATTAATAGTGCAGTGCTCAACCACTCGGTGCACTGCTCCACTCCATCACACAAATGACTTATACACATTTAATGCCAATAAATGGGGCATGATTAATTTAGTGCTCATTAATATCAACTGAGCTGGCAATCGAACAATACTTTCTAAAATTATAGAGCAGAAAACGATGTTGCACATGGATTTTGCTTGAAAACATAACACTGGCAAACCAAGAAGTACAATCTTCTATCACAAGCCTCCTTTTGGAGGAAAATGTCGGTGCCATTTGTTTTTGGATGGTTCGGTTGCTCAGGTGTTAGGGCACTGCGCTCTGAACCAGGTCACTGGAGCTTAATACCTGGCCACCAGCCGGCACTGACCAGAATGGTCTAACAAATACCCAAAGGCCTGGAACTTCATCCAGCAGTGGATTGACACATGGTTGTGCATTGTCATGAATATTTTGTTGCTCTAAAGGAAATTAATGGTATATTGTACTGTCCATTCTTGTAATGTGGCGTTACGTCTGTAAACACGTTCCATTTTCACAAGCTATTCTACAACAATTTAGATATAGCATTCAACAAATATGAATTAATTCCATTCCTAGGCCATATACCTTAATTAAAGCACACATTGGTATACATCATAATAGATCGGTGGACGTACGCTGCAAATAGTGAATATATAAATGTATAACTATATAAATGTATGGTCACAGCAAACACTGACAAGCTTAAGCAGATAATTTATATACAGCACAGAAGTGCAGAACATGATTGTCCCATTAAGTATCCGATGCTCTCATGCGTGACGTGAAGTACTGTACCAGCAATTCCTACCCTCACTAAGTAAATGTTCCATGCAGCCGACTCGCGAACAGAAATTCCAAGGACACCTGTTGATGGGAGCCTTCCTCAGAGAGAAAACAAGCGCACAGCTTCAGGCAAGGTGGTTATTCACCCCACAAGGGATTCAGGTAATCAAAACCCACAGGCTTGTTCAAGGCCACGCAGGGACATCTTTGTTATAGCCTTCCATTAACATTGTTTCCCTCAAAGTCATCACGAAATAATATATTTACAATTCAAGGGCAGGTCTTTCTGCGTCTCATTCAGCAGTTAAGTGTCTCGCATATACGTTTTTCACACACGCAAAAAAACCGCCAAAGTTAATTTTGTACTTCATATTCTTTGGGTCTTTCGGTAAAGCCACGTAGATAGAACAAATAATAAAAATATCACGAAGGTTTCGTTCGCAACACAAGCAATCGTCATCAGGTGAAAATATAGCGGGAGAGCTGCTGAGAATATATGGTGGAAGCACTGCTAAGGCAGGGAGTTATAAAGGTTTGAGATGGGTGTAGCCCAAGGGTCAGTGGGCGGGGCTAGAGATTAAATTTGCATGTAAATGTAAGCTCGGAGAGAGCTCGGAAAGAGACATCGCCACATGGAGGTGGAAAAGGATGGCAAGCCACCATTTACTAACACAGCTAACGGTGGCTGTCTCCGTGCTTACATTTACAAGCAAATTTCTCACATTGACATGCTAATCTCTCACGATACAATGGCCAAGATTCTCTGATCTTACATTTACATGCAAATTTCATCTCTAGCCCCGCCCACTGACCCTTGGGCTACACCCATCTCAAACCTTTATAACTCCCTGCCTTAGCAGCGCTTCCACCATATATTCTCAGCAGCTCTCCCGCTATATTTTTCACCTGATGACGATTGCTTGTGTTGCGATCGAAACGTCGTGATATTGTTATTATTTTTATTTTATTATTTGTTCTATCTACGTGGCTTTACCAAAAGACCCAAATAATATGAATTCCTGCAGTCACGAAAGCTTTAAGTCAAGATTTAATTCTGTACGTCCAACAAATTACCTTGGAAAATGTTTTAATGAGAAATAAATCAGTTTCTTGTGGAACGCTTTGATTCACCGTAGGACAGCAACGAAAGAAGTAGTCATAATATTTTATAAAAATTCCAGTGCGAGTTTGTATGTGTGAAGGCCTTTCTGTAATTCATAGCAAAAATGTGGCGCATTATTTTATTGTTTCCCTTCAACGTGACTTTACCGAAAGAGCTAAGAATATGAATTACTGCAGTCACGAAAGCTTTAAATAAAAAAATAAGAATCCCGTTTAGACCCTCTAACGTCGTAATTCAGCGATGATTCGTTCGCGGTGGCTATCCCTTATTACTGCTGAAGACTGCTGTGCACTACTACCGTGTTGTGGTCCTGCCAGTAGCCAGAGGAAGCTCCCTCACAGGTGAAACATCACGGCATGCAAGCCATTTGCAGTGCTCATCTTGAGCAAATAAGCTTACTCTTACTGTCACCGATATATTCAATCAAATGGAATAGGCGCTCCCTCATCATTCTAGAAATACTTTGCAAACAAAACATTGAAGGTGGAAACCATAATTTCAAGGCACTAATGTGTATAAATTATTAATTGCATTTAAAACGATGTTAAAATACTCTAACAAATATAGGTACAAAATAAGTACAATGGGCAACTATTTAGTGGCTAAAAATATATTAGACACTGAAATAGTACAAAAGTAAATTACCTGGAGAAGCCCAAATGTACAATTCATTTATTGATGTTTGATAGTCCACATATTCATGCCAAATAATGCTCATAAATTAAATATAATTGGATCTTTTTTTCGATCAAGCACTGTACAGTGTTAACTAACGTGTGCCGAGTAATTTGAGCACTCGCTAGAGAAATATATTTCAAAACTATAATGGTAAAAAAACCCCAAAAAAATAACCAAACAGCCCAATTAATTTAATGTGCACTAAAAATGAGAAAAGACACAGATGAGAGGAATGTTAAATCATTATGAAGATACTTTAAACATAGTAGAGAGTTCGTGTTCTTGGTTCTTTCTGTAAAGTCACGTAGATAGAAAATAAATAAAAAAATAATAAAAATAAGTGAAATAAAAATTACATATTTAGTAATAAATTGAAAATAATAAAAGCAAAAAAACCCACGACGTTTCGATCGCAACACAAGCGGTCTTCACCAGGCGGAGAGAAAGGAGGGGGCAAGCCTCCAAATGCAATTGCTTATAATAAGGGTTTCCAAAGTGAGTGGGCGGGGGACGAGAGATGGGAGGAGAAGAGCTGCACGGCGTAGGTCAGCCAGTGCCAATGTAGGAGTAGACAATGGGGAGAGGAAGGGTTTAGAGATAGGGAGAGAGAGAGAGAGAAGGGGGGGGGTAGAGATGGGGGGGGGGGGCATTGCACCTCGCTACACACATCCACACTGCTGACGGTAGAGGTTGACAAGAACACACAAATAAAGTAATGACCCAAAGTGGTTGATGACATCTTTACAATGATTGCTGAGTTTAAAACCGTCGTCTCGGTTGAAATTGTGTTTGTGTCTGTATATATGGATGGCTTCGTGAACGAATCTTTGTTGATAGCTAGTCGGTTTGCAAAGTACCTTGGTCTTAGAGAAATCAATTTCGTGTGAGCTAGCTGCATTAAAGTAATGATCAGCCACGGCAGAAGTATTGGTCCTACTTTGTTTCAGATCTGCCTTATATTCACGGACATGGTCTGAGACATGTCGTTTAGTTTCTCCAATGTAACTGCTGCCGCATATACATCTTAGTAGAGAGCAAAACATTCATTAAAATGTATTGGGCACTAATGGCACAATGATTATTAGGCGGCTCGTGCTCATTCCACTGGAGGACTGTGAACATTTAACATTTCTATGGCAGGGGCCAGTCTTGAGGCCATTTGGTGGCTTTCAACAAAGCGGTACTCAATCCACCTCATACAACGGAATGATCTAGAATAATCATGTCCTTTGATTTTCCAGAAAAGGCTCAATGAGTATTTTTTTTTCCAGGAAGGTCCAGCATTGGGATGTTTGGTCAATTACATTGATGAGCGTTTGGTATCTGGAAGAAAGTCGTGGTGTGGTGGAGAAAATCCAACACACACACAGGGGAATAAAAACAATAAAGCCCCGCATAGATGGAACCAATCAGCTCGCTATACTGCCATCTTCTGGCTACTACTCAGCCCAATGGATTTTGTGAGCCACCAAACCTAAAACAATAAACTAAACATTTTTTATTATTTTACCAGGTTAGGCCTACTGAGTTATATAACTTTTTTTCAGAAGCGACCTGGTCACAAATGATAGCTCAACAATGTGGTTTATCATGTGGAAATTGATTGCAGTCAAATAATCTAAACACATGTTTCTAAATGTGGAGGGAAAAACCGGAAGAATCGGAGAAAAATCCACGCGACCAAGGAAAGACACACAAACTCCAATTATACAGGCGTCAGGGTCAGGATCGAACCCACGACCTCCTGTATACCAGGCGATGTAGTTAACATCGCCAGTGCAGCGCCTTAACCTCGATTCCAAGTTGCAGGATCACAAGCGTTACACATGTCCTTTCCTGCGTGGGGGGCCAGTGGTTTAAAACTCTCTCACTGTGCCCTGCAAAGCACAAAACGTTCACACAAAATAGGTACAGCTTAAAATAAAATACATATACCACCGTGACCATATCGTGGCTCTGGTTTTCTGAGGTGCTTGGTGTGTATTGGAGCACAGAACGCTCATACACTTATTCAAACTAAACACTGCCAACGTTTTGAGGGCACCGGGGCTTCCCGTGCCACATCGGCCCCAATTCTTAACGCCACAGATGTGTGAAGCGAGCATTGAGGAGCTCGAGTCAGCGACACCGTGGGCCGAAACTATTCGTTTTATTTTATTTTTTTACCTACGTGACTTTACCAAATAGAACCAAAGAGTATGGATCCTCTTCGAGTATGGATCCTTGCAGTCACGAAAGCTTCAAATCTAAAAATGAAGAAGTGTTGAGGGACGGATCCCATGTTTTGCAGAGCAATACAACTGTAAGAGTCCCTATACTGTGTTTAGGAAAAAAAATATATAACATGTAGATGCCATTATCACACTATATCTGTCATACATGTGATACAGATAGTGTATCACCAGGAATCGATGGAGAGGCATGCACCACCTGGTAATAATAGGAGGCGGACATCCCTTACGAATGAATTCTATAATGTGTGAAATCTTGCCCCCCCCCCCTCCACACCGTTACTGATGAGAGGAATGTCTGTCGCTCTGTGGAGTGGGAGATCGTCCTATTGCAACTGTAGTGACATTTTCTATGTCACTACAATTACATTTTTAGCAGCTCTAAGAGACTGAAATTTATGCTAGAAAAAGCTACCTTTGTCTAAAAACCCGTTTGGCTTTTTGAGGGAACGGTATAGAATACAAGACTTTAATAAATACTGCTTGCTATCAAGTTAACTCCATGATTTCCACTGTCCAGAGAGAAAAGCAAGAGCCCGAGAATGTAACTCCAGGGCGATATTTAGGTAAACAATTTGAAGACATATCAGAATGGGAATATTTATTTATACTGGAGAAATCCGATGAGCTATGGGGCTCTTTTTCACAGATGTCCTGTAGGAAACATTGGGCAGGAACGTTACAACAACAGGGACACAGCTGGGGCTGCATCGGAGCACAGAACCAGCCAGGCCACCAGGGCACCCTTTTGGGTTTTATTACAAATGGGGGTCGAGGTGCTATTTAATTATATTCTCCAGAACCCTGGAGAGAATACACACATTTGAGATTGATCTACGGTTATATAGCATAACTTCACCACACTCGTATTACGTACCTTTATGTTTTTAATATGAAGGTGCAGTGTGTTTTTATTGAAATAAAGCGTTTTTTTACTGGTCAGGCAAACAGGAGGAACACCAGGTTGTTAGGAGTATAAGGCCACAGCTAAGCACCTTTCGTTGATAGCAAATGTGGCTTTCATGAACAAAGCTTGCAGTGTAGTATATTTCAGTTTACAATACAATTTAGTAGCTAAATATGTCCATATGCTTTCATTGCAGCAGCAAGTTCCCATTGGTGAGATCATGAGTTCTTGGAACGACTCGGGCCATTATCCCTGTAGGATAAATAACACGAGCGCTGCTTGTTAAGAACCACTTCCCGCACAGTGATCCCATGAAAGGAATAAGTTCAACTACAGCAACAAAACATTCCCACAACAAGCTTTTGGTCATCGATGGAGGACAATATAGCCCTTCGGAGATCAATATGAAACCATAACATATGTACAGAAATAATCATAATAACATAGTGGAGGAATTATTCAGGGATCTCTGTAGAATGTATTATTATCAGCTATTATCAATCCACTGCTGGATGAAGGTCTCCCCCAAGCCGTCGCTATCACTAATGGTCTTGTAAAACAATGATTAATCTACGAGTGCTTGCACACGAGCTGCTTTAATCACTCTATCTCCATAGCAGACATTCTCTTGGGAATGTTATCTCTTTTGGCTGCCACTCCATTTTTCATTCCAACCACTAGCCATCATCCCTTGTACGGACGTCTCCTGGTAAACCTCGCAGCAGCGGCTTTGGGCTGGCCATCGAACAAAGACGGTCACTGCATCGCACACTTTCTGGAATGCTCTTCCTTCCGATATCAGGAAGCCACTGGAAGCTATGCATTTTAAATCTAGATTGAAAACTAATTTCTTTCGAACTGCTTTTTTGTGTTCAGTTTGTTGTCCTTCCCTCGCACCTCTGATTAGCATGGATGGCTACATACGGTGTGAAAGAAGTCCACATACATACATACATACCAGGTCCACTTACTTTTCTCGACAGGCAATATGATCTAAGTTGCACATTGCCCAAACATGACCTGTCATATCTGTCCTTCAAAGGCAGTGTTATTAACGGATGAGTTGAGTTGTTTTGTTATGTTGTGCTTGTGCACCATTCTAACCCACTATCACCAAATAATGTTTAAGTTGCATATGTTTCTATAAAATTACAAAACATGTGTAGTGACATAGCGCTGACTGTTGGACAGCAGCAGCAACTGCAGGTGGGCCCTTAGCGCACACGCCGCTGAGCATTCACGCGGGTGTGCTGGCAGGGTGGAGGAACTGGGGCAAGGGTCATGGCAGACCTCGTGTGGAAGCCCCTAGAACCCTCTAGAGGGTTCGAGAAGGGAGGCGTGGCGAGGGCGGAGCCAAACCGCGCCGAGGGGAATATAAGCAGCGGAGAGCGAGAGCTCTGGGCTACCGGTTCTGGGACTGGACTCGTCTCGTCATTGCCATCGTTATCGTCGCCCTCGTCGCTGCCGCCTTCACCCGATCATTGCGCGTCCGGGCCGTAGTTGGCTGTCCCGGTCGACGCCATTGGTGCAACGCGGACAGGGTCGTGTCTGGGACGGGGCGCGCAGCAGCAGGGTCGTGTGTGAGAGAGAGGGCCGAGTGGTGGCATGAGCTCGGCAACAACAATGAAAAAAGAGGGCTGAGCGGTGCCTCCTGCGACCACCTCGTCTTCGGCTGACTTTTGTGTGCGTCGCACGCCACCCGCACGCACAGACGACACTACAAATGTATGGACGCCAGGAAATCAATTTCTAGGTATAGTGGAAGAAGCTCCAAATGTCACACTTAACAAAGTACCGACTGCCTTTCCCAATTTGAAATATGGGGAAGCTCCTGGATCAGATGTAATAACTGGACATCACAGAAGTGGAAACAGCTGTTGAAACATAATTAGTGAAAAATGTTACTAGATGTTTACAAGAAATACCTCTATCGTGGAATGATGATGCCTCATTTTTTTAATTAAAGAAAAAAGTGAGACTATTATTTAGTTTCGGTAATGAGTTTACACTCTGCAGTTGTTTTGTCCACAAAAGAACATCAAGGACACTGTGTTTACAATGTAATGAGTTATGCATGCTGTGTGAGTGTGCCAACACCCCTCATATGGAGCACTCAGTTCCAAAATCAGGGGCTGGTTTCATAAAAGAGATCTCACTTCACAGCACGTGGCATCACGTGAGGTGGAACGTGATCACACTCAAACATTTGTGTTTGGACCAAAACCCCTTTTCAATTTCAGCTTTTGCTGAGACTGTCATTATTTTCAACCTGCGACTATTTCAGCTTCAGTTTCGGTTGATGTAAATAACACTCGGCGCTTCGCTGGAGCTTGGGTCTTGGAACATCATCAAGGCAAGCAGTAGGGAAGCAGTGGACCTGCTGTGGACTCCCTGACGATCTGGGCCCCACGCCATTATGAACCTGGCTTAACGCATATCTGTGCCTGCTTTGTCACATCCCCGCACAGCGTTGCGTCCGAACGGACACCAGCGTTCAATTGTACACACATCCTGCGTGATTCATGTGCAGCAGTTATGTATTTGACGCACACTGTGCTGTTGCCATGCTTACACACTTGGCAAGCGTGTCTTTACAGAGGGAATATGTTTCATCATCTCTACTGTGAGAGGAATAGATGTTATAAATTCCATATGGTGGTTATACTTCACCCAAAGTTATTAAATATGCATAATTTGGGCGAGAGTTCCATCTAGAGGTGGCTTATCAGCCTGCAGTATTTATAAAAGCAAACAAGACTTATGCAGCAAAGCAAGTAATGGTTCATACGCACGTTTTTGCTTTTTTTATTTACTTGTATAAATCAGCACATGGATGACTTTATAATGTGCTGACAGACCTTCACATCAAGAGAGCATTACAAGCTGTCAGATAAAAATAGGAGTTTAATATTATATAAGATATAAAATAAAGCCATTGTCGAGTGTGTGGAGAAAAAGTAAATGCCATTTAATAATTGTGATGATAAACACACCCGACAAACGAATGCCAAACACATGGAATAATTTTATATTCTATTTATTAATCAAAGATGTTCGCTGCGGCTACACACATGCGAGATCAAAACCAATAACAAAACACCCCTACATGAATGGAGAAAAACCAAACATTAGCGTGACTGGCAGCTTCCACGATCAGTTTGTGGTGTAACTGTTAGTGGGCTACAGATGCACGCAACGAATCTTGACAGTTTATTCTGGCTCGAGTTTTTTGTCAATGCTACCATATTTATAGTTGAATCGACAGTTCTTTAGCAGTGTGAGCATGCATTGAACCAATTATTGATTAGCTTGAATTGCTGTATGACATGCCATTTCCTTTGCATTGTCGTTGAATGTGTGCAAAGCTGTTGTCAAAGCCCCCTGTGCCTGAAATTCAATGTTATTATTAATTTAGGTTTTTTCTTTAATAAAATATTGGCTTCGTATTCTAAATATCACATCTACATGATTTAACAGCGAAGCGAACTGGTGTGTGCTGGCTGTGGGCCAAGCTGTGGTGAGTGAACGAGTGAGACCGCTCTCATTTTTGACATCTAAAAACCACGAAGTGAAACATTCCATGACCACTCTTCGAGCGTCCTTATGAAGGACCAGACATTTGAAGTTACCCAAAGTAACGTTCTCAAAGGAAACTGCCTTGAAAGATCTTACAAAAGGTAAAATAGGGATGGTTTACCGTATTTTCCCGCATATAACCCGCGGGGTATACCACTTTTTACAAACAAAACAAGACCGTGTGGGGTATATGGAGGTGCAGGCTATCCCAAAAATATTTTACACGTGTGACATGTCATAACTCGTTACATTTTTTCATGGTAGGACTATCCACTATGCAACACTTACCTTGGACAAAAGCACTGCTGAATAAACCACGCACACTAAAATTGCACATATCATCACGTTTTAAATTGTTTGTACAATTAAACGACAATGTTTGAAGTGCGTGCACTGTTTACCGGCGACGGGAGAGCTGGGAAGAGAGAGGTGGGGGTTGGGGGGTGGGGCAGCTGGGGGGAGGGAGAGGTTGGGGGGTTGGGGGGTGGGGCAGCTGGGGGCAGAGAAAGGTGGGGGGGGCGGGGCAACGCCTCACCGTAGTGCTGCTATTATCTGCGCAGTGCGCAATCTAACCGTGCTAAAACTGTACTTACTTATCTACCAGTTATGTGTTACTTATTTATTGGATATTTACTTTTGTTACTTATTACTGTTTTAAGTTCACTCGTTTCCGGTTAGTTTGTTTTGTTTGTGCACGTTATGATTTTAATGTTAACAATTGATAGTGGAATGTATTACAAATGTAAACTTCGTATTAATATGATGGAATTAAGCTGTGGTAATGACGTTAAATATATGAATGCATGCGGGGTATATGGAGGTGTGGGCTATCTGAAATTTGTTTTACATAAAACGCTATTTTTGCGAGGTATATGCGTCTGTGGCTTATATGCGTATGCGGGCTATATGCGGGAAAATACGGTAGTTTAACACGTAGGCTTTTGCGACTAATATTATCCATAATAGAGGGGGGTGGGGGGTTGGGTTAGAATGGGTTGGCATGTTATGTTTACGTGACAAACCTAATTGTCTGTGTTGGGTGGTGGCGGGTTTAATGACACATTTATATTTACAAGATCTAACCGATAAAAAGCTCTTATGGAAGGATGGTTTAACCTTTGAGAATGAGTAATTATTTTTTTAAACTAAGAATTAAAACATAAAAATAAATGTGTATAAAAGCAGTGCATAGCTATGCACCAAATTGGCAAAACAAACTTTAAAAAAATATACATTTAGTTAAACTCTATTTCAGATGCATGTTTAATGCTTGCAGACTGGCCAGGAGATGGCAATACGGCAATGGATTCTCGAAAATGGATCTGCGGGGCTTTAAGTGTTAATGCACACGTGTGGGTTTTCTGCAGGTGATGCAGGACCCTCCTGAAAAAAAAACAGTTTTGAGACTTGGCATGACTTTCCCGGGTAAAGTGCATTTGCATGATTATTCATGGCATTAATGAACAGTACGATTTAAGGGTGTTATTGTTAGGTGGTGAATGGCAAGTTATTTTAATCACAGGTAGGACAACATATGCTACCAGTTCACGTGCAGAAACACGCGCCGCATTGCGGCTTTGCTAAAATGGTCATGGTGAGCAGGAATTTAAATATCTAAAACTCTATCAGGGATGTTGCTAACGATACTACAAACCACGTATACAGCCCTGCTGTTGTGTAGGCCAACCGTGTGACGTTGAATATGAAGAAAAGTGGACCTGGGCAGCACGCATGGATGGCTGCTGCACAGGACTGGTGATTGAACTGCGGCAGGCAGTTGAGGGGATCATGTGGGTGGACGATCACCATGGAGATGGAGTGATGAGATCAGCATCGTGCAACCATGGGCGGTGGTGGCAAGCAATAAACTTGGGCAAGCCTTCAAGCAGCAAGCGGATGAAGGATGGCCGATAATATAATTACTGATTTAAAGCTTTCGTGACTGCAGGGATTCATATTCTTGGTTCTTTCGGTAAAGTCACGTAGATGGGACACAATAAAATAATAAAAATATAAAATACAATTCTCACGACGTTTCGACTGCAACACAAGCAATCATCATCAAGTGTGAAAACCACAGCGATTTGACAGTTTGTTCAGATGGACGAGTTCATCTATGTTCGGAAAAGAGGAGGGGGGAGACGAAAATAATGGATGCGGTCTGAAAGCCACCTTAAGCGTGATCAATCAATTAAGACCTGAATGGTTTATCAAATCCTTCCAATGATTGCTAAGCCAGAATCCATCTACTCGGTTGAAATTGTCTCTGTGTTTGTATATGTGGATAGCCTCATGAACGAATCTCTCATGGTAGCCAGATGGCTTGCAAAGAACCTCTGTCTTGGAGAAGTCAATGTCATGCGAGCCTACTGAATTATAACAGTGATCTGCCACGGCCGAGGTGTTGGTCCTAGCGTGTTTTAGGTCTGCTTTGTGTTCACGAATGCGGTCCGAGACATGTCGTTATGATTTTATTGTTTCCCTTCTACGTGACTTTACTTAAAGAATCAATAATATAATATAATTACTGTTTATGCTGCCAACACTAAAACTGAAAACAGTTTAAGGATTATTTTATTTAATGTCAGGTTCTATGAAAAACAATTACAATGCACTAATGAGGAGTGCCACGTGTGTGTTATACAAAGATCCCTCCGAACAGTACCTATGAGGAAGTGTACCAGGAGACATGTTTGGCAAGAGGAGACCTTATTTTCTAGAGAAGTCACTCAGTGCAATGGGGAGAATGGAGTTCGCGTGTCCGGTGGAGGGGTTGATAGAGGAGGATCGGTGAACGGAGGAATTTGATTAAACAGATGTGGAATATAAGTGAGCAGAGCACGCGAGAGGCAAAATATGATTGTGCTATAGGTCATCAGGATCAGAAGAAGATAATCCTATTGGTGGCAGTTTCCGCAGGGTATACGGAAAGAGTAGGAATAATTTTGAAAGGTGTTTGAGATTAAACAGTGAAGTGGTTCAGCTCTGTTGTCAGAGCTAAGATAGACTGGATGAAACCAATGGAGTTTGGAATAAATGTGAGGTTGGCTGATTGCGAACCATTTTGACACCTTCCTGAGCGTCGTTGTTGAGATTAACAGCAAATATGACATCAGAATGAGGCAGACCGCCATTAGTAGCAGACGTGGAAACGTGAGATGATGATTTAAAGTTAGGATTGTTGGAAGATGGTAGATGGCCAAACTGTTAAGTTAAACAGGGATGAAAGGTCAAGAGGTTGGTGGGTCTTAAAATAGAGGCATGGATTAGAATAGAGGGTGGAGAATTTTGAATTTGGTTTGAGTGAGATTATGAGAGAAAGCAAGGTTGCCAACGTCCATGCATTTGTCAAGGAGTAACGCGCGTGGGGGGTTTGCAAACGGTGTGCACGCATGTGCGAGTTATGGAAAGTGAGGTCGCATCGGGACGAACAGGTGCGGCGAGAGAGAGCAACGGAAAGGAGACAGCTAATTAAGATGCATAGCAGTGAATGGCTGGCTGCAAATGCAGGCGCAGAACAGGCGCCAGGCTAAACGGAGATTTTGGCGATAGCGGTGGAAGCCACGGGCGAGGCGACGGGAAGTCGCCAGCTTAATTAATGAGGAGTTAATAAGGAGGGGGATATCTACGGGAGCGTGAGAGAGAGGGAGTTGAGTTGGTCGGAGTGAAGACAAGAGGAAAGACAAGATAAGTCCCAGGCCCCGCTTTCCACACCTCGCCCTCTCCAGCGGTGATGGCTTAACACCCACTGGAGGCAAGGATGAGGTTGGAGAGGCAAGGGGAGGAATGCTAGCAGTAGAGAAGCTAGCGGAATCCTGAGTGTGAGCATGCGAAGCTAGCAGTAGAGAAGCTAGTGGAATCCTAAGTGTGAGCGTGCAAAGCTAGCAGTAGAGAAGCAAGCGGAATCCTAAGTGTGAGCATGAGAAGCTAGCAGTAGAGAAGCTAGCAGAGTGTATAGCAGAAGGCTAGCAGTAGAGAAGCTCGCACAGTGTATAGCAGAAGGCTAGCAGGAGAGAAGCTAGCAGAGTGTATAGCGGAAGGCTAGCAGTAGAGAAGCTAGCAGAGTATATGGCGGAAGGCTAGCAGTGGAGAAGCTAGCAGAGTATGTGGCGGTAGGTTAGCAGTAGAGAAATAAGCAGAAGAGATATGGAGAGGCTATCAGTGGAGAAGCTACCCGAGTGTATAGTAATAAGCTAGCAGTGGAGAAGCTACCAGAGTGTATAGTAATAGGCTAGCAGGGGAGAGGCTAGCAGAGTGTGCTGTGGGAAGTTATCAGAGTGTGTAGTGGGAGGCCAGCAGCGTAGTGAGCAAAGCGAGCGGAGCGTGGCAGGCAGGCTAGCAGTAGAGAGGCTAGGAGAGTGGGAGCAAAGCAGGCTACCAGTAGAGAGGCTAGGGGAGTGAGAGCGAGAGCATGCTAGCAGTGGAGAGGCTAGGAGAGTGGGAGTGAAGCAGGCTAGCAGTAGAGAGGCTAGGGGAGTGAGAGCGAGAGCAGGCTAGCAGTGGAGAGGCTAGGAGATTGAGAGAGAGAACAGGCTAGCAGTGGAGAGGCTAGGAGAGAGAACAGGCTAGCAGTGGAGAGGCTAGGAGAGTGAGAGAACAGGCTAGCAGTGGAGAGGCTAGGAAAGTGAGAGAGCGAGCGAAGCGAGTGGAGCGAAGCAGGCGAGCAGCGCAAGCGGGAAAATCACGACGTGGTTGCGGGGTGTCGAACCCGGGGAGTTCTGTTCAATATAAAGTGATACAGGAGAAAAAGAAGAAGTTTCCACGTGAAATAAAAACACTACATTTGGTGTCAAAGTGGTAAAAGAACTACGCAGCCATGTCAAACAAAGCGGCTAAACAAAAGAACTTACCCGTCGACTCTTCCGATGATGAGAACGACGAGGAGATTGTTCCCACCACAGCTCCCGAGACTGTTGCTCAGCCGGCGGAACCAGAGGACCAGCTGCCCTCGGCGCAAGTGAGCGAGCGTGAGGAAACTCCAGCCAGCACAACGAGACGGAGTTGGCGGGACGTTGCTGCACACTTGGAGACCATGCTTGCAGCAGTTACGTACATGTTCAACATGCTGATGGCAGCGAGCGGCGGACGCGGCTGCTCTCCACGTCGCTTCGACAATGCCGATCGTGTCCGACCAAGCGGGCACGGGACCCGCCGTTGCAGCAGATGCGTCGGACTCGACATCGACTTCGCCGACGGGGCACACAGCTGCGTTGCGCCGGCTGCAAGCAGGTCCGCACATTACCCGCAACCGAGGGCAACTGGACGGCATTTAATCTCCGCTTAAAAGCAGCGTATTGCTCCGTCGACTGGTCAGAGCACGAGTTGTTGTGGGCCCTGCCGACGGCCCTCAATGATGACTCGTTGGCCATCTTCTACTCCATCCCCGAGGCCGATCGATCGTCACACGCCAGTGCCTGTGCTGCAATGGCGGCTATTTAAGAACCACCGTCAACCATCCGAAGGAAGTTCCAGCTCAGAAAGTGGGGTGACACGGAGTTGCCCCTTGCATTCCTCAGCACTCTGTTAGCCCTCAGATGGGCGGCCTATCCTTCCATGGATCGGGCAGCTCTCGACTCGCTCGCTTTGGAACGGCTACTAATGGTGGCGAAGGAGTTAGGGGTCGTCCTCTCTGTCGCCGACGACGACGACCTATCGTCCCTCCAAGTTGCAAAGAGCATTCAGGTGCATCTGGGCCTCAGGGAAGAGCCAGCTGCGATAACGTGCACAACATTGGAAGGGGACTCGATGCAGAGATGTGGGGAGGTCTGTCGCCGGTTGGGTGGCCACCACGTCGCGCTCTGCCGAGGGGATACGCCTTGCCCGGATGCTACACCTGTGGTAGGATGGGCCACATCACCAGGAACTGCCGGCTGTGCGTTGGCGGCCCACGGGGAGCTCCTGCGACCTACGGCATCAAATTCTCCTCGTCCCGAGGACCACAGGGGAGTCACGACGCATCATGTATATGGCCGTTTCATTCCCATCACTCATCCGCGCCATGTTGCACTGTAACCGCTCATCCCGACGGGTTGTATGATGATAGTAAATGGTGTGCGTTGGCGTAATGGGCGTTCGGTGCCGGGCTGGGTTCGTCGGACATTATGGTGTTTTGATTTAAAGCTTTCGTGACTGCAAGGATTAATCTTCTTTGGTTCTTTCGGTAAAGTCACGTAGAATGAGAATAAAATAATAAATTGATAAAATAAAATAACACAATGAAATTATCACGACGTTTCGGCCACAACACAAGCGGCCTTCATCAGGTGAAGGGACGATACTGTCTGGTGGACAGCGCTGGAGCGAACACAGCTAAGCTCAGACCACGACCTTTAAGCTGTGTGAGAAGAAACAGAGCACCTTGACAAAGGAATTAGCATAGAATTTAGCATTGAAATAGCTGAGTGATTAGCTTGTGACTGGTCACAGGAATGGCTATGTTAAAGTCAAAGCATACACATCCACAGAGGCACCTAGTACAAATCAAATAGGAGAATTTAGCATTGAAATAACTGAGGGATTAGCTTGTGACTGGTCATAGAAATAGTTATGTTAAAGTTAAAGCCTACACATCTACAGAGGCACCTAGTACAAATCAAATAGGAGAATTTAGCATTGAAATAGCTGAGTGATTAGCTGTCCTCCAGACAGTCTCGTCCCTTCACCTGATGAAGGCCGCTTGTGTTGTGGCCGAAACGTCGTGAGAATATTATTGTCTTATTTTATTTTATCAATTTATTATTTTATTCTCATTCTATGTGACTTTACCGAAAGAACCAAAGAAGATTAACCCTTGCAGTCACGAAGGCTATGTTAAAGTCAAAGCCTACACATCCACAGAGGCACCTAGTATAAATCAAACAGGATAATTTAGCATTGAAATAACTGAAGGATTATCTTGTGACTGGTCATAGAAATAGCTATTTTAAAGTCAAAGCCTACACATCTACAGAGGCCCCTAGTACATGGACGCCAAAGGGGCTGCAACAACTCGACTATCATATAGTAAACCGATGTGAAAAACCTAAGTCTAAATTACATCAATATAATAAATGTACTCAATATATTCTTCAATAAGCTGAGCTATTAACAGTAACTGGGTATACACTACACTATATAATGAATACTATATAGTAAACCAATAAAAAACTAAAATATAATTACCTCAATGTTATCAATAAACTCTATATATTCTCCAATCAGCTAAGCTACCAACAATAAGTCGTTATATATCACAATGCTATATGGCGAAAAAATGGGTGGATTCTTACCCTCAACTTTAGGTGCCTCTGTGGATGTGTATGCTTTGACTTTAACATAGCCATTTCTGTGACCAGTCACAAGCTAATCACTCAGCTATTTCAATGCTAAATTCTATGCTAATTCCTTTGTCAAGGGGTGCCTCTGTGGATGTGTATGCTTTGACTTTAACATAGCCATTTCTGTGACCAGTCACAAGCTAATCACTCAGCTATTTCAATGCTAAATTCTATGCTAATTCCTTTGTCAAGGCGCTCTGTTTCTTCTCACACAGCTTAAAGGTCGCGGTCTAAGCTTGGCTGTGTTCGCTCCATTGCTGTCCTCCAGACAGTCTCGTCCCTTCACCTGATGAAGGCCGCTTGTGTTGTGGCCGAAAAGTCGTGAGAATTGTATTGTGTTATTTTATTCTATCAATTTATTATTTTATTCTCTTTCTACGTGACTTTACCGAAAGAACCAAAGAAGATTATGGCGTTTATTCAGGGAGTAGAGGTCCGTGTGGTGATCATCACAGGTGCTTCGGCTACCCTCATTTCGTTACCAACTTTTCATTCATTGCCAGCCTCACATCGGCCGCTCGAGCAGGTGGATGGGCCATGTATTGTGGCAAATGGTGGTAGTCTTGGGATTGTGGCTTGCATGATTGCTACGATACAAATAGGGAATGTACACATGGATGGCCCTGTGTTGGTTTCCACGACTTTGGCCATGCCGTGCTTATTGGGCGTGGATTTCTTGCACAGGATGCCCCTTAACAATCGGCTGGATAAGGGCTGTATTGAGATGCCATCGGGGCAGCGTCTAAAATTCTTGACAACTTCTACGAAATATACCGCGTTCAATGTTGCTGTGCAGGCTATGGCTAGCCGCACGGTATGCATTCCGCCAGCCATGCAGATTCTTGTGCCATGACTGCTGGGTAAACACTTGCCCTTGGTGAACCCGGTGGAGGGAGTCTTGTTGACCCCCTTGAATGCGGTATTGTGGACACCCTCTTTGGTGGGGGCATTGACTGTAGTGTCAGTGAAGAGCGACCCCTTTATTCAAGTTGTGAATGCAGGGCATACGCCGATTGTTATTCAGGAAGGCACCGTATTGGCACACGTGACGGCGGCCATGGGTACGGAACACACGGCATGCATGTCAGAGGAATTGGCACAGGCTTGGCCGGTATGCGATGCTGAACTCGAGTGGCTGCGGTGGTTGTGTGAGGAAAATCGGGATTTGAAAGCCGAGCAGCGTCATTGAGCACGACGAATATGCCGTCTGCATAAGCAAAGAGCTTGACGACCGCGCTCTCAGGTCCCGGGACCTTAAGGCCAGACAGATTTCATCTCAGGTGGCATAGCAGTGGCTCAATGGACAAGGTGTACAGCAGCCCCGAGAGGGGGCATCCCTGTCTGACCCCCCTCGTCACAGGGAAAGGGGCCGAGCCGCTGGTTTCTTTTCAAGAGGCTGAATGTGCCCGTGTATAGAAGCCTAACGTGTGAGATGAAGGCCTGGCCGAAGCCGAGCGACATTAGGAGTTTGTCCAGGTACTCGTGGCTCACCCTGTCAAAGGCCTTCTCCTGATCCAAGAAGAGGAGGCCCAAGTCCATGTTATGTGCTTCTGCAAGGGAGATTATGTCTCTGATCATACCGATGTTGTTGTATATGCACCGTCCGGGGATGCAATACGACTGTTCCGGCAGGATCAGCTGACCCAGCACTGTCCTGAGACGGTTTGCCAGCACCTTGGAGAAGATTTTTTAGTCAACGCAGAAGAGGGACACGGGTCACCAATTCTCGACGAGGCGCAGGTCCCCTTTCTTGGGTAGCAGGGCGACCACCGCTCTTCCGCAGCTCTGTGGGAGTTCACCCTTCTGCAGGCTCTCCGTCAACAATTGCAGTAGTGGAGGGCCAAGCTCATCCCAGAAGGCCGCATAAAACTCAACCGGCAGGCCGTTAATCCCTGAGACTTTATCAGCTGCGAGCCCTTTCACAGCGGTGTGGAGCTCCTGCAGGGTGACGGGGCTGTCCAAACGATCCCGCTCGGGGACTCCTAAGGTAGGGCCCCCATCCAGTAGCTCCAGGACAACCTCATCATGTATGCTTTCGGCGGTGAAAAGATGTGAGTCGAAATCCCTGGCGGTCTTGGCGATCTCGCTCTCAGATGTTGCTGTTTGTCCATCTGGGGTTTGCAAACTGGAAATTTTGGTGGTGTTGGCCGGTGCTTTGTCTAAGCGGAAGAAAAACTTAGAGGGAGAGTCCATCTGCGACAGGTGCTGCATCTTTTTGCACACAAAATACCTGAAAAGTCGCTGCTTCTCCAGTAGCGTCTCACCCTGCTGTGTGCCGTGGGATGAGCTCAGCTCTGTCTCTAGTGCTAGCAGCTCGTTTTGCAGTTGGCGCGCCATCTCATTCTTGGCGGCGGCGTGCTGGCTCATGAACTGCTGACAGAGAGCCCTGACCTGCGCCTTTGTGTTGTCCCACCATAGCTGGTGGGAGCTGAAGCTGCCTTTGGCAGGCAGCCACTGAGCCCAATAGACTTTGAAGGTTTCTCTGAAGTCGGTGTCGTCAAGCAGCTGTACGGTGAGTCTCCAGGAGGCGCTGTGCTGCTCCGCTCTGGGAATTCTCAGCAGCACAGAGAGCAGGTGGTGATCGGAACACCCGGAGGGTACGATTTTACTGTCCCCGAGCAGGTGAATGCTGCTGGCGTTGACGTACATTCGGTCGAGCCTGGCAAGGCTTATCCTGCCTTGAGAGCCACAGCGGCACCAAGAGTACTGCCGCTGGGCTGGATGCTGTAGTCGCCACACGTCACGCAGATCCAGTCTCTGCACGAGGTCGGCTAGTGGCCGTGCGGATTCAGGGTGAGGTTCGGCGGTGTTGCGGTCGAGAGCCGGGTCCAGGGTGCAGTTAAAGTCTCCCCCCACGACGGTGAGCACGTCGTCCATGTCGTCTGTCGAGAGTGCATCCCGCAGCACACTGAAGAAGAGCTTCCTCTCAGGGGCCCTGCTCGGCACGTACACGTTAAAGCACCTGAGGCTGGATTTATTCAGGATGAATTCGAGAGAAATCAAGTGACCTTTGACGATTTATTTGAAGGAGACATTCTGGTGAAAACTGAGAACTGAGCACAATCGCCATGCCAGTGATGTTGTCCGCGACATGGCTTAAGAAGGCCCGGCCGCCTAGAAAAAGCTGGCATTGGGCCTCCAGAGTGGCGTCGAGGTGAGTTTCCTGGAGAAGAGTCACATCTGCTTTGTGTTCCCTGACAACGCGGCAGATCTGGTCCCACCTCTTGTCACTGCAAGGACTGTTACCGTTCAGACTTGCAACCTTAATAGCGGAAGCCATCATGTTGTTGTGTGGTGGTAGTGTTAACAGTAGTTGCGGGGGGGGGGGGGGGGGTTGGTGGGTTACTTCTGGGCAAAAGTAAACACCTTCTTTGCCTTGCACATGAACGCTTTTAGGCGGTAGCATTCCTGAGTCGAGAAACCAAACCTGTTGCGGCAAATTTGTTGGGACACTATGAGGAAAGTGGTGAGGTGAGGTAAAACGGCCCCGACCCTAACTTGACGCTTCCTGAAAGTTGTTGACTTGTGAATAGCTGAGCTCACTCACGTTGTCCTCTCTTTTAGTCTCCGACACCTCATCGTCCGAGTCCTCCAGCTCATAAAACTGTGACTCGGCAGAAACCTCGTTTGCCATTTGTGATGGCAGGGCCCCATCGGGAAGAGGGTGGCTGCCCTCTGGTCGTGGAGGTTCTTTTGCTCTCCCTTCGGGTGAAGTGAGCCGGCCTTCGTCGCCTTCCTGCAGCGTGGTGCCATTAGGCGCCGTACCGGCTGGTGGTTCCTCTTGCCCTGCGGTGGTGGCGGCAGGGGTGTTGGCACTTGTCCCACCGTGTTGTCCTCAGGCGGATCGCCATCGAGCATGTCTTCATGTTCATCCCCCAAAACACCATCTAGGACGGCGCTCGCTGGGGGGCGTTGCTCGTCCTGCTCTGCGACTTTTGGGTAGGGCTCGTGATCGGCGGTGGCCGCGCGCTTAGGGTTAAGGGCCGCGTGGCCTCCTCTGCCATGGCCGGGCTTCACCCTGCACTTGCGCAAGGTGACGAGGGTGAAGCCCTCGCCATCCTCGTCATCGGTAGGCGGCTTTGCATGACCGGCTGCAGAGTCAGCGTCCTGCTGCTGCAGCAGCTGGCACTCGTGCAGTGGTGGCGGGTGCTGCTGCTGAGGCTGCGGTGGCTGCGGCTGCTATTGCTGCTGCGGCTCCTGTGGCTGCATCTGCTGCTGCTGCTCATACTCCTGCTGTTGCAGCTGCTGCCGCTGCGCAGGCTGCGGCGGCTGCTGCTGCTTCTGTTGGTGCTGCTGAGGCTGTGGCGGTTGCTGCTGCTGGCGCTGTTGCTGCTGCTGCTGGCGCTGTTGCTGCTGCATGACGTTTGTTGCAGGCTGCCCGTTTTTTCCTTTTGGTTTGCCCGTGCAGTTTGCATGGGCATGGCCGAAGCCACCGCACACATAGCAGCGCGGCAGCACAGTGGACGCGTACACGGTGTAGGCGTAGCCTTCCGTCGTGTACTTACAGTTCACGTTATGTTCCGTGTTGTTGGCGTTTAAAATCATAACAGCTCGTCACTGAAACGACAAGACGTGTGCCAGATCTGGGTCCCGTTTCAGTTTCAGTTTCATTTATTTGGTTTTATCCCTGTGAGCCATTCGGCTCTTGAATCGGGTGCAACCACAACAAACAAAAAGCAGAAACGTGAACAAGAAAACATCTTAAAGTGACTATGCGCAAACAGAAAAATCCAGGAAAAAACAGCAAAAATCTTCCCGAAAAAGCACCGTACACCAACGCTCTGTGCAAAAATCCCAGTGGGATGCAAGTCAAACAACAACAACCACAAGCCAACTTAGATTAAAGCCATCATTCTAACTCCATACTACAACAAAACTGTGATGCCGCAGCAGCGAAGCCGTCCTGACGATGCCGTGGCCGCGACGCCGCCACCTCCGAGCGACGGGGCCGACACTGCTCTTCCCTCACCACCCCCCACATGAACACAGACACACCCCCACATAGAGCCCCAAGGGGAGGTCACCTGGCTGACAGGTTTTCACCCAGAAGCCCTCTCATGGGACCAAACTTCACGGTTTCCTGCGACCAGGGAATTGGGCGACCTCCCCCGAGGCTAACGTGCACCGCGGCGCCGTGACATGGGTCGTAATTACATGGTCACGATGGGGCTGCTGAGCCACCGCGGATAGAAAACACCCCCAACGCACACGGGTCAGCAGGCAGGTAGGGGGGAACGGAGTCACGAACGGCGGGAAAAACAGGGCCGGTCCTCTGGTAGGACAGATGCGTTTGTTTAAAGGGTAAAAAGCGGACGTCTGAGAGAGCACCGGTCCGGGGAGAGTGGCGGGAAATCCGAGCCACCTCGTTGGACGGGAGGCAAGCGGATCAGCGCCGATTTATCTTTGATGTAGAGGACAATAAAAAGGGTAAAGGAGGAAGGCAGAGGGAGTTCGTATGATACTCAAGCCAGGCTCGGGGCCGTCGACTTCCCAGCCACTCGAACGTCCGTGAGACGAGTCGAAGTGCCACGAGGATCCGACCTAGCAGCGCCGTACGAGTTGCACCATGAGTACCACAGAGTGAGATATTGAGGCCATTGGGAGATTGTCTTACGAGAGTGATTTGAAAGAGGCGATACAGATCGGGTCTTAGACTGTCGGGAGATAGGTTAGACCTGCCCTGCTGACCCAAACTGACTCGGGTAGTTTAGCCTCGGACTCGCAGAGAATAAACTTTTATATAGATAGGTCGGTAGTTATTTGGATCATCTTCAGGGCCCCCTTTGTAAAGTGGATGAACATAGGAATGTATCCATTCTAGAGGTACTGATGCTTCTTTGCTGGATAGGTTGAAAATATGGGCTATAGGTTTGTATATTAGGTGACCAACAGTTAGCAGAGCAAAGAAGGGAATCCTATCTGCTCCGGTAGAGGAGGACCCTTTGAGGTAGGACAGTTGTTTCAGAACATTACTTTCGTGGATTGGCTGGAAGCTAAATTCGTTTAATGTTCGGATAGGGGTGTAGGAATTTTCATGAGCAGGGGTGACTCCCAATACGTTATCAAAAAGGTTACCAGCTTCAGATAAATGAAGGTTAAAATTGTCAACTATTTTTTTGGGATCTGTAAAATATTCCCCATTTCGGTTAAGTTAAATGGGCAGATGATCTGTTTTGGATGCCTTTTCGATACATTTGATTGTTTTCCAGAAGATCCTGGCATTTCCATGTGATTCCATGAGTGGAGGAAAAGTAGGCATTTTTGCATGCCGTATTGTTTTGACGCATCTATTCCTTAAAATCCTGTATTCTAGCCAGTCATTGACCAAATTACTTTTCTGAGCACATGCCCAAGCCTTGTCCCTAGTTTTTATGTGCTTAGTAATCAAACGATCAAACCATGGTGGGCGGTTGCCTTGAGTTTTAAATCTAACCAATGGAGCATGTTTGTTAAGAATTTGGAGAAACGTGTACCTGAAGGTCTCCCAAGCCATAGTCAGGTGGGGGATATCACAGACTTTGTCAATATCCGAGTGAAGCACATCATTCGTAAATGCTTGAGTGCTGAAGTGTCTCATGGAGTGCTTCTCAACCAATGTAGAGAGGGCTTTGGGTCTGGCTGATGATCTCACCACAAAAATTAAGGAGTGATCACGAAGGTTATTACCCAGAACACAAATCAGTGCGAAATTGTGAGGGGCATTTGTCAATAGGACATCAAGCAGAGATGACTATCCCAGATTTTTTAGGTTGAGTCTTGTGGGGACATTTATTAATTGAAACAGGTTAAATTAATCTGCAAATTTGTGGCCACGGCTGGCGGGTTTAGCCAATTCGAATTTAGATCACCCATTAAAATGATTTCACCTTTAGGGAGGCCCCCAAGAAGCTCTCTCAGTGCAGACGAATCTTCAACATCCTTCCCACTAGGTGGTCTATAGCAGCACACTACCAATATCTGTTGATTATTTGGGAGAGTTATTCTGAGAGACAGACCTTCAAAGCAACATTTTTTAAACAAGGAGTGAGCTGGTGAACATGCAATAGTATTACGAACAGAGATGGCAATTCCACCTCCTTTAGATCCTCAGTCAAGCTGAAAAAGGTTGTAGTTGTCAATCGTAATCTGCAAGTCATTGACAGCAGGAGTGAGAAATGTTTCTGTTAGGCAAAAAATGTCCGGGTCCAGATTTGGCACTTCTAGTTTTAGTTGACTTAATTTAATCACAAGCTCTCTGATGTTGACATGTAGAACACCGACACATTTTCTGCCAGAAAAATCTACAGAATTATACGAGTTCTTTACATTTGGGCCAGGATGAAGCTCAATACCACCCAGAAATAAGAAAAGTATAATTAATAGTTTGCACAGGTATTTTCAGTGAAAGGATGAAGAGCGGCAAACCTTGGATGAATAGCAGCAGCTCGCAGATGGTGATATTTTTAAGAGCAGAATTAAGTTTGGAAGGAGTGCTGGTGAAGTAATGGGACAAAGATAGGGTTAAAAAGGATAAAATGATGGAGTGTAGAAGTGTCTATAAGCTGTTTCATTAGCAGGTGTAGTGGCAAATTTAGCAACAAGTATGGATGCGAAGTAACGTGGGTAGCCGTTTGTAGAGGTGAGTGTGGCACTAGATATGGCCGGGAGGGACAGCAGTAGGATACACAGCAGGATAATTGCCATCTTTAAAATATCAGGGTTACACACAGTTTAACACACAAGCGATAAGAAAAAAATACATATACTTGTAGGCTAAGCGCGAGAAAAACGTCTTGCCGCACTCGTCACACATGCACGGCTTCCCGCCCGTGAGGGTACGAGCTAGGCCGCAACCTCGGTGTAGGTGGCGTCTCTCTCTCTCTCTCTATGCATCGCACCTTCACCGGTAGGGATATCCAGGCAAGCAGGTGGGTGCGTGGGGGGCGCGAACTAGGCTGCAACCTCGGTGGGGGTTGCCTCTCTCTCCATGTATCGCACCTTCGCCGGCATCATTATGCGCCAGGGCAGCATAATGATGTGGTACACAACTTTGCCAAAACGTTCAAGATCTCGTTGTAGGTCGGCAGTTTTGAGGAAAGGTGGGGCGTTGGAGATGAGCACTTTATGCGTGGGGGAGGAGAGGTGTGCATTGCACAAAAATATCCCCCTTGAAGGTGAGCTCCGTGGCGATGACACGCGCCACCATCTCCGCGCGCGGTTCATGGGAGCCACGGCGATGACGTTCCACTTCCCCACACGCTGTTCAGCGGCGACTATCACATCGTCCCCCCTTTATCTCAGGTGGCGGGAAGCAGAACAGTCCATGTTGGGGCAATTGAGGAGAGAGAGGAACCTCCGGCGTAGCGTGGCATTGTAAATAAATCAATAATATAAATAAACTACCTAAATATATACGTTAGCTGCACGACTGAAAGGAGAAAACAAGACAAGAGGAGGTGGATGGAAAATAAAAGTGGGGTAGGGCGAGTGTAGGGTGGCGTCAGGAGAGAGGGGGGGCAGTGAAAGGTGTTTTCACGAGCGTCCCGCGGCGTGATGGGTGCTGTAGGGGCAGGGAAGCAGCAGTGCTGAAAGGAGAGGGTGAGAAAGGAGCAGAGAGGAGAGGAGTGATAAAGAGGAGCGATTTCAATGTTTGTAGTAAAGCAAAAGAATAGGAAGGATGTAACAGAGGGGGGAGGAAGGGTGGTGGGAGCTAGGGCAGTGAGCAGCCCGCAGGCTTTCCGAGTAACAAGCGTGTTGAGAGGAGAAAGAGGTGCAGAGGTGGGAGACAGCACGACCCTGTGTCGTTGGAGGCACTCGCAGAGGTGGAGGATAGAAGATGAGCACTCGATGATGCTCGGAGATTGAAAGATGTCGCTGAAAAGTGCAAACAACTATGTCAGGCGAGGCTAGGATGCATAAGTAAAACTCGGCCCTCACTGGCAGGTAATGTAATCTCTAGGAGCTTGGATAGACACACCCTCTTCCCGGCATGCACAGAGACAGAGAGCGGAGCGAGCAAAGCAGGCGAGCAGCGCAAGCGGGAAAATCACGACGGAGTTACGGGGTGTCAAACGCGAGGAGTTCTGTTCAATAAAAAGTGACACAAGTTTTCCGCGTGAAATAAAAACACTACACATTTATGAAGTCAAATGTGTCTAATTCAGCCTAGCAACAATGTGTTTGTCTTCATCATCAACAAAGTCTGAAAAGTAAAGAACATGCTTTTATTTCTCTTGATGCTCATTTCAGAAATGTACCACAATGGTGAGGCTGTTATGTCAGTTTATTTTCGTTCATTTATCCACCTGCCAATTAGTCTGTAATGTGTCCTTTGTTGGTACATCGTGAGTCAATAAATGAAAGAAAAAAATCACTGGGTCCATGCAGGATGATTGCTGTCGAGTGATGAGCAACTGCAAGCGAACATCGGTACATTGATTTTGCTGGTTGAGTCATGGGATGTTTTAACCGCAACAATCCATGATTATTTCTCCAGCAAGGATGGATTACTTTTTAAATTGTGACCAAATATTCAAAGCAAAGTTTCGTAAATAAAAGTGAGTTCAACTCAGACGGCACTTAATGCCATCTGAGTAATTACCAAACAATGAGCCCGATCTTCTTTGGATCTTTCTGTAAAGTCACGTAGAATGAGAATAAAATAATAAAATAAAGCAATAAAATTATCACGACGTTTCGGCCACAACACAAGTGGCCTTCAGGTGAAAGGAACAAACCTGTCGGGACGACAGAGCTACAATGAACGCTGCTATTATTTTATTCTCATTCTACGTGACTTTACCGAAAGAACCAAAGAAGATGAATCCTTGCAGTCACGAAAGCTTTAAATCGAAATGAGCCCGATGCTACGCCACAAAGATAAAGACACGTGCACAGTGATTGAGAACACATCACTCATTTCCTATGCAAGTGTAAGATACACCCTTTGCACCCACGTGATGAGCCGGTTCCAACAATTGCCCAAGCTCTGCAGTATTCTACATATATAAAGGTGTTATTGGCCAATTAATTAGTATTTACAGTGAGAGAAAAAAGTATTTGATCCCCTGCTGATTTTGTACGTTTACCCACTGACAAAGAAATGATCAGTCTATAATTTTAATGGTAGATTTATTTGAACAGTGAGAGACAGAATAACAACAACAAAATCCAGAAAAACGCACGTCAAAAATGTTATAAATTGATTTGCATTTAAATGAGAGAAATAAGTATTTGACCCCCTCTTAATCAGAAAGATTTCTGGCTCCCAGGTGTCTTTTATACAGGTAACGAGCTGAGATTAGGAGCACACTCTCAAAGGGACATTCTCAAAGGGAGTGCTCCTAATCTCAGCTTGTTACCTGTATAAAAGACACCTGTCCACATAAGCAATCAATCAATCATATTCCAAACTCTCCACCATGGCCAAGACCAAAGAGCTCTCCAAAGATGTCAGGGACAAGATTGTAGACCTACACAAGGCTGGAATGGGCTACAAGACCATTACCAAGCAGCTTGGTGAGAAGGTGACAACAGTTGGTGCGATTATTCACAAATGGAAGAAACACAAAAGAACTGTCAATCTCCCTCGGACTGGGGCTCCATGCAAGATCTCACCTTGTGACTTTGCAATTGTCATGAGAACGGTGAGGAATCAGCCCATAACTAAACGGGAGGATCTTGTCAATGATCTCAAGGCAGCTGGGACCATAGTCACCAAGAAAACAATTGGTAACACACTACACCGTGAAGGACTGAATTCCTGCAGTGCCCACAAGGTCCCCCTGCTCAAGAAAGCACATATACATGCCCGTCTGAAGTTTGCCAATGAACATCTGAATGATTCAGAGGACAACTGGGTGAAAGTGTTTTGGTCAGATGAGACCAAAATGGAGCTCTTTGGCATCAACTCAACTCGCCGTGTTTGGAGGAGGAATGCTGCCTATGACCCCAAGAACACCATCCCCACCGTCAAACATGGAGGTGGAAACATTATTTGGGGGTGTTTTTCTGCTAAGGGGACAGGACAACTTCACCGCATCAAAGGGACGATGGACGGGGCCATGTACCGTCAAATCTTGGGTGAGAACCTCCTTCCCTCAGCCAGGGCATTGAAAATGGGTCGTGGATGGGTATTTCAGCATGACAATGACCCAAAACACACGGCCAAGGCAATAAAGGAGTGGCTCAAGAAGAAGCACATTAAGGTCCTGGAGTGGCCTAGCCAGTCTCCAGACCTTAATCCCATAGAAAATCTGTGGAGGGAGCTGAAGGTTCGAGTTGCCAAACGTCAGCCTCGAAACCTTAATGACTTGGAGAAGATCTGCAAAGAGGAGTGGGACAAAATCCCTCCTGAGATGTGTGCAAACCTGGTGGCCAACTACAAGAAACGTCTGACCTCTGTGATTGCTAACAAGGGTTTTGCCACCAAGTACTAAGTCATGTGTTTGCAGAGGGGTCAATACTTATTTCCCTCATTAAAATACAAATCAATTTATAACATTTTTGACATGCGTTTTTCGGGATTTTTGTTGTTGTTATTCTGTCTCACTGTTCAAATAAACCTACCATTAAAATTATAGACTGATAATTTCTTTGTCTGTCGGCAAATGTACAAAATCAGCAGGGGATCAAATACTTTTTTCACTCACTGTACATGTGAGAGGAAGCTGAAGCACCGGGGACAAAAACCTATATGTGCAAGTGGGAAACTATCACAGGAAGAATCCACAATTTTGGTTTTATGCCTGATCCTGACAGGCCAGGATACGACACCTCAACATCCATGAGAATAGAGTTTCACAACACGTATGCATTCCACAAAGCCTCACGGCCTCCACAGCACTGGATTACTGGCATGTGCCACCACAACTGAAGTGGACGTCTGTATGCACTGCACGTTGAACTTCTTTCACTCCGTCTGTAACCAACCGTGCTAATCGTAGGTGCAGATGTACCAATCAGGTGGAAATATGTATTCGAAGTTTGACAGACTGTGTCGTGTATTGGGGCATGTGCCAAAGCAATTTCAGCCATTCAAGAACAGTAAAACGGACATCGCTGATGAGCCTTGGAGCGGCAAACCAAGAACAGTGGCAACCCCTAACTATTGCATTGGGAATGGAGAAAATGATTCACACCAGGGCCGCTGCAAACAGGAAGTGTTGTCCGAATTGGAATCCCATAAGTGAAATTATATCGATTTCTAAGCTCATGACAGATGCATCGAATGGCACGTGTCAGAATCAAAGTGTTTCAATCCTTAAATGTTCTATATAATGGTCTCGAATCACCCCTCTTGTGCAGCATCTATTTACTTGTCCATGGTTTGGTGAGAAAAATAACATCGATTATTGGATTGAATCATGACTCAAAATCGCACCAAATGATCAAAGCGCCAGCGCGTGACTTATTCAACCGCCAGCGAACATGCTGGGTACACACCAACGTGTACACCATATGACCCATGAGGGCGATTGCGTGGGGTGCCAGACCAGAGCTCCACCCACAGTCGTATTTTCAAGTTGATTGTCATGATGGCAGATGTGCGTCGATCACCCCCGTGGGACTACGTGGGGATGTAACAATACCAAGGCTTAGTGGGGGGGGGGGGGGGGGGGAAGGGGGGGAAGAGAGGGAAGAGGAGGAAGCAGCCATGGTGCGCTGCTCTATCCTGTGTTGCGTTATAAGATACACACAGAAGATACACCTCTTCGTCCCATCGTCTCTACTATCAACTCCCCCACCTAAAAACTGGCTCGTTTTCTGTCTGAAATCCTGCGGCCTTTTACTGGAAAAACCACCTCTGCGGTTTTAAACTCTACTCACCCGGTTTCGACAATCAAGGGTATTTCCCTATCCCCAGACGACCTGCTTGTCAGTTTTGATGTGGTTTCCCTATTCACCAAAGTTCCTGTACCTGACACCATCACAATCATTGAAGACTTGGTTCATCAAGGACTGCATAGTGATGTACCCCCCCTGGTGAGACACTGCTTAAACAACACATACTTCACCTGGAATGGAACTTTCTACAAATAAACTGAGGGCACCCCAATGGGCCCCCCCTATCGCCGGTTGTAGCCAACGTTTTCATGGAAAAATTTGAGACTGACGCCATCCAGACTTTTGGAAGAGGTACGTGGATGACACTTTTGTCATCTGGTCACATGGCCGGCCTGCTCTAGACCAATTCCTCAACCACATCATTTCCCTACAGCCAGCCATATGATTTACCATGGAAGTCGAAAAAGATGGCAAGCTACCCTTTATGGATGTCCTAATTAAAAGGAAGCCTGATGGTTCAATGAGCCTACAGGAAAGATACCCATACGGATGCTTACTTAAAACCAGATTCCCACCACCATCCATCCCAGAAGAATTCCCTCATCAAGACTCTATACCATAGAGCCCAGTGAATTTCCGACCAGGAACACATTGCTAGTGAACTCAAGCACGTACACCAAGCTCTCGAGGCTAATGGTCACTCCGACTACACAATCCGCAAAGCCATCACTCCAACCATGAAGAAGGATCCTCTTGAGGAGCCATTCAAAACCATCACCTTACCCTACATTGTGGGGGTCACAAAATATCTCCAAAATCCTGAATAAACAGAAGATCCAGGTCCGATTCAACATAGTACATAAAATCCGTGATCTGGTTCCGTCTGTAAAAGATGTGGTTCCAGACATACAGTACCCGGGCGTTTACAAACCAAGTTGCCTCTGTGGTAGCAGCTACATTGAAGAAACCAAACGACATATCTCGGACCGCATCCGTGAACATAAAGCAGACTTGAAACACGGTAGAACAAATACCTCAGCCGTGGCAGATCACTGTTATAATTCAGTGGGCCAACATGACATTGACTTCTCCAAGACGGAGGTTCTCTGCAAGCCATCCAGCTACCATGAGAGATGCGTTCATGAGGCTATCCACATATACAAACACAGAGACAATTTCAACCGATAAGATGGATTCTGGCTTAGTAACCATTGAAAAGACGTTATAAACCATTTCGGTTCTTGATTGATTGTATTTTACGGTGACTTTCAGACCGCAGTCCATTCGCTGGCACTGCCTATTAGTACCTATCACACGACGGTCAATAGTATAATTTATAGCATTTGTATAATAATAAATAGTATAACAGTGCAATATATAGTACCGTAATTGTATAGTGAATATACAGCAGTGTGATATACAGTAGAGTTAATATAATAATACATAGTGTAATACTACAAGTCTAATATTTTATAGTCTAAAGTATAGGGTAGTGTATAGTAATGCATTGTATAATTCAAGGGTGGGATTTGTCTATGGATACGATATTATACAATGTAGTTTACATTGGAAGGTATAATATTGTATTGTATAGTAGTCCAGTTTATAGCATAGTTATAACGCAACACAGGACAGAGCAGCGAACCGTGGCTGCTTCCTCCTCTTCCCCCCCCCCCTCCTCCGTTCCGAACATAGATGGACTCGTCCGTCTGAACACAAGCTCGTCGTTCTCCGTGGTGTTAATCCCTCATACTAACATCATGCTAATCCCCCAGTTACATGCTAATTTACTGTTGATATGTAAACTGCTGCTAATCCCTCACACCAACATTATGCTAGTCCCCCAGTTACATGCTAATTTATATGTAAACTCCCCTCCCCCCTCCCCTCGTCCGTCTGAACATAGCTCGTCGCTCTCCGTGGTGCTAATCCCTCACACCAACATCATGCTAATCCCCCAGTTACATGCTAATTTATATGTTAACTCCTTTGTCAAGGCGCTCTGTTCCTCCCACACATCTTAAAAGACGCTTTCCATGCTTGGCAGTGTTCACTCAAGCGCTGTCTTCCGGACAGTCCTGTTTCTTCACCTGAGGAAGGCTACTTGTGTTGTGGCCGAAACGTTGTGAGAATTTTATTGTTATTATGATTTTATTCCCATTCTACGTGACTTTACCAAAAGAACCCAGAAGATCTTAACACCCGTTTTATTTCCAGAAAGGGTAAAATCAATTCTTATTTTTCATCATTTTGGATGCTGACAAAAATGTCCCATAGACAAATAACATGTTACAAACACAGTTATAAACCTGTAGTGTATTGCAATTAAAAAATTCACAGGTAGCTGCAGAACGGCAAATAATGTTTCGTCTCAAAGGATACACAATGAAAGGTCTACAATGAATATCTGGGCTCATAAAAATATATTGTTAAAAAAACAATTTTGGCTCACCAGTTTATTTAAAAACTCAGGACAGCATTTACATGAATATTTATAATTTATTCATAAGTCATAACCAAGTTACATATATTAGCTCCAGCAAGTGACTGTTTATTCCACTAAATATAATCTCAAAGTGAAAATTGCAATATAAAAATACAGTAAAATCATTTACAATGTTTTTGCTACAATGACTCAATTTTGAATTACATTTTAAAAATCCTTCATATTTAGTTATTTTCTAATTTTTCCCTTTAAATTATAACGATTACAGTCTTAATGGCTATCTTTTTTTTGCCACATTATAAGATTACTGCATTGTTTTGGGTAAAACGTGGGTGTCTCGATTTGGCTGTTATTAGGCCAGTCTTAAACAGCCGTGTTGTGAAAATGTGGAAACTTGGTGCAGAAAAGTCCTATAAATTGTTTAACACATATATCCTGCACGATTGAAGCAAGCAATTGTGGAATCGCCCAATGAGAAATGTTTCTTTGTCCACACGGCAGCTCTAACAGCTAAGGCAATTCAGCTTGTATCCGCAGCTGACAGGTTTCCCCTCACTCGCCCTCTTTTATTATTACAAGCGAATTTGGTGACAGGCAGAATTTGCGGACATATGTATGGATATACTGTCCTCGCCACGCGATTGTTGGGGCCGAGATTAATTTTTTTAGTGAGCCTGTACCAGATTGCAGGCCATGCCTTTACTGCCATCTCCTTGCCATGTCTGGAATTTGAAGTGTCCATGACGGGAAAAAAAGATCAGGAGAGAGCAGCAATTTACGATAGTGCAACAGAAATTCATTTTCACTATGTATGAAAACATTAGTTATGGTCAAAACAAATACTAAATGGAAATGTAATACAATGTGATGTGCAAACATAAGGCTATTCTTCATGTAAATGACAAAATGTATTACATTTGACTAATGGATGTATGCTACTATATATACAAAAGTGGACCAAATGGCCATTTCAAATAATTAATTAAACGAGGCAGTGTATGTATTTAAAAAAATGTATTAAAGTACAGTGTAAAATGTTTGAAAATGTTATCCGCATATGTATCCCTGTTAATCTACTAAAGTGACACCCTGAGCCAAAAAAATTACTTCTTGGAAAATGGACCAAAAGGATCGACTTCACAAAACTGCTTCCCGAGTCACTTCTACAGGTCCTCTGTGACCCAACAAGGGAAGACACTCACTCATGTTCTGCAAAGAGTGGATCTTCACTTGTCAACGATCTGGTATGTGTAAATGTATCCCTCAAAGCCTGCTGAGACAACATGTAAAAAACCTGCATTATGGAATTAAAACAGGATAAAAAAAAATGCTGTTATCATTGACCGGGCTCAAACCATTACCTTGATGCATGTGACTAAGTTGGTTCATTCAAAGTGCTCATATTCAGGCCTTGGGTATCATCACTTCTAGTTATATGCTCTGACAAGGACAATATGCTTCCAAGTCACCTAACATACAGTACATACTGTGTGTGTATATTTAATGAGTGATACAAAGTTTGAAGAATAGAAGAAGGTTGTAGTGGAATCTGGGAGAAATTGAGAACTTCACATTGACAGGGATTTAAGGTGGAGATAGGATTTCCGAAAGAGAGTGCAGAAATTATTACGAGAAGATGTTATACAGGGAACAGCGAGGCTATTGAGCACATTAAAGATAAATTAAGAGGGCGTGCATTTGACTCGCAGGTGAATGACAGAGCAGTGAAAAAGCATAAGGATCGGTGCACTGATGATTTTTGGTAAATTTAATTATGTTGGTGGGAATTATAGCAGGGGCCTTCAGCATAATCATTTTAAGGTGAGCAGTTGAGGGAGTTCATGAAAAGAAGTGCGGCATTAATCTGAGAAGTGAGGGATTTTAGCAATGGAAGAGCTAAGGTGCAGTATACCGTTTGTGCGCAGCTGAGAAATTTGACGAAGTAAATTGAATTCGGAGGTGCAGAGACCGCGTTGATTGTGAACCCGATAAGCGCGGTTGAAGTCACAGTTGAGGAAACAGATGAGTAGTCATTGAATCGGCTTGATTTCAACCTACCCCCTGTATATAGTATGGTGGATTAAAGAAAGTTAAAAGTAATCCAGAACCAATTAAAGTATTTCATTAAACCATGTAAGGGCTTGAGAAGCATGGAATGTACTTAAATACATTTGCATATACAGTAAAGGATGAACTGCTGCAAATCATTTCTGTTACACTACCATTAAAGCTACCTATATCTCACAAATAACCTCCTCATATTATACAAACATTGTTATTGTGCATAATTATGGTCAACATTATTACTCTGCATATTCTGTACCATTCTGCATATTTTAATGTTATATTTGCATACAAATAATACAATTACCAATACTGTTTTAATATTGCAAGATGTATAGTACAGCAGGATCACGGGAGTGAAAACGCTTCGCTGAAAGCAAACCGCGATCCATGAAAGTGGACAAGACTAACGCAGAGCTGCGTGAAAATATTTTATTTTTTATCTAGCATCGTTTTGTTTTGCATCTGTATAGACGAGCTATACTAATTGAATCAGAGACCTGATTCAATTAGAGACTTAATTCAGTTAGTGAAAAAACCCTTTAACAAACCCATATGACAGATTTGCACCATTTGGACCTTCAAAAACTCGTAACCTCGCAATCTGCAAATTTATCATGGATTAATTTCACTGCAACTCTCATTCTGTGCTTCCCCTGGAATCCGTCAGGTTTTTTTTGCAAATCAATGAACTGTGTGGGGAATTCCTCCCATAATCCGCCACAAACCACGTTGGTGCAAACACTGATTTCTAACCTCCGCGGTGTGCCAGATTACAGGATCTGCAATATGGTCCTCCAATGTCAATGTGAAGTTACTGGATTATGCGGAAGATGTGAATTAAGTGCGGCTTGGAAACATGAAAAAGTAGGTGATGTTTTTGATAATAAACTATTACATTTCTAATCCTTAGTTTAAAGCTTCACCTAAAATAATAATTCTATCCTGTTACAGGCTAATACATATGTAGCGGCATCGTGGAATTCCACTACATATCCATCGTGGAATGCCACTGCATGTGGTGTGAGCCGGCCTGTGTGAGGCACGATATAAGGCGTGCACACCACTGTCAGCCCTGCACTGGGGATGCAGTACCGGCCCTAACGGAGGCTGGCTAAGATGACTTGTCAGGGATGGATGGCACTGCACTCCATGTGCAGTGCCAGCCCCCAGAGGTTAGGGGGCGAGAGTGTTGGGCACGGTGCGGGGTTCACAGGGGGCCATGGCACTCTGTGTGAACCCGCGGCACACGTGACCGGAGGTACAGACTGGGGGGGGGGGGCCCATCGGGATCCTTCTAGGAGCTTCCAGAAGGTGGCAATGGCTAGTTTCAGTTTTCAGTTTTTATTTATTTTGGTATAGCCCTGTGAGACATTCGGCTCTTGAATCGGGTGCAACCACAACAAACAAAAAAACAAAACACGAACAAGAAAAACATTTTAAAGTGACTTTGTGACTGTGCAGAACGAGCCCGCCACTGAGAATATAGGCCAGAGCCCTGAATGGGGATGGCTGCTTTTGTTTGAATGAAGACACAAAGTCGTCACCTGGAATAAAAGCCCCAAAGACAAGACCCGGACCTGAGTTGGGGTCCGGTCTAAGATAGCCTCCCCAGTGTGTGTTAGGGTTTGGCTAGCCAGGAGGGACTACCTCCCTAGGTTATCTGTGGAAGGGGAGATACCCCTTTGTGTTAGGGCTGAATTGTTAAATAAACGTGTGACCTCCAAAGAAGCCTTCATCTCCCTTTGTGTACCACTACAACTGGAGTCAGAAGTGGCCAATTAGTTAAGTTCTTATCTAACTAAGTGTACATGGAAACAAGAAGCAAGACACATACCAGCTCTCCTGAGGAGGATGACGACAACTCGGCAGCCCCGGGGTTGGCGGCCCCGGAGGAGGGGGGAGACGCACCACCGGTTGAGCAGCGTGCCAGCCGGCTGGTGGACAGCTCACCACCATCGGGGAGGTTACTACGGGCAGTGCACTCCCGTCTGGCTGAACTTCTCCACGCGGCCACGTCTATCTTGGACGCAATAAACAGCGGGGAGCCTGCGGCAGAGGACGGAGTGACGGAGCCGCACGGGGCTGCAACTCCCACTGCCACTTCCGCGGTTCCCGCCGAAAATTTAAATTTTCCCGCCGAAAGTCTTCTCCAACCGGGGAAGTCCGCCGTTCCCACCTACAGTTCCCGCCAATTGGGGACGTGCACGGCGCGAGCGCCGCAAGTGGTCACCATCTTGGTGGCGGAGAGCGGGGAAGTCCCCGCCAAAATTGACGCGGAGCTGTGATCTACGGGGCGAGTCCCGTCTCTACAGCAGCGTCTGCCCATCCTCAAGGAATTTTCCGCCACGGGAGGCGACTGGCCACCTTCCAGCGATGCTTCCTTACCAACTGTGAGATGGCGGGGTGGACGGAGGCGGAGTTGCTACGGGCGCTTCCTGCTGCCCTTGACGATGATGCCCTGGCTTCCCTGGTAACAATCCCATGGGCGGATCGCTCTACGCTCCACCAGGCAATGCAGCAGATGGCAGCAATTTATGGGCCACCATCCAACACCCGACATCGCTTCGCTGCACAAAGGTGCGGAGACTCTGAGACACCCCTCGCCTTCCGTAGCACGCTGTTGGCTTTTGGCAAGGCTGCCTACCCCCGGATGGAGGTGAAAGGCATCGATGCCCTCATCATGGAGAAGCTGCTGGCGTTGGCGCAGGAGCTCGGGGTGGTCGTCCACGCTGTCGACGACAGTGACCTCTGCTCTCTGCAGGTAGCCAGGAGCATCCAGGCGCACTTGCTCCTGCAGCGGGAGACGGGCTTGGTGGTGTCCACTGCACCCGGCGAGGGGCGCAGTACACCAGAGGAGCCAGAACAGACCCAAGCCTTCGCGTCCACCCCGGACAGGGGATGGAGGGGGGACGACCGCCCGTGTCGGGATGGCGCTCGGATCCCCCTGGGCGCTCGAATGTTAGTTCCCCTGCGCTTGCGCAAGCCACTTGATTCGGCAGAGACGGGGGGAGGGACCAATATTCGTTTGGGGACTTGGACAAGTCCCAAGTGTCCGCTTACAGGGAACCATTCATTCAGGTCCTGAATGCCGGGTTACAGATGTCCGTCATTCCGCAAGGCACGGTACTTGTCCATGCGTCGCCCATGCTTCGCGATGATTGTATCATGGAGAGCATTGAGACCGGGTCACGTCCGACGCCGCGTTCTGGTTCGGATATCTGATGGTTGGATTCCTTCTGCTCGGAAGCTGCGGACTTGTCCGAGTCCCAAAGGAATAAATTAATGTCACTTTTATGGGAGTTCGTTGACGTTTTTAGCACCAGTAAATTCGATATTGGCCGTACCACAATGTTGGGCCATCACATTGACACAGGAGACGCCGCTCCCATCCGCCAAAACCCTTACAGGCTGAGCCCGGCGGAGAAAGAACATGTCAGGCTGGCAGTTGATGAAATGTTGGCAGCCGACATCATTTCGCCATCTACCAGCCCATGGGGAGCCCCTATTGTGCTCGTTAAGAAACACGATGGTAGCTTGCGCTTCTGTGTTGATTTTCGGAAGCTTAACAAAATTTAGGTTGCTGATGCTTACCCCCTCCCTCGGATGGACGACTCCCTGGACGCCCTAGTGGGCGCCCAATAATTTTCCACGCTTGACTTTCTGTCCGGGTTTTGGCAGTTGCCATTGGACAAGGCTTCCAGGCCCAAGATGGCTTTCCGTACGCCACAGGGCCTTTTCGAATTTAATCGGCTCCCGATGGGACTCCACTCCACGCCGGCAATATTCCAATGATTGATGGAACTAGTCCTAGCTGGACTTCAGTGAGACTCGTGTTTGATGTATCTTGATGACATCATTGTCTTTAGCTGCACGTTCGATGAACATCTCGATCGGTTCCATGCTGTTTTTTCCAAAATGCGGGCAGCAAATTTAAGCCCCAAAAATGTCACCTACTCCAGAAATCCGTGCAGTATCTCGGGCACATTGTCAGCAAGTCTGGTATATTTACGGACCCCGAGAAAACAGGATGCGTTCGGACTTGGTCTACCCCCACGTCGGTGGGGGAGGTGCGAATGTTCATTGGCTTCGCATCTTACTACTGCCACTTTGTAGCCGGATTCGCTACCATCGTGAAACCCCTCCACGCGCTGACAGCCAAAGGATAGAAGTTTCATTGGGGAGAGGAGGAGGAGGCCTCGTTTGTCGCACTTCGAGAGGCCCTAGTCAACGCCCCTCCCCTCTGCTACCCCGATTTTACGGTACCATTTGTCCTTGATACAGACGCGAGCAACACCGGCAGGTCGTCAACAGGGTGGAGTGCATCATCGCGTATGGTAGCAGGGTGCTTTCCCCGGCCGAACAGTGCTACTGCATCACGTGCCGCGAACTTCTGGCAATTTTGTTTTTCGTTCGGCTGTACCATCCATACTTATATGGCAGGCACATCACAGTGTGCTCTGACCATGCTGTGCTGCAATATGCGCTGCGGGTCGACCAGCCATCCGGCCAACTTTCACGTTGGCTCGAGGTCCTCCAGGACTATTCCTTCACCGTGTAATACAGGAAGGGTACCCAGCACTCCAAAGCTGATGGCCTGTCATGATTGCCGTTGCGCACAGAGTTTGCATGCTTTTTGGGCTCGGGGCACTGTAAGCAGGCTATTGACCATTCGGCCCCTCCCCTTGCAGCATCAGCTGAGGTGGCCTCCTCGGGGGGGACGGATGGTCCAGTGGCACGCGACGCCATCCTTGGTCTTGACCTCGCTGAATGGGGACGTCTCCAGATGGAGGATGCTTCCCTGGTCAAGATGCACCACCGCGTTGTGCACTCTGATGATGGCCATATGGGCTTGGCCTCGGTGGTCCTGCGGGATGGCCTATTGATGTGCTGGGACGGTGGAGTGCGCCGTTACGCTGTTGACGTTCCCACAGCCCTGTGTGGGCGGGTTGTGTGGGCTGTGCTTGAGAAGCTTATGCAACTGGGCATGCACAAAACCCTCGCCATGATCCAGCGTGATTTTTTCTGGCCAGGCATGGCTAAGGACGTGGCTGACCTGCTGAAAGGTTGTGTGCAGTGTGCACGGCAGAAACAACCGGCCAATCCTTGGTGTCCGCCCTTGCAGTCAATCCGCGTCTCCCGCATCAATGAACTCGTCGCTCTGGACATCCTGGGTCCCTTTCCCGCTTCCCCGCGGGGTAATAAATATTTACTGGTGGGAGTTGAATATTTTACGTGCTGGCCTATGGCCTGGCCGCTCCCCGACCAGTCGGCAGCTGCCATCACTGACGCCTTCCTAGATGGCTACGTTATGGATAAGGGTGCTCCCGAGCGTCTATTAACGGACCAAGGGAGGAACTTCTCCAAATTGCTGTGGGAGATGTGTGACCTACTGGGCACAATGAAAATTCGAACGTCGCCATACCACCCCCAAACGGATGGTAGGGTCGAGCGCCTGCACAGAACACTCACTGCAATGGTGAGTCACCACGTCAGCGAGTCCAAGCTTGATTGAGACTGATGGATTCTGGGTGTGTTGGCCGCATACCGTATGGCTCCTCATGCTTCCACCAGCTATTCACAGTCGTGCCCACCAAGGCTAAATAAAAAAAATTCCGATTCGGTGCGCTTCAACATCCAAAAGCTGTCTGAAGCACGGGAGGCTTCCGTGGTGTATTCCAATTCGCGCCAATTGGCTAATGAGCGCCTAAGGGGTCTCCGTACTTCTAGCCATGAGTGGATTGCGGGTGACAAGGCATGGCTCCATTGCCCTCAGATTCTGGTGGGTATGTCGCCGAAATTTTTTAAACCTTGGAGAGGGCCTGTCGAGATCGTTCGGGTTGTCAGTCTGCAATGTGTGCAAATTAGCTGGAGCCGCCGGTGCGGGTTCATCTACAAGTCGCGCCTCAAGCCCTTCATTGCTCCGCGCGATTCCATCTCACCTCCCCAATGCAGGGGTCGAGTGTGTGATGTGTTCGACGAGCTGAGGTGTGTGCCTGCTGAGGTGGATCCTCAGCGGAGACCTGTGACTTCGTTCTCAGATGCCGCGCGACTGATGCCCCTCCAGTTGCCTCTGGCTACTGCTCCTCTGGCTATGGACGCTGGCAATTTATCTGCTTCGGAACACTCGTAAGTTCCCCCCAGGTCCTCCGGGGTGAGTGGGCCCACCTCCCCCGGGGGCCCGGCCACGAGGACTCGGTCCAAAACTCTTCGCTTCTCATGACCCCCCTGTCACACAAACTCCCACACCAATTATTGATTGTCTCACTCGTCTGGCTATTTTTGTCATTGCCTTTATTGTGCTGTCGAGTGGTGGTACAAGGTGTGGGTGGCAGCGGTTGTTTGTGTGCGGGGTCGTGAGCTTCGTGTGCTTTACATTGTTCCCTCTATCCCATGTTGTTGCTCTATGCTCCTGTCCTTTTTGCGGTTGCAGTGTATAATTGTATATAGTGCACATTTGTATAGGTAGGCTGGGGTATTTATTGTGGGGATTGTTTTTGTTCCTGTTGAGGCACACGGGGTCGTTGTATTTGCTGTTTTGGGCTAGCCGAGCTTCAGAAGGGAGTTGTCAGCTGGGACCCCTGAGTGTTACTGGGAAGGGGGGGGAGGGGTGATGTTGTGGCATCGTGGGATGCCACTGCATGTGGTGTGAGCCGGCCTGTGTGACGCACGATATATGGCGTGCACACCACTGTCAGCCCTGCACTGGGGATGCAGTACCGGCCCTAGCGGGGGCCGGCTGAGATGACCTGTCAGGGATGGATGGCACTCCACATGCAGTGCCAGCCCCCAGAGGTTAGGGGGCGAGAATGTTGGGCACGGTGCGGGTTCACAGGGGGCCATGGCACTCTGAGTGAACCCGCGGCACACGTGACCGGAGGTACCGACTGGGGGGGGGGGGCCCAAAAAGGGGGCTGCGGGACCACAGGTCCCATCGAGATCCTTCTGGGAGCTTCCAGAAGGTGGGCATAGCTAGGGGCGGAACGAGCCCACCACCGAAAATATAAGCCGGAGCCCTGAATTGGGCCGGCTGCTGTTGTTTAAATGAAGACACGAAGTCATCACCTGGAAAAAAAGCCCCGAAGACAAGACCCGGACCCGAGTTGGGGTCCGGTCTAAGATAGCCTCCCCAGTGTGTGTTTGGGTTTGGCTAGCCCAGAGGGACTATCTGCCTAGGTTATCTGTGGAAGGGGAGACATTCCTTCGTGTTTGGGCTGAATTGTTAAATAAACGTGTTACCTCCAAAGAAGCCTTCATCTCCCTTTGTGAACCACTAAACAAAAATGGCAAGAATTCGTCCAGATAAATCAGAATAAAATTAGAATGCATTCATTTGTAATGGTTAATATATAGTTGCAATGTGATTGGTTGTTCTTGTGAGCTCATGACACCGATTTAAGGATCTGGGTCAGGTGACATGGTTATTATCACTTCCAGAAGAGTTTTTTCTGACTTCCTGGATCTTGTTTTGAAGATACAGGACATAGTTTCAAATGAAACTTCGCATAACTAATTGCTACATTTGGAATGTTAGACTTGTTTTTCAGCTTGCCAGTGAGTTGTAACAATTATGTGTGCATTGTTAAACACTTGTACACTTGACAATACAATTTTCTTTGCTGTATGGGATGGGTCTTAACAATACACATTTGGCCAAATAATTGTGGCCTCACCAATAAATAAGGCATGTATTCAATGTTTCTCTGATTTGGCTGTACTTTTGCAAATAATATTTATCTAATCGTTTTAATATTTTTAAATCAAATAACATATTATATAAAACACTCCTAAATACAATGTAATAGATTTGGAATAAAATGGTCATGGTATTAAAACACAATCCAATGTAATAAGATACGCAACAATGTAAATGCAGCGATACCAATGATTACAGATGTAGCACGGATGAAAACACCTATAAGTGAGGAAATCACATTTTTCAAACCTTGCACCTCACCAAAGCAAGCAGAGCTGCATAACTGAGGTGCTCATGCAATGAATCACCACTAATTGAAAACGTTGAAAATGGTTTTAAAGGAATAATTGTGCACTCTTGTGTTTGGAGATATTTGTTTTTGGGAGACAAAATAGCTAACAGGATTCAGTTTCCTCGCCTGCCATTTGGGGGGAAACCCCCCCCCCCCACTCATATGGATATGGCTCATTGATAAGCCTGGCAAATAAATTGCCAATTATTTAGCCTGCAGGCCTGTCAAGGCATGGGAAAAGGAATAGCCCATTCAGTCCCAGTAAGCCTCATCTGTGAAACGAGCCAGAGAGGAACACATCGTTGAGGGCTTGACTGATGGACAACAAGAACCCAGGGTGTGGAGAAAAAAATATATGAATTTCACTCTCGCCACACACGTGTCATTGTCTCTTTCGTCTTGATTGACAAACGAATGGTGGCACGAGGATTTTTTTGTGTGTGGAGATGGCGAGACAGGTCCCTTGGCTTTCACGGCCCCAGCAACGCAAAGAGACCTTCGCTCGGCGTAAGTTATGAATGCAATATATGAAATGTCACTGGTAAATTCAATCTAGCACAGCTAATAACACTGCCATTCCTTTATTAGTTTAGCCTTTTTTTCCCCCTGATACACCTCCAAGCTCCCCCTCCTCCACCCACTGCCCCTTCTCCACTACCAGCGTGCGTGACCGCGCAACGTACCGCTGCAACAAAATCGCTGTATCGGAGGCAATTACGCACAATGCATAACAGGTGCCCCTTTAGAAAGACACTGGAGGACAACGATAAGTGTGTATTGTGGCCATTTATGCTTAAGCCTTGATGATATGAGATACATTAATGTAATTTTTCCCACACTAATTTTATTCGTAAATTGCCAAAATAATCATCAGCCATAACCTATCCACTGCTGGATGAAGGCCTTCCCAATCCAACGCCATCTCTTATTGCAAAGCAATAATCTGTTCAATTCCTGCACGCAAGATAATTGGCATCTGTGAAAAAGAACTTCATAACTTATCAGATTCCTCCAGTATGAATAGATATTTTGATTCTGAATTGCACCGCTCCATCTCTCAGTGGGTACCATCTCAGATGTTTTCTCCCTCCTTTGGCTGCCAATTCCTCGTTAGCCTCTGCCACCGGCCATCATCTTTTTTAGCGACACGTCCTGCCCAAGCCCATTTAATTTACTCCCGTGAACAGTCAATATGTTGCCTTCGTAAATGGAACAATAGGTGACATTTTCCAAAAATATACGAGAGTAAGCTTGGAATTACACCGAGAGACAGGAAGAGGGCGACGGATTATAGAATATTTACATACTTGTGTAGTAGAGTATGAAGGTATGTTGTGGAAACTGCACGATTGCATGATCACACGGACAGTGTGGGGTTATTTGAGGTCGGCCTATGGAGAAGGCGTAAACAGTGTGGGTCGTCTTAGGACAGCCAGGTGCAAAGGCTGAAATGATGAGGTAACGGTTGGGCCAATCAAGCCAGAAGATCAGCAACGGCGGTGATTGGTTGGTACTGTTGCTGGGGCTGGAGAGGCGTCGAGAAGTCTGGCGAGAAACAGGTGCGATGGTCACGCGGAGCATCGGTTGAGACGCGGGTTAATTAATTGGGGGTGTAATGAGAGCGGGTATAAGAGCGGGAGTCGGAGTCAACTGGGGGGGTTGTTGAGAGGTGGTTGAATGGTGAAGAGCTTGGAGATGGGTTAAAGCTGAAGATGGTGTGTGCGGAGGAGCTGAGGAGAATAGCCAGCAGTGGAGAGAGCAAAGCGGAGCTGAGAAGAGACAGCAGAGTTAACAGAGTTATAGTGAACGAGATAGCTAGCAGTGGAGTGAGCATAGTGATAGCGGAGCTAAAGTCGCTGTGTGCGAAGTCGCTGTGTGCGAAGACGCTGTGTGCGGAGTTGCTGAGACGGAGAGAGACAAAGGTGGCGAGCGAGACGGGCGGAGCACGGTGAGCGAGCCGTGGTGACCAGGATACTGTGGAGTGTGGAGGACATGTTGAATGTTGTAAATAAAGCGGTGTTTGAAGAAAGACAGTTGTCCGCATAAAGTCAAACACTACACTTGCAAGTATTGATAGCCGTATGTTCCTGCTTTTACCTAATAATGGGGTGGTGACATGGCAGTAGCGCATTCGCGACTTACTGCTGAGGTTTGCCGTTTGAATCCAGCAGGTCGCCCTGGTAAATACTGTGGGTGCATTAACCATAAATACACGCCCTCTGTGTCACAGTGGAAATAAAATATGACGTCATTAGTAATGAAGAGGCCATTGTGTGTTGCCAATTGATCAAGTAAGAAAAAAATACAGTCCGTTCTCCTATAACGTGGTAGTTGCATTCCTGAAGAACAGCGCATTATGGAAATATTGTGTTATAGTAAATAATCTATAATATAGGATAAAGCATAGTCCGCGATAACACGTGAGATGCGTATGCAGGCTGAACAAAAACTGAGATGCATGCGTAGCGTCTAGAAGCATCCAGCAGCATCCCGTCTCATGCGATGCGGCGTCGAGGCAGCCGTACGCCTGTTTATTCCTACTCGCACGACGTAGTTCTGTTCACTCGATTGCGTTATATCCAATTCGCGTTATGAAAATACGCAGCGTTATAGGAGAACAAATTGTACCTGCAAACTGCTCAATTGAGATTGCACACAGCTACCATCACCCCCTCCTGGAAGATGAATGCTCACTTGCAAGCCGGTGCTTAGTCACCCTTTGCCACACAGCCGCCACCTGGGACTGCCCTTCAAATGTTTTCGTGCTGGAGGTGTTGCTGTACAGCGCGTTGAGTTGCTGAAGCATTCCATCCACAGAAAAGCCAATATTACTCTTTGGTTCTTTCGGTAAAGTCACGTAGAAAGAAAATCAATTAAATAATAGAATACAATGTTTCTATTGCAACACAAGCAATCGTCATCAGGTAGAAAACAAACCTAGTAAACTTAGAAATGTAATGCAATACAACACAGAGTCGGCTAACACAACAGTCAACACCCTACCTGGTTGATTACGTTCTTCCAAAGATTGCTAAATTTGAGAGACAAAACACTGACAGTCACGAAAGCTTCAAATCAAGTTGGAACCACCTCTACGGGGAGGATTTAAGTTCGTTTTGTCTCTCTCTCTGTGTGTGTTTCTGTTTGTCTCTTTCTGCTTGTATGGCTGTCTGTGTGTCTCTGTGTCTGTGTTTTGTCTCTTAAATTTCACACAACTTCCAGTTTATAAAGATATTTGGAGAAACGTAACCAACCAGGCCATGCGTTAACTGTGTGTTGGCCGACTCTCTGTGTTGCATTGCATTACATTTCCCAAATTTTGCTAAGTGTGTTTTCTCGGACTTCCTATTTCTCTCTCTAAAATTTACCAGGCTTGTATAGGTCCATTGGCTCTTTCTCTTCGCTGGCCGCTACAGGGTGGATTTCCACACAACTCTCTCTAAAATTTACCAGACTTGTATTGGTCATATTCTTAGTTTTTTCGGTAAAGTCACGTTGAAGAGAAACAACAAAATAACAAAATATATATAAAACAATAAAAAATTCTCACGACGTTTCGACCGTTTGAGTTATGGTCGAAACGTCGTGAGAATTTTTTATTGTTTTATATATATTTTGTTATTTTGTTGTTTCTCTTCAACGTGACTTTACCGAAAAAACTAAGAATATGAATTACTGCAGTCACGAAAGCTTTAAATCAAAATTTGTATGGGTCAATTTGCTATTTATCTCCCCCGGTCGCCACGGGGTGGATTTCTACACGGCTCTCTCATTGACATGCTAATTTCTCTACTCCAGCCCCCCCCCCCCTCTCTATTTAAGGCCTCGACACAGAGGCATTGTTTCTTTGTGTGTCTATGTGTGTCTCTCTGTGTGTGTCTCTGTGTTGTCTCTCTCTGCTTGTGTGTCTATGTGTCTCCGTGTCAGTGTTTTGTCTCTCTCAAATTTAGCAATCTTTGGAAGAACGTATTCAACCAGGTATGGTGTTGACTGTTGTGTTAGTCGACTATCTGTGTTGTATTGCATTATATTTATAGGTTTACTAGGTTTGTTTTCTGCCTGATGACGATTGCTTGTGTTGCAATCGAAACGTATTCTATAATTTCATTTATTTTCTTTCTACGTGACTTTACCGAAAGAACAAAAGTATAATTCCTGCAGTCACGAAAGCTTCAGATCAAGTTTCAAGCCAATATTATCATGCTATGATTATTAATAGTACAACAGTGATACAATGTATTGTTTCAATCCACTTCTGGATGATGAAAGGGCCCAGGGAGATCGATTCAGATATCACTTACCACTGATGTTTTTGCATTTCTGGAAATCGAACTGTGGTTGGTCACTTGATTCAAGCGCGGTGTGCTAAAACCGATGCGCTAGAGTTGCACGTTCGGTTTAAATTACGTAACTTGGCAGGGTGGTGTTTAACTATTGGAACGTTACCAACGCCAACAATCGTTGACCACATTAGATTATTGCCCTCTACCAACACAGCTGGAGTTGGACTTGAGATTAGAATTTCTATGGTGACAGCTGTTTGGTGTTGAGCTGTCTCACGGTAGTGATGACCACGTCTCGGGGTAGTGCTCTGTGTTTTTGTGTGTTGGTGTCTCGCAGGGAGATTGCCCAGCAGACAGGCACCTATCACTGGCTCTGTAAGGTGGCCGTCTGTGCCAGGGGGGAGGGGGAAACTGGGACAGATGCACAAGAGATCGTCTGTGGATGGAAATGTTTCACGTTCTCGTGGCTGTCATTTTTTCACAATGGAGAATATTGGGGCAAGTAAACATAACATAAAATGTCATAGATAAAACATTCTTAAATATATATTTTTTAATGTATGTTTGTTTACAATGTCAGCAAAGAGTAACTATATTACTTATGTGTGGGATATACATGTCAGATATACATGCTTTTTCATTTTGTTAAAAGCTATATTTCAAAATGCATACAATAGTTATTTAAAACTTTGGCATTTTTAAAGCCTTCTTCTGCACATGCAGACAATTACCTACTGTACAGCCCTATTCAATATAACAACCTTAATTAAACCAGCACAATAAGACAATTGTTTGCGTAATGAATACCTTCACAATTCCTTCACGCTTGAAGAATCATTACACTTTAGTGAGACTGATGAAATCCAAACTGGCCACCTCTCCAGCCCCATCATACCTAACCCTCTGCTCACAATGAGTGCTGTTTCAGCAGAATTATTATAACAACACCCATCATCTCCACTATCATTAAAACTGTATATGGGTTCCACAGTGGCGAGATATTAACGATTTCGCCTGGGAGACATGAGGTCGTGAGTTCGATCCAGACCCTGACGCCTGTATATTTGGGGGTTTGCATGTTCTCCCCGTGGTCATGTGGATTTTTCTCCGGGTCCTCCTCTGCTTTTTCTCTCCAAATTTAGAATCAACACCACGTGTTTAGCATATTTTGCTGCTATGAATATTCACATAAGCCACTTCGTTGAGCTATCAATTGTGGCTAGGTCGGTTCTGAAAAATAACTGTGTAGCTCAGTGGGCTTTACCGGGTAAAATACAAAAATATATTTAAAAGTTTTACATAATTGCTGAAGCCCAGTCATCTCAAAATGAAATTAGCTTCATTTTCTCATTTATTATACCTAATGGCAAAAATGAAAAAAAATTGTTACCAACCTGTTATATAATTTGTAAACAGTCCGAGTCGAAAAGAGGCAGGGACTGCTTTGTTCTTAAGCTCATGACATAAATAAACTCGCAAATCAATGAGGCAATACAGAGTGTTGAAGTGGCCTGCCACAGAATCCTCAGTGATAAATCCCAGAGAAGGCCCCAACTTGTGGCCCCGATTGAACCTTACCAAATATCATTCCGTATCATAAGAACACCAAGCATTCTCGACTGCCTTATAAGAAGGTGTAGGGCATGCCAAAGGCAAGACGATGCACTCTCAGAACATCTTGTGAAAAACAACTTCGGAAAGGAATGCTGCGTGTGCAAAAAAAACCCTCTCATGTACAATAATTGTGAATTGTAACGTACATAATATTTGATGGCTCTCATATAGAGGTGTGAGGAACCACACAGACAAGCAGGAAGGCAACCACGCGATGAGCAGGTGCCAACAATGCCCAAGCTCTGACATCCTCTGTATATTTATGTGCTGTGGATGGAAGCCGGAACCAGAAAAAAATGCATGCGAGGTGGAAACACTATCCCATACAGACCGCACAGGTGAAGTCCACATTCTTGCTGTACTACATTATTCTGGCAAGTCAGAGAGTGGCACATCGATGCTCACGAAAAAGGGAGTTTCGCAAAGTTTGTGCGATCCACCAACTCTCACTTCCAGTGCTGGAGCACAGTCTGCATTGCCCCCCCACCCTCATGGCATTCGGCATTCATGGAAAGTCCCAAAGGCAGTACGGTTTTCTATGCAGAGACCAAGTAAGAAGAATAAAAAACCTTTAGGGACCTTTGGAAACATCAGGTTAGGTGAGAAACGAATACCACCATGGTAGCCAACTGGATCCTGATGGATTTTGTGTTTAGTTTGTTGTCCTTCCCCCCGCACCTCCGTTTAGTACGGTTGGCTATGTACAGTGCGAAAGAAGTTCAACATACGTATATAGATCATACGTCAAGGCTGCAAGACCCTTGTGAAACTCCTCCCTTAGTAACTCCAGGCCATGAGGTGCTGAACACTACCCTTGGTGAATTGTTGGTTTCAAAAGGAAACCCACAAACATAGATCCTCCAGATCATGGGTTCGTGTTCAGCTAGGAAAAACTCCTGAGGCTCAGGGGAGATGCCCTGGCAATCTATGTCCCCTACACATTCCACGCCGTTCGCCTAAAGAGAGAAATGTCTAAGCCAGTGGTTCCCAACTGGGGGTACATGGACCCCTGGGGGTACATGAGGTGATGTATACATGTGTAAAATCATACATGAGGGTCATTGGTGAATAATCATGTATGAATCTACCAATATAAAATAACTACAATAACATTTTAATCCATATGATAACCTGGAACGATATAAAATACCTTTCTAAACTCATTGATCATAAATAATGTGGTTGACAAGAGTAACCAGTGAGCGTGAACAAATTACGTCATGGACAATAGGTTAAAATATTGATGTTCATTATTCAGACAATTATTTTTCAGAACCATGATGGGTCAGGCCAAGGGGGGGTTACTCAGTTGAAACAAAATTCAACAAGGGGGGGTGGGTAGAGTAGTAGCCAAACAAGGTTGAGAATAACCACCGGTCTAAGCTGAGCCATCTGCTTTGCGTGAGGAGGTCCTTTTTGAAGTGGAGACTCCAAGGCACTCTCCAAAAACAAACAATGTTACATCCTCAAAGTGAATAAAATAAGAGAGGGCATCGGGTGAAACATTGTTCTGCCTCACGGCAGGTATGTGGGTGTACGTACACAGGAATTTCATATGGTCTTGAGTTTGGTCACGTGACCAAGAAGTTACGATTTAAGGTTCTCTAAGTCATGAAGCAGGGTGTCAGCCATTCCACAGAGTACAAAATGGAGGCACAAATAGCGTCTCAGTGAAGACAGGTGCATCTGTTCATTGTGGGACTTTAAGAAGCATTGTCTGTAAGTTCGTTTATGTTCTTATAATAGTGGGAATGCTGTTATAATGTTCTGATTGCCGTTATAATGCTGTAAATTGCTTTATAATGCTATGATAAATATGAGGCCTCGTTAATAACAAAGCCTGCCACTTGCATTATTGTGAATGTTACTTGTAGTTGGATAAGTCGAGCCAGACTTGTACCCATGTACCTTTAATACGATCTTGAGAGCAAGGATGAATAAGTATCTCATCCACAGTTCAGTGTTATACGCAGCACTGTACATTTAGGCTGCAGTATGGTGATTACACGAAGTGACCTTATGTAACACAGTAGCTTATTCTCTTGTATAGCTATTCAGTGCTAATGTAGGTGGTCCATCCAGGACCTATTGTTCAGTTTCATGTTATCTAAGCCTATGGTATGATGATGCAGTGTTCATTCATTGTATTGATATTCCAAGTATTAACAAATGCTGTATTTTGTGCTGTGTTTTTCCATCAGTTTTACCTCGTTCAATTAATTAAATACGTTTGGAGTCAGATGTTCACCCTGGCTCTGAAGGTTTAGTGAATGCGAGGTTAACTGCTCGGATAGTGGTGCAACGCAGTGCACAGCGAGGCCGAGACAAACATACATTTTATTACCGCTGTTGCTGTACTTTCTAGCAATGGGGCATCATGGCGGCGAGATTTTAACTACCACGCCTGGTATACAGGAGGTCGTGGGTTCAACCCCGACCTTGATGCCTGCATATTTGGAATTTGCATGTTTCTCCCCATGGTCACGTGGATTTTTCTCCGGGTCCTCTGGTTTTTCCTACACATTTAGAAGCATTTGTTTATAGAGTATTTGGCTGCTTCAAATTTCCACGTGATAAGTCACTTCGTTGAGCTATCATTTGTGATGGCCAGGTCGCTTGTGAAAAAAAGCTATACAGCTCCGTGTGCCTTACCTGGTAAATAAATGTAAAACCTTCTTGTCTTGCATCGCCATGGAAACACTATTCAGTCAGCAACATTGATATATTTAGGATGGGTTTGCAAACATTTTGGGCCGTCGGATTTTATATTTATGCCTTGGGTTGTTTTTTTGGAGAGGCGCAATAACAGCCAACGAAAATCAAAAGTGTCAACCCAGAACTGTATGGAAGACAGAAGAGACTCTCCCAGCTAATGCTATAAAATGCAGAAGCTGTCAATTTGTAGTATGATGGTGAGTGCTATTATACAGCAATCTATATTTTGTCAATGCCTTTTGACATCATTTCCCAATGGGTTTCATATTGCACAACTTCATGAATGTGCTTGAATCAATGAAAAAAAATTCAAATGTACGCATACAATAATATTACATTTAAATATCTTGCACCAATCATATATGTTGTAACCTTAGATACATTGAAATAAATATATACATGTTAAATGATTGGAAATCATACAAAATGGTGGCTGACAGCCATGTGCATCACAAATAATGGATTCACATCTTTCCTTATAAAGTCCCAATCAAGCTCCAGACCACAAAACTACACGGTATCAAGTTAAATGTGCTTTCTTTTTGTTTGCATCCACATTCATTTACAGCAGTTTCCAAAAATATACCTCCGGAAATATCTATACTCAGAAAAGCCTCACTGAGACTCAAGAAGGAGAGTCCTGCATTAAAATGTTTGCCCAATGCCGATATTAGGAAGCCACTGGAGCTATGCACTTTTAAATTTAGATTGAAAACCCATTTTTTTAGATCTGATTTTTGTGTTTAGTTTGTTATCCTTCCCCTGCGCCTCCGATGTGCAGGTTGGATAAGTAAGGTGCGAAAGAAGTTCAACATACATACACACATACAGGATGTATGTCATACTGAACCCCACTAGCCATCTACTGGCCAGAGTCAAATGTTTACCGCCCGTGTACATGCACTTATTGTTGAGGTCTATAGCAAATTGGAACGTTAAAAACAAACCCAACTTGCACTTTTGCTCCCAAAAAATAAACTAGAATGTTGGCAGCCGACGACTGCTTTATTCTATAGCTCCTGTGGAGGGCTTCTCGGTGCTTCGTGCCTCTCCCATAGCCCCCACTGATGTCCTATTCTTCCCCACCCGCACCCCCCCAATGTGTGTAGATACAACTGACTATTGTATGTTTGTATGTAGCGTATGTAGACATGTATGCCTACAAAATTCATTTTTGGGGGGGAAAGGGTCGACAATTTTTGGAACCCTATTGGATCAACTTTTTACCCCTACATCTGGGGGGTGGGGATCCACTTTCTATAACTTTTTGATTCAGGCCTTCTGAAAGGCTCTCATAATTTAGTTAACGGACAAACGGACTGCCGGGCTTTTATAATATATTCGGTGGTGCCCATATCTATTGTGCCACATTTTTGTTACTTATCAGATTAAGTAAATATACCTGCTTTATATAATTGTGTACCAAGTATTTAGTCATGCAAGATCCATAGTTATGACTCAGGGGATTTAGTAACATTTATTTATAACCTACCTGTCATTACAGAACATATCTGTAATGACAGTAAAGAATAACATGAGACTGCATGATGGCAAGAATGAGCTACGAAGGAAGTAGGCAGGCAGGAGAGGAGTTTAGGGTGGTATGGTGGCGAGATGTTAACTGCCTCGCCAGATATACAAGAGGCTGTGGGTTCAATCCCGATCCTGATGCCGGCTGTATATTTGGAGCTTGCGTGTTCTCCCCGTGGTCATGTGTAATTTTCTCTGGGTCCTCCGGTTCTTCCCTCCACATTTGTAAACACGCGTTTAGAGTATTGGCTGATATAAAATTTCCACATTGATAAGCCACTCCATCGAGCTACCATTTGTGGCCAGGTCGCTTCTGAAAAAGAGCTATACATCTTGGTGGGTCTTACCTGTTTCCAATTAGCTGTAGGAGCACGCGATGCACAGAGTGGTGATTCGGTAACACTGGTCTACAGCCAAAATGCTTCCGAAATAAATGTAAATTTCTATTTAAAGCTTTCGTGACTACAGGGATTCATCATCTTGGTTCTTTCGGTAAAGTCACGTAGAATGGAAATAAAATAATGAAAACAAAACGTAATAAAATAAAATTCTCACGACGTTTCGGCCACAACACAAGTAGCCTTCTTCAGGTGAAGAAACAGGACTGTCCAGAAGACAACGCTTGAGTGAACACTGCCAAGCATGGACCGCGTCTTTTAAGCTGTGTGGGCGGAATTAACATATGAATTAGCATGTTGCCCAGCCCCAATATTACACTATCTTATTCTATCAACCTTACTGTATACCACACTGCTGTATATTCACTATACAATTACGATACTATATATTGCCTTATGAATTATGTTAAACCTTACAATGCTAAACTATTTATTATTATACCACATGCAATAAGCCATTCCATTGACCGTCGTGTGAAAGGTATTAAGAGGCAGTGCAATTTGAAACTGACGCCATCCAGACTGCCACTCTACTCCCGACCTTATGGAAGTGGTACGTGGATGACACTTTTGTCATGTGGCCACATGGCCGGCCTGCTCTAGACCAATTCCTCAACCACATCAATTTCATACACCCAGCTATCAGATTTACCATGGAAGTCGAACAAGATGGCAAGCTACCCTTTTTGGATGTCTCAATTAAAAGGAGACCTGATGGTTCAATGAGCCACTCTGTCTACAGCAAAGCTACCCATACGGATGCTTACTTAAAACCGGATTCCTACCACCATCCATCCCACAAGAACTCCCTCACCAAGACTCTGTACCATAGAGCCCAATGCATTTCCGACCAGGTAAACATTGCCAGTGAACTCAAGCACGTACACCATGCTCTCAAGGCTAATGATTACTCCGACTACACAATCCGCAAAGCCATCACTCCAGTCATGAAGGATCCTCTTGAGGAGCCATCCAAAACCATCACCTTACCCTACATTGCGGGGGTCACAAAAAAATCTCCAAAATCCTGAATAAACACAATATCCAGGTCCGATTCAACACAGTACATAAAATCCGTGATCTGGTTTCCGTCTGTAAAAGATGTGGTTCCAGACATACAGTACCCGGGCGTTTACAAACTAAGTTGCCTCTGTGGTAGCAGCTACATTGGAGAAACCAAACGACATATCTCGGACCGCATCCGTGAACATAAATCAGACTTGAAACACAGTAGAACGAACTCCTCAGCCATGGCAGATCACTGTTATAATTCAGTGGGCTCACATAACATTGACTTCTCCAAGACGGAGGTTCTCTGCAAGCCATCTGGCTACCATGAGAGATTCGATCATGAGGCCATCCACAAATACAAACACAGAGACAATTTCAACCGAGAAGATGGATTCTGGCTTAGTAACCATTGGAAAGATGTTATAAATCATTTTGATTCTTAATTGATTGTATTTTACGGTGACCTTCAGACCGCAGTCAATTCACTGGCACTGCCTCTTAATACCTTTCACACAACGGTCAATGGTATGGTTTATAGCATGTGGTATAATAATAAATAGTATAACATTGTAAGGTTTAACATAATTCATAAGGCAATATATAGTATCGTAATTGTATAGTGAACATACAGCAGTGTGGTATACAGTAAGGTTGATAGAATAAGACGGTGTAATATTACAAGTCTAATATTTTATAGTCTAAAGCAGGGGTCGGGAACCTATGGCTCGCGAGCCAGATGTGGCTCTTTTGATGATTGCATATGGCTCGCAGATAAAACAAAATATTCTCACTTGTTTTAATCCATCCATCGATTTTTCACTGCGCATGTCCTGTTCAGGGCTGCAGGAGCAATTGTCCATTATTTTAATTGGATGATACTGGCCTACGTTTGCCGTTGCTGGGTAAAACAGGTAAACGCCCCCTTTTGAATCAGTCTGAGACTGCGTCTGCTCGGTCATTAGCTCAAAGCTAACCCTTCGACGAAGAAGATGGCGAAAAGAAAAAAAGACGACGAGTATCGTACATTTCAGGACGAATGGACCGAAGAATTCGCCTTTGTGGAGAGAGCGGGTTCTGCGGTGTGTCTAATTTGCAATGACAAAATTACATCGTTGAAACGGTCGAATGTAAAGCGGCACTTCGACACGCGCCACGCTACCTTTGCATCAAAATACCCTGCGGGAGACAGCAGAAAGAAAGCGTGCCAAGAGCTTCTGAGCAGGGTGCAAGCTAGCCAGCAGCAACTCCGCGTATGGACCCGGCAAGGTGACTATAATTCGGCTAGCTTTGCTGGTTCTTTAGCAATAGTGAGGAACGGAAAACCATTCACAGATGGCGAGTATGCTAAAACGTTCATGCTGGATGTAGCCAATGAACTTTTTGATGATCTTCCGAACAAAGACAAGATAATCAAACGGATACAAGACATGCCTCTGTCGGCAAGAACTGTTCATGATCGTACCATCGTGATGGCAAACAAAGTGGAGGAAACGCAAGTGAAGGACATAAATGCAGCGCCGTTCTTTTCTCTGGCTTTGGATGAGTCAACAGACGTGAGCCATTTGTCGCAGTTCAGCGTGATTGCAAGATATGCTGTTGGTGACACACTGCGCGAAGAAAGTCTTGCTGTTCTGCCATTAAAAGGGTCCACAAGAGGTGAGGATTTATTCAAGTCTTTCATGGAGTTTGCTCAAGAAAAAAGTCTACCTATGGATAAACTTCTCTCAGTGTGTACTGATGGTGCTCCGTGTATGGTGGGGAAAAACAAAGGATTTGTGGCGCTTCTCCGTGAACATGAAAATAGACCCATCCTAAGTTTCCATTGCATTATACACCAGGAGGCACTTTGTGCTCAGATGTGTGACAGGCAGTTTGGCGAATTGATGTCGCTGGTCATTCGTGTGATCAACTTTATTGTTGCCCGAGCCTTAAATGATCGCCAGTTTAAAACACTGCTGGATGAAGTTGTAAATAACTATCCTGGTCTGCTTTTGCACAGCAATGTGCGTTGGTTGTCAAGAGGGAAGGTGCTTAGCCGTTTTGCGGCTTGCCTGAACGAAATCCGGACTTTCCTTGAAATGAAAGGCGTCGGGCATCCTGAGCTAGCCGACACCGAGTGGCTCCTCAAGTTTTACTATCTCGTAGATCTGACTGAACATCTGAACCAGCTCAACGTGAAAATGCAAGGCATTGGAAATACAGTGTTATCCCTTCAACAAGCTGTATTTGCTTTTGAAAACAAGCTGGAGCTTTTCATCACGGATCTTGAAACAGGTCGTTTACTACATTTTGAAAAACTGAGCCAATTTAAAGATGCATGCACAGCAAGTGAGCCCATTCAAAACCTTGATCTCCACCAGCTAGCTGGCTGCACATCCAGTCTCCTACAGTCCTTCAAAGCACGCTTTGGAGAATTTCGTGAGCACACTCGTCTTTTTAAGTTCATCACCCATCCAAACGAGTGTTCACTGAACACAGCCGACCTGAATTACATCCCTGGTGTCTCCGTCAGAGATTTTGAAGCAGAAGTGGCTGACCTGAAGGCCTCAGACATGTGGGTGAATAAGTTCAAGTCACTGAATGAAGATTTGGAAAGAATCACACGACAGAAAGCGGAGTTGGCGAGCAAGCACATGTGGACAGAAATGAAAAAACTCCAACCCGAAGACCAGCTGATTCTCAAAACTTGGAACGCGCTTCCTGTCACATACCACACACTGCAGCGTGTGAGTATTGCTGTATTGACCATGTTGGATCTACGTATGCATGTGAGCAGTCATTCTCACATCTTAAAAACATCAAGTCCAACCTACGATCACGTTTAACGGATGAAAGCCTCAACGCTTGCATGAAGCTTAACCTCACCAAGTACCAACCCGACTACAAAGACATCAGCAAATCCATGCAGCACCAGAAGTCGCATTAATGGTGAGTGTTATAACAACATTATTTAAAAGAATAAATTCAGAGGCTTATTATACTGACATTTAGTTGAATTCACTTTTAAAATATATTATATGGCTCTCACTGAAATAAATTTCCAAATTTTTTGCTTTCATGGCTCTCTTAGTCAAAAAGGTTCCCGACCCCTGGTCTAAAGTATAGGGTAGTGTATAGTAACGCATTGTATAATTCAAAGGTGGAATTTGTCTATGGATATGATATTATACCATGTAGCTTAGATTGGAAGATATAATATTGTATTGTATAGTTGTCCAGTTTAAAGCATAGTTATAACGCAACACAGGACAGAGCAGCGCACTGTGGCTGTTTTTCTTCTTTTTTTCTGTGTTCCCAGCCCCCCCCCCCTCCGCTCTGGAGGTGGGGCTGGGCAACATGCTAATTCATATGTTAATTCTGCCCACACAGCTTAAAAGACGTGGTCAATGCTTGGCAGTGTTCACTCAAGTGCTGTCTTCTTGACAGTCCTGTTTCTTCACCTGAAGAAGGCTACTTGTGTTGTGGCCGAAACGTCGTTATAATTTTCTTTTATTATGTTTTATTTTATTATTTTATTTCCATTCTATGTGACTTTACCGAAAGAACCAAGAAGATAAATAAATGTAGTCCAACTTTACTAATTCTTGGTCACTGAGAATGAAACTGATGCTTAAAATTATTGATTGGCTCTAGTTTTCAAGATATGCTGCTGGGTCAGTATATACGATCCTTGACTTGGCAATGGCGGAGGATACGTCAGTTATAAAGGGAAGGGATCTCAATTTAAACTATGACTAAAATACATCTTTAACTGGATCTATGAATAAATATATGACTGGGTTTGTACAGTACTTGTTTTTTCAGCAAAACAATGAATGATGAAATCTGAACCTGGTATTGCATCATACATTATATGAATTACTAGGGGTAAGTACCCGGCGTTGCCCGGGTCAAAAAAATATTTTAGAACTACTCTTAAAAACCTGACATATACATACATAGATACTAAGATATTGTGAAAGCCCGGTGGGCCATTTGTCCGTTTCACCACCAACTAAATTATAAGAGGCTTGCAAAGTCCAAAAAGTAATAGAAAGTGTGTAGGCATCTATACCTACACACCCTACATACAACAAAGTAAGTGTATCTCTTGACTCTGTAGTTGTATATACTGACTATACAGTAGTATCTACTGAGCCAGTAGCAGCTACTGACTGTGTAGTAGTATTTGCTGATTGTATCAGTAACTACTGACCGCAGTAGTATTTACTGGGCCTACAGTAGTATCTACCGACTCTATAGTAGTAACGACTAACTGTATAGTAGTATCTGCTGACTCTATAGTAGTATCCACTGACTATAGTAGTAACTACTAACTCTATAGCAGTATCTACTCACTCTATAGTAGTATCTACTGACTCCAGTAGCTACTCACCGTAGTAGTATGTACTGACTGTATAGTAATATACACTTACTGTAGCAGTATTGACTGACTGTAGTGGTATTTACTGACTGTTTTAGTATCTTCTAACTCTATATAGTAGTATCAACCAACTCAATAGCAGTATCTACTATCACTACAGCAGTGCATACAGACTGAGGTGGTACCTGCTATCACTACAGCAGTGCATACTGACAGTGGTGGTACCTGCTATAATTACATCAGTGCATACTGTGGTAGAACCTGCTATGATTACAGCAGTGCATATTGTGGTGGTACCTGCTATTACAGCAGTGCATACTGCTGTGGTGGTACCGGCTATGATTACAGCAGTGCATATTGACTGTGGTGGTGCCTGCTATGATTACAGCAGTGCATATTGTGGTGGTACCTGCATGATTACAGCAGCGCATACTGACTGTGGTGGTAACTGTTATGATAACAGCAGTGCATACTGACTGTGGTGGTACCTGCTATGATTACAGCAGCACATACTGACTGTGGTGGTACCTGCTATGATTACAGCAGCGCATACTGTGGTGGTACCTACTATGATTATAGCAGTGTATATTGTGGTGGTACCTGCTATGATTACAGCAGCGCATACTGTGGTGGTACCTACTATGATTATAGCAGTGTATATTGTGGTGGAACCTGCTATGATTACAGCAGTGCATACTGGGGTGGTACCTGCTATGATTACAGCAGTGCATACTAACTGGTGGTACCTGTATGATTTCAGCAGTCCATACTGACTATGGTGGTACCTGCTTTCACGACAGCAGTGCATAAAGACTGGTGGTTCTTGCTTTAACGACAGCAGTGCATATTGACTGTGGTGGTACCTGCTATGATTACAGCAGTGCATACTGCTGTGGTGGTACCTGCTATGATTACAACAGTGCATATTGTGGTGTTACCTGCTATGATTACAGCAGTGCATACCGGCTCTGGTTGTACCTGCTATGATTACAGCAGTGCATACTGACTGTGGTGGTACCTGCTATGATAACAGCAGTGCATACTGACTGTGGTGTGACCTGCTATGATTACAGCAGGGCATGTTGTGGTGGTACCTGCTATGATTATATCAGTGTATATTGTGGTGGTACCTGCTATGATAACAGCAGTGCATACTGAATGTGGTGGTACCTGCTATGATTACAGCAGCGCATACTGACTGTGGTGGTACCTGTTATGATAACAGCAGTGCATACTGACTGTGGTGGTACCTGCTATGATTACAGCAGCACATACTGATTGTGGTGGTACCTGCTATGATAACACCAGTGCATAAGGACTGTGGTGGGACCTGCTATGATTACAGCAGTGCATCCTGTGGTGGTACCTGCTATCACGACAGCAGTGTATACCGACTGTGGTGGTACCTGCAATCACTACAGCAGTGTATACCGACTGTGGTGGTACCTGCTATTACGACGGCAGTGTATACCGACTGTGGTGGTACCTGCTTTCACTACAGTAGTGCATACCGACTGTGGGGGTACCTGCTATGATTACAGCAGTGCATACTGTGGTGGAACCTGCTATGATTACAGCAGTGCATACTGACTTTGGTGGTTCCTGCTATGATTACAGCAGTGCATACTGCTGTGGTGATACCTGCTATGATTACAGCAGTGCATATTGTGGTGGTACCTGCTATGATTATAGCAGTGCATACTGAATCTGGTGGTTCCTGCTTTCACAACAGCAGTGCATACTGACTCTGGTGGTTCCTGCTTTCACGACAGCAGTGCATACTTACTGTGGTGGTACCTGCTATGATTACAGCAGCGCATACTGACTGTGGTGGTACCTGCTATGATAACAACAGTGCATAAGGACTGTGGTGGGACCTGCTATGATTACAGCAGTGCATACTGTGGTGGTACCTGCTATCACTACAGCAGTGTATACTGTGGTGGTACTTGCTATCACTACAGCAGTGTATACCGACTGTGGTGATACCTGCTATCACGACGGCAGTGTATACCGACTGTGGTCGTACCTGCTTTCACTACAGCAGTGCATACCGACTGTGTTGGTACATGCTATGATTACAGCAGCACATACTGACTGTGGTGGTAACTGTTATGATAACAGCAGTGCATACTGACTGTGGTGGTTCCTGCTATGATTTCAGCAGTGCATACTGACTCTGGTGGTACCTGCTATGATTACAGCAGCGCATACTGTGGTGGTACCTGCTATGATTATAGCAGTGCATATTGTGGTGGAACCTGCTATGATTACAGCAGTGCATACTGTGGTGGTACATGCTATGATTAGAGCAGTGCATACTGACTGGTGGTACCTGCTATGATTACAGAAGTACATACTGACTATGGTGGTACCTGCTTTCACGACAGCAGTGCATAAAGACTGGTGGTTCTTGCTTTAACGACAGCAGTGCATACTGACTGTGGTGGTACCTGCTATGATTACAGCAGCACATACTGACTGTGGTGGTACCTGCTATGATTACAGCAGCGCATACTGTGGTGGTACCTACTATGATTATAGCAGTGTATATTGTGGTGGAACCTGCTATGATTACAGCAGTGCATACTGGGGTGGTACCTGCTATGATTACAGCAGTGCATACTAACTGGTGGTACCTGTATGATTTCAGCAGTCCATACTGACTATGGTGGTACCTGCTTTCACGACAGCAGTGCATAAAGACTGGTGGTTCTTGCTTTAACGACAGCAGTGCATATTGACTGTGGTGGTACCTGCTATGATTACAGCAGTGCATACTGCTGTGGTGGTACCTGCTATGATTACAACAGTGCATATTGTGGTGTTACCTGCTATGATTACAGCAGTGCATACCGGCTCTGGTTGTACCTGCTATGATTACAGCAGTGCATACTGACTGTGGTGGTACCTGCTATGATAACAGCAGTGCATACTGACTGTGGTGTGACCTGCTATGATTACAGCAGGGCATGTTGTGGTGGTACCTGCTATGATTATATCAGTGTATATTGTGGTGGTACCTGCTATGATAACAGCAGTGCATACTGAATGTGGTGGTACCTGCTATGATTACAGCAGCGCATACTGACTGTGGTGGTACCTGTTATGATAACAGCAGTGCATACTGACTGTGGTGGTACCTGCTATGATTACAGCAGCACATACTGATTGTGGTGGTACCTGCTATGATAACACCAGTGCATAAGGACTGTGGTGGGACCTGCTATGATTACAGCAGTGCATCCTGTGGTGGTACCTGCTATCACGACAGCAGTGTATACCGACTGTGGTGGTACCTGCAATCACTACAGCAGTGTATACCGACTGTGGTGGTACCTGCTATTACGACGGCAGTGTATACCGACTGTGGTGGTACCTGCTTTCACTACAGTAGTGCATACCGACTGTGGGGGTACCTGCTATGATTACAGCAGTGCATACTGTGGTGGAACCTGCTATGATTACAGCAGTGCATACTGACTTTGGTGGTTCCTGCTATGATTACAGCAGTGCATACTGCTGTGGTGATACCTGCTATGATTACAGCAGTGCATATTGTGGTGGTACCTGCTATGATTATAGCAGTGCATACTGAATCTGGTGGTTCCTGCTTTCACAACAGCAGTGCATACTGACTCTGGTGGTTCCTGCTTTCACGACAGCAGTGCATACTTACTGTGGTGGTACCTGCTATGATTACAGCAGCGCATACTGGCTGTGGTGGTACCTGCTATGATAACAACAGTGCATAAGGACTGTGGTGGGACCTGCTATGATTACAGCAGTGCATACTGTGGTGGTACCTGCTATCACTACAGCAGTGTATACTGTGGTGGTACTTGCTATCACTACAGCAGTGTATACCGACTGTGGTGATACCTGCTATCACGACGGCAGTGTATACCGACTGTGGTCGTACCTGCTTTCACTACAGCAGTGCATACCGACTGTGGTGGTACATGCTATGATTACAGCAGCACATACTGACTGTGGTGGTAACTGTTATGATAACAGCAGTGCATACTGACTGTGGTGGTTCCTGCTATGATTTCAGCAGTGCATACTGACTCTGGTGGTACCTGCTATGATTACAGCAGCGCATACTGTGGTGGTACCTGCTATGATTATAGCAGTGCATATTGTGGTGGAACCTGCTATGATTACAGCAGTGCATACTGTGGTGGTACATGCTATGATTAGAGCAGTGCATACTGACTGGTGGTACCTGCTATGATTACAGAAGTACATACTGACTATGGTGGTACCTGCTTTCACGACAGCAGTGCATAAAGACTGGTGGTTCTTGCTTTAACGACAGCAGTGCATACTGACTGTGGTGGTACCTGCTATGATTACAGCAGCACATACTGACTGTGGTGGTACCTGCTATGATTACAGCAGTGCATATTGTGGTGTTACCTGCTATGATTACAGCAGTGCATACCGGCTCTGGTTGTACCTGCTATGATTACAGCAGTGCATACTGACTGTGGTGGTACCTGCTATGATAACAGCAGTGCATACTGTGGTGTGACCTGCTATGATTACAGCAGTGCATGTTGTGGTGGTACCTGCTATGATTATAGCAGTGCATATTGTGGTGGTAGTACCTGCTATGATAACAGCAGTGCATACTGAATGTGGTGGTACTTGCTATGATTACAGCAGTGCATACTGACTTTGGTGTAACCTGTTATAACAGCAGTGCATACTGACTGTGGAGGTACCTGCTATCACGACAGCAGTGTATACCGACTGTGGTGGTACCTGCAATCACTACAGCAGTGTATACCGACTGTGGTGGTACCTGCTATCACGACGGCAGTGTATACCGACTGTGGTGGTACCTGCTTTCACTACAGCAGTGCATACTGACTGTGGTGGTACCTGCTATGATAACAGCAGTGCATACTGACTGTGGTGTGACCTGCTATGATTACAGCAGGGCATGTTGTGGTGGTACCTGCTATGATTATATCAGTGTATATTGTGGTGGTACCTGCTATGATAACAGCAGTGCATACTGAATGTGGTGGTACCTGCTATGATTACAGCAGCGCATACTGACTGTGGTGGTACCTGTTATGATAACAGCAGTGCATACTGACTGTGGTGGTACCTGCTATGATTACAGCAGCACATACTGATTGTGGTGGTACCTGCTATGATAACACCAGTGCATAAGGACTGTGGTGGGACCTGCTATGATTACAGCAGTGCATCCTGTGGTGGTACCTGCTATCACGACAGCAGTGTATACCGACTGTGGTGGTACCTGCAATCACTACAGCAGTGTATACCGACTGTGGTGGTACCTGCTATTACGACGGCAGTGTATACCGACTGTGGTGGTACCTGCTTTCACTACAGTAGTGCATACCGACTGTGGGGGTACCTGCTATGATTACAGCAGTGCATACTGTGGTGGAACCTGCTATGATTACAGCAGTGCATACTGACTTTGGTGGTTCCTGCTATGATTACAGCAGTGCATACTGCTGTGGTGATACCTGCTATGATTACAGCAGTGCATATTGTGGTGGTACCTGCTATGATTATAGCAGTGCATACTGAATCTGGTGGTTCCTGCTTTCACAACAGCAGTGCATACTGACTCTGGTGGTTCCTGCTTTCACGACAGCAGTGCATACTTACTGTGGTGGTACCTGCTATGATTACAGCAGCGCATACTGGCTGTGGTGGTACCTGCTATGATAACAACAGTGCATAAGGACTGTGGTGGGACCTGCTATGATTACAGCAGTGCATACTGTGGTGGTACCTGCTATCACTACAGCAGTGTATACTGTGGTGGTACTTGCTATCACTACAGCAGTGTATACCGACTGTGGTGATACCTGCTATCACGACGGCAGTGTATACCGACTGTGGTCGTACCTGCTTTCACTACAGCAGTGCATACCGACTGTGGTGGTACATGCTATGATTACAGCAGCACATACTGACTGTGGTGGTAACTGTTATGATAACAGCAGTGCATACTGACTGTGGTGGTTCCTGCTATGATTTCAGCAGTGCATACTGACTCTGGTGGTACCTGCTATGATTACAGCAGCGCATACTGTGGTGGTACCTGCTATGATTATAGCAGTGCATATTGTGGTGGAACCTGCTATGATTACAGCAGTGCATACTGTGGTGGTACATGCTATGATTAGAGCAGTGCATACTGACTGGTGGTACCTGCTATGATTACAGAAGTACATACTGACTATGGTGGTACCTGCTTTCACGACAGCAGTGCATAAAGACTGGTGGTTCTTGCTTTAACGACAGCAGTGCATACTGACTGTGGTGGTACCTGCTATGATTACAGCAGCACATACTGACTGTGGTGGTACCTGCTATGATTACAGCAGTGCATATTGTGGTGTTACCTGCTATGATTACAGCAGTGCATACCGGCTCTGGTTGTACCTGCTATGATTACAGCAGTGCATACTGACTGTGGTGGTACCTGCTATGATAACAGCAGTGCATACTGTGGTGTGACCTGCTATGATTACAGCAGTGCATGTTGTGGTGGTACCTGCTATGATTATAGCAGTGCATATTGTGGTGGTAGTACCTGCTATGATAACAGCAGTGCATACTGAATGTGGTGGTACTTGCTATGATTACAGCAGTGCATACTGACTTTGGTGTAACCTGTTATAACAGCAGTGCATACTGACTGTGGAGGTACCTGCTATCACGACAGCAGTGTATACCGACTGTGGTGGTACCTGCAATCACTACAGCAGTGTATACCGACTGTGGTGGTACCTGCTATCACGACGGCAGTGTATACCGACTGTGGTGGTACCTGCTTTCACTACAGTAGTGCATACCGACTGTGGGGGTACCTGCTATGATTACAGCAGTGCATACTGTGGTGGAACCTGATATGATTACAGCAGTGCATACTGACTTTGGTGGTTCCTGCTATGATTACAGCAGTGCATACTGCTGTGGTGGTACCTGCTATGATTACAGCAGTGCATATTGTGGTGGTACCTGCTATGATTATAGCAGTGCATACTGACTCTGGTGGTTCCTGCTTTTACGACAGCAGTGCATACTTACTGTAGTGGTAGCTGCTATGATTACAGCAGCGCATACTGACTGTGGTGGTACCTGCTATGATAACAACAGTGCATAAGGACTGTGGTGGTACCTGCTATGATTACAGCAGTGCATACTGTGGTGGAACTTGCTATGATTACAGCAGTGCATACTGACTGTGGTGGTTCCTGCTATGATTTCAGCAGTGCATACTGACTCTGGTGGTACCTGCTATGATTACAGCAGTGCATACTGACTTTGGTGGTTCATGCTATGATTACAGCAGTGCATACTGCTGTGGTGGTACCTGCTATGATTACAGCAGTGCATATTGTGGTGGTACCTGCTATGATTATAGCAGTGCATGCTGACTCTGGTGGTTCCTGCTTTCACGACAGCAGTGCATACTTACTGTGGTGGTACCTGCTATGATAACAGTGCATAAGGACTGTGGTGGGACCTGCTATGATTACAGCAGTACATACTGTGGTGGTACCTGCTATCACTACAGCAGTGTATACTGACTGTGGTGGTACTTGCTATCACTACAGCAGTGTATACCGACTGTGGTGATACCTGCTATCACGACGGCAGTGTATACCGACTGTGGTCGTACCTGCTTTCACTACAGCAGTGCATACCGACTGTGGTGGTACCTGCTATGATTACAGCAGTGCATACTGTGGTGGAACTTGCTATGATTACAGCAGTGCATACTGACTGTGGTGGTTCATGCTATGATTTCAGCACTGCATACTGACTCTGGTGGTACCTGCTATGATTACAGCATTGCATACTGTGGTGGTACCTGCTATGATTACAGCAGTGCATACTGTGGTGGTACCTGCTATGATTTCAGCAGTACATACTACTGTTGTGGTACCCGCTATGATTACAGCAGTGCATACTGACTGTGGTGGTACCTTCTATGATCACAGCAGTGCATACTGACTGTGGTAGTACCTGCTATGATTACAGCAGTGATTATACGCTGAGTCACTCACACATCATATACTGACTCACTCATCATACGCTGAGTCACTCACACATCATACACTGACTCACTCATCATACGCTGACTCACTCACACATAATACACTCACTCACACTACCACTGACTCACACATCATACACTCACTCACACTACCAGTGACTCACTCACACATCATACACTCACACTACCACTGACTCACTCACACATCATACACTGGGAGTGTCATGCTGGCAGCTATGGCTGCTAGTTTGGTCGTACATGTTATTTATATTGTTTATTGTTAAATGAGAATCACAGTTCTTATGATTCCTGTTGTTACATTGTTTTTGAAGCTGTATTTTGGTGAAAACATATGGTTAATCTATCTTTTGGTTGGTATTGTTTGACTTGCATCACACTGGGATTTGAGCACACAGCGTTGTAATACATTTTTTTAAAGATTTGCTGGTTTATCTAGGATGTTTCTGTTGTGCGTCGTCGCTTCAAGACGATTCTAAAGTAATCTACAACCTTCGATTCCTTTACGAGATTTAAAGAATCGATTCTTGGCGCGCTCGGGTTCTATTTTATTTTAAATGAGTTCTCTTTTCATTTGTATGTTATGTTTTTAAGTTTTCAGACGTTTTTAAATATATTTCCCCGCTAGTAGCAGATATATCGATTCTATAGCACAAAGTACTCACTGCCGTGACGAGGCCTACTCCCGTGCAGAGCCTCCGGCCTCGCCTAGATTGCCCGGCCGTCCGAGGCTGTGGGCTGGGCCGCAACCCCCCCCCTCCCGCGCTACAATATAATAGTAAGTGCACATATTGGGGTGGAGGGGGAGAGTAGAGGACGTGACACTTTGATGAATTTACCTCAGCGTTGCGTGTAAACTTTTTGAATGAGAAATGGCGTCCCCCTGCAGCGATGGCGTGAGTGCGTTGCCAGGGGCAACAACTCGTGTAGGCGTTTCGCGCTTGCGCAGCAGCGAGCCGGTCAGCAAAAGTAAATAAATAAATAAAGAGGAATCGCACCAAGTCGTTAATTAAACCACTTTAAAGTTTAGGGATGGGAAAACGAAATAGCCTATTCCTATCGCGGGGCCCGGCGCGTGCCGCCCGGCAAATTTTTTTCGACGCGAACCCCACGGTCCTAGAGCCAAATCCCCCGCAAGCGAGTGTACGCAGACAGACAGACAAAAAATGCCTTTTATAGGTTAGACTAGCGGTAAGTACCCGGCGTTGCCCGGTTCAAAAAAAATATTTTAGTACTCTTAAAAACCTTACATATACATTCACAGATACTAAGATATTGTGAAAGCCCGGTGGACCGTTTGTCCATTTCTCCACCAACAACATTACAATAATACTGTGTAAGCGCTATAATTTCAGTATCTAATGACCCTATAATGGTAAGTGCACACATTCGGGTGGAGGGGGAGAGAAGAGGACGTGACACTTTGATGAATTTACCTCAGCGTTGCGTGTACATTTTCTGCATTTTGAATGAGAAATGGCGTCCACCTTGCAGCGACGGCGTCTGTGCGTTGCCAGGGGCAACTCGCGTCGGCGTTTCGCGCATGCGCAGCAGCGATCCGGTCGGCAAAAGTAAGTAAATAAATAAATATCGCTCCAGAACGGGATTTTAACCACTTTAAAGTTTAGGGATGGGAAAACGAAATAGCCTATTCCCACCGCGGGGTCCGTGGCGTGCCACCCGGCAAATTTTTTTCTATGCGAACCCCGCGGTCCGAGAGCCAAATCCCCCGCAAGCGAGTGTACGCAGACAGACGGACAGACAGACGGACAGAGGGACAAACAAAAAATGCCTTTTATAGGTTAGATTCCTAGACGTCATGGATGATGCAATCATAACTAGGCTTACATCCCTCTGCTGAACAAATTGCCCAAAAATAGCTATAGAAATCATAGAGTGTCGTGCTCTCTTATTTGTCAGTGTTTGATTTTTCAAAGGGACACATTTCTGTTTAGTCACAGTGAGCAGAGATGCCTCGTACTTGTGTGAACAAACCAGATAAATTCTGCTATGTTTGTGGTGAAGTGAGTTTTTGCATCACAAAAGCGCAGTATAACCACTATGGTTAAGAAAGCCAATCACCTTTATTTTTACTGCAAAATTGGAGATCGGGACAAAATGTGGGCCCCACACATATGCTGCAACACTTGTGCAACAAATATTCGCCAGTGGTTGAACAGGAAAAATAAATCTATGCCTTTAGCAGTGCCAATGATTTGGAGAGAGCCAACAGATCATATCAGCAATTGAATATTATGGTGGGACCCCGGGGTCCCGAATAAACCGTAATTATTACATTTATTTTTGGTGACTCCATCCCACTGCACACATAAACACCGTGACCCACCCGGCGTGGATCATTCTGCTGTTATTTCGTCCAAGCAGAGTGAGGACAAATGCGCAGAAGAGCTGAACAAGTGAATGCACTCTATGCTCGGGTATGGGCAAGATCATAAGTCTTGTCCAAAGTTGCTCAAACTGCCTACACGACATAATTCCTTTATTTCTCATAATGGTATACATAATACAATGACACTGCTCTCTTATCTTCGTTATTATTTGTGACCTATCAATGTCTGCAGCCAGGATCAATCTATGACAATCCTATTACCTGCAGATATTTTACAGATGAGATGCGTTCCACCATTAATTCCCCCTGTTTGATAATACTTGTCTGTATGCATCTGTGCAGATAGGTTTTTGTGCGGTTAAGTCATATCAATGTGGATAAGAGGAGCGGCGACCCACTGCTCTCTAGAATAACATTGGTATAAACGCTTGTTACAATATGAACAGTGCATTAAAAACGCGTACTATTTTATGTACTGTTTACAAAGTGTGTTTTCAAATCCACACTGAGAAACATGATGATTGACAGAGGGGTGTAAATTATTTTTTCGATAGTGTATTTAAATTGAGGTACTGCAGGTAAGTAGTTTTCAGTTTTAAAGGCATAGTTTAACAAGACAACACTTGCCACCATCCTTCAAACCCATTGGCAAAGAAGAGCAAAGTTTTTGTTTACATTATGTTCATGCGAGAGCCGGGGGCTTATGGGACCCCGGGGTCCTGCCATAAGTTTCAATTGTTACTTTTGAATGGCGCCTCCAGTTGGGAAAGATTTGTCAAAGAGGAAAAAGTGGACTGTGAATTATAAAAAAAAAATCAATCAGCTATACCCCCAGTACCCCACGGAGAAGGACTGCCGGTTCCTGATGCACAGGAATCATTCTCACTTGAGTCAGACGAGGAAGAGGATGAAACTTCTGGTCCTGAACTATCAAGGTCACATGACCCAGATTTTCTCCCATCATCCTCCTCTGAACCACACCTCATAACACAAGGTGAACTGAAAGACCTTGTCAGGGATTTGTAACTACCCAAGAGTAAGACAGAGCTGTTTGGCTCTGGACTGCAGCAGTGGAACCTCCTGGCAGGTGATGTTAGGGTTTCCATGTTCCATGACCGTCAAAATGATCTTGTCCCATTCTTCTCCATGGAAGGTGATCTTGTAGCCTGCAACAACATCGATGGTGTGATGGCAGCCCTCAACATCGTTCATTATCCAGATGAGTGATGACTGTTTATTGATTCATCCAAAATTAGTCTTAAAGCTGTTTTGCTGCATCATGGCAATGTTTTGCCATCAATTCCAGTTGGTCATGCAGTCCATATGAAGGAAACCTATGACAACATGAAACAACGTTTGAGGTGCATAAACTATGACCAAAATAAGTGACAGCTTTGTGTCGATTTGAAGATTGTTGCTCTCTTGCTTGGTCTGCAGACTGGATACACAAAGTACCGCTATTTTCTCTGCTCATGGGATAATCGCGCGAGAGATTCCCACTACATCAAGATAGATTGGCCACTCCGACAGTCATTGGAGCCTGGGAGGAAAAGTGTTCAGCATCCACCACTTGTTGAATCAAAGAAGATTTTGTTACCACCCTTACACATCAAGCTGGGTCTGATGAAGAACTTTGTCAAAATCCATGGACAAAACACAAGCAGCATTCAAGTACCTCCGTGGAAAATTCCAAGGTTAAGTGAAGCTAAGATAAACAAATATATCTTTGTTGGTCCTCAGATTCGTGAACTTCTTCGAGATTTTGCATTTGATAGTGCACTGCGTGGAAAGGAAAAGACGGCATGGAAAGCCTTCCAGTTAGTGGCAACACATTTTCTCAGAAACAAGGCAGACAACTACATGGAGTTGGTGGAAAACCTCCTTAAGGCATACAAAAGCCTTGGTTGCAACATGTCGCTAAAGATAAATGTTTTGCACCCTCATCTAGATTTTTTCCCACCGAACTGCAGAGCAGTGAGTGACGAGCATGGCGAGCGATTTCACCTGGAGATTGCAACAATGGAGAAAAGCTATTCGGGCAAATGGAGCCCATCAATGCAGACTATTGCTGGACAGTGACAAGGAATGATCCATTTAATGAATACAAGAGACAAGTCAAGAAGAAGGGCCGAGTAGACAGTGATTACGGACTAAACTATGTACTTATATATACATAATAGTATTTTGCCTTTTGTTTCATAATACATTTCATTTACATATCCCTTTTGCTGATTTTTAAAGTGTTACATGAACAGGACAGGTAACATGTTATCATGTAAAGCAACCATAAACACATGAAAAGACCTAGGTTTACAATTTATGAGTAAAACTCTACTATCTACACAATGTACATAGACGTAAAATGTAAAAACTTAAATATCTTGGGAAGAGTAGCCAATCATCCATAAGAGTTTTTTTGGGTTAGATCATGTAAATATATAAATGTGTTGTTAAAACCCGCCATCACCCGACACAGCCAACTAGTAAGGGTTGTCATGTAAACAGAACATGCCAATTCGTCACTAGTACAGCACACCGGTGCATTGGAGAGCCAAGCCACAACATTTACCATCTGAGTACGACGTTTCGCCAGTAATTACAACTAGCATCATCAGGCGACAGCCAGATTTGTGGAGAAGTCTAACTGTTTCGTTTCTTATATAGATGTGGTAACCACACTTCTGCGCTCTTGCGCAAAGTGGGGGGGGATTAATGAGTCAACGTACATTATGCATGTGCATTATGCGAGTTTTTTTTATCTTATCCTTCCTGTCTATTGTGTGTATTAAAATAGCCGTACCAACGATAATCCCTATTGAAGTATGGTGTCCTTTATAGGCATGCATTTAAATAATATATTATTTGATGATTTGCTTCCACGCAGCACTAAGGCGGTAGCTATCCGAGTGGTTAAAATTATTTTTATTTCTTTCAATTTATATGTTTTACGCGACCTAACCCGAAAAAACCCGTCTATTATTGATGATATTGGTCGCGAAAACCTGCGTGTTAAACTGAGTAGCCAATCAGTTGTTTAAATTGTTATATTTGAATTCAGCACATCAAAATCCATATTAAAAAGCACATTTAATATCTGATGCAGACGACGTCTAAAAAAATGTAGACCAGTGTAATTAGTCTACCACTCAGCTCCACCAATGAGTGTCATCATAGGAGTAAAAAAAATACCCAGATGACAAATGTCATCCTTAGAACCGTGTTACCAAGTGTGGTAATTTTAGCATCCAGCACATTTTTTTTGTTTTTTTTTGTTTACAAACACCACAATATTGAAGCGAAGCTGACTTGGTAGTCATTTTAACTGAGGATAACGATGTTTAAAGAGAACTATCAGGAAAAAATTCGATTTAAAGCTTTCGTGACTGCAGGGATTCATCTTCTTGGTTCTTTCGGTAAATAATACAAATAAAACATCATAAAATAAAATTCTCACCACGTTTCGGCCACAACACAAGCAGCCGTCCTCAGGTGAAGAAACAGAACTATCGGAATGACAATGCTAAATTACTCTGTTGATATGTAAACTCCTTTGTCAAGGCGCTCTGCTCCTCCCACTCAGCTTAAAATACGCTGCCAAGCTTAGCAGTGTTCATTGGAGCGGTCTTTCCGACAGTTATGTTTCTTCACCTGAGGACGGCTGCTTGTGTTGTGGCCGAAATGTCGTGATCATTTTATTTTATTATGCTTTATTATTTTATTATTTCCCTTCTACGTGACTTTACCGAAAGAACCAAGAAGAACTATCAGGTAGTCAAGTGGAGTGGTTGTGCAGTAATTACCACACTGTGCTTTGAACAACACGACCTGAGTTGGATTCCTGGCCCCTGCTCACACCAGTGGAAGGTAATATTCGACTGATCCCAGGTTCCACCTTCACCACCCGCATTGACAAGTGTGGCGAAGTCAAACAATCCCCATGACCAACATGGCATGGGAAGGACTTCATTCAGCAGTAGGTTAACAAAGAGATAAATTACGTTTAATATTTTTTTCTCATGCAGTACTGTACTTAAATATATTGTGTTTACAAGTTGTGAAATGATTTCACAAATCCTGTGGCTATGGAGGAGCTTAGCATTAAAGAGGGCCACTAGAGACACCAGCAATTCATTTGGGGCTTCCTTTTATCCATCGCTCAGGCCTGTCCACTTTCCTTAGGCCCTCATCTCCCACGAATCACTTGGATATCCCTTGCTCCCACGTATTCCTCAAAACCCTAACTCTTGCTTCTGCAACAGATCCTTCCAACTCTCCCATTTTAAATTAGAAAAAAAAGATTCGCTTCCTCCATCCTGGGCTTCTGTTTCTCACAGTGATGGGTGTGGTGGCATTTCCTTCAATAGCGAAGTGTAAGCCCTACATCATCCTATGGATAAGTGGCATGCCTGCTGTGGGCTAATCAGAGAAGCAGTATGCTAATTATAAGCGAATCAAAACACTATATTAATTAATTTAACGTGGTTGTCTTCTCCGGTGTAAGGTATAGAGTGACAACAACATTGTTCGTTTTTGGTGGTCTTAGGCACCGAGGCTGGGCCCTGGAGTGTGCAGATAAACTTTCCAAAGACAAGGTAAATGGTGGCAGTAAGACGTGGGGGGTGCTCTAGTAGGATCGCAGGTCCCGGTAGCAGGGGAGCAGAGGAAGGTGGCAATGATGTTCATAATACAGGAAGCTCTGGGAAGGAGGTAAAGGAGGCGCATTGCTTAGGAAGGGCAAATTTTTGTGGGCTATGGAAACTGCTGTAGAAGAGAAGATAATCGTTTTAGTTTAAAGAATGGGGTATTGAGGCAAGTGTGTGGTCTGTATTACTATGTGGATAAGAGGGCTGGGATGCTAAGCAGCTTGAAAATACGTTATTATCATGAGAGCATAGATGTCTGAGACGAATGCTGGAAATGTTGTGCAAAACAGGTTAAGCAAAACAGTCATCTGCAAGAGTAGATGGCAGGTAAATGTTGTAGATATAATTAAAGCAAAACGGCTGTGCTGGGTGGGACATGTAGTTCGTACAAGCAATGGCAGACTGCTAAGACAGGCGTTGGATTGTACTTCACAAGTCCAGAGACCAAGTAGAAGACCTCAGAGCAGATCGTGAGAAACTGTTAGGTCAAATCTTGGAGGTTGCGTGGCTACTGTGCAGCAGCTGTAAGATCTGGCAGAGGGTATAAAGCATTGGAGACGTGTGGGGACAAAGGGCGTTGGCCATAATGACATCTTGATTCATGTTCTACTGCAGATGTAGACATCCAACTGCAGATATATTTAGTTCGATGTTCATAACTAAACCCAGGGAAATTGAAATCAGTTGTGAAGACATATATTTGTTCAGAATATTAATGTAATTAAGTAATTTTGTTTGAGGTTATTTCAGACCAAATGCAAACATGAACACGTGACAGCCAATCAAATAATTGAGACCATTTAAATTCTACTTAAAAAATAAATGTACATGGACATGCCAAATTTTGGACATGCTATTGCAACACATCACTACATTTGAACGAATATAGATATATTTGTGCAGCATGCAAAAAAACATTTTGTGATGTGTATTTGTATGCGACGGTTACTCTGTTCCAAAAAATAAAATGGAAAGATCAACACAAAATATAGTCGTTCATTTCGGAAATGCTATTTAACAATACAATTGGTTAAACATGTATGTATATCACCTATTGTAATTTAGCTTTAATGTGAAAGAACTAAAAAGTTTTTACAGTTACTGTATAGGATGCATATTTGCAGATTTAGCAAAAGAGAGCATTTTACCAGGATTTGTGCAATTTTTCTATGCGATAGTATTTATTTCAGTATAGCTCACCCAACCAAGCATAAATTAATAGTCATCCAAGCTCAAAAAACAAGACCTAAATATTTTTTTTTAATTTAAATCCATTTACAAAAATGCAATAGTCTCACCAATATTAAATTAAGATAGTAACAAAGTACATGTCATAAGGGAGTCTGACAAAGTGGAACATTTTTGACAGTTTTTCACATCCACATTTCACATCCACATTTCACATCCACATTTCACATCCACATTTCACATCCACATTTCACATCCATATTTCACATCCACATTTCACATCCACATTTCACATCCATTTTTTGTGAAAATGGGATTGGAGAAAGAAACTCTTAAAAATTAAACGGTGAAAAATAATGAATCAACTCAGGTTTTCTAACGACAGTCATTGTAATATTTTAATTAAAGTAAATTGCAGGAACATTTTAAATAACTTAATAAAAGGCAGCTGCAAAGTTGGGCCCAGGATAAATACGAGCAAAAAACAAAGGTCATGTTCAAAAAGTTCACTAAAGAATTGGAGATATTGTTCATACAGACAACTAGGAACCACAGCAGAATCTGTAACCAGGGCAGCTATCAAAGGTAGGCCAAAATGCAAATGATGACATCAACAGGCAAAGGATAGCAGGTTGGAGTGTATCTGGAAAGGTGAACTTGATAATGAAAAGGAACGTACCAATGTGCCTCATGAAGAGCGTTTTTCATCAGTACATGCTATCTGCTTGTAAAAATATGGTTCAGAAACACCGTCATTAATGAACAAAATAGACAAAAACTGAAAGTGCACAAAGAAGCATAGAGAGACGCAAGCTTGGAATTATGTTGAGAAACAGAACGAGGAACACATGGATTCAAGAACATTTGCAGGTAACATAATTCAAAGTGTTAAGAAAAGCAATTGGGCTTGGGCAGCACACACCTTGGCTAAAAGGGACGATGGATAACGGTTAATATAATGAAACTAAAACTTAAAAAATATATTTTACCAGGTAAGGCCCACTGAGCTATGTAGTTATTTTTCGACAGTGACCTGGCCACAAATAATAACTCAACGAAGTGGCTTATGTGGAAATTTAAAGCAGCCATCAGCTATTGCGTAGGTGCTATATGGATTATTACAAGATTGTGAGAGATGGTAACTACTTGGGAAGGCCGTCATCCAGCAGTGGATCGATTATAACATACCGCACCTCCGATTAGCGCGGTTGGCTATGTATGGTGCAAAATAAGTTCAACATACATACATAGCTGATGATAAGGAACTCATTCAACAGATAATTAAATAGTAATTAGACTGATAATTCTTAGCGTAATGTACAAGCTTGTAAACAGAATACAAATACCAAAGCAATCCTTGTTAACAGTTTTCCAGAGCTAAACTTTTAATTGATGTTGAGTTCAGTTGCTTTGCTGATGGAGCACATACTATCTTGGTAATGGAGCCCCTCAAATTACAGACAAAATGCCCCCAAGCTTTTAATTCACTTTCCATCTCAAACAACACTAGAAATCCTATATTGTTTAAAATGTTCCACTGAAAACGTTGACACAAAAGGCATGTAAGGCTTAAAGGTTTGGTATTTATAGATTTCAAAGTCAACAGAAACATGGGTGACCATTAGTGGAGAGGTCCTATTTTGGAAAACAATTTTTCTCCCGCGCAGACTATACACAATAATGCACAGTGTCTGCAAATTGGCTAGATGCATATAGTTTATGGAGGGCAGTTTATGAGTATTAATGACTTGCATAAAACATTGATGTTCTGTAAAATATGTATGCGGGATGATAGAGTGTGCGTGCGAGCCATATACAGTATTAACGTAATTTGTACATCTGTCACTCAAACAAGCGTGCATGGTAACCTGCCCTCTGAAGTGCATCTTCCATCAACCACAAAGCACAAATATAACCTGTAATGAAACGTTACTTCAGGGTTATGACATGCTTAGATCGGCATGTATAATGCATCCCAAGAATAATATTGGTTTCATGCATGATATAGGCTCATTTCATTTCTCTTTCTTAACCAAAATAACCTAATTGAATCCTAACATAAGCATAACTAATGGATAAAAACATATCTGCAATACTCCATGTATTAAAAATTACTGATCCAACATGAAATGTATATTAGTGGTCATTTTATTCTATTATTTTTTCACTTATTATGCTTTGTATATATGACATGCCAGAAAAAAGCCACAGTTTAGTTTAATTGTCAGACCTCCCCGCAGCGTCTTTGGGACTGCGAGCAGAGGGACTTCCCTCTTAACGACACATCTCTCTTTTGTTGGTCAGATGGGGATAGTGAAAATAAGTTCCCACCCACACGTGGCGAGCGCCTGACTTGGAATGCTTGGCCAGTTCCTTGAGTATTCTGCGTTTGTGCATCCACGGAGTACGTCCAATGCGTTGGGTGAAAATGGCTGCGATATGAAATTTACACTAATGTGCCATGAGAAAGCTAATTGCAGTGTAGCCTTTTACGGGCAAGCTCATTCCCATGCAGGTTGGGATTTCGGGCACCGGATGACTCAATTTTTGCACAATCCAGCACATGTGTACACTCACACCTTCCTTTCAACTTTATTCTTGGGTTCCAGGCAGCAGCAGCCTTTCATACGGCTGCTGCTGATGCCTCCTATAAGGCTGTTGCTGCTGCTGCCCATAAGCCTAAAGTACAGCAGTGACAGTGGTTTAACAGGATAAACGTTCCCGATGAGTAAAATCAAAATAAAACGTAAATTGCATTACTTAACAAGAATAAAAATGATGAGGAGCCATGAATCGGACAGGCCCATAGACACAGTGCTATTTTTATTTTCATTGGCTTAATTAACACCATAACCTCCATATATTTTTCATAACATATAGAACCTTGATTTACAAAAAACAATTGTATGTTAACATTCAAGGTATATTTTTACTAGTCCACAAAACCTCAGGTGGTGCTTATAGAAAGGGCTCTGAAACCTGCAGCATGCTTCTGTTTCAGCAGGATCCCGTGCCCGTAGCTGCTTTGGCTGCCACTTCAACATATGCATTGCTAAGTGCACGCTTGCTTGATTTACCGCTGCACACTAGTTTATAGTTCATGGAGCAATGTATCACAGCCACCACTTTCAAAAGGCAATATTTTTCAACGTCTTCCACTGTAATAAATATAATAACTTGAATTCGTTTCCCCAATATAAACCAGTTCCCCTATACTACCAGATACATGATGGGCAGTTACATTGTTTTTTAAAAATAATTATTATAATTACTAAAGTGTGTTCAAATTTCATTTTTTTTTACTTCTTTAAAGTGGGAATGTGTGGTCATAAAGCACTAGCCAGTTGTAATGTGGTTTTGTGGTCTATTTCCTTGGACCAAGTCAACCACGTGTTTACCCATCGGAACCCATGAGATGGCAATGGAAATGGGCTTTTCAAAAACACAACAATAGTGCTCTCAGGGCTGAAATCTCACACCCAGCGGTATTTCAACAATGAAAGTGAAATGACAGAATTAAGCCTAGGTCACACGCCTATTTATAAAGCAACTCGCAAACACAATTTTAATTTGCATTCTGCACAAAAGTCTACATTTTTTCATTGAAGGATTATGCACATACACGTGCAAATAGAATAAAACAGAGCTTATAATTTAAAATATCTGAAAGCAAAGGTGTTGTTTTCAGGGACGTGAAGTCTGCAGACGATTACACCCGTAAGTCTTCAGGGTGCGGGATGGTTCGAATAAAAAAAAACTCCTCTACGGGAGGGAGACGTTCTAATGCGATTCGCAGCGTCTGAAGCCTTTAGAAGTGTTAGATGAAAGGGCGGCAAATATTTCACGTTAATCGACGCCGCTGTGCAAGGGGAGCATAGTGGGGTTTTTTTTTTAAGGCAGCGCGGGGCAGGGGGGGGGCAAAGACCCCGGCCGTCCAACCCCCAGCACCAGACACTGGGATGGGGCAACGGAAGAGCGAGCCGGGTGGGAGGGAAGGGAGGAAAAAGGTCATATGGCTTACATTAGTCGATAATTCCGAAACGGGTATCATGCATTTTACTAGCTTGTTTGGTGCAGGGGGGGGGGGGAGAGTTATTAGCTTGTTCTATAAAATAAAATTACATGAAATCAAACGAAGTGGTGTAAGTTATACATTTGAAGAAACGAGCCTGCGCTTTATGTATGTGCGCCGCACTGGAATTGTTTAGCACTCTAAGCAGCCTGCGATTTATTTAGAAAACGCACGTAACAACAATAACATTTCTGCTACGGTTGCAAGTAACATGATTCATTGAAGGCCATCTTCACATGCCGAGACAAACCGCGGTGCTACGAGTACACCATGTAAAGGAAGGAGGGGGGAGAACAGGTCTGTACCAATTCGGAAAATTACTACGCACCATGAACACTGCCCAAGAAACCAATTTTAACCCCTATTTATTGTCCATTAGTCCTTCATATCCTGATGCAACAGTAAATGGAGGCACCATTCTCCCATTTCTGCTGCTTCCCAGTTCTGTGCTTTGTGCACGTGCCCTGCAAACATGGCACACTTGTTAAAATATTCAATGCAAGTGGTTATTCTTCTTGCTCATTTCTGTTTAATGATATTCTTATAAATTTTTAAAGTGTGTTATTACACGGGAGCGCATATATTTCAAGTGCATGCAAATACGCATGTGTGAGTGTAGAGATGTCTAGGCACGTAACTCAAGTCAAATGTACGTGGGAAATGCATTCAGTGAAGAAAAGAAAAATAACCTTTCAGCTGACACGTATTCAAGGTCAAGAGCTTCCGATTGGCGATTTTTAAACACAACACAGGCGCGGACCGGCTTCTCACTCTTGGTATTCATCAAGAAGCCAACAGCTGATACACAATTGCTGATACTTGGATGTTACAGCAAGGAGCTAACAGCACTATGGAGCCTGCTTTAACAAAAAATGGTTTTAGGATTAGTGTGCGCATCGTATAAATTGCTGCCTCGGTGAATTAAGTGAATGTAATAGAAAATTTAATGAAAAAGTATTTAGTAAAAGAAAAGCAATCAACCTTTTAGCCAACAGGTCTATTAACACTTTGGCAATAAATCCTGTAAAATAGTTTTTTTTTGCATTAAATCATCTAAAGAGCTATGTTCTTCTTATAAGTTAGTTCTTATAGCTAGAAAAAGGGTACCTGCCCAAACCCATTGTACAAGGCATTATTTTTCTAATTGCATTTTTGGCAGTCTATAATTAACAGATGACATCCACACTAATTTTTATTACACTATTTATTATTTTAACATTCATAGTATGAACACTGCTAATATTAAGCTACCATAATACATCCACAGCAACTTCATTTGTATATTTTTACAAAGGAACAAAATCACAATTTCAAAATGCTATGCTCAGTTGTTCCAGCATGGTGGATATATAATTATATTTTATATTCATTTAAAATTAGCATCGGCAATTTCCCCCATGTCAAGCTAGACATTTGAGATCAGCCCTCGTTTTTGCTGTTAACAAACATTTAGTGCCCCTTTTACCATGAACCTCATATGACAACACAAAACGTGAAATCCTTTTTTTGTTATTAAAATGAGCCCAGACAGGGTTACGGCACAGTCAGCCCCATTAGCGGATGATGTATTAGAGGGAGATTTTTTAATATCTGCTTATTGACGCGCGTGCGTCAGTTTTTGGTCTCCGAGAGGCAATAGTCGCCTCCCCTCTGCATTATTAACATTATTTCGTATCGCCGTGAGGGATCTCTGCAATTAGAAAGACTTGGTGAGGGACAATAAGCGGCTGCAACCACTGTGAGCTGTTTTGCTCTCTCTCACTTTCTAACTGGCGTCTCAACGCCCCCCCAGAGTGATAAATTATAATTGTTTTGCTCAGGCCCGGGGTAATAATTGTCACGGCGTTATGTTTATGTAATTACCAGCGCTGCCATTTGCATTCGCGGCTTCCGTCCCTGCCGCCTCATCCATGCCCCCCAGGACTAACTCCTACTGACGGCTTTAGGCAGGTAATTAAAGAGCCGAAGCTCATTGGCTGAGGGCCCAAGGCCTGCGCACACTTGTGGCTCGCTTGCTCAAATTGCATCTTCCTTCATTTCTCTGCCACTTATTAGAAACAAGTCCTGCAGGACCGCTGCTCACACGTGATTAGCGATCCAAGGCACTTCTTCATGGGGGGAAACTTTTTTTTTACGCTGCATGGAATAAATAAAACCGTCAAGCCAATGGGCACTGCTAAATTATTGATGCCAGTGCTGCGTTTTCTATACTTGGATAGTAAATAACATTTTAGTTTATTTGGTAAGTTATTTAGACTTCTAAACTTTGCAATGATGTACGTTTACAAATACCCAAAAGAAGAGAATGTTGTACGTTTATACAATAATGGTAAGGTAGTCAGATAAAGCGAAATTGGCGGGGCTCTAAGGACTGACACAGAATTGTTACGTGGGGTAATATGAAGTTTGGGTGAAGAAAGGTGGTTGAGGTGATGGAGGAATACATTAGACTAAGAGCATAATGGATCGGTAAAAGGGAGGCAATCGCTCCGTTGATGCGTTTTGTGGGAACGGGGTTTCAATTCCCTCAACTAAAATATTTGGGAATTAAAATGTTTTAATCTCCGTAAGAATGATGCATTTATCAACCTCAAGTAAAACAACCGGTACAGGGTATATACGCACACGCTGTAATTTAACGGCGCCACATTGTTTGGGATGAAAAATTGCCATTGATGTCTAGACTGGAATGCACTGATATGAAATGGCACCATCAGCAATACACAAAGGACAAGTACCCTCGAGGCGATGTGACTCCACAGTGTGAGCTGTTTGATCAAAATTATTGTTTCAAACAATTGTTTGATAGGATTCAGATTGAACCAATCCTCATTACGCCAACATAAAAAGTGGTCCTACAGGATTTATTTGTTAAATATTGGCTAGGAATACCCTCTAAGTTGAAATCGTTTTATCTGGCGAGGGCACCATGCGTACTGCATATCACATGATTGTGACGAGTGTCCTTGCAAGGTCAATATAAAACGACACAATAGTTGTGACTTATACAATATTTGAAATTAGATTTCCATTAATCGTGGTATTGTCTGTGTTGATACGATGTGATTTTATTGAGCAACTTCTGTGCATAAAGTGTCTAAAATAAAATAATCAAGTGAATGTTTTATATGTGTATGTGTGTATATTTGCAATAATCAACTAGCGCAGTACACTAACTATTCTTTCACCGCAGTAGCTACTCAATCCAAAGGAGTCCAAAAGTGAAGATGCACCGAATTACCAATACCCAAGATGTAGGAATATGTGAGACCAAATTATCACGAACCGATTTTCAAATTCATATAAAGGATACAAAAACCATAATCAAGGGCGAGACAGGAAATACACATCTCATCCATCGTCTGGTCCAACGTATACACGCGCAGTGCACTGCATGTATAGGATACGTTGTGTCCACGAATGTATACAGAGCACATACAATGATTGTATTTTATTGCTAGGCCCTCGTACAATGTGACCTTACAACCATTGCACTCTTTGCTTTGGGAGACAGCATGAAGTGTTAAAAATTGAGACCTGTCAGGTTTTTTAATCAGTTGGAAAATATCTGCAAGCCACTATTGGTCCCTCTGCTACAAGCTTAATATGTAAATGTCATTACTTCAACATGAAGCGCAAAATTTAATTCCACGTAATTTGTAATTACACATCAAATGCACGGTCAGATCTGCTCGGCAATATCTGCTAAATCATTAATTTTTAAAAACTAATTATAAACTCTCCCAGCTGAGCATTTTCTGCTCTCATATTTAGCTTCTATTTATAAACAAAATTGTGAGGCTCCTACAAGGTGCCCTCTAGCTAGAAACATCTTCTTACGGGGAAAAAAGGTCAATAAACTAATTTTTAAACACAAATGCCTGAATGCTATGTTAGCACATTAGTACAATATAATTCTGTCTATGCGGTGCATGTTTTTGCCATAGGGAAAGAGAGATTTCAATTATGTTGAACGGCAAGTGCACATCATAGGGATGTGCACTAACCAAACATCAGTGTTTCGATCTTTGTCACGGAGATTAAAGGGGAAATAAAGGTTTAAAATACCGCATGAAAACGTTTTAATATCATATTGTGCACACTTGCAATAAAACGTTCTCTAGCTAGAAAAAATACAGATTCTTAAAAATGAATACTTTCAACCGACTAAACATTGCATTTCCACAACTAAATGCACTGACAATAACGTAATGACTTTAATATCACTGCATTGTGAACGTGTGTGGCTTTGCAATTCTCATTATAGCACTGCAAATTAACAGAATGCAGGGAGTATTTTTTTATTATGTGAGCTGCATCTTATACACATTTCCTTTGGCTATCACAGCATGCTATCACTTACAGTGACATTTCCACTGCTTTCGCGAGCTATTATACATATGATTAAGCATGGAACATCAGTCCCAAAGATATCCATTTACAGGTTTGTTATTAGTGGAGCAGTAATGCAGTGATTAGCGTGTTGGGCTATTAACCCAGTTCTCCGAGTTCGATTCCAGCTCACGGCCAACAACTTTGACGATTTATCCGAGTCGGTCTTGGGTCTCCCCTATGTCGACTCAATCTCAAATGAGTACCTGGTGTGATGTGCAAGCATCAATAGGGAGACAAGGTGGCCACTCGTGGGTCCTGGCCACCTACCGTGCCAGCCTTCATAGGTGCTCGCTATCAACACTTGCCCCAAAAGTCTGCTAGGCTTTAAGGGGGATCTATACTCTCTGGTTCTTTCGGTGAAGTCACGTAGATATAAAATAATAGGGGGATCTATGTCTCTGTCTTATTAACACAATGATTCAAGAAAGCTTGTACAGGTATCCTTTTAGATGTCAAGCTTGTCAGTACATTATAAATTCAAGAAGGCAATATCCATTGTGAACAAAATTGTGGTCATATATATAATAAACTTGAATGTGAAATCATGCAAACCGTATATGTATGAACATATACCAGATTTGTTGGCGTTATGAGCTGTGCCGTACAACGTGTGCTGTAAATAAGGGGCATTATTCATAAAGTGATTTTTGCTGTCACATCACTTTGTATTTGCAGAGAGTCACCCCAATGAAATACAAAATGCAATCCATCTATGGCTGTTACCGCCATAAGTGGACTACGTTCCGATGTTTTCTTGGTCTGTACGGCGGGGATGGGTTCGAAGGGAGTGGGGCTGGGGGAAAGTTAGGGTGGGGTCATAAAAGTGCAGAAACTTTACACGATTCAGTCACCGTCGTTCAACGGCCGAAATCGAGGACACCTGGGTGTGTGTGGGGCCAAAGCAGGGTGCAATGGGCGAGCCCACACCACGTTAGTCAAGCAGGGTTCTAGCACAAGCATTGCACAGAAACGTGTTTCTGAAAACTCCACCACAAAATCCGAGCGTGTAATCATGCCACACGTTATAACCTCGGTGGGGGGGGGGGGGGGGGCGGTTCAGCAGCAGACGATGCGCCACCTCATCATCATTATAAGCAGTAGCATCATCACCATTGCGAGGTTAACAAAAGAAAGTAAGATCATGATGTTAGAAGTCAACAGTGGCTGTTCTATAGGTGCGAAATGTGCGTAAGGTGGCGGAGGAAGATAGTCAACACAGGTGTCGTACTGCAGCAGATGAGTCTAGCATACACAAGTCAGATTTTAAACAGCGGTTTACTAACATGAACAACGCATAGGGAGCAATTCCAAGGACTGAGTAAAGGCTGCTGGATGCCTATATTCATCCAAGCCTCGACCCATCTACTATCCGTTCCCCTTCAAATTGTATGCCCTTTTTCTGTCTAAAATCCGTGCCCAGTCAAGTAAATACATGTTTGGTTAACATGTGGCACCTTTCTAGCACAAATCTACCAACCAAGTGCCATATCAGGTGGCCGTTCTTTGATACAGCCCTTAAATTATATTGGCTGTATTGCTCAGCCAATCATAACTTAGGTCAGCTCTCCACTCAACCAGTGGGCAACTCTGCACTCTTTGAATGGCAAACCAGGTGAGCAATGTCGCGAGTGCCGGTGTTCATAAAATTAATAAGGGTCGCCTCTTGGCATCTTTTACATAGGCATCAAAGTGGCTCCCAGGGATTTGTAACCGAGGTAGCAATGAGACTAAAGTCCGGTGCACACCTGAGCGATCAATTGCACAATTCGGTTGCATGTAAACAAGGATTCCAGGATTTCAGTAAAGTCTTACCTTAATCCTGGTTTTAACAAGCAGTGGTATCCCAGCGCCGAGTCGGTACTTAGTGAACTCGTTCATCTGTAGCAGCACAGAACCCAGACACTAACTAATATTCGCTAATATTTTTACATTTTAAACATGTTATGAGCAAGAGGGGGGAGGGAACCACAATGCCACTCCTCTTGGGGCAGGGGGCAGCCCCGCACTCCCCACATGTGACTTCCTGCCCATCCCCCTCAGTTCAATGACTATATATCAAAGGCAAAAATAGAGGACCTTGCCTGCCATCACCAAAGAAACACACGACCGGTTGACAATCCATCACATATAACTAAGCGGGTTAGGCGGGTAGGTGAGGAGCCAGGATGATACAATGTGGTAAAACCAGGCTTAAGGAGAAACTTTACCGAAATCTTAGGGTATTACCTCAGTGGTATTATCCCAGCACCGATTCAGTCATTCGTGAACGGGTATAGAGGCGGGTAAGTTTAAAACCGCCCACACTTACCAGAAATGCATTACTGGACTACGGCCAACAGTACCGCCCGTCAAGGCAGTAATGCCACACAATCATATGCAGTATGCTCCATACTGCTGCTCTACAAATCTCAAATCTGCTGGCCCAGGACCCTACTACAGCCTCAGCGAGTGTGATTTAAAGCATTGGGTAATGGCCTTCCCTTACACCTGTATTCCCTTTGATGCATTATTTCACCTAAGCAGCTATATGCTACTTCGAAGCCAGCTGGCCCCTGTTTTTAAGGCCATACAACATGAACAGCTGTTCAGACACGTGCCAAGACCGTTAACCAGGACCCACGGATATCAAGCAAAATGGTGGGGAAGACGTAGCCTAGAAGACCTTCCCGCTACCATTTTAGGGTGTTCATCGCCCAAGTCTCCTAATGCTGGATCCCGGATACAAAGCAGAGATGCTTGCTGTTCACGTTCAACGTGAACCAATCAGTGTCCGGTGTACCAAACCGATGCATGATCTTGTCCAACAACTCCACGTAAAGTGACCAATCCCCGGAGTCCAACTTCTCGTGTACCCGCTAGGTGGAAGGCCACTAGATGCACCCGGTGTGCTTCTGCCCATCGCAGCAAGAGACCCGATTCTTTCATCAGCCTGTTGAACAGAGGGAAGCCTTGTTGATCATCGTGATCACGGTGACATCGCAACACCCCAGCACTGCGTGGCTTACAACCACATTAACTCGTTGTACAAGAGCTTGATGAATTTCCCTCAACTCGAAGATATTTGATGCCCAACTTCGCTTGCTCGGGCGACCATATATCCTGGATCGCCCAGGCTGGAAACAATTTCGATGGTCACCTGCTCCTGAAAAAAACCTAGAGGGGACCCTGACTGTAAATTATCTTTCTTGCACCACCACTGGCAATCTATTCCTGCTGAGTGGAACAAGGGCATTAAATGGCCCACGTTTCCCCACAGGGGGACCCAGTGTTCCAGGAGACACCACTTCAATGCTGTGATGTGAAGGCAGGCCCACGGGACCATGGGAATTGCCGCCGCCATGCATCCCAGCACCACATGGCATGCTCTGGCAGCGCCTCGTGCACCATCCGCTCTCACTTTGCCTCTGGCCAATAAATGTCGTTCTGTTTCTTATCCAACAATGCACCAACAGTACAACCAGCCAGGCAGCGCACAGGTTGGAAAATAACTGCTAAAGTCTTTCAACTCAGCCAGACGTCAGCGGTGAATTGAGTGCGTTGAAGGCCTGGACTTCACACACTCCAGCCGCCATGCCTAGGCCCTACTGCTGCTAACCCAACTCTATAGCCTCCAAACGAGTGGAGAACACAAAAGGACTGCTTGACAAAAACATCAAGCGAGATATCCATAACACCAGACATTGTCCTAAATTTCTTCACATATCCCCACTGCCATCAGCACAGATGAGGTCAGGTAGGGTCTGGCTGAAATGAAGGCAAGTGTGCCGGCAGAGATGGTATCCCCCCAGAATTTATCCATCACTTAGGCCCTAGGGGACTCCAAAGCCTAGCAAATCTGTACACCAAAACCATGAAAACCGGATGCATCGCAAAAGCATGGCAGGAGGTGATAGTCATTGCAATATCTAAACTGGGCAAGGCAGCTGACGACCCGGGAAGCTAAAGGCCAATATCACTCCTCTGCATGAACTATAAACTCTTGAAATGCATCATTCTCGGGAGAATCAGCCCCCTCTCCGAGTCAGTGATCCCTGAAGATACAACCGGAATTCCAGCCTAGACAGCTGCTGTCACCAAGTTACGGCCCTTGCGATGCACGTTGAGAGGCCAGATTTCAGAAGAAATCCCAGACCTGCACAGCCTTTGTGGACTTATCTGCCTATGACAGAGTCTGGATTAAGAGCTGGATGTTGAAGCGCACAAGGATCATTCCTTGCCTCAAAACAATACGGCTGATATGGACGATGCTGGCTGACCAGTTGGTGTCGACTTGAGGGTTCCAGTAATATATGGGCGACAATCCAGCTGACCCCGGTTCCTCAACAATTGATTGCCATAAGGTTCAGTACTCGCGCCAATGCTCTTCAATGTCTACATGGGTGCTGCCAACTGGGTCACGCAAATGTATATATGCGGATGATCTTGCCCTGGCAACACAAGCAGCCAATTTCAACGATGTCGAATCTACTCTGAACCAACGACCTAAACACCATGGGGGAATATTTCCAGACATGGAGGCTCAAGGCAAATCCCCACAAAACAAGCCACTACATTTCATCTTGATAATAGGAGTGCCAAGCACACTCTGAAAGTGACCTTCTACAGCAAGACTGTGTAACACGACCCCACTCAAACAAATCTCGGATTAAAGCTGGACCATGACCAAATGAAAAAAGTAGCTGTCAAGACCAAAACAAGGGTCAACCTGGTCCAGAAACTAGCAAGCACAAACTGGGAAGCATGAGGATCAGTGCTACGGACATCAACGATGACACTTGTGTACTTTGTAGCCCAAAACTCTGCACCACTATGGACCAGAAGTAGTGACACTCGACTTGTTGATGTTCAACTGAACACTTAAATGCGGTGTATCACTGGAACCCTCGAGTCGATCCCAATACCCAGGCTGCCCATGATGTCACATGTCTCCCCCACCCATCCGCCGCAACGCTGGGGAAAAGTCACCTACTCATTGGTCAGGACCTCAATAACGTCCCTGGTAATCACTTGAAGTTGTGGGGGCTACCGTCCCCCGCCATCACTGAATTGTCGGGGCCGTTGCCCACCGACTCCCCCGTGATACTCGTCCCACTACTCCCCGGCTGCTCTGTGGGGTCCGGGCCACCGACCCCCAATTCCCCGCTCACCTGCACCCCCGCCTTTGCGGTTGCCCGCGTCACCATGTTTCCATTGACCCAGTGGTCTGTTTTTACGCCCGCGGTGCGCTTTGCCGTTCAGAGGCGGTGTGCCACTGTAAGCGCGCTCGCCAGTAAAATCTCCGTCCCACCCATAAACAAACAGGCGCGGCGCGTGTTTCCCTCCCACCCGCGTTCCACGTGTGCCGACAATAACAAACACGCCCCTACCCTCTGCCCAGCCCCGTACACCAATCGCACGCGAGGGGGTTGGAGCCGAGGGATGGGTGGGCGGGGTTTCTGCCGTGCACGCGCCGCTGATTGGGGACGCTCGCTCAGCTCTGAGTTAAAGGTCCCGCTCAAACAGTCGCGCGAATACGCACGCGCTCGGCGCTTTAACTCGCTACTTCACGATTAGAGACTTGTGCGGGTGCGTGACCGCGACACAGCCACCCAGGTACGCAATCGCTAAGCACTATTGTGAGCGATATCACGGGTATGCGAGCACTGAGCACCACCGAAAGTCGCCACATATGCCCGTACGCGCCGCACAGTACTGTACACAATTGCACGGGTGCGCGATCGCGACGCCGTCGAACCGGTATGCGAGCGCTATGCGCTACTGTAAACAATCGTGCGGGCACGTAAACACCACACCCTTCGTCTCGAGGTGCACAGCCGCGCATACACGTAGACACCCAGCACACTCTGCCCTCCACTTCACACTCCCAAAAGACCACACAGCACAGTTTTATTCCCCCACTAGCGAATTTTATTTACCTCGATTAACCAATTTTATCTACGTGTGATGGTATGGGTCAGTGGACGCTAGTCTATCCCTCGGAGGTCTTCGATTCAATTTCCCCTACCGATCACCCTGCTCTCTATCCTGGATTTAAAACGCTTAAACTTACGCCTCTCGCACTCGTACTTACTTCCACCTGATGTACTGACCGCTGTAAGGGGACGAGGTGGCGAGATGTCTCTGTAGAGGGGCGAGCCTGTCGGTGCTGGAGTACGTCTCACGGACGTCTCGGACGGCTGACTCTGCGGCTCCTGGGACCGTGATGATCTTGAAGTAGAAGAACCGACTTGCTACCTGAATCCCCCTCCCTTTATCCTATCTACAACAAAGCAATTTCGCTCTTTCGGTCTCTTGGCCTCCCGTCCAATCAGGGGCTCGGATTCTCCCGCCCTAGTGATACCCGGATCCCAGCTCGGGTGACGTCGCCGCAGTGATCTCACCGACGTCCGCTCTCTGTTCTCCCGCTACCAGTCCACTGACCCGTGCTTGTGCGTGTGTGGTTCCACTCGCGGTGGCTCGATGGCCCTTGCCGTGACCATGCAACTTTAATATTAGGTCGTGGCGCCGCAGTGCATGTCAGCTACTGGGGGAAGATCGCCCAATTTCCTGGCCGCAGGAAACCATGAAGTTCGATCCCACTAGGGACTTCTGGACAAAAACCTATCAGCCGGGTGACCTCCCCTCCCAGCTGTACGTGGGGCGTGTGTGCGTTCGTGTGGGGGGGAGGGGGGGGGTGGTGAGGGTGCACCGCGTCGGCGTCGGCATCCCCCGGTGGCGGCTTTGCAGCGGTGGGCACGACCTCGGCAGAGCGGCCCTGCTGCAGCGGCCTCATGACTGTGCAGTGGGCAAAACGCGGACGTCTGAGAAGGCACCGGCCCTGGGAGAGTGGCGGGAAATCCGAGGCATCGGTGACGCCGTCGCGGTGGTGGGCGCGGTTCCGCTGGAGCGGCTCCGCTGCAGCGGCACCACACAGCCCCCCGAGGCGCCAGTCCCCGTCCGGGGTTGACTGGAGCACCTCGCCTGGGTTGCCCCTACAAGGTAGCGCCGCGGGGTCCGCGGGACTCGCCCGGCTCTCGTGGCTGGTCTCGGCGGTGGTGGCTCCGTCTCTCGGGGTTTTAGTCGCCGAACATTAACTACCATCTCCCGGCCCCTCTCTCCCCCCTGAATCAGTAGAGGGAGATCTGTCGCCCCACCGTCCACGGCCCCCGCCAGTAGGTGGTTAACTTCCCCACCTGCCCGGCCCCGACGCGAGGGGTGTGCAGCCACACCTTAGAGCCCGCCGAGTAGAAGGGGGGCTCCATCCGGGGTCGGGCGCCCCGCTCCTGCCGCCGGTGTGCGGTCTCGCCTTGCGGGTAGGCACGGACCCTAGCTTCTCGCAGGGTCCCCATCAAGTGCTCCACGGGGCGGCTCCCTTCATCCCATTGCGGCGGAGGGACACCGAACAGCAGATCTGTAGGCAGGCGAGACTCGCGACCAAACATCATTAGGGACGGGGTCTGTCCCGTGGATGTGTGTACTGTGGTGGCGTAGGCGAACAGAGCATAGGGGAGGTGTTCGTCCCAGTCCCGTTGATTCGCGGCCGCCATGCGTTTAAGCTTCCCGGCTAGGGTCTGGTTCATTATCTCTACCATCCTATTTGCCTGGGGGTGATACGCCGTAGTTCGGTCCTTCTGGATCCCGAACTCCCGGCACAGTGCCTGGAATAGTTCTGCCTCGAACTCACTACCCTGGTCAGTAATGACTCGTTCGGGGATCCCATGCTTAAGTACGTAGTGTTCCACGAACGCTCGGGCCACTACGAGGGTTGTCTTATTGGGGATGGCTACCGCTACGGGATAGCGTGTGAAGTACTCCACCGCTATGAGAATATATCAGTTGCCCCGGTGGGATTGCGGGAATGGCCCCTGCAGGTCGATCCCGACCAACTGGTTCGTCCGGCTGACGCGGAACGGCCTCAGGGGTACCTGGTATCGCGCCGGTTTCGGCCCGCATTGCTGACACGTGCGGCAGCCCTGCACCCAGGCGGCCATGTCTTGTGCCAACTTGGACCAGAGATACTTGCGGCGCAGGGTTTCACGAGTCCGCCGTTCTCCGTCATGGCCCCCGAGCGGGTGGTCGTGCACTAGTCTCAGCAGCTGGGGTCGCACCTGGGCGGGAACGCAGATGCACCCCGGCTGGCCGGCTTTGGTTAGCTCCCGTACCACCCCGTTCTGCATGCACAATCGGGCATACAAACCACTCCAGGGCCCTGGTAGGGTGTCCTCTTTCTCCCGTAGGGCCGCCTCCACCGCCGCCAGATCTGGATCCCGCAGCTGGGTCCATCTCAGCTGCTCGTCGTCCAGGCTCGGGAAGGTGCAGCCGACGTCCTCCTGGATCCGATCGGGTGGGGTTGAGCGACCCGTCGGGCCCCGGGGAGGTGGGCTCCGTGTCCGCCGAGTGGTCCCCCGGGTCCCTGGTTCCTCCTACCGGGGTCTCTGTGGCACATACTGCACTGCCTCTCACCGGGGGAGGGTTAGTCTCAGTGCGCTCCTGGGGGTCCACCACCTGCCGGCAACGGCCCCCCGTGAAGCACGGGCAAGCTTCCTCCGCCCTTGTCTCGGTGCCCACCGCGGGCCGCCTCGACAAGGCGTCCGCGTTTGCGTGCATACGCCCAGCTCTGTACTCTATTTGCAGGTTGTACTTCTGCAGCTGCGCCAGCCACCGGGCCATCTGCCCCCGCAGTTCCTTGAATGTAAGGAGGAACTGCAGGGCATAATGGTCGGTGCGCACCCGACATTTCCTGCCGTACAAATACGGTCGGAACTGTTTACACGCGAAGACCATGGCATACAGTTCTTGACGGGTCACGCAATAATTCAGCTCGGGCCCACTCAGGGTCCGACTGGCGTAGGCGATGACCCGCTCCGTCCCACCCTGTACTTGTGACAGCACCGCGCCCAGCCCACTGCTGCAGGCATCAGTGTCCAAGATAAAATCCGTGGTGAAATCGGGGAAAGCGAGGGTAGGGGTGTGGGTGAGGTGGTCTTTGAGGGTGGTGAAGGCCGTTTGGCAGGCCTCCGTCCATCGATAGGGGTTCTTAGGGGAGGTGAGTTGGGTGAGGGGGCGTGCAATCTCGCTGAATCCCTTAACAAATCGACGATAATAGGTGGCGAGTCCCAAGAATGACCTGATCTCCGTCAGATTCCTGGGCCGTGGCCATTCTACTACGGCGCGCACCTTTTCCGGATCGGTGCGCACCCCCGCTTCGCTGACTCGGTGTCTGAGGTACCCTACCTCGCGCTGCGCAATGTAGCACTTACGCGGCTTGAGCTTGAGATGGGCTGCTCGTAGTCGCTGGAACACCTCTCGCAACCTGGACCAGTGCTCGGAAAGAGATCTGCTGAACACTATCACGTCGTCCAGGTAAATCAGGCACTGTTCCCACTGTAAGCCCCGCATTACCAACTCCATCAACCGCTGGAACGTCGCGGGCGCATTAGTGAGTCCGAATGAAAGCACTCGAAACTCGAACAGCCCCATCGGGGTGGTAAACGCGATTTTCGGCCGATCCTCCTCCGCCATCTCCACCTGCCAGTACCCGGACGCCAGATCGAGGGTGCTCCTCCGAGGCTGTCAAAGGTGTCGTCAATGCGCGGTATGGGGAAGGCGTCGCCGAGGGTGACTGCGTTCAGTTTTCGGTAATCAACGCAGAATCGGGTCGACCCGTCTTTTTCCGTCACTAGCACCACCGGGGCAGACCAGGGGCTCGTCGAGGGCTGAATTATGTTATCATGTAGCATGTCCCCGACTGCCTCCTTGATCTGGGTCCGTTCGGGCGCGCCCACCCGGTATGCGGGGAGTTTGATCGGTCGGGCTGCACCTGTGTCAATTTGGTGCTTAACAAGGTCTGTTCGGCCTACATGTGAATCATGCTCACTGAACACGTTACTCCCGTAACAATCCGCGCAGCTGATCAGCCTCCCCCTTAGATAAATCTGCCCAAGGCACATGTAACACATCATGCAGGGGAGCGATCTCGGCCCGGGGGTTTGGGCCGACCCGCCAGGCCAGATCCTGGTTGTCCTCGGAGTGGCCATGGTCTTCCGCCCAGAGTGCAAACACCGAATGGTGGCTACTGTGGTGCGTCGTCGTAGCATCGCCGGGGTACTGTGTGGGTTAAACACCCGCATGAACAGTCGGCCCCCATCTGCGTTTACCAGCGTGGCTGACCCGATGACTCCGTACCGCGCTGCCAACTCCGGGTGAGGAGTTAGCATTTCCTCGCCCGATGGTCGGTGTGTGGGGTTGGCGGAGGGGGTTGCCACTGGCACTAGAATCTCGGTGACCGGCCCGATCGTGACAGCCGACACCAGCGTAGCGGCCACGGGTGTGAAGCGGGGGCGATTTGGCTCGGGTCCCAGGAACGGGATCCGCTCCCCGCTGCCCTCCACGGTGGCGCATCGCTGGCGGGGCTGCACATTGAGCCCCAGCTTTTCCAGGAGGTCCGTACCTGCAATACACTCGTGGCACAACACACTCGAGACGTAGAATTCCTGGGTGCACACCTGGTTTCCGAGACGGACCTCGAGGGAGATCCTTCCCAGCAACCCCATCCCGGCTCTGCTCGCTGTGTGCAGCGATCGGGGGCCTGCAGGCGGCTCACGTCAACCCCGAGCATGCTGCAGTGTGCGGCGCTCACGAGTGAGGCTACGGCCCCCGTGTCCAGTAGGATCCGGGTGTGCTGCCCGTTCACCTGTCCTTCCACCAGCGACGTGGCCCCCGTGATTCCTGCTACCAGCTCCCGCAGCCAGTCGCCCATCCTCACCGCGTCCTTGGGTGTTGTGGTCGGAACCTGTGTGGGGGTCACTCGCTCACCATTATTATTATCGCTGTTTTGTTTCGGGACCTCATTGATTGCACCCCTAGGTGGCCCGCTCTCTAGGGGGCGTTGGCGTTTTAACCCTGGTGCCTTTCTAGCACGGGCGATCTGGGGACAGTCCCTCACGAGATGCCCTCGCTGGTCGCACAGGTAGCATGCCCGGGGGGTGGTCCCATAGGGGGTCCCCTGCCCATCCCTTCTCCCCCTTCCCGTACGCAGGTGCCCAAGGTCGGATTCTAACTGGGACACCCGCCCGGCCAGCCTAACTACTGTGGAGCATAGCTCCCCCATCTCGGACTGGATGGTTTCCATATTTTTATTCGCTTCCTCGCGTACATGGGTCACCTGGCCGGCTACATCCTTTATGCCCGTCTGTATCCCCGCTACCCAGCTCAAGGTTGTCTCGCGGGGCCCCGGAGACTCTCTTGCTCGACCCCTTACCGTGTGTGCGAGTCCATCCTCCTCCTCTTCCTCCTCCCCTGGGCCCAGGCTCGCGATGGCGCGCTCTCATCCTAGTCCTCGAAGCTTCGTGCGCTCACTAGAAATTATTTCACATTTGCGCGCGTGCTCGACAAGGGCGTTAAAGGGGAGGTGCGTACAGTTCATGTCTGGCTGCCACCATGCCGTGCGAGTTAAGTATCGCTGGATTTTCTCTGCGGCCAGCTCCTCAATCACTTCCGTCGTGTACCCCGGGCGTGCGATCTTTGTTAGCTCACGCACATCCTCGGCATAATCGCGCAGGTCCTCGCCGGGTTGGCGACGGCGTGCCTCTAAGGCTGCTGTCGCCTCTTCATTACTCATGCCGAACCGTGAGTCAAGTTGGCACATTAGCTCTGCTAGCTGGGTTTGCGCGCTTGTGGGTAGGGCTTCCACAAAATCGGCTGCCCGCCCATCCAGATTCATAATAAGTTGACGTAACGCCTGCGCGTCCGTCCACCCATTAATTTCCTTAGCCCCTAGGACGTTGCGGGCAAACGCTTTCCACGAAAGGGTACCCTATTCGGTGAATATATGCCTTATTTTCGCGTGGGGTAACGCGGGGGTTCGTATCGCTTCTGACGCCAAACTGTGTGGGCTACCGTCCCCCGCCATCACTGAATTGTCGGGGCTGTTGCCCACCGACTCCCCCGTGATACTCGTCCCACTACCCCCCGGCTGCTCTGTGGGGTCCGGGCCACCGACCCCCAATTCCCCGCCCCCCTGCACCCCCCGCCTTTGCGGCTGCCTGCGTCACCATGTTTCCATTGACGCAGTGGTCTGTTTTTACGCCCGCGGTGCGCTTTGCCGTTCAGAGGCGGTGTGCCGCTGTAAGCGCGCTCGCCAGTAAAATCTCCATCCCGCCCGTAAACAAACAGGCGCGGCGCGTGTTTCCCTCCCACCCGCGTTCCACGTGTGCCGACAATAACAAACACGCCCCTACCCTCTGCCCAGCCCCGTACACCAATCGCACGCGAGGGAGTTGGAGCCGAGGGATGGGCAGGCGGGGTTCTGCCGTGCGCGCGCCGCTGATTGGGGACGCTCGCTCAGCTCTGAGTTAAAGGTCCCGCTCAAACAGTTGCGCGAATATGCGTGCGCTCGGCGCTTTAACTCGCTACTTCGCGATTAGACACTTGTGCGGGTGCGTGACCGCGACACAGCCACCCAGGTACGGGATCGCTAAGCACTATTGTGAGCGATATCACGGGTACATGAGCACTGGGCACCACCGAAAGTCGCCACGTATGCCCGTACGCGCCGCACAGTACTGTACACAATTGCACGGGTGCACGATCGCGACGCCGTCGAACCGGTATGCGAGCGCTACGCGCAACTGTAAACAATCGTGTGGGCACGTAAACACCACACCCTTCGTCTCGAGGTGCACAGCCGCGCATACACATAGACACCCAGCACACTCTGCCCTCCACTTCACACTCCCAAAAGACCACACAACACAGTTTTATTCCCCCACTAGCGAATTTTATTTACCTCGAGTAACCAATTTTATCTACGTGTGATGGTATGGGTCAGTGGACGCTAGTCTATCCCTCGGAGGTCTTCGATTCAATTTCCCCTACCGATCATCCTGCTCTCTATCCTGGATTTAAAACGCTTAAGCTTACGCCTCTCTCACTCGTACTTACTTCCACCTGATGTACTGACCGCTGTAAGGGGACGAGGCGGCGAGATGTCTCTGTAGAGGGGCGAGCCTGTCGGTGCTGGAGTACGTCTCACGGACGTCTCGGACGGCTGACTCTGCGGCTCCTGGGACCGCGATGATCTTGAAGAAGAAGAACCGACTTGCTACCTGAATCCCCCTCCCTTTATCCTACCTACAACAAAGCAATTTCGCTCTTTCGGTCTCTTGGCCTCCCGTCCAATCAGGGGCTCGGATTCTCCCGCCCTATCGATACCCGGATCCCAGCTCGGGTGACGTCGCCGCAGTGATCTCCCCGACGTCCGCTCTCTGTTCTCGCGCTACCAGTCCACTGACCCGTGCTTGTGCGTGTGTGGTTCCACTCGCGGTGGCTCGATGGCCCTTGCCGTGACCATGCAACTTTAATATTAGGTCGCGGCGCCGCAGTGCATGTCAGCTACAGGGGGAAGATCGCCCAATTTCCCGGCCGCAGGAAACCATGAAGTTCGATCCCACTAGGGACTTCTGGACAAAAACCTATCAGCCGGGTGACCTCCCCTCCCGGCTCTACGTGGGGCGTGTATGCGTTCGTGTGGGGGGGAGGGGGGTTGGTGAGGGTGCACCGCGTCGGCGTCGGCATCCCCCGGTGGCGGCTTTGCGGTGGTGGGCACGACCTCGGCAGAGCGGCCCTGCTGCAGCGGCCTCACGACTGTGCAGTGGGCAAAACGCGGACGTCTGAGAAGGCACCGGCCCTGGGAGAGTGGCGGGAAATCCGAGGCATCAGTGACGGTGTCGCGGTGGTGGGCGCGGTTCCACTGGAGCGGCTCCGCTGCGGCGGCACCACAAAGTCAAGCAAGCCCTTTGGACCCATGTGCTGAACCTGAAACAATGTGAATTAAACCCCGATGAAGCTTGCAAAGCTGGATGGCGTTCAAAAGAATTCACAAACACCTTGTGAAATACCAAACGCAGAAGTGCCTGGGTTTGGTCTTCCATGAAGCTTATGGTTCACCTTAAATTACATCTGCAAAACCATGGCAGATGCGGATACCTGGTCATCCAGAACAGACCATACAACACATAACATCGCAAAGCCGGATCCACAAATATGAAGGAGACATTACAGTGATACACTCCGTTGCTACTGACACGGTTTTCTGGCTTGACCACCTGAACGTGGAATTGTAGTTGTTGCTCTGCATTTACATCAGCCATTCCAAAGAAGACTGCTCCTAGGTGTAGGATATGTTGGGTGGGCTGAAGGTTGCACAGTTCATTTAGCATGAACCCATGACGCTGGAAGCCGTCCACGACCAGACATTTCGAACCCCAAAGTGCCTCTGCCGATGGTAATCAGGTTATAATAGTCCAAATAAGGGTATATAGAGGTGTAGAGACAGCTTCCACATGGCTACCACCACCAGAATCAGTAGTTTGGTAAATACTCTCTGCAATGCTGACAGGTCGAATGTTAAAGGATCCTCAGTACAGCACACACCTGAGGAACCTGTGGTCCCTAGCATGCATTGCCACATGCAGACATGCATCCTTGAGGTTGATGGAGTATGGCCAATTGTCGTAGCATATCGCCCGAGCTATGGATGCCATCGAATTAATCTTGAAATAATGGTTTCTTAGGGATCATAACAAATCATGCATAAACCTCGCAGCCCCGCTGAGTGGTCAGAACCACCTCTATCGCCGACTTCTAACAGCCATGCCATGAGTATTTTTTAGGGCCTCTTGAAATGCTGGACAACAGGGTGATTGTGGCTCCACTAAGGTGTCTCGCGGGGGGTTTCGATGTAAACTGAAGCTCATATCCCCATCTTATCGTGCAATGCACCCATCTGTCCCTGGTTGATCTGGACCACTCGTCCCAGAGCTACTGCAGGCGACCCCGTACTGTGCGGGCTTCCCGTGTGGGATGATGAGGGACCACTTCGGCAAGCTCATTTAGGGACAGTCATGGGTATATTTAAAAACAATTGTTAGTTTGTATTTATATTGTAGATAAAATAAAGCATCCACGGTCTCCTGCGGGCAACACGCTCAGAGTCTCAGACTCACACTCTGCTGTGGTCTGCTGATCATTGGCAGGCCTGGCGGACGACCTGCTGGCACTGGCCACTGCAGTGTGTACAATCTGCCTCTGCTACGAGCCCCTCTACCCCTCTCAGGGTAAGACTAAACAGCCCAAGATTGGGGCCCCGCTTCAAGATCAATATGAGCTGGGTGGCACTGGTCTCCTTGCTCTTGCAGCTCCTTCCCACAAATGGCACATTCGCACGATGTGTGCATCTTCTTGACGGTCTCATGCTCGCAGGGTCGAACCACAGCTGCGACACCTGATTCGAGCATAGTATTTTGCCCTGTTTGGCGCCAACTCTTGCCGCTACTGCCGTTATTTAGCACTCAGGTACCACGCAATAGTAAAATAACAAATACCTTTCATTGGCGGCTTAGCCATAAAAAATATATTTTTACACTATCAATATTATTACTTTAATAGATCAAATACTTTAAAACTACTCTTACGCTAAGACTTAATTCAAACGTAGTAATCTGACTACGCAGGAGCTCAAACTGGCCCTGAATTGAGGTGGATGGGCAGGAAATCACGTGTGGGGAGTGCGGGACCGCCCACTCCACCCCAAAGGGAGTGGCATAATCAGTCCTTCCCTGCTCCTGCCTATTACATGGAGGGAATATCTCTAAAATGTTAAACATGTTGAACATTAACAATTAATAAGTGAGAGTGTATGGGTTTTGTGCTGCCACAGAGAAGAGCGTTCACCAACTACCGACTCGAATCCGGGATGATACCCCCGAGGTAATAAATAAACCATGTGGACTCTTCTGCAACCAGTTGTGTGAGAGTAGTCGGAGTTCGTATCGGGCTTGCACTCTCAACCCCATGGGGTTCGTCACTTGCGTGTTAGCACCTGGTGGTGTGACACCCACAGTACTATTGACGAACACTTGAGGCTACCGCAGCAAGATCGGAACCGGACTTGCCAACTGCCGGTTGCACTCGCAGCTCTGCTCAGCTTTGCTGGCATCAAAGCAACGGCATTCTAGCGACCAGCTCTGTTCAGTGAACCTCCCCTACAAATTAGAGCACTACCCACTTAGGCTATGGAGTGGCGCTCTTGCGATATGCACAAGAGCTCAAACTACGAACTTGGAGCCGCACTCGATTTTCACTTTCCCCATGCAGGCTCACGTCAAACACACCCACCGCGTAGGGTTAGGACGTAGTGCATGAAGCCCTGCATGAAGAAACTAAGATCGGCACCCAAAAGTTTGGGCTGGAAAAGAATCCCCAGAAACCGATGAGAAGCCCAGAGGAAGAGAAACTAGGACTAAAACACAAGAAATGGAGTGAGAAGCCCAAGGAACTTGCACTGCCAGTAGCGGCCCGATCGCTGTGCGGCTTAAATTGAGAGTTGGTGGTGTGGCAAGGTAAATATGTACTTCTCTCGGGCAAACTGCAGAAAAAGGAAATCACCTTGCTAAACATTTCTAATCCCCCTCCCATCGACTCCAGGCTGTTCACAACGATCGCTGCTCTGATCGAGACGAGAATGGGTAAAGTCATTGAGGGCGGGTACTGGAACCTGGTTTTGGACCACGCCCTTGATAAATCCCACGCCACCACTTTGGATCAAAATGCTCCACAAATAATGTCCCAACATCATCTAGTTGACCCCTGGTGGGCCCTTAACCCAACAGAAGAGGATTTCACCCACATTTATAAAGCACATGGAATGCTCACCAGAATTTACCTGTATGGTCTCTAAACTACTTCAATCACAACTCACAAAAAACAAAATACTGGACGCACACCGCTTTGGACCCGGATGAGGTATTAAATAACTTTTGGTCCTTGAATAAACTGCTCCTGGACAAGGAATAGATGATGAAGGAATTGAGAAAAGAGATCAGTGAATGTATAGAGATTAATTCAGCTTCTGATCCCTTTCGTTCCCCCCAGATAATCTGGGAATCTTCTAGATAGGAGAGCCAGATTACCCTTTGATGACCCTTCTCCTTCTACAGCAAGACTATTAGCGAGACTGGTCAAATCCCGACGTCACCGATCGTACATCACCTCTATCCAGAACGTAAGGGATACCAGAGAAATCAACACGTACTTTTGAGATTTATATGAATCCCTACACACCTCTGCCTCCATAACTGGTGAGGTAATAGACTCCTTCTTAGACAAGATCTCTCCCCAATTTTGATCCTCAACAGTGCAGTGGGAGGAAATGGTCAGGCCCATTGTGCATCAACAACTAGTTGATGCCCTAGCTTCGTCACCCTCAGGGAAGGCTGCAGGCACCAATGGCATTCCTGTGGAGCTCTATAAAAAGGTTAGCGCCCCTCACCTCACAGTGAATGTTGACACTTAACGCCACGTTTAACATCAACATTCTCAAACCAGGCACTCCATCAGAGCTAATATGTAACTAGAGGCCCATCTCACTTTTGAATACGGACTAAAAACTCCTCGCCAAAATTTTCACAGACTGAAAAGGGCCCTTCCGATGATCATTGGGGAAGTGCACATGGGCTTTATTAGGAAAATACTTGGCCAATAACGTAAAGACCCTGGTAAATCCTGTCAAAATAGCCACAATGGACCATGTAGCTGCCTATGCCCTTACCCTAGATGGAGAAAAAGCTTTTGATAGGGTGGAGTGGGCGTTTCTATTCCGGATTATGGACAAATTTGGCATCCCTTCCTCTTTCACTGACAAATGCAGACTCTTATATGCTAACCCTTTGGCCACAGTGGTCACGAACAGCTTAGCATCTCCAAACATTTGAGCACCATGGTGGCGAGATGTTAAATACCTTGCCTGGTATGCAGGTTGTGGGTTCGATCCCGTGGTCACGTGGATTTTTCTCTGGGTCCCCCATTTTTTCCCTCCACATTTAGAAGCATGCGTTTAGGGTATTAGGCTGCAATACATTTCCACATGGTAAGCCTCTTCGTTGAGCTATCATTTGTGGCCAGGTCGCTTCTGAAAAAGATCTATATACCTCAATGTGCCTTACCCACTGGTAAGATCTCAGGGGTATGCTGCGAATGTAGTGGAAAACAAAATCAACTTGTATGCTGACAATGTCCTCATTACCCTCATGGATCCAGAGCTATCAATCCCTGCCATGTTGACTCTAGCGAGCAGGTATGAAGAGGTGTCAGATACAAACCAAATGTTGTTAAACCAGAACTAATGCCTCCTCCAAAATCCCCAAAAGGTCTACTACCCTTCCGGTGGTGCCAAACCCATATCAAATACGTTGGAGTGATATTTCATCTCCTCCCTATCATCACTCTTCTGGGAAAAATCACTCCCTTGCTCCAGGAGATTGGCACCTCACTCGCGGCATGGACAGACACCCCTTCCCTCTCCATAAGAGGGCCCCACCTGGTGAAGATGGTTCTCCCAACACTTTTTTACCACTTACGGATGGTCCCTTCCTGGGTCCCAAGAACCTTGTTTAAAAAACATTCCATTTACGTATTTCTTCTTTCATCTGGAACCATAAACTCACGCAGATAGATTGCCATTCCCTCACACTCCCAGCGAAGGAGGGTGACCTGGCTCTCCCCGACCTGTTTAACTAACATAAGGCAGTTGCTCTCCAGAACATAAAGCATTAGTTGAACCCAAAAATAAATGAGATCAGTAAAAAGTGGGAGAAAAAGTGAGCCCATAGTCCCTCACCGCGGCTTTCTCTCTCCTCAACCAAAGATAGGCCCTGGGGCATTAAACCAGTGTGGACAATTTCCCCCACGCTGGCGATATGTAGGGATAGACCTACCCCCTTCCCTGCTCCCCTTCATAGATGGTCCCAGATATGGGGTAACCCTTTGTTGAAAATGGGCGGTAAAGAGATAAAATAGTGACCCAGCTGGAAAGTGGCAGGCCTGGAAAAAGTTGGTGACCTCTTGTCCGAGGGGGGTAATTTCCTTTCTTTTCAGCAGCTGCAAGAAAGATATATCCCCTGGACACATTTGTTTAGGTACTTACAATTAGGGAGGCCATTACCAAAACACAAGACAAAAACTTTGCTCACTATGCACACCCAATATTAGACTAGTTCGATACACCAGAATTTAAATATATATGAGCAGAAGCATACTGTCTCTTGGACTGAGGGATTTCGGATCGGACCCACCACTAGAAAACTCTGGAATAAACTCCTGGGCCAGGACATCCCTAAACATAAATGGATAAAAATCTTGCGGGCCCGTGTCAGGCCCTAGACCACTGTCACTAAAACTTATCCAATTCATGCATGCCACCTATATAACCAATGAAAAAAAGAGCCAAATTCACAAATGCTTCCCCAGACTGCTCTAGTTGCTTCCAGGCATGGCCCAGACATACCTTCACGCCTTTTGCTCATGCTCAGATATATGGAAATTCTACTCTGACATAACGAAATGTTTTAACAATCTGTGACACTAATATTTGCACTTCAATTGGATCAACCCTGTGGGGCTCAAAGCCCAATGGAACCTCAAAGCACCAGCATGCACTACAACAAACTTTTACTAATACGGCTCAGAAGACCATCCTGGAAAATTGGAAACATCATGAATCTCCCTCCTGGAAGCAGTGGCATAACACCCTCCAGGCCCTCACAGGAACGGAGAATTGAAGCCACAAGCTTAAGTGCATGGAACAGGAGTTTGAGGCCAGATGGTCCCCATTCCTATCGAACCCAGAGTGAAGGTGCGCATGGTGGGGTGCTGGGGTGAGGAGATTAGACGCTCGATGCATTATTCCATGGAGAGACATGAGGTAGTCACTGCGCTACGGGATTCATATTGATGAAAAGTTCACCTCGGCATGGGTAGGTTATTTTTGTTTGTGTATATTCCCCCCCTTCTTTATTTTTTCCTTTTCCTTTCCTTCCTATTAAAAAAGTCCATGCTACCGCCCGTTGTCCCTACATTAGTATGGTAGCGAGGCTACCTTTCTCCTTTTCCCCTACTCTGTGGGCATCGCGCCACAGGTCTTTTTTAATCACTCGTGCTCTGTACCAGGGTCGTGAAGATAAACAAATATATATTTTAAAAGTGCATAGCTCCAGTGGCTTCCTAATATTGGAAGGAAGAGCATTCCAGACGGCGCAGAAGCGCATCTGAAAGCACGCGGTGCAGTGACCATCTTTGTTCAATGGCTAGCCAATAGCTGCTTTGAGGATGACCGGAGTTCGCATGATGGTTTATGCTCCATGATGATATCAGCAAGGTATTGTGGTTCGTTTGTGGCAAGCACTTTGTGTGTAATGAGTGCAACCTAATAATGTAATTGTTCGACACATGGAAGCCAATGTAGAACCCTTCACGGCACGTGCCAAAAATGTTGTACATGATGCAACTTGGTAATGTTTTTGCCAGACATCCCATCGAGTAGTGAGTTGCAATATTCAAGCCCTGTCGAGACTATGCTACACGCCACCGTGTTGGCTTCGTCACGACTCAATAGTGGCTGAATATTGCGTCTAGACCTGATATGAAAACTGCAAGACCTGACTATATTTTGCACGTGTTGATCAAACGACATTTTTGTCGAGTATGGTGCCGAAGCTTTAGATGAGTATAAAACAGAATTCTGGAGTCTACGACCGCTACACCTGATCCTCTGACAAGTTTTTATCATGAGTCCGAGTGCCAACCAGCAGAACCTCCTATTTTCTGGATTAAACGGCATTTTGCTTCATCTTCTTTGGTTCTTTCGGTAAAGTCACGTAGAATGAGAATAAAATAATAAATTGATAAAATAAAATAACACAATAATATTCTCACGACGTTTCGGCCACAACACAAGCGGCCTTCATCAGGTGAAGGGACGAGACTGTCTGGAGGACAGCGCTGGAGTGAAAAAGCCACGCTCAGATCGCGACCTTTAAGCTGTGTGAGAAGAAACAAAGCGCCTTGACAAAGGAATTAGCATAGAATTTAGCATTGAAATGGCTGAGTGATTAGCGTGTGACTGGTCAGAGAAATGGCTATGTTAAAGTTAAAGCATACACATCCGCAGAGGCACCCCTTGACAAAGGAATTAGCATATCATTTAGCATTTAAATAGCTGAGTGAATAGCTTGCAACTGGTCACAGAAATAGCTATGTTAAAGTCAGAGCATATACATTCACCGAGGCACCTAGAAACAAATCAAACAGGAGAATTTAGCATTGAAATAACTCGGCGAATTTAGCATTGAAATAACTGAGTGATTAGCTTGTGACTGGTCACAGAAATGGCTATGCTGAAGTCAAGGCCTACACATTTGAGCTATTCACAGTAACTGGGTATACACTACAATATATAATGAATACTACATAGTGAACCAATAAAAAACTAAAATATAAATTACCTCAATGTTATCAATAAACTCTATATATTCTCAATCAGCTAAGCTACCAACAATAAGTCGTTATATATCACAATGCTATATGGCGAAAAAAATGGGTGGATTCTTACCCTCAACTTTAGCAACACGGATAGCTACGGGCCCCGTTCAGATGGACGAGTTCATCCATGGTCGGAACAGAGGAGGGGGAGAGAGACAGCTGCGAGGCGCTGTTATTCTCCATGTTGTAAACCATATCATTAACCGTGGTGTGAGAGGTATTAAGAGTCAATGCCAGCGAAAGAGCTGCGGTCTGAAGGTCATCGTAAAATACAATTAATTAAGAACGGAAATGGTTTAAAACATCTTTCCAATGGTTACTAAGCCAGAATCCATCTTCTCGGTTGAAATTGTCTCTGTGCTTGTATACGTGAATGGCCTCATGAACGAATCTCTCACGGTAGCCGGTTGGTTTGCAAAGAACCTCCGTCTTGGAGAAGTCAATGTCATGTGAGCCTACTGAATTATAACAGTGATCTGCCACGGCAGAGGAGTTCGTTCTACCGTGTTTCAAGTCTGCTTTATGTTCGCGGATGCAGTCCGAGATATGTCGTTTGGTTTCTCCAATGTAGCTACTACCACAGAGGCACTTTAGTTTGTAAACGCCCGGGTACTGTATGTCTGGAACAACATATTTTACAGATGGAACTAGATCACGGATTTTATGTACTGTGTTGAATCGGACCTGGATCTTTGGATGTCTTAATTAAAAGGAGACATGATGGTTCAATGAGCCACTCTGTCTACAGGAAAGCTACCCATACAGATGCTTACTTGAAACCGGATTCCCACCACCATCCATCCCAGAAAAACTCCCTCATCAAGACTCTATACCATAGAGCCCAATACATTTCCGACCAGGATCACATTACCAGTGAACTCAAGCACGTACACCAGGCTCTCAGGGCTAATGGTTACTCCGACTACACAATCCGCAAAGCCATCACTCCAGTCATGAAGAAGGATCCTCTTGTGGAGCCACTCAAAGCCATCACCTTACCCTACATTGCAGGGGTCACTAAAAAGATCTCCAAAATCCTGAATAAACACAAGATCCAGGTCCGATTCAACACAGTACATAAAATCCATGATCTAGTTCCATCTGTAAAAGATGCTGTTCCAGACATACAGTACCCGGGCGTTTACAAACTAAAGTGCCTCTGTGGTAGTAGCTACATTGGAGAAACCAAACGACATATCTCGGACCGCGTCCGCGAACATAAAGCAGACTTGAAACACGTTAGAACGAACTCCTCTGCCGTGGCAGATCACTGTTATAATTCAGTGGGCTCACATGACATTGACTTCTCCAAGACGGAGGTTCTTTGCAAACCAACCGACTACCATGAGGGATTCGTTCATGAGGCCTTTCACATATACAAGCACAGAGACAATTTCAACCGAGAAGATGGATTCTGGCTTAGTAACCATTGGAAAGATGTTTTAAACCATTTCCGTTCTTAATTAATTGTATTTTACGATGACCTTCAGACCGCAGCTTTTTCGCTGGCATTGACTCTTAATACCTCTCACACCACGGTTAATGGTATGGTTTACAACATGGAGTATAACAGCGCCTCGCAGCTGTCTTTCTCCCCCTCCTCTGTTCCGACCATGGATGAACTCGTCCATCTGAACGGGGCCCGTAGCTATCCGTGTTGCTAAAGTTGAGGGTAAGAATCCACCAATTTTTTTCGCCATATAGCATTGTGATATATAACGACTTATTGTTGGTAGCTTAGCTGATTGGAGAATATAGAGTTTATTGATAACATTGAGCTAATTTATATTTTAGTTTTTTTATTGGTTCACTATATAGTATTCATTATATATTGTAGTGTATACCCAGTTACTGTGAATAGCTCAGATGTGTAGGCCTTGACTTCAACATAGCCATTTTTGTGACCAGTCACAAGCTAATCACTCAGTTATTTCAATGCTAAATTCGCCTAGTTATTTCAATGCTAAATTCTCCTGTTTGATTTGTTCTAGGTGCCTCGGTGAATGTATATGCTCTGACTTTAACATAGCTATTTCTGTGACCAGTTACAAGATAATCACTCAGCTATTTCAATGCTAAATTATATGCTAATTCCTTTGTCAAGGGGTGCCTCTGCGGATGTGTATGCTCTAACTTAGCTATTTCAACGCTAAATTCTATGTTAATTCCTTTGTCAAGGGGTGTCTCTGCGGATGTGTATGCTTTAACTTTAACATAGCCATTTCTCTGACCAGTCACACGCTAATCACTCAGCCATTTCAATGCTAAATTCTATGCTAATTCCTTTGTCAAGGCGCTTTGTTTCTTCTCACACAGCTTAAAGGTCGCGATCTGAGCGTGGCTTTTTCACTCCAGCGCTGTCCTCCAGACAGTCTCGTCCCTTCACCTGATGAAGGCCGCTTGTGTTGTGGCCGAAACGTCGTGAGAATATTATTGTGTTATTTTATTTTATCAATTTATTATTTTATTCTCATTATACGTGACTTTACCGAAAGAACCAAAGAAGATGAATCCTTGCAGTCACGAAAGCTTTAAATCAAAATTTTGCTTCATGCAAACCACACGTACACTGCTCGCCTGGAATCTTCGAGGTTACCAAGCCTCTCCATAACTGACTTTGATTTAACTGTATTGTACAATTGTGTATCATGGAAAGCCAGTTTCTTTTTTGCAATGGAGACCTAGATATCTGCACTCCTGTAGAGAAAGCAATTACTTAGTTTTAGCTGTCCGTGTTAAACAAATTATGCTGCTGACGGTAGCGTGTCTTTCTGTGACTGTGGCTGATTAGACTGATTTAAATAAGGAAGTCCTCGACATACGAACAGGTTAGGTTCCTGAGACCCGTTTGTAAGTCGATTTGTTATCAAATGTGTTACAGTTCAACAAAGGGAAGAATTGTTCAACTGATAAATCATAAATATTTTACATTTGCATACTGTAATGAATACTGTATAGTAAATAAAAAAAACGTGATAGAAAGTAACATGAAAAGAAAAAAAATCTCTTTTATTTTCATTTTTAATCAAACGATTAACAGTCATCGTGCATCACGCGGGATGATAGGGGTCATTACATATAATGGAAGATCACTCCGCCGGCCAAAATAGCTCCACGGTTCGGTTTGTAAGTACGACTGAGCATTCGCAAGTCGGATGGTGAAAAATAATATCATATTATGGCGGTTCGTTCATAAGTGCAGATGTTTGCAAGTCGGACGTTCATATCTACGGGTCTGCCTGTATGCTAGACGCAGGTTTCTATTTAATTAAATAAATGGAAAACAATTTACTTGACATACCTACTGCATTCCTTCACTAAGTTGAAGGAAAAGAAAAACGGGAAAGGGGAAACCAAAATGGAAAAAAGCAACAAAGTCACAATCACAACAATTATTTAACTACTGGCAAATCAGAAGCTGCGATTAATTATCATTATAGTACCCTTAGTTTATCAATGGAAATAAAGCAACAAAGTCACAATCACAACAATTATTTTACTACTGACAAATCAGAAGCTTGCATTAATTATCATTATAGTACCCTTAGTTTAAATTTCGATTTAAAGCTTTCGTGACTGCAATGATTCATCTTCTTTGGTTCTTTCGGTAAAGTCACGTAGAATGATAATAAAATAATAAATTGATAAAATAAAATAACTCAATAATATTCTCACGACGTTTTGAAACGTCGTGAGAATATTATTGTGTTATTTTATTTTATCAATTTATTATTTTATTACCCTTAGTTTACCAATCTATCTCTAGAAAAATTCTAGAGATAGGATGACCGTTGAGGTAATTCCGTTGGGGTAAACAAGAGGGGAGGTGGACCGGTATTCAAAAGACCGGTGCTCGTTGGCGCCGATGATGGCAGCCTCGGCCGGTTGGTGCACCCTGTTTTGTCCGGTTTTGTCTTGTTTTGCTTGATCACCTATGCTGGTGAGAGAGGCCTGCTGTTCAGCACACCCGTGCTGGTGAGAGAGGCCTGCTGTTCAGCACACCCGTGCTGGTGAGAGGGGACAGCTGTTCAGCACACCGGTGCTAGCGAGAGAGGGCTGCTGTTCAGCACACCTGTGCTGGTGAGAGGGGCCTGCTGTTCAGCACGCTCGTGCTGGTGAGAGGGGACTGGTGTTCAGCAAACCGGCGTTAGCGAGAAAGGCCTGCTGTTCAGCACACCTGTGCTGGTGAGAGGGGCCTACTGTTCATCACACCAGTGCTGGTGAGAGAGGCCTGCTGTTCAGCACACCCGTGCTAGCAAGAGAGCCTGCTGTTCAGCACACCTGTGCTGGTGAGAGGGGCCTGCTGTTCAGCACACCCGTGCTGGTGAGAGGGGACTGCTGTTCAGCAAACCAGTGTTAGCGAGAAAGGCCTGCTGTTCAGCACACTCGTGCTGGTGAGAGGGGACTGCTGTTCAGCAAACCGGTGTTAGCGAGAAAGGCCTGCTGTTCAGCACACCTGTGCTGGTGAGAGGGGCCTACTGTTCATCACACCAGTGCTGGTGAGAGAGGCCTGCTGTTCAGCACACCCGTGCTGGTGAGAGAGGCCTGCTGTTCAGCACACCTGTGCTGGTGAGAGGGGCCGACTGTTCATCATACCAGTGTTGGTGAGAGAGGCCTGCTGTTCAGCACACCTGTGCTGGTGAGAGGGGCCTGCTGTTCAGCACACTCGTGCTGGTGAGAGGGGACTGCTGTTCATCATACCAGTGCTGGTGAGAGAGGACTGCTGTTCAGCACACCTGTGCTGGTGAGAGGGGCCTGCTGTTCAGCACACTCGTGCTGGTGAGAGGGTACTGCTATTCAGCACACCAGTGTTAGCGAGAAAGGCCTGCTGTTCAGCACACCTGTGCCGGTGAGAGGGGCCTACTGTTCATCACACCAGTGCTGATGAGAGACGCCTGCTGTTCAGCACACCCGTGCTGGTGAGAGAGGCCTGCTGTCAGCACACCTGTGCTGGTGAGAGGGGCCTACTGTTCATCATACCAGTGCTGGTGAGAGGGGACTGCTGTTCAGCACACCGGTGTTAGCGAGAGAGGCCTGCTGTTCATCATACCAGTGCTGGTGAGAGAGGCCTGATGTTCAGCACACCTGTGCTGGTGAGAGGGGCCTGCTGTTCAGCACACTCGTGCTGGTGAGAGGGGACTGCTGTTCAGCACACCGGTGTTAGCGAGAGAGGCCTGCTGTTCAGCACACCTGTGCTGGTTTGAGGGGCCTACCATTCATCACACCAGTGCTGGTGAGAGGGGCCTGCTGTTCAGCACACTCGTGCTGGTGAGAGGGGACTGCTGTTCAGAAAACCGGTGTTAGCGAGAAAGGCCTGCTGTTCAGCACACCTGTGCTGGTGAGAGGGGCCTGCTGTTCAGCACACTCGTGCTGGTGAGAGGGGCCTACTGTTCATCACACTCGTGCTGGTGAGAGGGGCCTGCTGTTCAGCACACTCGTGCTGGTGAGAGGGGACTGCTGTTCAGCACACCAGTGCTGGTGAGAGAGGCCTGCTGTTCAGCACACCCGTGCAGGTGAGAGAGGCCTGCTGTTCAGCACACCTGTGCTTGTGAGAGGGGCCTACTGTTCATCATAGCAGTGCTGGTGAGAGAGGCCTGCTGTTCAGCAAACTCGTGCTGGTGAGAGGGGACTGCTGTTCAGCACACTGGTGTTAGCGAGAGAGGCCTGCTGTTCAGCACACCTGTGCTGGTGATAGGGGCCTACTGTTCATCACGCCAGTGCTGGTGAGAGAGGCCGGCTGTTCAGCACACCCGTGCTGGTGAGAGAGGCCTGCTGTTCAGCACACCTGTGCTGGTGAGAGGGGCCTACTGTTAATCATACCAGTGCTGGTGAGAGAGGCCTGCTGTTCAGCACACCTGTGCTGGTGAGAGGGGCCTGCTGTTCAGCACACTCGTGCTGGTGAGAGGTGACTGCTGTTCAGCACACCGGTGTTAGCGAGAGAGGCCTGCTGTTCAGCACACCTGTGCTGGTCAGAGGGGCCTACTGTTCATCACCCCAGTGCTGGTGAGAGAGGCCTGCTGTTCAGCACACCCGTGCTGGTGAGAGAGGCCTGCTGTTCAGCACACCTGTGCTGGTGAGAGGGGCCTACTGTTCATCATACCAGTGCTGGTGAGAGAGGCCTGCTGTTCAGCACACCTGTGCTGGTGAGAGGGGCCTGCTGTTCAGCACACTCGTGCTGGTGAGAGGGGACTGCTGTTCAGCACACCGGTGTTAGCGAGAGAGGCCTGCTGTTCAGCACACCTGTGCTGGTGAGAGGGGCCTACTGTTCATCACGCCAGTGCTGGTGAGAGGCCTTCTGTTCAGCATGCCCGTGCTGGTGAGAGAGGCCTGCTGTTCAGCACACCTGTGCTGGTGAGAGGGGCCTACTGTTCATCATACCAGTGCTGATGAGAGAGGCCTGCTGTTCAGCACGCCTGTGCTGGTGAGAGGGGCCTGCTGTTCAGCACACTCGTGCTGGTGTGAGGGGACTGCTGTTCAACACACCGGTGTTAGCGAAAGAGGCCTGCTGTTCAGCACACCTGTGCTGGTGAGAGGGGCCTACCATTCATCACCCCAGTGCTGGTGAGAGAGGCCTGCTGTTCAGCACACCTGTGCTGGTGAGAGGGGCCTACTGTTCGTCACTCCAGTGCTGGTGAGAGAGGCCTGCTGTTCAGCACACCCGTGCTGGTGAGAGAGGCCAGCTGTTCAGCACACCTGTGCTGGTGAGAGAGGCCTGCTGTTCAGCACACCTGTGCTGGTGAGAGGGGCCTGCTGTTCAGCACACTCGTGCTGGTGAGAGGGGACTGCTGTTCAGCACACCGGTGTTAGCGAGAGAGGCCTGCTGTTCAGCACACCTGTGCTGGTGAGAGGGGCCTACTGTTCATCACACCAGTGCTGGTGAGAGAGGCCTGCTGTTCAGCAAAACCGTGCTGGTGAGAGAGGCCTGCTGTTCAGCACACCTGTGCTGGTGAGAGGGGCCTACTGTTCATCATACCAGTGCTGGTGAGAGACGCCTGCTGTTCAGCACACCTGTGCTGGTGAGAGGGGCCTGCTGTTCAGCACACTCGTGCTGGTGAGAGGGGACTGCTGTTCAGCACACCGGTGTTAGCGAGAGAGGCCTGCTGTTCAGCACACCTGTGCTGGTGAGAGGGGCCTACTGTTCATCACGCCAGTGCTGGTGAGAGAGGCCTTCTGTTCAGCACGCCCGTGCTGGTGAGAGAGGCCTGCTGTTCAGCACACCTGTGCTGGTGAGAGGGGCCTACTGTTCATCATACCAGTGCTGGTGAGAGAGGCCTGCTGTTCAGCACGCCTGTGCTGGTGAGAGGGGCCTGCTGTTCAGCACACTCGTGCTGGTGTGAGGGGACTGCTGTTCAACACACCGGTGTTAGCGAGAGAGGCCTGCTGTTCAGCACACCTGTGCTGGTGAGAGGGGCCTACCATTCATCACCCCAGTGCTGGTGAGAGAGGCCTGCTGTTCAGCACACCTGTGCTGGTGAGAGGGGCCTACTGTTCGTCACTCCAGGGCTGGTGAGAGAGGCCTGCTGTTCAGCACACCCGTGCTGGTGAGAGAGGCCAGCTGTTCAGCACACCTGTGCTGGTGAGAGAGGCCTGCTGTTCAGCACACCTGTGCTGGTGAGAGGGGCCTGCTTTTCAGCACACTCGTGCTGGTGAGAGGTGACTGCTGTTCAGCACACCGGTGTTAGCGAGAGAGGCCTGCTGTTCAGCACACCTGTGCTGGTGAGAGGGGCCTACTGTTCATCACGCCAGTGCTGGTGAGAGAGGCCTGCTGTTCAGCAAAACCGTGCTGGTGAGAGAGGCCTGCTGTTCAGCACACCTGTGCTGGTGAGAGGGGCCTACTGTTCATCATACCAGTGCTGGTGAGAGACGCCTGCTGTTCAGCACACCTGTGCTGGTGAGAGGGGCCTGCTGTTCAGCACACTCGTGCTGGTGAGAGGGGGCTGCTGTTCAGCACACCGGTGTTAGCTAGAGAGGCCTGATGTTCAGCACACCCGTGCTGGTGAGAGGGGCCTGCTGTTCAGCACACTCGTGCTGGTGAGAGGGGACTGCTGTTCAGCAAACCGGTGTTAGCGAGAAAGGCCTGCTGTTCACCACACCTGTGCTGGTGAGAGGGGCCTACTGTTCATCACACCAGTGCTGGTGAGAGAGGCCTGCTGTTCAGCACACCCGTGCTAGCAAGAGAGCCTGCTGTTCAGCACACCTGTGTTGGTGAAAGGGGCCTGCTGTTCAGCACACTCGTGCTGGTGAGAGGGGACTGCTGTTCAGCAAACCAGTCTTAGTGAGAATGGCCTGCTGTTCAGCACACCTGTGCTGGTGAGAGGGGCCTACTGTTCATCACACCAGTGCTGGTGAGAAAGGCCTGCTGTTCAGCACACCCGTGGTGGTGAGAGAGGCCTGCTGTTCAGCACACCTGTGCTGGTGAGAGGGGCCTACTGTTCATCATACCAGTGCTGGTGAGAGAGGCCTGCTGTTCAGCAAACCTGTGCTGGTGAGAGGGGCCTGCTGTTCAGCACACTCGTGCTGGTGAGAGGGGACTGCTGTTCAGCACACCGGTGTTAGCGAGAGAGGCCTGCTGTTCAGCACACCTGTGCTGGTGAGAGGGGCCTACCATTCATTACACCAGTGCTGGTGAGAGGGGCCTGCTGTTCAGCACACTCGTGCTGGTGAGAGGGGACTGCTGTTCAGCACACCGGTGTTAGCGAGAGAGGCCTGCTGTTCAGCACACCTGTGCTGGTGAGAGGGGCCTACTGTTCATCACGCCAGTGCTGGTGAGAGAGGCCTTCTGTTCAGCACGCCCGTGCTGGTGAGAGAGGCCTGCTGTTCAGCACACCTGTGCTGGTGAGAGGGGCCTACTGTTCATCATACCAGTGCTGGTGAGAGAGGCCTGCTGTTCAGCACACTCGTGCTGGTGTGAGGGGACTGCTGTTCAACACACCGGTGTTAGCGAGAGAGGCCTGCTGTTCAGCACACCTGTGCTGGTGAGAGGGGCCTACCATTCATCACCCCAGTGCTGGTGAGAGAGGCCTGCTGTTCAGCACACCTGTGCTGGTGAGAGGGGCCTACTGTTCGTCACTCCAGTGCTGGTGAGAGAGGCCTGCTGTTCAGCACACCCGTGCTGGTGAGAGAGGCCAGCTGTTCAGCACACCTGTGCTGGTGAGAGAGGCCTGCTGTTCAGCACACCTGTGCTGGTGAGAGGGGCCTGCTGTTCAGCACACTCGTGCTGGTGAGAGGTGACTGCTGTTCAGCACACCGGTGTTAGCGAGAGAGGCCTGCTGTTCAGCACACCTGTGCTGGTGAGAGGGGCCTACTGTTCATCATACCAGTGCTGGTGAGAGACGCCTGCTGTTCAGCACACCTGTGCTGGTGAGAGGGGCCTGCTGTTCAGCACACTCGTGCTGGTGAGAGGGGACTGCTGTTCAGCACACCGGTGTTAGCGAGAGAGGCCTGATGTTCAGCACACCCGTGCTGGTGAGAGGGGCCTGCTGTTCAGCACACTCGTGCTGGTGAGAGGGGACTGCTGTTCAGCAAACCGGTGTTAGCGAGAAAGGCCTGCTGTTCACCACACCTGTGCTGGTGAGAGGGGCCTACTGTTCATCACACCAGTGCTGGTGAGAGAGGCCTGCTGTTCAGCACACCCGTGCTAGCAAGAGAGCCTGCTGTTCAGCACACCTGTGTTGGTGAGAGGGGCCTGCTGTTCAGCACACTCGTGCTGGTGAGAGGGGACTGCTGTTCAGCAAACCAGTCTTAGTGAGAATGGCCTGCTGTTCAGCACACCTGTGCTGGTGAGAGGGGCCTACTGTTCATCACACCAGTGCTGGTGAGAAAGGCCTGCTGTTCAGCACACCCGTGGTGGTGAGAGAGGCCTGCTGTTCAGCACACCTGTGCTGGTGAGAGGGGCCTACTGTTCATCATACCAGTGCTGGTGAGAGAGGCCTGCTGTTCAGCACACCTGTGCTGGTGAGAGGGGCCTGCTGTTCAGCACACTCGTGCTGGTGAGAGGGGACTGCTGTTCAGCAAACCAGTGTTAGCGAGAGAGGCCTGCTGTTCAGCACACCTGTGCTGGTGAGAGGGGCCTACCATTCATTACACCAGTGCTGGTGAGAGGGGCCTGCTGTTCAGCACACTCGTGCTGGTGAGAGGGGACTGCTGTTCAGCACACCGGTGTTAGCGAGAGAGGCCTGCTGTTCAGCACACCTGTGCTGGTGAGAGGGGCCTACTGTTCATCACGCCAGTGCTGGTGAGAGAGGCCTTCTGTTCAGCACGCCCGTGCTGGTGAGAGAGGCCTGCTGTTCAGCACACCTGTGCTGGTGAGAGGGGCCTACTGTTCATCATACCAGTGCTGGTGAGAGAGGCCTGCTGTTCAGCACGCCTGTGCTGGTGAGAGGGGCCTGCTGTTCAGCACACTCGTGCTGGTGTGAGGGGACTGCTGTTCAACACACCGGTGTTAGCGAGAGAGGCCTGCTGTTCAGCACACCTGTGCTGGTGAGAGGGGCCTACCATTCATCACCCCAGTGCTGGTGAGAGAGGCCTGCTGTTCAGCACACCTGTGCTGGTGAGAGGGGCGTACTGTTCGTCACTCCAGTGCTGGTGAGAGAGGCCTGCTGTTCAGCACACGCGTGCTGGTGAGAGAGGCCAGCTGTTCAGCACACCTGTGCTGGTGAGAGAGGCCTGCTGTTCAGCACACCTGTGCTGGTGAGAGGGGCCTGCTGTTCAGCACACTCGTGCTGTTGAGAGGTGACTGCTGTTCAGCACACCGGTGTTAGCGAGAGAGGCCTGCTGTTCAGCACACCTGTGCTGGTGAGAGGGGCCTACTGTTCATCACGCCAGTGCTGGTGAGAGAGGCCTGCTGTTCAGCAAAACCGTGCTGGTGAGAGAGGCCTGCTGTTCAGCACACCTGTGCTGGTGAGAGGGGCCTACTGTTCATCATACCAGTGCTGGTGAGAGACGCCTGCTGTTCAGCACACCTGTGCTGGTGAGAGGGGCCTGCTGTTCAGCACACTCGTGCAGGTGAGAGGGGACTGCTGTTCAGCACACCGGTGTTAGCGAGAGAGGCCTGATGTTCAGCACACCCGTGCTGGTGAGAGGGGCCTGCTGTTCAGCACACTCGTGCTGGTGAGAGGGGACTGCTGTTCAGCAAACCGGTGTTAGCGAGAAAGGCCTGCTGTTCACCACACCTGTGCTGGTGAGAGGGGCCTACTGTTCATCACACCAGTGCTGGTGAGAGAGGCCTGCTGTTCAGCACACCCGTGCTAGCAAGAGAGCCTGCTGTTCAGCACACCTGTGTTGGTGAGAGGGGCCTGCTGTTCAGCACACTCGTGCTGGTGAGAGGGGACTGCTGTTCAGCAAACCAGTCTTAGTGAGAATGGCCTGCTGTTCAGCACACCTGTGCTGGTGAGAGGGGCCTACTGTTCATCACACCAGTGCTGGTGAGAAAGGCCTGCTGTTCAGCACACCCGTGGTGGTGAGAGAGGCCTGCTGTTCAGCACACCTGTGCTGGTGAGAGGGGCCTACTGTTCATCATACCAGTGCTGGTGAGAAAGGCCTGCTGTTCAGCACACCTGTGCTGGTGAGAGGGGCCTGCTGTTCAGCACACTCGTGCTGGTGAGAGGGGACTGCTGTTCAGCAATCCAGTGTTAGCGAGAGAGGCCTGCTGTTCAGCACACCTGTGCTGGTGAGAGGGGCATACTGTTCATCATACCAGTGCTGGTGAGAGCGGCCTGCTGTTCAGCACACCTGTGCTGGTGAGAGGGGCCTGCTGTTCAGCACATTCGTGCTGGTGAGAGGGGACTGCTGTTCAGCACACTCGTGCTGGTGAGAGGGGACTGCTGTACAGCACACCGGTGTTAGCGAGAGAGGCCTGCTGTTCAGCACACCTGTGCTGGTGAGAGGGGCCTGCTGTTCAGCACACTCGTGCTGGTGAGAGGGGCCTACTGTTCATCACACCAGTGCTGGTGAGAGAGGCCTGCTGTTCAGCACACCTGTGCTGGTGAGAGGGGCCTACTGTTCATCACTCCAGTGCTGGTGAAAGGGGCCTGCTGTTCAGCACACTCGTGCTGGTGAGAGGGGACTGCTTTTCAGCACACCGGTGTTAGCGAGAGAGGCCTGCTGTTCAGCACACCTGTGCTGGTGAGAGGTGCCTACTGTTCATCATACCAGTGCTGGTGAGAGAGGCCTGTTGTTCAGCACACCTGTGCTGGTGAGAGGCGCTTCTGTTCAGCACACTCGTGCTGGTGAGAGGGGACTGCTGTTCAGCACACTGGTGTTAGCGAGAGAGGCCTGCTGTTCATCATACCAGTGCTGGTGAGAGAGGCCTGCTGTTCAGCACACCTGTGCTGGTAAGAGGGGCCTGCTGTTCAGCACACTCGTGCTGGTGAGAGGGGACTGCTGTTCTGCACACCGGTGTTAGCGAGACAGGCCTGCTGTTCAGCACACCTGTGCTGGTGAGAGGGGCCTACCATTCATCACACCAGTGCTGGTGAGAGAGGCCTGCTGTTCAGCACACCCGTGCTGGTGAGAGGGGCCTGCTGTTCAGCACACTCGTGCTGGTGAAATGGGACTGCTGTTCAGCAAACCGGTGTTAGCGAGAAAGGCCTGCTGTTCAGCACACCTGTGCTGGTGAGAGGGGCCTGCTGTTCAGCACACTCGTGCTGGTGAGAGGGGACTGCTGTTCAGCAATCCAGTGTTAGCGAGAGAGGCCTGCTGTTCAGCACACCTGTGCTGGTGAGAGGGGCATACTGTTCATCATACCAGTGCTGGTGAGAGCGGCCTGCTGTTCAGCACACCTGTGCTGGTGAGAGGGGCCTGCTGTTCAGCACATTCGTGCTGGTGAGAGGGGACTGCTGTTCAGCACACTCGTGCTGGTGAGAGGGGACTGCTGTACAGCACACCGGTGTTAGCGAGAGAGGCCTGCTGTTCAGCACACCTGTGCTGGTGAGAGGGGCCTGCTGTTCAGCACACTCGTGCTGGTGAGAGGGGCCTACTGTTCATCACACCAGTGCTGGTGAGAGAGGCCTGCTGTTCAGCACACCTGTTCTGGTGAGAGGGGCCTACTGTTCATCACTCCAGTGCTGGTGAAAGGGGCCTGCTGTTCAGCACACTCGTGCTGGTGAGAGGGGACTGCTTTTCAGCACACCGGTGTTAGCGAGAGAGGCCTGCTGTTCAGCACACCTGTGCTGGTGAGAGGTGCCTACTGTTCATCATACCAGTGCTGGTGAGAGAGGCCTGTTGTTCAGCACACCTGTGCTGGTGAGAGGGGCTTCTGTTCAGCACACTCGTGCTGGTGAGAGGGGACTGCTGTTCAGCACACTGGTGTTAGCGAGAGAGGCCTGCTGTTCATCATACCAGTGCTGGTGAGAGAGGCCTGCTGTTCAGCACACCTGTGCTGGTAAGAGGGGCCTGCTGTTCAGCACACTCGTGCTGGTGAGAGGGGACTGCTGTTCTGCACACCGGTGTTAGCGAGACAGGCCTGCTGTTCAGCACACCTGTGCTGGTGAGAGGGGCCTACCATTCATCACACCAGTGCTGGTGAGAGAGGCCTGCTGTTCAGCACACCCGTGCTGGTGAGAGGGGCCTGCTGTTCAGCACACTCGTGCTGGTGAAATGGGACTGCTGTTCAGCAAACCGGTGTTAGCGAGAAAGGCCTGCTGTTCAGCACACCTGTGCTGGTGAGAGGGGCCTGCTGTTCAGCACACTCGTGCTGGTGAGAGGGGCCTACTGTTCATCACACTCGTGCTGGTGAGAGGGGCCTGCTGTTCAGCACACTCGTGCTGGTGAGAGGGGACTGCTGTTCAGCACACCAGTGCTGGTGAGAGAGGCCTGCTGTTCAGCACACCCGTGCTGGTGAGAGAGGCCTGCTGTTCAGCACACCTGTGCTGGTGAGAGGGGCCTACTGTTCATCATAGCAGTGCTGGTGAGAGAGGCCTGCTGTTCAGCACACCTGTGCTGGTGAGAGGGGCCTGCTGTTCAGCAAACTCGTACTGGTGAGAGGGGACTGCTGTTCAGCACACTGGTGTTAGCGAGAGAGGCCTGCTGTTCAGCACACCTGTGCTGGTGAGAGGGGCCTACTGTTCATCACGCCAGTGCTGGTGAGAGAGGCCGGCTGTTCAGCACACCCGTGCTGGTGAGAGAGGCCTGCTGTTCAGCACACCTGTGCTGGTGAGAGGGGCCTACTGTTAATCATACCAGTGCTGGTGAGAGAGGCCTGCTGTTCAGCACACCTGTGCTGGTGAGAGGGGCCTGCTGTTCAGCACACTCGTGCTGGTGAGAGGGGACTGCTGTTCAGCACACCGGTGTTAGCGAGAGAGGCCTGCTGTTCAGCACACCTGTGCTGGTGAGAGGGGCCTACTGTTCATCACGCCAGTGCTGGTGAGAGAGGCCTGCTGTTCAGCACACCCGTGCTGGTGAGAGAGGCCTGCTGTTCAGCACACCTGTGCTGGTGAGAGGGGCCTACTGTTCATCATACCAGTGCTGGTGAGAGAGGCCTGCTGTTCAGCACACCTGTGCTGGTGAGAGGGGCCTGCTGTTCAGCACACTCGTGCTGGTGAGAGGGGACTGCTGTTCAGCACACCGGTGTTAGCGAGAGAGGCCTGCTGTTCAGCACACCTGTGCTGGTGAGAGGGGCCTACCATTCATTACACCAGTGCTGGTCAGAGGGGCCTGCTGTTCAGCACACTCGTGCTGGTGAGAGGGGACTGCTGTTCAGCACACCGGTGTTAGCGAGAGAGGCCTGCTGTTCAGCACACCTGTGCTGGTAAGAGGGGCCTACTGTTCATCACGCCAGTGCTGGTGAGAGAGGCCTTCTGTTCAGCACGCCCGTGCTGGTGAGAGAGGCCTGCTGTTCAGCACACCTGTGCTGGTGAGAGGGGCCTACTGTTCATCATACCAGTGCTGGTGAGAGAGGCCTGCTGTTCAGCACGCCTGTGCTGGTGAGAGGGGCCTGCTGTTCAGCACACTCGTGCTGGTGTGAGGGGACTGCTGTTCAACACACCGGTGTTAGCGAGAGAGGCCTGCTGTTCAGCACACCTGTGCTGGTGAGAGGGGCCTACCATTCATCACCCCAGTGCTGGTGAGAGAGGCCTGCTGTTCAGCACACCTGTGCTGGTGAGAGGGGCCTACTGTTCGTCACTCCAGTGCTGGTGAGAGAGGCCTGCTGTTCAGCACACCCGTGCTGGTGAGAGAGGCCAGCTGTTCAGCACACCTGTGCTGGTGAGAGAGGCCTGCTGTTCAGCACACCTGTGCTGGTGAGAGGGGCCTGCTGTTCCAGACACTCGTGCTGGTGAGAGGGGACTGCTGTTCAGCACACCGGTGTTAGCGAGAGAGGCCTGCTGTTCAGCACACCTGTGCTGGTGAGAGGGGCCTACTGTTCATCACGCCAGTGCTGGTGAGAGAGGCCTGCTGTTCAGCACACCCGTGCTGGTGAGAGAGGCCTGCTGTTCAGCACACCTGTGCTGGTTAGAGGGGCCTACTGTTCATCATACCAGTGCTGGTGAGAGACGCCTGCTGTTCAGCACACCTGTGCTGGTGAGAGGGGCCTGCTGTTCAGCACACTCGTGCTGGTGAGAGGGGACTGCTGTTCAGCACACCGGTGTTAGCGAGAGAGGCCTGCTGTTCAGCACACCCGTGCTGGTGAGAGGGGCCTGCTGTTCAGCACACTCGTGCTGGTGAGAGGGGACTGCTGTTCAGCAAACCGGTGTTAGCGAGAAAGGCCTGCTGTTCACCACACCTGTGCTGGTGAGAGGGGCCTACTGTTCATCACACCAGTGCTGGTGAGAGAGGCCTGCTGTTCAGCACACCCGTGCTAGCAAGAGAGCCTGCTGTTCAGCACACCTGTGTTGGTGAGAGGGGCCTGCTGTTCAGCACACTCGTGCTGGTGAGAGGGGACTGCTGTTCAGCAAACCAGTCTTAGCGAGAATGGCCTGCTGTTCAGCACACCTGTGCTGGTGAGAGGGGCCTACTGTTCATCACACCAATGCTGGTGAGAAAGGCCTGCTGTTCAGCACACCCGTGCTGGTGAGAGAGGCCTGCTGTTCAGCACACCTGTGCTGGTGAGAGGGGCCTACTGTTCATCATACCAGTGCTGGTGAGAGAGGCCTGCTGTTCAGCACACCTGTGCTGGTGAGAGGGGCCTGCTGTTCAGCACACTCGTGCTGGTGAGAGGGGACTGCTGTTCAGCAAACCAGTGTTAGCGAGAGAGGCCTGCTGTTCAGCACACCTGTGCTGGTGAGAGGGGCATACTGTTCATCATACCAGTGCTGGTGAGAGCGGCCTGCTGTTCAGCACACCTGTGCTGGTGAGAGGGGCCTGCTGTTCAGCACATTCGTGCTGGTGAGAGGGGACTGCTGTTCAGCACACTCGTGCTGGTGAGAGGGGACTGCTGTTCAGCACACCGGTGTTAGCGAGAGAGGCCTGCTGTTCAGCACACCTGTGCTGGTGAGAGGGGCCTACCATTCATCACCCCAGTGCTGGTGAGAGAGGCCTGCTGTTCAGCACACCTGTGCTGGTGAGAGAGGCCTGCTGTTCAGCACACCTGTGCTGGTGAGAGGGGCCTGCTGTTCAGCACACTCGTGCTGGTGAGAGGGGACTGCTGTTCAGCACACCGGTGTTAGCTAGAGAGGCCTGCTGTTCAGCACACCTGTGCTGGTGAGAGGGGCCTACTGTTCATCACGCCAGTGCTGGTGAGAGAGGCCTGCTGTTCAGCAAACCCGTGCTGGTGAGAGAGGCCTGCTGTTCAGCACACCTGTGCTGGTGAGAGGGGCCTACTGTTCATCATACCAGTGCTGGTGAGAGACGCCTGCTGTTCAGCACACCTGTGCTGGTGAGAGGGGCCTGCTGTTCAGCACACTCGTGCTGGTGAGAGGGGACTGCTGTTCAGCACACCGGTGTTAGCGAGAGAGGCCTGCTGTTCAGCACACCTGTGCTGGTGAGAGGGGCCTACCATTCATCACACCAGTGCTGGTGAGAGAGGCCTGCTGTTCAGCACACCCGTGCTGGTGAGAGGGGCCTGCTGTTCAGCACACTCGTGCTGGTGAGAGGGGACTGCTGTTCAGCAAACCGGTGTTAGCGAGAAAGGCCTGCTGTTCACCACACCTGTGCTGGTGAGAGGGGCCTACTGTTCATCACACCAGTGCTGGTGAGAGAGGCCTGCTGTTCAGCACACCCGTGCTAGCAAGAGAGCCTGCTGTTCAGCACACCTGTATTGGTGAGAGGGGCCTGCTGTTCAGCACACTCGTGCTGGTGAGAGGGGACTGCTGTTCAGCAAACCAGTCTTAGCGAGAATGGCCTGCTGTTCAGCACACCTGTGCTGGTGAGAGGGGCCTACTGTTCATCACACCAGTGCTGGTGAGAAAGGCCTGCTGTTCAGCACACCCGTGCTGGTGAGAGAGGCCTGCTGTTCAGCACACCTGTGCTGGTGAGAGGGGCCTACTGTTCATCATACCAGTGCTGGTGAGAGAGGCCTGCTGTTCAGCACACCTGTGATGGTGAGAGGGGCCTGCTGTTCAGCACACTCGTGCTGGTGAGAGGGGACTGCTGTTCAGCAAACCAGTGTTAGCGAGAGAGGCCTGCTGTTCAGCACACCTGTGCTGGTGAGAGGGGCCTACTGTTCATCATACCAGTGCTGGTGAGAGCGGCCTGCTGTTCAGCACACCTGTGCTGGTGAGAGGGGCCTGCTGTTCAGCACACTCGTGCTGGTGAGATGGGACTGCTGTTCAGCACACCGGTGTTAGCGAGAGAGGCCTGCTGTTCAGTACACCTGTGCTGGTGAGAGGGGCCTACTGTTCATCACGCCAGTGCTGGTGAGAGAGGCTTGCTGTTCAGCACACCCGTGCTGGAGAGAGAGGCCTGTTGTTCAGCACAACTGTTCTGGTGAGAGGAGCCTACTGTTCATCATAGCAGTGCTGGTGAGAGAGGCCTGCTGTTCAGCACACCTGTGCTGGTGAGAGGGGCCTGGTGTTCAGCACACACGTGCTGGTGAGAGGGGACTGCTGTTCAGCACACCGGTGTTAGCGAGAGAGGCCTGCTGTTCAGAACACCTGTGCTGGTGAGAGGGGCCTACCATTCATCACACCAGTGCTGGTTAGAGAGGCCTGCTGTTCAGCACACCCGTGCTGGTGAGAGAGGCCTGCTGTTCAGCACACCCATGCTGGTGAGAGGGGCCTGCTGTTCAGCACACTCGTGCTGGTGAGAGGGGACTGCTGTTCAGCACACCGGTGTTAGCGATAGAGGCCTGCTGTTCAGCACACCTGTGCTGGTGAGAGGGGCCTACTGTTCATCACGCCAGTGCTGGTGAGAGAGGCCTTCTGTTCAGCACGCCCGTGCTGGTGAGAGAAGCCTGCTGTTCAGCACACCTGTGCTGGTGAGAGGGGCCTACTGTTCATCATACCAGTGCTGGTGAGAGAGGCCTGCTGTTCAGCACGCCTGTGCTGGTGAGGGGGGCCTGCTGTTCAGCACACTTGTGCTGGTGAGAGGGGACTGCTGTTCAACACACCGGTGTTAGCGAGAGAGGCCTGCTGTTCAGCACACCTGTGCTGGTGAGAGGGGCCTATCATTCATCACACCAGTGCTGGTGAGAGAGGCCTGCTGTTCAGCAAACCCATGCTAGTGAGAGAGGCCTGCTGTTCAGCACACCCATGCTGGTGAGAGAGGCTTGCTGTTCAGCACACCCGTGCTGGTGAGAGAGGCCTGCTGTTCAGCACACCTGTGCTGGTGAGAGGGGCCTACTGTTCATCATAGCAGTGCTGGTGAGAGGGGCCTGCTGTTCAGCACGCCTGTGCTGGTGAGGGAGGCCTGCTGTTCAGCACACTTGTGCTGGTGAGAGGGGACTGCTGTTCAACACACCGGTGTTAGCGAGAGAGGCCTGCTGTTCAGCACACCTGTGCTGGTGAGAGGTGCCTATCATTCATCACACCAGTGCTGGTGAGAGAGGCCTGCTGTTCAGCAAACCCATGCTAGTGAGAGAGGCCTGCTGTTCAGCACACCCATGCTGGTGAGAGAGGCTTGCTGTTCAGCACACCCGTGCTGGTGAGAGAGGCCTGCTGTTCAGCACACCTGTGCTGGTGAGAGGGGCCTGCTGTTCAGCACACTCGTGCTGGTGAGAGGGGACTGCTGTTCAGCACACCGGTGTTAGCGAGAGAGGCGTGTTGTTCAGCACACCTGTGCTGGTGAGAGGGGCCTACTGTTCATCACACTAGTGCTGGTGAGAGAGGCCTGCTGTTCAGCACACCCGTGCTGGTGAGATAGGCCTGCTGTTCAGCACACCTGTGCTGGTGAGAGGGGCGTACTGTTCATCATACCAGTGCTGGTGAGAGCGGCCTGCTGTTCAGCACACCTGTGCTGGTGAGAGGGGCCTGCTGTTCAGCACACTCGTGCTGGTGAGAGGGGACTGCTGTTCAGCACACTCGTGCTGGTGAGAGGGGACTGCTGTTCAGCACACCGGTGTTAGCGAGAGAGGCCTGCTGTTCAGCACACCTGTGCTGGTGAGAGGGGCCTACCATTCATCACCCCAGTGCTGGTGAGAGAGGCCTGCTGTTCAGCACACCTGTGCTGGTGAGAGGGGCCTACTGTTCGTCACTCCAGTGCTGGTGAGAGAGGCCTGCTGTTCAGCACACCCGTGCTGGTGAGAGAGGCCTGCTGTTCAGCACACCTGTGCTGGTGAGAGAGGCCTGCTGTTCAGCACACCTGTGCTGGTGAGAGGGGCCTGCTGTTCAGCACACTCGTGCTGGTGAGAGGGGACTGCTGTTCAGCACACCGGTGTTAGCGAGAGAGGCCTGCTGTTCAGCACACCTGTGCTGGTGAGAGGGGCCTACTGTTCATCACGCCAGTGCTGGTGAGAGAGGCCTGCTGTTCAGCAAACCCGTGCTGGTGAGAGAGGCCTGCTGTTCCGCACACCTGTGCTGGTGAGAGGGGCCTACTGTTCATCATACCAGTGCTGGTGAGAGACGCCTGCTGTTCAGCACACCTGTGCTGGTGAGAGGGGCCTGCTGTTCAGCACACTCGTGCTGGTGAGAGGGGACTGCTGTTCAGCACACCGGTGTTAGCGAGAGAGGCCTGCTGTTCAGCACACCTGTGCTGGTGAGAGGGGCCTACCATTCATCACACCAGTGCTGGTGAGAGAGGCCTGCTGTTCAGCACACCCGTGCTGGTGAGAGGGGCCTGCTGTTCAGCACACTCGTGCTGGTGAGAGGGGACTGCTGTTCAGCAAACCGGTGTTAGCAAGTAAGGCCTGCTGTTCGCCACACCTGTGCTGGTGAGAGGGGCCTACTGTTCATCACACCAGTGCTGGTGAGAGAGGCCTGCTGTTCAGCACACCCGTGCTAGCAAGAGAGCCTGCTGTTCAGCACACCTGTGTTGGTGAGAGGGGCCTGCTGTTCAGCACACTCGTGCTGGTTAGAGGGGACTGCTGTTCAGCAAACCAGTCTTAGCGAGAATGGCCTGCTGTTCAGCACACCTGTGCTGGTGAGAGGGGCCTACTGTTCATCACACCAGTGCTGGTGAGAAAGGCCTGCTGTTCAGCACACCCGTGCTGGTGAGAGAGGCCTGCTGTTCAGCACACCTGTGCTGGTGAGAGGGGCCTACTGTTCATCATACCAGTGCTGGTGAGAGAGGCCTGCTGTTCAGCACACCTGTGCTGGTGAGAGGGGCCTGCTGTTCAGCACACTCGTGCTGTTGAGAGGGGACTGCTGTTCAGCAAACCAGTGTTAGCGAGAGAGGCCTGCTGTTCAGCACACCTGTGCTGGTGAGAGGGGCCTACTGTTCATCATACCAGTGCTGGTGAGAGCGGCCTGCTGTTCAGCACACCTGTGCTGGTGAGAGGGGCCTGCTGTTCAGCACACTCGTGCTGGTGAGAGGGGACTGCTGTTCAGCACACCGGTGTTAGCGAGAGAGGCCTGCTGTTCAGCACACCTGTGCTGGTAACAGGGGCCTACTGTTCATCATACCAGTGCTGGTGAGAGAGGCCTGCTGTTCAGCACACCTTTTCTGGTGAGAGGGGCCTGCTGTTCAGCACACTCGTGCTGGTGAGAGGGGACTGCTGTTCAGCAAACCAGTGTTAGCGAGAGAGGCCTGCTGTTCAGCACACCTGTGCTGGTGAGAGGGGCCTACTGTTCATCATACCAGTGCTGGTGAGAGCGGCCTGCTGTTCAGCACACCTGTGCTGGTGAGAGGGGCCTGCTGTTCAGCACACTCGTGCTGGTGAGAGGGGACTGCTGTTCAGCACACCGGTGTTAGCGAGAGAGGCCTGCTGTTCAGTACGCCTGTGCTGGTGAGAGGGGCCTACTGTTCATCACGCCAGTGCTGGTGAGAGAGGCCTGCTGTTCAGCACACCCGTGCTGGTGAGAGAGACCTGTTGTTCAGCACAACTGTGCTGGTGAGAGGGGCCTACTGTTCATCATAGCAGTGCTGGTGAGAGAGGCCTGCTGTTCAGCACACCTGTGCTGGTGAGAGGGGCCTGCTGTTCAGCACACTCGTGCTGGTGAGAGGGGACTGCTGTTCAGCACACCGGTGTTAGCGAGAGAGGCCTGCTGTTCAGCACACCTGTGCTGGTGAGAGGGGCCTACCATTCATCACACCAGTGCTGGTGAGAGAGGCCTGCTGTTCAGTACACCCGTGCTGGTGAGAGGGGCCTGCTGTTCAGCACACTCGTGCTGGTGAGAGCGGACTGCTGTTCAGCAAACCGGTGTTAGCAAGTAAGGCCTGCTGTTCGCCACACCTGTGCTGGTGAGAGGGGCCTACTGTTCATCACACCAGTGCTGGTGAGAGAGGCCTGCTGTTCAGCACACCCGTGCTAGCAAGAGAGCCTGCTGTTCAGCACACCTGTGTTGGTGAGAGGGGCCTGCTGTTCAGCACACTCGTGCTGGTGAGAGGGGACTGCTGTTCAGCACACCGGTGTTAGCTAGAGAGGCCTGCTATTCAGCACACCTGTGCTGGTGAGAGGGGCCTACTGTTCATCACGCCAGTGCTGGTGAGAGAGGCCTGCTGTTCAGCAAACCCGTGCTGGTGAGAGAGGCCTGCTGTTCAGCACACCTGTGCTGGTGAGAGGGGCCTACTGTTCATCATACCAGTGCTGGTGAGAGACGCCTGCTGTTCAGCACACCTGTGCTGGTGAGAGGGGCCTGCTGTTCAGCACACTCGTGCTGGTGAGAGGGGACTGCTGTTCAGCACACCGGTGTTAGCGAGAGAGGCCTGCTGTTCAGCACACCTGTGCTGGTGAGAGGGGCCTACCATTCATCACACCAGTGCTGGTGAGAGAGGCCTGCTGTTCAGCACACCCGTGCTGGTGAGAGGGGCCTGCTGTTCAGCACACTCGTGCTGGTGAGAGGGGACTGCTGTTCAGCAAACCGGTGTTAGCGAGAAAGGCCTGCTGTTCACCACACCTGTGCTGGTGAGAGGGGCCTACTGTTCATCACACCAGTGCTGGTGAGAGAGGCCTGCTGTTCAGCACACCCGTGCTAGCAAGAGAGCCTGCTGTTCAGCACACCTGTATTGGTGAGAGGGGCCTGCTGTTCAGCACACTCGTGCTGGTGAGAGGGGACTGCTGTTCAGCAAACCAGTCTTAGCGAGAATGGCCTGCTGTTCAGCACACCTGTGCTGGTGAGAGGGGCCTACTGTTCATCACACCAGTGCTGGTGAGAAAGGCCTGCTGTTCAGCACACCCGTGCTGGTGAGAGAGGCCTGCTGTTCAGCACACCTGTGCTGGTGAGAGGGGCCTACTGTTCATCATACCAGTGCTGGTGAGAGAGGCCTGCTGTTCAGCACACCTGTGATGGTGAGAGGGGCCTGCTGTTCAGCACACTCGTGCTGGTGAGAGGGGACTGCTGTTCAGCAAACCAGTGTTAGCGAGAGAGGCCTGCTGTTCAGCACACCTGTGCTGGTGAGAGGGGCCTACTGTTCATCATACCAGTGCTGGTGAGAGCGGCCTGCTGTTCAGCACACCTGTGCTGGTGAGAGGGGCCTGCTGTTCAGCACACTCGTGCTGGTGAGATGGGACTGCTGTTCAGCACACCGGTGTTAGCGAGAGAGGCCTGCTGTTCAGTACACCTGTGCTGGTGAGAGGGGCCTACTGTTCATCACGCCAGTGCTGGTGAGAGAGGCTTGCTGTTCAGCACACCCGTGATGGAGAGAGAGGCCTGTTGTTCAGCACAACTGTTCTGGTGAGAGGAGCCTACTGTTCATCATAGCAGTGCTAGTGAGAGAGGCCTGCTGTTCAGCACACCTGTGCTGGTGAGAGGGGCCTACTGTTCATCATACCAGTGCTGGTGAGAGCGGCCTGCTGTTCAGCACACCTGTGCTGGTGAGAGGGGCCTGCTGTTCAGCACACTCGTGCTGGTGAGAGGGGACTGCTGTTCAGCACACTCGTGCTGGTGAGAGGGGACTGCTGTTCAGCACACCGGTGTTAGCGAGAGAGGCCTGCTGTTCAGCACACCTGTGCTGGTGAGAGGGGCCTACCATTCATCACCCCAGTGCTGGTGAGAGAGGCCTGCTGTTCAGCACACCTGTGCTGGTGAGAGGGGCCTACTGTTCGTCACTCCAGTGCTGGTGAGAGAGGCCTGCTGTTCAGCAAACCCGTGCTGGTGAGAGAGGCCTGCTGTTCAGCACACCTGTGCTGGTGAGAGGGGCCTACTGTTCATCATACCAGTGCTGGTGAGAGACGCCTGCTGTTCAGCACACCTGTGCTGGTGAGAGGGGCCTGCTGTTCAGCACACTCGTGCTGGTGAGAGGGGACTGCTGTTCAGCACACCGGTGTTAGCGAGAGAGGCCTGCTGTTCAGCACACCTGTGCTGGTGAGAGGGGCCTACCATTCATCACACCAGTGCTGGTGAGAGAGGCCTGCTGTTCAGCACACCCGTGCTGGTGAGAGGGGCCTGCTGTTCAGCACACTCGTGCTGGTGAGAGGGGACTGCTGTTCAGCAAACCGGTGTTAGCGAGAAAGGCCTGCTGTTCACCACACCTGTGCTGGTGAGAGGGGCCTACTGTTCATCACACCAGTGCTGGTGAGAGAGGCCTGCTGTTCAGCACACCCGTGCTAGCAAGAGAGCCTGCTGTTCAGCACACCTGTATTGGTGAGAGGGGCCTGCTGTTCAGCACACTCGTGCTGGTGAGAGGGGACTGCTGTTCAGCAAACCAGTCTTAGCGAGAATGGCCTGCTGTTCAGCACACCTGTGCTGGTGAGAGGGGCCTACTGTTCATCACACCAGTGCTGGTGAGAAAGGCCTGCTGTTCAGCACACCCGTGCTGGTGAGAGAGGCCTGCTGTTCAGCACACCTGTGCTGGTGAGAGGGGCCTACTGTTCATCATACCAGTGCTGGTGAGAGAGGCCTGCTGTTCAGCACACCTGTGATGGTGAGAGGGGCCTGCTGTTCAGCACACTCGTGCTGGTGAGAGGGGACTGCTGTTCAGCAAACCAGTGTTAGCGAGAGAGGCCTGCTGTTCAGCACACCTGTGCTGGTGAGAGGGGCCTACTGTTCATCATACCAGTGCTGGTGAGAGCGGCCTGCTGTTCAGCACACCTGTGCTGGTGAGAGGGGCCTGCTGTTCAGCACACTCGTGCTGGTGAGATGGGACTGCTGTTCAGCACACCGGTGTTAGCGAGAGAGGCCTGCTGTTCAGTACACCTGTGCTGGTGAGAGGGGCCTACTGTTCATCACGCCAGTGCTGGTGAGAGAGGCTTGCTGTTCAGCACACCCGTGCTGGAGAGAGAGGCCTGTTGTTCAGCACAACTGTTCTGGTGAGAGGAGCCTACTGTTCATCATAGCAGTGCTGGTGAGAGAGGCCTGCTGTTCAGCACACCTGTGCTGGTGAGAGGGGCCTACTGTTCATCATACCAGTGCTGGTGAGAGCGGCCTGCTGTTCAGCACACCTGTGCTGGTGAGAGGGGCCTGCTGTTCAGCACACTCGTGCTGGTGAGAGGGGACTGCTGTTCAGCACACCGGTGTTAGCGAGAGAGGCCTGCTGTTCAGCACACCTGTGCTGGTAACAGGGGCCTACTGTTCATCATACCAGTGCTGGTGAGAGAGGCCTGCTGTTCAGCACACCTTTTCTGGTGAGAGGGGCCTGCTGTTCAGCACACTCGTGCTGGTGAGAGGGGACTGCTGTTCAGCAAACCAGTGTTAGCGAGAGAGGCCTGCTGTTCAGCACACCTGTGCTGGTGAGAGGGGCCTACTGTTCATCATACCAGTGCTGGTGAGAGCGGCCTGCTGTTCAGCACACCTGTGCTGGTGAGAGGGGCCTGCTGTTCAGCACACTCGTGCTGGTGAGAGGGGACTGCTGTTCAGCACACCGGTGTTAGCGAGAGAGGCCTGCTGTTCAGTACGCCTGTGCTGGTGAGAGGGGCCTACTGTTCATCACGCCAGTGCTGGTGAGAGAGGCCTGCTGTTCAGCACACCCGTGCTGGTGAGAGAGACCTGCTGTTCAGCACAACTGTGCTGGTGAGAGGGGCCTACTGTTCATCATAGCAGTGCTGGTGAGAGAGGCCTGCTGTTCAGCACACCTGTGCTGGTGAGAGGGGCCTGCTGTTCAGCACACTCGTGCTGGTGAGAGGGGACTGCTGTTCAGCACACCGGTGTTAGCGAGAGAGGCCTGCTGTTCAGCACACCTGTGCTGGTGAGAGGGGCCTACCATTCATCACACCAGTGCTGGTGAGAGAGGCCTGCTGTTCAGTACACCCGTGCTGGTGAGAGGGGCCTGCTGTTCAGCACACTCGTGCTGGTGAGAGCGGACTGCTGTTCAGCAAACCGGTGTTAGCAAGTAAGGCCTGCTGTTCGCCACACCTGTGCTGGTGAGAGGGGCCTACTGTTCATCACACCAGTGCTGGTGAGAGAGGCCTGCTGTTCAGCACACCCGTGCTAGCAAGAGAGCCTGCTGTTCAGCACACCTGTGTTGGTGAGAGGGGCCTGCTGTTCAGCACACTCGTGCTGGTGAGAGGGGACTGCTGTTCAGCACACCGGTGTTAGCTAGAGAGGCCTGCTATTCAGCACACCTGTGCTGGTGAGAGGGGCCTACTGTTCATCACGCCAGTGCTGGTGAGAGAGGCCTGCTGTTCAGCAAACCCGTGCTGGTGAGAGAGGCCTGCTGTTCAGCACACCTGTGCTGGTGAGAGGGGCCTACTGTTCATCATACCAGTGCTGGTGAGAGACGCCTGCTGTTCAGCACACCTGTGCTGGTGAGAGGGGCCTGCTGTTCAGCACACTCGTGCTGGTGAGAGGGGACTGCTGTTCAGCACACCGGTGTTAGCGAGAGAGGCCTGCTGTTCAGCACACCTGTGCTGGTGAGAGGGGCCTACCATTCATCACACCAGTGCTGGTGAGAGAGGCCTGCTGTTCAGCACACCCGTGCTGGTGAGAGGGGCCTGCTGTTCAGCACACTCGTGCTGGTGAGAGGGGACTGCTGTTCAGCAAACCGGTGTTAGCGAGAAAGGCCTGCTGTTCACCACACCTGTGCTGGTGAGAGGGGCCTACTGTTCATCACACCAGTGCTGGTGAGAGAGGCCTGCTGTTCAGCACACCCGTGCTAGCAAGAGAGCCTGCTGTTCAGCACACCTGTATTGGTGAGAGGGGCCTGCTGTTCAGCACACTCGTGCTGGTGAGAGGGGACTGCTGTTCAGCAAACCAGTCTTAGCGAGAATGGCCTGCTGTTCAGCACACCTGTGCTGGTGAGAGGGGCCTACTGTTCATCACACCAGTGCTGGTGAGAAAGGCCTGCTGTTCAGCACACCCGTGCTGGTGAGAGAGGCCTGCTGTTCAGCACACCTGTGCTGGTGAGAGGGGCCTACTGTTCATCATACCAGTGCTGGTGAGAGAGGCCTGCTGTTCAGCACACCTGTGATGGTGAGAGGGGCCTGCTGTTCAGCACACTCGTGCTGGTGAGAGGGGACTGCTGTTCAGCAAACCAGTGTTAGCGAGAGAGGCCTGCTGTTCAGCACACCTGTGCTGGTGAGAGGGGCCTACTGTTCATCATACCAGTGCTGGTGAGAGCGGCCTGCTGTTCAGCACACCTGTGCTGGTGAGAGGGGCCTGCTGTTCAGCACACTCGTGCTGGTGAGATGGGACTGCTGTTCAGCACACCGGTGTTAGCGAGAGAGGCCTGCTGTTCAGTACACCTGTGCTGGTGAGAGGGGCCTACTGTTCATCACGCCAGTGCTGGTGAGAGAGGCTTGCTGTTCAGCACACCCGTGCTGGAGAGAGAGGCCTGTTGTTCAGCACAACTGTTCTGGTGAGAGGAGCCTACTGTTCATCATAGCAGTGCTAGTGAGAGAGGCCTGCTGTTCAGCACACCTGTGCTGGTGAGAGGGGCCTACTGTTCATCATACCAGTGCTGGTGAGAGCGGCCTGCTGTTCAGCACACCTGTGCTGGTGAGAGGGGCCTGCTGTTCAGCACACTCGTGCTGGTGAGAGGGGACTGCTGTTCAGCACACTCGTGCTGGTGAGAGGGGACTGCTGTTCAGCACACCGGTGTTAGCGAGAGAGGCCTGCTGTTCAGCACACCTGTGCTGGTGAGAGGGGCCTACCATTCATCACCCCAGTGCTGGTGAGAGAGGCCTGCTGTTCAGCACACCTGTGATGGTGAGAGGGGCCTGCTGTTCAGCACACTCGTGCTGGTGAGAGGGGACTGCTGTTCAGCAAACCAGTGTTAGCGAGAGAGGCCTGCTGTTCAGCACACCTGTGCTGGTGAGAGGGGCCTACTGTTCATCATACCAGTGCTGGTGAGAGCGGCCTGCTGTTCAGCACACCTATGCTGGTGAGAGGGGCCTGCTGTTCAGCACACTCGTGCTGGTGAGATGGGACTGCTGTTCAGCACACCGGTGTTAGCGAGAGAGGCCTGCTGTTCAGTACACCTGTGCTGGTGAGAGGGGCCTACTGTTCATCACGCCAGTGCTGGTGAGAGAGGCTTGCTGTTCAGCACACCCGTGCTGGAGAGAGAGGCCTGTTGTTCAGCACAACTGTTCTGGTGAGAGGAGCCTACTGTTCATCATAGCAGTGCTAGTGAGAGAGGCCTGCTGTTCAGCACACCTGTGCTGGTGAGAGGGGCCTACTGTTCATCATACCAGTGCTGGTGAGAGCGGCCTGCTGTTCAGCACACCTGTGCTGGTGAGAGGGGCCTGCTGTTCAGCACACTCGTGCTGGTGAGAGGGGACTGCTGTTCAGCACACTCGTGCTGGTGAGAGGGGACTGCTGTTCAGCACACCGGTGTTAGCGAGAGAGGCCTGCTGTTCAGCACACCTGTGCTGGTGAGAGGGGCCTACCATTCATCACCCCAGTGCTGGTGAGAGAGGCCTGCTGTTCAGCACACCTGTGCTGGTGAGAGGGGCCTACTGTTCGTCACTCCAGTGCTGGTGAGAGAGGCCTGCTGTTCAGCAAACCCGTGCTGGTGAGAGAGGCCTGCTGTTCAGCACACCTGTGCTGGTGAGAGGGGCCTACTGTTCATCATACCAGTGCTGGTGAGAGACGCCTGCTGTTCAGCACACCTGTGCTGGTGAGAGGGGCCTGCTGTTCAGCACACTCGTGCTGGTGAGAGGGGACTGCTGTTCAGCACACCGGTGTTAGCGAGAGAGGCCTGCTGTTCAGCACACCTGTGCTGGTGAGAGGGGCCTACCATTCATCACACCAGTGCTGGTGAGAGAGGCCTGCTGTTCAGCACACCCGTGCTGGTGAGAGGGGCCTGCTGTTCAGCACACTCGTGCTGGTGAGAGGGGACTGCTGTTCAGCAAACCGGTGTTAGCGAGAAAGGCCTGCTGTTCACCACACCTGTGCTGATGAGAGGGGCCTACTGTTCATCACACCAGTGCTGGTGAGAGAGGCCTGCTGTTCAGCACACCCGTGCTAGCAAGAGAGCCTGCTGTTCAGCACACCTGTATTGGTGAGAGGGGCCTGCTGTTCAGCACACTCGTGCTGGTGAGAGGGGACTGCTGTTCAGCAAACCAGTCTTAGCGAGAATGGCCTGCTGTTCAGCACACCTGTGCTGGTGAGAGGGGCCTACTGTTCATCACACCAGTGCTGGTGAGAAAGGCCTGCTGTTCAGCACACCCGTGCTGGTGAGAGAGGCCTGCTGTTCAGCACACCTGTGCTGGTGAGAGGGGCCTACTGTTCATCATACCAGTGCTGGTGAGAGAGGCCTGCTGTTCAGCACACCTGTGATGGTGAGAGGGGCCTGCTGTTCAGCACACTCGTGCTGGTGAGAGGGGACTGCTGTTCAGCAAACCAGTGTTAGCGAGAGAGGCCTGCTGTTCAGCACACCTGTGCTGGTGAGAGGGGCCTACTGTTCATCATACCAGTGCTGGTGAGAGCGGCCTGCTGTTCAGCACACCTGTGCTGGTGAGAGGGGCCTGCTGTTCAGCACACTCGTGCTGGTGAGATGGGACTGCTGTTCAGCACACCGGTGTTAGCGAGAGAGGCCTGCTGTTCAGTACACCTGTGCTGGTGAGAGGGGCCTACTGTTCATCACGCCAGTGCTGGTGAGAGAGGCTTGCTGTTCAGCACACCCGTGCTGGAGAGAGAGGCCTGTTGTTCAGCACAACTGTTCTGGTGAGAGGAGCCTACTGTTCATCATAGCAGTGCTGGTGAGAGAGGCCTGCTGTTCAGCACACCTGTGCTGGTGAGAGGGGCCTACTGTTCATCATACCAGTGCTGGTGAGAGCGGCCTGCTGTTCAGCACACCTGTGCTGGTGAGAGGGGCCTGCTGTTCAGCACACTCGTGCTGGTGAGAGGGGACTGCTGTTCAGCACACTCGTGCTGGTGAGAGGGGACTGCTGTTCAGCACACCGGTGTTAGCGAGAGAGGCCTGCTGTTCAGCCCACCTGTGCTGGTGAGAGGGGCCTACCATTCATCACCCCAGTGCTGGTGAGAGAGGCCTGCTGTTCAGCACACCTGTGCTGGTGAGAGGGGCCTACTGTTCGTCACTCCAGTGCTGGTGAGAGAGGCCTGCTGTTCAGCACACCCGTGCTGGTGAGAGAGGCCTGCTGTTCAGCACACCTGTGCTGGTGAGAGAGACCTGCTGTTCAGCACACCTGTGCTGGTGAGAGGGGCCTGCTGTTCAGCACACTCGTGCTGGTGAGAGGGGACTGCTGTTCAGCACACCGGTGTTAGCGAGAGAGGCCTGCTGTTCAGCACACCTGTGCTGGTGAGAGGGGCCTACTGTTCATCACGCCAGTGCTGGTGAGAGAGGCCTGCTGTTCAGCAAACCCGTGCTGGTGAGAGAGGCCTGCTGTTCCGCACACCTGTGCTGGTGAGAGGGGCCTACTGTTCATCATACCAGTGCTGGTGAGAGACGCCTGCTGTTCAGCACACCTGTGCTGGTGAGAGGGGCCTGCTGTTCAGCACACTCGTGCTGGTGAGAGGGGACTGCTGTTCAGCACACCGGTGTTAGCGTGAGAGGCCTGCTGTTCAGCACACCTGTGCTGGTGAGAGGGGCCTACCATTCATCACACTAGTGCTGGTGAGAGAGGCCTGCTGTTCAGCACACCCGTGCTGGTGAGAGGGGCCTGCTGTTCAGCACACTCGTGCTGGTGAGAGGGGACTGCTGTTCAGCAAACCGGTGTTAGCAAGTAAGGCCTGCTGTTCGCCACACCTGTGCTGGTGAGAGGGGCCTACTGTTCATCACACCAGTGCTGGTGAGAGAGGCCTGCTGTTCAGCACACCCGTGCTAGCAAGAGAGCCTGCTGTTCAGCACACCTGTGTTGGTGAGAGGGGCCTGCTGTTCAGCACACTCGTGCTGGTGAGAGGGGACTGCTGTTCAGCAAACCAGTCTTAGCGAGAATGGCCTGCTGTTCAGCACACCTGTGCTGGTGAGAGGGGCCTACTGTTCATCACACCAGTGCTGGTGAGAAAGGCCTGCTGTTCAGCACACCCGTGCTGGTGAGAGAGGCCTGCTGTTCAGCACACCTGTGCTGGTGAGAGGGGCCTACTGTTCATCATACCAGTGCTGGTGAGAGAGGCCTGCTGTTCAGCACACCTGTGCTGGTGAGAGGGGCCTGCTGTTCAGCACACTCTTCCTGGTGAGAGGGGACTGCTGTTCAGCAAACCAGTGTTAGCGAGAGAGGCCTGCTGTTCAGCACACCTGTGCTGGTGAGAGGGGCCTACTGTTCATCATACCAGTGCTGGTGAGAGCGGCATGCTGTTCAGCACACCTGTGCTGGTGAGAGGGGCCTGCTGTTCAGCACACTCGTGCTGGTGAGAGGGGACTGCTGTTCAGCACACCGGTGTTAGCGAGAGAGGCCTGCTGTTCAGCACACCTGTGCTGGTGACAGGGGCCTACTGTTCATCATACCAGTGCTGGTGAGAGAGGCCTGCTGTTCAGCACACCTGTGCTGGTGAGAGGGGCCTGCTGTTCAGCACACTCGTGCTGGTGAGAGGGGACTGCTGTTCAGCAAACCAGTGTTAGCGAGAGAGGCCTGCTGTTCAGCACACCTGTGCTGGTGAGAGGGGCCTACTGTTCATCATACCAGTGCTGGTGAGAGCGGCCTGCTGTTCAGCACACCTGTGCTGGTGAGAGGGGCCTGCTGTTCAGCACACTTGTGCTGGTGAGAGGGGACTGCTGTTCAGCACACCGGTGTTAGCGAGAGAGGCCTGCTGTTCAGTACGCCTGTGCTGGTGAGAGGGGCCTACTGTTCATCACGCCAGTGCTGGTGAGAGAGGCCTGCTGTTCAGCACACCCGTGCTGGTGAGAGAGACCTGTTGTTCAGCACAACTGTGCTGGTGAGAGGGGCCTACTGTTCATCATAGCAGTGCTGGTGAGAGAGGCCTGCTGTTCAGCACACCTGTGCTGGTGAGAGGGGCCTGCTGTTCAGCACACTCGTGCTGGTGAGAGAGGACTGCTGTTCAGCACACCGGTGTTAGCGAGAGAGGCCTGCTGTTCAGCACACCTGTGCTGGTGAGAGGGGCCTACCATTCATCACACCAGTGCTGGTGAGAGAGGCCTGCTGTTCAGCACACCCGTGCTGGTGAGAGGGGCCTGCTGTTCAGCACACTCGTGCTGGTGAGAGGGGACTGCTGTTCAGCAAACCGGTGTTAGCAAGTAAGGCCTGCTGTTCGCCACACCTGTGCTGGTGAGAGGGGCCTACTGTTCATCACACCAGTGCTGGTGAGAGAGGCCTGCTGTTCAGCACACCCGTGCTAGCGAGAGAGGCCTGCTGTTCAGTACACCTGTGCTGGTGAGAGGGGCCTACTGTTCATCACGCCAGTGCTGGTGAGAGAGGCTTGCTGTTCAGCACACCCGTGCTGGAGAGAGAGGCCTGTTGTTCAGCACAACTGTTCTGGTGAGAGGAGCCTACTGTTCATCATAGCAGTGCTGGTGAGAGAGGCCTGCTGTTCAGCACACCTGTGCTGGTGAGAGGGGCCTACTGTTCATCATACCAGTGCTGGTGAGAGCGGCCTGCTGTTCAGCACACCTGTGCTGGTGAGAGGGGCCTGCTGTTCAGCACACTCGTGCTGGTGAGAGGGGACTGCTGTTCAGCACACTCGTGCTGGTGAGAGGGGACTGCTGTTCAGCACACCGGTGTTAGCGAGAGAGGCCTGCTGTTCAGCACACCTGTGCTGGTGAGAGGGGCCTACCATTCATCACCCCAGTGCTGGTGAGAGAGGCCTGCTGTTCAGCACACCTGTGCTGGTGAGAGGGGCCTACTGTTCATCACTCCAGTGCTGGTGAGAGAGGCCTGCTGTTCAGCACACCCGTGCTGGTGAGAGAGGCCTGCTGTTCAGCACACCTGTGCTGGTGAGAGAGACCTGCTGTTCAGCACACCTGTGCTGGTGAGAGGGGCCTGCTGTTCAGCACACTCGTGCTGGTGAGAGGGGACTGCTGTTCAGCACACCGGTGTTAGCGAGAGAGGCCTGCTGTTCAGCACACCTGTGCTGGTGAGAGGGGCCTACTGTTCATCACGCCAGTGCTGGTGAGAGAGGCCTGCTGTTCAGCAAACCCGTGCTGGTGAGAGAGGCCTGCTGTTCCGCACACCTGTGCTGGTGAGAGGGGCCTACTGTTCATCATACCAGTGCTGGTGAGAGACGCCTGCTGTTCAGCACACCTGTGCTGGTGAGAGGGGCCTGCTGTTCAGCACACTCGTGCTGGTGAGAGGGGACTGCTGTTCAGCACACCGGTGTTAGCGAGAGAGGCCTGCTGTTCAGCACACCTGTGCTGGTGAGAGGGGCCTACCATTCATCACACCAGTGCTGGTGAGAGAGGCCTGCTGTTCAGCACACCCGTGCTGGTGAGAGGGGCCTGCTGTTCAGCACACTCGTGCTGGTGAGAGGGGACTGCTGTTCAGCAAACCGGTGTTAGCAAGTAAGGCCTGCTGTTCGCCACACCTGTGCTGGTGAGAGGGGCCTACTGTTCATCACACCAGTGCTGGTGAGAGAGGCCTGCTGTTCAGCACACCCGTGCTAGCAAGAGAGCCTGCTGTTCAGCACACCTGTGTTGGTGAGAGGGGCCTGCTGTTCAGCACACTCGTGCTGGTGAGAGGGGACTGCTGTTCAGCAAACCAGTCTTAGCGAGAATGGCCTGCTGTTCAGCACACCTGTGCTGGTGAGAGGGGCCTACTGTTCATCACACCAGTGCTGGTGAGAAAGGCCTGCTGTTCAGCACACCCGTGCTGGTGAGAGAGGCCTGCTGTTCAGCACACCTGTGCTGGTGAGAGGGGCCTACTGTTCATCATACCAGTGCTGGTGAGAGAGGCCTGCTGTTCAGCACACCTGTGCTGGTGAGAGGGGCCTGCTGTTCAGCACACTCTTCCTGGTGAGAGGGGACTGCTGTTCAGCAAACCAGTGTTAGCGAGAGAGGCCTGCTGTTCAGCACACCTGTGCTGGTGAGAGGGGCCTACTGTTCATCATACCAGTGCTGGTGAGAGCGGCATGCTGTTCAGCACACCTGTGCTGGTGAGAGGGGCCTGCTGTTCAGCACACTCGTGCTGGTGAGAGGGGACTGCTGTTCAGCACACCGGTGTTAGCGAGAGAGGCCTGCTGTTCAGCACACCTGTGCTGGTGACAGGGGCCTACTGTTCATCATACCAGTGCTGGTGAGAGAGGCCTGCTGTTCAGCACACCTGTGCTGGTGAGAGGGGCCTGCTGTTCAGCACACTCGTGCTGGTGAGAGGGGACTGCTGTTCAGCAAACCAGTGTTAGCGAGAGAGGCCTGCTGTTCAGCACACCTGTGCTGGTGAGAGGGGCCTACTGTTCATCATACCAGTGCTGGTGAGAGCGGCCTGCTGTTCAGCACACCTGTGCTGGTGAGAGGGGCCTGCTGTTCAGCACACTCGTGCTGGTGAGAGGGGACTGCTGTTCAGCAAACCAGTGTTAGCGAGAGAGGCCTGCTGTTCAGCACACCTGTGCTGGTGAGAGGGGCCTACTGTTCATCATACCAGTGCTGGTGAGAGCGGCCTGCTGTTCAGCACACCTGTGCTGGTGAGAGGGGCCTGCTGTTCAGCACACTTGTGCTGGTGAGAGGGGACTGCTGTTCAGCACACCGGTGTTAGCGAGAGAGGCCTGCTGTTCAGTACGCCTGTGCTGGTGAGAGGGGCCTACTGTTCATCACGCCAGTGCTGGTGAGAGAGGCCTGCTGTTCAGCACACCCGTGCTGGTGAGAGAGACCTGTTGTTCAGCACAACTGTGCTGGTGAGAGGGGCCTACTGTTCATCATAGCAGTGCTGGTGAGAGAGGCCTGCTGTTCAGCACACCTGTGCTGGTGAGAGGGGCCTGCTGTTCAGCACACTCGTGCTGGTGAGAGGGGACTGCTGTTCAGCACACCGGTGTTAGCGAGAGAGGCCTGCTGTTCAGCACACCTGTGCTGGTGAGAGGGGCCTACCATTCATCACACCAGTGCTGGTGAGAGAGGCCTGCTGTTCAGCACACCCGTGCTGGTGAGAGGGGCCTGCTGTTCAGCACACTCGTGCTGGTGAGAGGGGACTGCTGTTCAGCAAACCGGTGTTAGCAAGTAAGGCCTGCTGTTCGCCACACCTGTGCTGGTGAGAGGGGCCTACTGTTCATCACACCAGTGCTGGTGAGAGAGGCCTGCTGTTCAGCACACCCGTGCTAGCAAGAGAGCCTGCTGTTCAGCACACCTGTGTTGGTGAGAGGGGCCTGCTGTTCAGCACACTCGTGCTGGTGAGAGGGGACTGCTGTTCAGCAAACCAGTCTTAGCGAGAATGGCCTGCTGTTCAGCACACCTGTGCTGGTGAGAGGGGCCTACTGTTCATCACACCAGTGCTGGTGAGAAAGGCCTGCTGTTCAGCACACTCGTGCTGGTGAGAGGGGACTGCTGTTCAGCAAACCGGTGTTAGCAAGTAAGGCCTGCTGTTCGCCACACCTGTGCTGGTGAGAGGGGCCTACTGTTCATCACACCAGTGCTGGTGAGAGAGGCCTGCTGTTCAGCACACCCGTGCTAGCGAGAGAGGCCTGCTGTTCAGTACACCTGTGCTGGTGAGAGGGGCCTACTGTTCATCACGCCAGTGCTGGTGAGAGAGGCTTGCTGTTCAGCACACCCGTGCTGGAGAGAGAGGCCTGTTGTTCAGCACAACTGTTCTGGTGAGAGGAGCCTACTATTCATCATAGCAGTGCTGGTGAGAGAGGCCTGCTGTTCAACACACCTGTGCTGGTGAGAGGGGCCTACTGTTCATCATACCAGTGCTGGTGAGAGCGGCCTGCTGTTCAGCACACCTGTGCTGGTGAGAGGGGCCTGCTGTTCAGCACACTCGTGCTGGTGAGAGGGGACTGCTGTTCAGCACACTCGTGCTGGTGAGAGGGGACTGCTGTTCAGCACACCGGTGTTAGCGAGAGAGGCCTGCTGTTCAGCACACCTGTGCTGGTGAGAGGGGCCTACCATTCATCACCCCAGTGCTGGTGAGAGAGGCCTGCTGTTCAGCACACCTGTGCTGGTGAGAGGGGCCTACTGTTCGTCACTCCAGTGCTGGTGAGAGAGGCCTGCTGTTCAGCACACCCGTGCTGGTGAGAGAGGCCTGCTGTTCAGCACACCTGTGCTGGTGAGAGAGACCTGCTGTTCAGCACACCTGTGCTGGTGAGAGGGGCCTGCTGTTCAGCACACTCGTGCTGGTGAGAGGGGACTGCTGTTCAGCACACCGGTGTTAGCGAGAGAGGCCTGCTGTTCAGCACACCTGTGCTGGTGAGAGGGGCCTACTGTTCATCACGCCAGTGCTGGTGAGAGAGGCCTGCTGTTCAGCAAACCCGTGCTGGTGAGAGAGGCCTGCTGTTCCGCACACCTGTGCTGGTGAGAGGGGCCTACTGTTCATCATACCAGTGCTGGTGAGAGACGCCTGCTGTTCAGCACACCTGTGCTGGTGAGAGGGGCCTGCTGTTCAGCACACTCGTGCTGGTGAGAGGGGACTGCTGTTCAGCACACCGGTGTTAGCGAGAGAGGCCTGCTGTTCAGCACACCTGTGCTGGTGAGAGGGGCCTACCATTCATCACACCAGTGCTGGTGAGAGAGGCCTGCTGTTCAGCACACCCGTGCTGGTGAGAGGGGCCTGCTGTTCAGCACACTCGTGCTGGTGAGAGGGGACTGCTGTTCAGCAAACCGGTGTTAGCAAGTAAGGCCTGCTGTTCGCCACACCTGTGCTGGTGAGAGGGGCCTACTGTTCATCACACCAGTGCTGGTGAGAGAGGACTGCTGTTCAGCACACCCGTGCTAGCAAGAGAGCCTGCTGTTCAGCACACCTGTGTTGGTGAGAGGGGCCTGCTGTTCAGCACACTCGTGCTGGTGAGAGGGGACTGCTGTTCAGCAAACCAGTCTTAGCGAGAATGGCCTGCTGTTCAGCACACCTGTGCTGGTGAGAGGGGCCTACTGTTCATCACACCAGTGCTGGTGAGAAAGGCCTGCTGTTCAGCACACCCGTGCTGGTGAGAGAGGCCTGCTGTTCAGCACACCTGTGCTGGTGAGAGGGGCCTACTGTTCATCATACCAGTGCTGGTGAGAGAGGCCTGCTGTTCAGCACACCTGTGCTGGTGAGAGGGGCCTGCTGTTCAGCACACTCTTCCTGGTGAGAGGGGACTGCTGTTCAGCAAACCAGTGTTAGCGAGAGAGGCCTGCTGTTCAGCACACCTGTGCTGGTGAGAGGGGCCTACTGTTCATCATACCAGTGCTGGTGAGAGCGGCATGCTGTTCAGCACACCTGTGCTGGTGAGAGGGGCCTGCTGTTCAGCACACTCGTGCTGGTGAGAGGGGACTGCTGTTCAGCACACCGGTGTTAGCGAGAGAGGCCTGCTGTTCAGCACACCTGTGCTGGTGACAGGGGCCTACTGTTCATCATACCAGTGCTGGTGAGAGAGGCCTGCTGTTCAGCACACCTGTGCTGGTGAGAGGGGCCTGCTGTTCAGCACACTCGTGCTGGTGAGAGGGGACTGCTGTTCAGCAAACCAGTGTTAGCGAGAGAGGCCTGCTGTTCAGCACACCTGTGCTGGTGAGAGGGGCCTACTGTTCATCATACCAGTGCTGGTGAGAGCGGCCTGCTGTTCAGCACACCTGTGCTGGTGAGAGGGGCCTGCTGTTCAGCACACTTGTGCTGGTGAGAGGGGACTGCTGTTCAGCACACCGGTGTTAGCGAGAGAGGCCTGCTGTTCAGTACGCCTGTGCTGGTGAGAGGGGCCTACTGTTCATCACGCCAGTGCTGGTGAGAGAGGCCTGCTGTTCAGCACACCCGTGCTGGTGAGAGAGACCTGTTGTTCAGCACAACTGTGCTGGTGAGAGGGGCCTACTGTTCATCATAGCAGTGCTGGTGAGAGAGGCCTGCTGTTCAGCACACCTGTGCTGGTGAGAGGGGCCTGCTGTTCAGCACACTCGTGCTGGTGAGAGGGGACTGCTGTTCAGCACACCGGTGTTAGCGAGAGAGGCCTGCTGTTCAGCACACCTGTGCTGGTGAGAGGGGCCTACCATTCATCACACCAGTGCTGGTGAGAGAGGCCTGCTGTTCAGCACACCCGTGCTGGTGAGAGGGGCCTGCTGTTCAGCACACTCGTGCTGGTGAGAGGGGACTGCTGTTCAGCAAACCGGTGTTAGCAAGTAAGGCCTGCTGTTCGCCACACCTGTGCTGGTGAGAGGGGCCTACTGTTCATCACACCAGTGCTGGTGAGAGAGGCCTGCTGTTCAGCACACCCGTGCTAGCAAGAGAGCCTGCTGTTCAGCACACCTGTGTTGGTGAGAGGGGCCTGCTGTTCAGCACACTCGTGCTGGTGAGAGGGGACTGCTGTTCAGCAAACCAGTCTTAGCGAGAATGGCCTGCTGTTCAGCACACCTGTGCTGGTGAGAGGGGCCTACTGTTCATCACACCAGTGCTGGTGAGAAAGGCCTGCTGTTCAGCACACCCGTGCTGGTGAGAGAGGCCTGCTGTTCAGCACACCTGTGCTGGTGAGAGGGGCCTACTGTTCATCATACCAGTGCTGGTGAGAGAGGCCTGCTGTTCAGCACACCTGTGCTGGTGAGAGGGGCCTGCTGTTCAGCACACTCGTGCTGGTGAGAGGGGACTGCTGTTCAGCAAACCAGTGTTAGCGAGAGAGGCCTGCTGTTCAGCACACCTGTGCTGGTGAGAGGGGCCTACTGTTCATCATACCAGTGCTGGTGAGAGCGGCCTGCTGTTCAGCACACCTGTGCTGGTGAGAGGGGCCTGCTGTTCAGCACACTCGTGCTGGTGAGAGGGGACTGCTGTTCAGCACACCGGTGTTAGCGAGAGAGGCCTGCTGTTCAGCACACCTGTGCTGGTAACAGGGGCCTACTGTTCATCATACCAGTGCTGGTGAGAGAAGCCTGCTGTTCAGCACACCTGTGCTGGTGAGAGGGGCCTGCTGTTCAGCACACTCGTGCTGGTGAGAGGGGACTGCTGTTCAGCAAACCAGTGTTAGCGAGAGAGGCCTGCTGTTCAGCACACCTGTGCTGGTGAGAGGGGCCTACTGTTCATCATACCAGTGCTGGTGAGAGCGGCCTGCTGTTCAGCACACCTGTGCTGGTGAGAGGGGCCTGCTGTTCAGCACACTCGTGCTGGTGAGAGGGGACTGCTGTTCAGCACACCGGTGTTAGCGAGAGAGGCCTGCTGTTCAGTACGCCTGTGCTGGTGAGAGGGGCCTACTGTTCATCACGCCAGTGCTGGTGAGAGAGGCCTGCTGTTCAGCACACCCGTGCTGGTGAGAGAGACCTGTTGTTCAGCACAACTGTGCTGGTGAGAGGGGCCTACTGTTCATCATAGCAGTGCTGGTGAGAGAGGCCTGCTGTTCAGCACACCTGTGCTGGTGAGAGGGGCCTGCTGTTCAGCACACTCGTGCTGGTGAGAGGGGACTGCTGTTCAGCACACCGGTGTTAGCAAGAGAGGCCTGCTGTTCAGCACACCTGTGCTGGTGAGAGGGGCCTACCATTCATCACACCAGTGCTGGTTAGAGAGGCCTGCTGTTCAGCACACCCGTGCTGGTGAGAGAGGCCTGCTGTTCAGCACACCCATGCTGGTGAGAGGGGCCTGCTGTTCAGCACACTCGTGCTGGTGAGAGGGGACTGCTGTTCAGCACACCGGTGTTAGCGAGAGAGGCCTGCTGTTCAGCACACCTGTGCTGGTAACAGGGGCCTACTGTTCATCACGCTAGTGCTGGTGAGAGAGGCCTTCTGTTCAGCACGCCCGTGCTGGTGAGAGAGGCCTGCTGTTCAGCACACCTGTGCTGGTGAGAGGGGCCTACTGTTCATCATACCAGTGCTGTTGAGAGAGGCCTGCTGTTCAGCACGCCTGTGCTGGTGAGGGGGGCCTGCTGTTCAGCACACTCGTGCTGGTGAGAGGGGACTGCTGTTCAACACACCGGTGTTAGCGAGAGAGGCCTGCTGTTCAGCACACCTGTGCTGGTGAGAGGGGCCTACCATTCATCACACCAGTGCTGGTGAGAGAGGCCTGCTGTTCAGCACACCCGTGCTGGTGAGAGAGGCCTGCTGTTCAGCACACCTGTGCTGGTGAGAGGGGCCTACTGTTCATCATAGCAGTGCTGGTGAGAGAGGCCTGCTGTTCAGCACACCTGTGCTAGTGAGAGGGACCTGCTGTTCAGCACACTCGTGCTGGTGAGAGGGGACTGCTGTTCAGCACACCGGTGTTAGCGAGAGAGGCCTGCTGTTCAGCACACCTGTGCTGGTGAGAGGGGCCTACTGTTCATCACGCCAGTGCTGGTGAGAGAGGCCTTCTGTTCAGCATGCCAGTGCTGGTGAGAGAGGCCTTCTGTTCAGCACACCTGTGCTGGTGAGAGGGGCCTACTGTTCATAATGCCAGTGCTGGTGAGAGAGGCCTGCTGTTCAGCACGCCTGTGCTGGTGAGAGGGGCCTGCTGTTCAGCACACTCGTGCTGGTGAGAGGGGACTGCTGTTCAACACACCGGTGTTAACGAGAGAGGCCTGCTGTTCAGCACACCTGTGCTGGTGAGAGGGGCCTACCATTCATCACACCAGTACTGGTGAGAGAGGCCTGCTGTTCAGCACACCCGTGCTAGTGAGAGAGGCCTGCTGTTCAGCACACCCATGCTGGTGAGAGAGGCCTGCTGTTCAGCACACCCGTGCTGGTGAGAAGATGTCGCCGATGATGGCGCCGATGATGGCAGTCTCAGCCGGTCGGTGCGCCCTGTTTTGTCTTGTTTTGTCTGTTAATTCAGTGTTTTGACAAGATTTTCGGAGATCCCTAACAAGAGACGAACTTTTAAACATCAGGGAATCAACTCCTGTGGATTTTTTCCCACTTTTTTGCTTCCAGCGGCAGAATTAGGGGGCATTCTAGTCAAAGCCGCGCTAGGCTTTGCTCAAGCAGTGAAACGCCGCCCAAGGGGTAAACTGTCAGGGGCTCTCATACGGCTACGCAGACGCGGGATCCGAACAGTGCTTCCGAGCTTTTTCCTCTCCAATGTACGTTCACTGTGCAACAAAATGGACGAACTTCAGCTACTGATGGTGAAAAACAGACACTTTCTTTCATCTTCTGTTTTGTGCTTCACGGAGACATGGCTGTGTGATTTGATTCCGGACACTGCGCTACAACTGGCAGGATTCCATCTTGTAAGATCGGATCGTTACATAGCACTCTCCGGCAAGACGAAAGGCGGTGGCATGTTTTTACATTAAACAGTGGCTGGTGTGTAGATGTCACAGTGATTCTGCAACATTGTTCTCCGCTCCTTGAATCATTTTTTTTATAAACTGTAAACCTTTCTACTCACCTCGCGAGTTCGCGTTGCTCATTTTGATTGGAATTTACTTGCCGCCGGGTCCTCAGGTTAGAGAAGCCCAATGCATGCTCGCCGACCAGATTCTGAGTGTGGAGTGAGCAAATCCAGATTCGCTGGTTATCGTACTTGGCGACTTTAACAAAGGTAATCTCAGCCACAACCTCCCCAAATACAGACAATTCATTAAATGCCCTACCAGAGAAGGGAACACTCTGGATCACTGCTACACTACAGTCAGTAGAGCCTACCACACTGTCCCCCGAGCAGAACTGGGACACTCTGACCATGCCATGGTCCACCTGATTCCTGCATACAGGCAGAAACTAAAGCACTGTAAACCTGCTGTGAGGACATCTAAACAGTGGACCAGTGAGGCTGTGCAAGATTTGCGGGCGTGCTTAGACTGTACTGACTGGGATATGTTCACGACTACTACCAATAGTCTGGATGAACTCACAGAGGCTGTGACGTCGTACACCAGCTTCTGTGAGGACTGCTGTATTCCAACACGTACCAGGGTGGACTTCAACAACAACAAGCCCTGGTTCTCAGCAAAGTTCAGAAGGTTGAGGTTGGAGAAGGAGGAAGCATTTAGGAGTGGGGATAGAGACAGATTCAAGGAGTCGAAGAACAGGTTTAGCAAGGCGGTGAGAGAGGCTAAACGACTGTACTCAGAGAGACTAAAACACCAGTTCTCTGTTAACAACTCTGCTCCTGTCTGGAGAGGGCTCAGGCAGATCACCAATTACAAGCCCAGAGCCCCCCACACCACTAACGACTCCCGCCTGGCCAACGACCTGAACGAGTTCTACTGCAGATTTGAAAGACTATTGGACTGTCCTGAACTACCCCTTCCCACCCAAGAGGCCCCATCGCCCACCTCTACTACAAAGACGACTCTCTCCTTTCAGGAGGGAGAAGTTAATAGACTTTTCAAGAGGCAGAACCCACGCAAAGCAGCTGGGCCGGACTTTGTCTCTCCAGCCACCCTCAGGCACTGTGCTGACCAGCTGTCTCCGGTGTTCACCAACATATTTAACACCTCCCTGGAGACATGCCATGTACCAGCCTCTCTCAAGTCCTCCACCATCATCCCTGTGCCCAAAAAGCTAAGGCCAACAGGACTAAATGATTATAGACCGGTCGCCCTTTCCTCTGTGGTAATGAAGTCTTTTGAGCGCCTGGTTCTGGCACACCTCAAAGCCATCAAAGACCCTCTCCTGAACCTTCAGTTTGCCTACAGAGCCAACAGGTCTGTGGACGACACAGTTAACATGGCCCTAAACTTCACCCTACAGCATCTGGACTCCCCAGCATCCTAAGCCAGGATCCTGTTTGTGGACTTCAGCTCTGCCTTCAACACCATTATCCCTGCCCTGCTTCAGGACAAGCTCTTCCAGCTGAACGTGCCCGACTCCACCTGCAGGTGGATCACAGACTTCCTGTCTGACAGGAAGCAGTGCGTTAAGCTGGGAACTCAAGTCTCTGACTCCAGGTCTATCTGCACCGGAACTCCTCAGGGCTGCGTCCTTTCCCCACTGCTCTTCTCCCTGTACACCAACAGCTGCACCTCCAATCATCTGTCCGTCAAACTCTTGAAGTTTGCAGACGACACCACCCTCATTGGGCTGATCTCTGGTGGGGATGAGTCTGACTATAGGTGGGAAGCTGACAACCTGGTGACCTGGTGTAGCCAGAATAACTTAGAGCTAAATTCTCTAAAGACAGTTGAGATGGTTGTGGACTTCAGGAAGAATACAGCCCCACTCACCCTCATCACCCTGTGTGACTCCCCAGTCAAAACTGTAGAGTCCTTCCGCTTCCTGGGCACTATTCTCTCCCGGGACCTCAAGTGGGATCTGAACATCAGCTCCCTCACCAAGAGAGCTCAACAGAGGATGTACTTCCTACGGCAGCTGAAGAAATTCAACCTCAGTTTAACACGTAGGCTTTCGCGACCAATATTATTCATAATAAAGGTTCTTGGGTTAGATCGCGTTTATTTATAAATGTGTCGTAACCCTCCACCACCCGACACGGCCAATCAGCAAAAAAAGTGTCACGTTGACAAAGACAAATAATTCACTACTTCAGCCCACCGGTGTGTTGAAGAGTTAATCCACATTTACAGTTTGAGTACGACGTTTCGCTGGTAAATACTTCCAGCATCATCGGGCAATTCGCCAGAATGGTAAAGCCCTCGCTTGCTCCTGGTTTTATATAGGGCAGCAGGGTGACGTCATCACTTAACTCATCAGGTGCAGTGATTAGAGGCGGAGGGGGGGGGTGTAATGTAATTATATAATCGATTAGTAATCAGTCATTGGTTATGATTAGTAATGAGTTGTAGATTAGTAATTCTTTAAATCAAAATGTAATGTGTATTATTTAATAATACGCTTCCAGGCCGCACTAAGCCGGTAGCTGTCAGAGCGATTAAAGTTATTCTTGTTCCTCTCAATTTCAATGGATTCTCTAATTAGTCTTTGCCAGTAATAATTAGTTTTACACACCACTGCAACATTGTCAAAATCAATTGAGTGTCCTTGTTGACAAGCATGTTCTGCCACTGCCGACAGTTGTGTTTGAGATAATTTAATATTTCTCTGATGTTCTTTTAGTCTTACGCTGATGTTACGTCCCGTCTGCCCAATGTAGCAGCTGCCACATGAACAATTAATCCGATATACACCTTCTGTTGATAGTTTAGGTAATGCGTCTTTAGTGCAAGATACTAGTTTTTGAATTTTGTGTTTGGTCGAGGACCTGCACACCTCGAGGACCATGAGGCGAGCGGGGAAGATTGTGGCCGATTCCTCCCACCCTGGACACTCTCTGTTCCAGCTACTCCCCTCCGGCAGAAGGCTGCGGAACCAAAACCTCACGTCACAAAAACAGTTTCTTCCCATCCGCTGCTGGCCTCTTCAACAAGGCCAAGGTCTTACACTGACTTTAACATTTTATCTACAAAATTACACCTTGACATATTTACACTAAGTTACCCTATTTGTATTTTTTGTATTTTTAGATTGTATCTTATAGCTCCTTTATATTCAATATTTATTCAAGATTTTACATACTTTAGCCCCTTTGTGTTAGTTAGACTTTGCACCTTTAGTATAGTTAAACTTGTATACCACTTAGATTTAATATTACTATATGTTGAATGTATGCACCTTCCTGCCAAAGTAAATTCCTTGTCTGATTCTGATCTGCCAATCATAGAGGGATCTTCTGGAAAATGTTCTGGAAGGGGTCGCGAGGGATATATAAGACGGGCAAAACGAGCCCAAGGGGCAGTATGATGAAGACAGAAGACAAGAGAAGTTGAAGCCAGACCCGCCAAGCTAGTTAGAGTATTCTTGGGCGAGAGTAGTCCTGTGTGGACCTGGGTAGGCTAGGATAGGGTCGCTAGGGGCAAGCGCAGTCTGTAAGTCGGCACGCTTGACCCCCGGGGTTACCGTGGTATCAACCCGCTGAAACACGCACACAGTTAAGAGGTGAAGCAGCTCTGTACCGAGGCTGATAGGTCTCTCTACGGTATGTATTCTATCACGATCTTAAATTTCACACTCAACTTACAATTTAACAATCTTAGAAATAGTGTATTCAAGTAGACCATGCGTTAATTATGTTTTAACCGACCGTCTGTGTTGCTTTACATAGTTTCCAAATTTTGCTAAACCCTGTTTGATTTAGTGTGATGCTCCGTTTCTCTGTATCCCCTGGTATATCTGTGTTAATTCCTTCTAGTTAAGGTATGTATATATATCTGCGGTTATGTGTTTCCTCTACCTGATGACTGCTTGTGTTGCAATCGAAATGTCGTATATTATGTAATTTTATTTTTTCTAATTTCTACGTGACTTTACCAAAAAAAAACAAAGATTAATTCCTGCAGTCACAAAAGCACCAAATCGATTTTGAACCACCTCTTCGGGGAGGTATGAAATCTGTCTTTGTGTTCTCTGCTTGTGTATCTGCTTTGTGTCTTGAATTGGGTTTATGTCGCTGTGCTGTCTCTGCCTACAGTTGTGTGCCCGGGTGTCTCTAAGTGTGTGCTGCGGCACCCTATCTGTGTGCCTGACAACTTGAATCATGCTCATTTGTGTCCCATTGTCTCTGAAACCCAGTCCCTCCATCTCTGGCTATTTAAGGCCTCGGTACATGCTAATTTGTGTCCCATTGTCTCTGAAACCCAGTCCCTCCATCTCTGGCTATTTAAAGCCTCGGTACAGAGCTGCTTCACCTCTCAACTGTGTGTGTGTTTCCCCCCATAGGTCTCTCTACGGTATGTATTCTATCACTATCTTAAATTTGACATTCAACTTACAATTTAACAATCTTTTAAATAGTGTATTCAACTAGACCATGCGTTAATTGTGTTTTAACCGACCGTCTGTGTTGCTTTACATAGTTTGCAAATTTTGCTAAACCCTGTTTGATTTAGTGTGATGCTCTGTTTCTCTGTATCCCCTTGTATATCTGTGTTAATTCCTTCTAGTTAAGGTCTGTATATATATATCTGCGGTTATGTGTTTCCTCTACCTGATGATTGCTTGTGTTGCAATCGAAATGTCGTATATTATGTAATTTTATTTTTTCTAATTTCTACGTGACTTTACCGAAAAAAAGATTAATTCCTGCAGTCACGAAAGCACCAAATCGAGTTTGAACCACCTCTTCGGATAGGTATGAAATCTGTGTCTTTGTGTTCTCTGCTGGTGTATCTGCCTTTGTGTCTTGAATTGGGTTCATGTCGCTGTGCTGTCTCTGCCTATAGTTGTGTGCCTGGGTTTCTCTAAGTGTGTGCTGCGGCGTCCTATCTGTGTGCCTGACAATTTGTATCATGCTAATTGGTGTCCCATTGTCTCTGAAACCCAGTCCCTCCATCTCTAGCTATTTAAGGCCTCGGTACATGCTAATTTGTGTCCCTTTGTCTCTGAAACCCAGTCCCTCCATCTCTGGCTATTTCAAGCCTCAGTGCAGAGCTGCTTCACCTCTTAACTGTGTGCGTGTTTCCCCCCGTAGGTCTCTCTACGGTATGTATTCTATCACTATCTTAAATTTCACACTCAACTTACAATTTAACAATCTTTGAAATAGTGTATTGAACTAGACCATGCATTAATTGTGTTTTAACCGACCGTCTGTGTTGCTTTACATAGTTTCCACATTTTGCTGAACCCTGTTTGATTTAGTGTGATGCTCCATCTCTCTGTATCCCCTGGTATATCTGTGTTAATTCCTTCTACTTAAGGTCTGGATATATATCTGCGCTTATGTGTTTTTTCTACCTGATTATGATTGCTTGTGTTTCAATCGAAACGTTTTATATCATATAATTTTATATTTTTTCTTATTTCTACGTGACTTTACCAAAAAAAACAAAGATTAATTCCTGCAGTCACGAAAGCACCAAATCGAGTTTGAACAACCTCTTCGGGGAGGTACGAAATCTGTGTCTTTGTGTTATCTGCTGGTGTGTCTGCCTTTGTGTCTTGAATTGGGTTTATGTCGCTGTGCTGTCTCTGCCTATAGTTGTGTGCCTGGGTGTCTCTACGTGTGTGCTGCGGCGCCCTCTCTGTGTGCCTGACAACTTGTATCATGCTAATTTGTGTCCCATTGTCACTGAAACCCAGTCCCTCCATCTCTGGCTATTTAAGGCCTCGGTACATGCTAATTTGCGTCCCATTGTCTCTGAAACCCAGTCCCTCCATCTCTGGCTATTTAAAGCCTCGGTACAGAGCTGCTTCACCTCTTAACTGTGTGCGTGTTTCCCCCCATAGGTCTCTATATGGTATGTATTCTATCACTATCTTAAATTTCACACTCAAATTACAATTTAACAATCTTTGAAATAGTGCATTCATCTAGAAAATGCGTTAATTGTGTTATAACCGACCGTCTGTCTTGCTTTACATAGTTTCCAAATTTTGCTAAACCCTGTTTGAGCTAGTGTGATGCTCCGTCTCTCTGTATCCCTGCGGTTATGTGTTTCCTCTACCTGATGATGATTGCTTGTGTTGCAATCGAAACGTCGTATATTATGTAATTTTATATTTTCTTATTTCTACATGACTTTACCGAAAAAACCAAATATTAATTCCTGCAGTCACGAAAGCACCAAATCGAGTTTGAACCACCTCTTCGGAGAGGTATGAAATCTGTGTCTTTGTGTTCTCTGCTGGTGTATCTGCCTTTGTGTCTTGAATTGGGTTCATGTCGCTGTGCTGTCTCTGGCTATAGTTGTGTGCCTGGGTTTCTCTAAGTGTGTGCTGCGGCGCCGTCTCTGTGTGCCTGACAACTTGTATCATTCTAATTTGTGTCCCATTGTCTCTGAAACCCAGTCCCTGCATCACTGGCTATTTAAGGCCTCGGTACATGCTAATTTGTGTCCCATTGTCTCTGAAACCCAGTCCCTCCATCTCTGGCTATTTAAAGCCTCGGTACAGAGCTGCTTCACCTCTTCACTGTGTGCGTGTTTCCCCCCATAGGTCTCTCTACGGTATGTATTCTATCACTATCTTAAATTTCACACTCAACTTACAATTTAACAATATGTGAAATAGTGTATTCAACTAGACCATGCGTTAATTGTGTTTTAACCGACCGTCTGTGTTGCTTTGCATAGTTTCCAAATTTTGCTAAACCCTGTTTGATTTAGTGTGATGCTCCGTCTCTCTGTATCCCCTGGTATATCTGTGTTAATTCCTTCTACTTCAGGTCTGTATATATATATATCTGCGGTTATGTGTTTCCTCTACCTGATGATGATTGCTTGTATTGCAATCGAAACGTCGTATAATATGTAATTTTATATTTTCTTATTTCTATGTGACTTTACCGAAAAAAACTAATATTAATTCCTGCAGTCACGAAAGCACCAAATCGAGTTTGAACCACCTCTTCGGATAGGTATGAAATCTGTGTCTTTGTGTTCTCTGCTGGTGTATCTGCCTTTGATTCTTGAATTGGGTTCATGTCGCTGTGCTGTCTCTGTCTATAGTTGTGTGCCTGGGTTTCTCTAAGTGTGTGTTCCGGCGCCCTCTGTGTGTGCCTGACAACTTGTATCATGCTAATTTGTGTCCCATTGTCTCTGAAACCCAGTCCCTCCATCTCTGGCTATTTAAAGCCTCGGTACATAGCTGCTTCACCTCTTAACTGTGTGCGTGTTTCCCCCCATAGGTCTCTCTACGGTATGTATTCTATCACTATCTTAAATTTCACACTCAACTTACAATTTAACAATATGTGAAATAGTGTATTCAACTAGACCATGTGTTAATTGTGTTTTAACCGACCGTCTGTGTTGCTTTACATAGTTTCCAAATTATGCTAAACCCTGTTTGATTTAGTGTTATGTCCGTCTCTCTGTATCCCCTGGTATATCTGTGTTAATTCCTTCTACTTAAGGTCTGTATATATCTGCGGGTATGTGGTTCCTCTACCTGATGATGATTGCTTGCGTTGCAATCAAAACGTCATATATTATGTAATTTTATATTTTTTTTCTTATTTCTACGTGACTTTATCGAAAAAAACAAAGATTAATGCCTGCAGTCACGAAAGCACCAAATCGAGTTTGAACCACCTCTTCGGAGAGGTATGAAATCTGTGTCTTCGTGTTCTCTGCTGGTGTATCTGCCTTTGTGTCTTGAATTGGGTTCATGTCGCTGTGCTGTCTCTGTCTATAGTTGTGTGCCTGGGTTTCTCTAAGTGTGTTCTGCGGCACCCTCTCTGTGTGCCTGACAACTTGTATCATGCTAATTTGTGTCCCATTGTCTCTGAAACCCAATCCCTCCATCTCTGGCTATTTAAGGCCTCGGTACATGCTAATTTGCGTCCCTCTGTCTATTAAACCCAGTCCCTCCATCTCTGGCTATTTAAAGCCTCGGTACAGACCTGCTTCACCTCTTAACTGTGTGCGTGTTTCCCCCCATAGGTCTCTCTACGGTATATATTCTATCACTATCTTAAATTTCACACTCAACTTACAATTTAACAATATGTGAAATAGTGTATTCAACTAGACCATGCGTTTATTGTATTTTAACCGACCGTCTGTGTTGCTTTGCATAGTTTCCAAATTTTGCTAAACCCTGTTTGATTTAATGTGATGCTCCGTCACTCTGTATCCCCTGGTATATGTGTTAATTCCTTCTACTTAAGTACTGTATATATATATATATCTGCGGTTATGTGTTTCCTCTACCTGATGATGATTGCTTGTATTGCAATCGAAACATCGTATATTATGTAATTTTATATTTTCTTATTTCTACGTGACTTTACCAAAAAAAAACAAAGATTAATTTCTGCAGTCACCAAAGCACCAAATCGAGTTTGAACCACCTCTTCGGAGAAGTATGAAATCTGTGTCTTTGTGTTCTCTGCTGGTGTATCTGCCTTTGTGTCTTGAATTGGGTTCATGTCGCTGTGCTGTCTCTGCCTATAGTTGTGTGCCTGGGTTTCTCTAAGTGTGTGCTGCGGCGCCCTCTCTGTGTGCCTGACAACTTGTGTCATGCTAATTTGTGTCCCATTGTCTCTGAAACCAAGTCCCTTCATCTCTGGCTATTAAAGGCCTCGGTACATGCTAATTTGTGTCCCATTGTCTCTGAAACCCAGTCCCTCCATCTCTGGCTATTTAACGCCTCAGTACAGAGCTGCGTCACCTCTTAACTGTGTGCGTGTTTCCCCCCATAGGTCTCTTTACGGTATGTATTCTATCACTATCTTAAATTTCACACTCAACTTACAATTTAACAATATGTGAAATAGTGTATTCAACTAGACCATGTGTTAATTGTGTTTTAACCGACCGTCTGTGTTGCTTAACATAGTTTCCAAATTTTGCTAAACCCTGTTTGATTTAGAGTGATGCTCCGTCTCTCTGTATCTCTGCGGTTATGTGTTTCCTCTACCTGATGACGATTGCTTGTGTTGCAATCGAAACGTCGTATATTATGTAATTTTATATTTTCTTATTTCTACATGACTTTACCGAAAAAACAAAGATTAATTCCTGCAGTCACGAAAGCACCAAATCGAGTTTGAACCACCTCTTCGGAGAGGTATGAAATCTTTGTCTTTGTGTTCTCTGCTGGTGTATCTGCCTTTGTGTCTTGAATTGGGTTCATGTTGCTGTGCTGTCTCTGGCTATAGTTGTGTGCCTGGGTTTCTCTAAGTGTGTGCTGCGGCGCCGTTTCTGTGTGCCTGACAACTTGTATCATGCTAATTTGTGTACCATTGTCTCTGAAACCCAGTCCCTCCATCTCTGGCTATTTAAAGCCTCGGTACAGAGCTGCTTCACCTCTTCACTGTGTGCGTGTTTCCCCCCATAGGTCTCTCTACGGTATGTATTCTATCACTATCTTAAATTTCACACTCAACTTACAATTTAACAAAATGTGAAATAGTGTATTCAACTAGACCATGCGTTAATTGTGTTTTAACCGACCGTCTGTGTTGCTTTGCATAGTTTCCAAATTTTGCTAATCCCTGTTTGATTTAGTGTGATGCTCCGTCTCTCTGTATCCCCTGGTATATCTGTGTTAATTCCTTCTACTTCAGGTCTGTATATATATCTGCAGTTATGTGTTTCCTCTACCTGATGATGATTGCTTGTATTGCAATCGAAACGTCGCATATCATGTAATTTTATATTTTCTTATTTCTATGTGACTTTACCAAAAAAAACAAATATTAATTCCTGCAGTCACGAAAGCACCAAATCGAGTTTGAACCACCTCTTCGGATAGGTATGAAATCTGTGTCTTTGTGTTCTCTGCTGGTGTATCTGCCTTTGTGTCTTGAATTGGGTTCATGTCGCTGTGCTGTCTCTGCCTATAGTTGTGTGCCTGGGTTTCTCTAAATGTGTGCTGCGGCGCCGTCTCTGTGTGTCTGACAACTTGTATCATGCTAATTTGTGTCCCATTGTCTCCGAAACCCAGTCCCTCCATCTCTGGCTATTAAAGGCCTCGGTACATGCTAATTTGCGTCCCATTGTCTCTGAAACCCAGTCCCTCCATCTCTGGCTATTTAACGCCTCAGTACAGAGCTGCGTCACCTCTTAACTGTGTGCGTGTTTCCCCCCATATGTCTCTCTACGGTATGTATTCTATTACTATCTTAAATTTCACACTCAACTTACAATTTAACAATCTTTTGAAAGTGTATTCAACTAGACCATGCGTTAATTGTGTTTTAACCAAACGTCTGTGTTGCTTTACATAGTTTCCAAATTTTGCTAAACCCTGTTTGATTTAGTGTGATGCTCCGTCTCTCTGTATCCCCTGTTATATCTGTGCTAATTCCTACTGTATATATATCTGCGGTTATGTGTTTCCTCTACCTGATGATGATTGCTTGTGTTCCAATCGAAACGTCGTATATTATGTAATTGTTTTTCTTATTTCTACGTGACTTTTCCGAAAAAAACAAAGATTAATTCCTGCAGTCATGAAAGCACCAAATCGAGTTTGAACCACCTCTTCGGGGAGGTATGAAATCTGTGTCTTTGTGTTCTCTGCTGGTGTATCTGCCTTTGTGTCTTGAATTGGGTTTATGTCGCTGTGCTGACTCTGCCTATAGTTGTGTGCCTGGGTTTCTCTAAGTGTGTGCTGTGGTGCCCTCTCTGTGTGCCTGACAACTTGTATCATGCTAATTTGTGTCCCATTGTCTCTGAAACCCAGTCCCTCCATCACTGGCTATTTAAGGCCTCGGTACAGAGCTGCTTCACCTCTTAACTGTGTGCATGTTTCCCCCTATACGGCTCTCTACGGTATGTATTCTATCTCTATCTTAAATTTCACACTCAACTTACAATTTAACAATCTTTGAAATAGTGTATTCAACTAGACCATGCGTTAATTGTGTTTTAACCGACCGTCTGTGTTGCTTTACATATTTTCCAAATTTTGCTAAACCCTGTTTGATTTAGTGTGATGCTCCATCTCTCTGTATCCCCTGGTATATCCGTGTTAATTCCTTCTACTTAAGGTCTGTATATATATATCTGCGGTTATGTGTTTCCTCTACCTGATGATGATTGCTTGTGTTGCAATCGAAACGTCGTATATTATGTAATTTTATATTTTTTCTTATTTCTACGTGACTTTACCAAAAAAAACAAAGATTAATTCCTGCAGTCACGAAAGCACCAAATCGAGTTTGAACCACCTCTTCGGGGAGGAACGAAATCTGTGTCTTTGTGTTCTCTGCTGGTGTATCTTCCTTTGTGTCTTGAATTGGGTTCATGTCGCTGTGATGTCTCTGCCTATAGTTGTGTGCCTGGTTTCTCTAAGTGTGTGCTGCGGCGCCTTCTCTGTGTGCCTGACAACTTGTATCATGCTAATTTGTGTCCCATTGTCTCTGAAACCAGTCCCTCCATCTCTGGCTATTAAAGGCCACGGTACATGCTAATTTGCGTCCCATTGTCTCTGCAACCCAGTCCCTCCATCTCTGGCTATTTAACGCCTCAGTACAGAGCTGCGTCACCTCTTAACTGTGTGCGTGTTTCCCCCCATATGTCTCTCTACGGTATGTATTCTATCACTATCTTAAATTTCACACTCAACTTACAATTTAACAATATGTGAAATAGTGTATTCAACTAGACCATGCGTTAATTGTGTTTTAACCAAACGTCTGTGTTGCTTTACATAGTTTCCAAATTTTGCTAAACCCTGTTTGATTTAGTGTGATGCTCCGTCTCTCTGTATCCCCTGGTATATCTGTGTTAATTCCTTCTACTTCAGGTCTGTATATATATATCTGCGGTTATGTGTTTCCTCTATCTGATGATGATTGCTTGTATTGCAATCGAAACGTCGTATATTATGTAATTTCATATTTTCTTATTTCTATGTGACTTTACCGAAAAAAACAAATATTAATTCCTGTAATCACGAAAGCACCAAATCGAGTTTGAACCACCTCTTCGGATAGGTATGAAATCTGTGCCTTTGTGTTCTCTGCTGGTGTATCTGCCTTTGCGTCTTGAATTGGGTTCATGTCGCTGTGCTGTCTCTGCCTATAGTTGTGTGCCTGGGTTTCTCTAAGTGTGTGCTGCGGCGCCCTCTCTGTCTGCCTGACAACTTGTATCATGCTAATTTGTGTCCCATTGTCTCTGAAACCCAGTCCCTCCATCACTGGCTATTTAAGGCCTCGGTACAGAGCTGCTTCACCTCTTAACTGTGTGCATGTTTCCCCCCATACGTCTCTCTACGGTATGTATTCTATCTCTATCTTAAATTTCACACTCAACTTACAATTTAACAATCTTTGAAATAGTGTATTCAACTAGACCATGCGTTAATTGTGTTTTAACCGACCGTCTGTGTTGCTTTACATATTTTCCAAATTTTGCTAAACCCTGTTTGATTTAGTGTGATGCTCCATCTCTCTGTATCCCCTGGTATATCTGTGTTAATTCCTTCTACTTAAGGTCTGTATATATATATATATCTGCGGTTATGTGTTTCCTCTACCTGATGATGATTGCTTGTGTTGCAATCGAAACGTCGTATATTATGTAATTTTATATTTTTTCTTATTTCTACGTGACTTTACCAAAAAAAACAAAGATTAATTCCTGAAGTCACGAAAGCACCAAATCGAGTTTGAACCACCTCTTCGGGGAGGAACGAAATCTGTGTCTTTGTGTTCTCTGCTGGTGTATCTTCCTTTGTGTCTTGAATTGGGTTCATGTCGCTGTGATGTCTCTGCCTATAGTTGTGTGCCTGGTTTCTCTAAGTGTGTGCTGCGGCGCCTTCTCTGTGTGCCTGACAACTTGTATCATGCTAATTTGTGTCCCATTGTCTCTGAAACCAGTCCCTCCATCTCTGGCTATTAAAGGCCACGGTACATGCTAATTTGCGTCCCATTGTCTCTGCAACCCAGTCCCTCCATCTCTGGCTATTTAACGCCTCAGTACAGAGCTGCGTCACCTCTTAACTGTGTGCGTGTTTCCCCCCATATGTCTCTCTACGGTATGTATTCTATCACTATCTTAAATTTCACACTCAACTTACAATTTAACAATATGTGAAATAGTGTATTCAACTAGACCATGCGTTAATTGTGTTTTAACCAAACGTCTGTGTTGCTTTACATAGTTTCCAAATTTTGCTAAACCCTGTTTGATTTAGTGTGATGCTCCGTCTCTCTGTATCCCCTGGTATATCTGTGTTAATTCCTTCTACTTCAGGTCTGTATATATATATCTGCGGTTATGTGTTTCCTCTACCTGATGATGATTGCTTGTATTGCAATCGAAACGTCGTATATTATGTAATTTCATATTTTCTTATTTCTATGTGACTTTACCGAAAAAAAACAAATATTAATTCCTGTAATCACGAAAGCACCAAATCGAGTTTGAACCACCTCTTCGGATAGGTATGAAATCTGTGCCTTTGTGTTCTCTGCTGGTGTATCTGCCTTTGCGTCTTGAATTGGGTTCATGTCGCTGTGCTGTCTCTGCCTATAGTTGTGTGCCTGGGTTTCTCTAAGTGTGTGCTGCGGCGCCCTCTCTGTCTGCCTGACAACTTGTATCATGCTAATTTGTGTCCCATTGTCTCCGAAACCCAGTCCCTCCATCTCTTGCTATTAAAGGCCTCAGTACATGCTAATTTGCGTCCCATTGTCTCTGAAACCCAGTCCCTCCATCTCTGGCTATTTAACGCCTCAGTACAGAGCTGCGTCACCTCTTAACTGTGTGCGTGTTTCCCCCCATATGTCTCTCTACGGTATGTATTCTATCACTATCTTAAATTTCACACTCAACTTACAATTTAACAATCTTTGAAAGTGTATTCAACTAGACCATGCGTTAATTGTGTTTTAACCAAACGTCTGTGTTGCTTTACATAGTTTCCAAATTTTGCTAAACCCTGTTTGATTTAGTGTGATGCTCCGTCTCTCTCTATCCCCTGTTATATCTGTGTTAATTCCTTCTACTTAAGGTCTGTATATATATATCTGCGGTTATGTGTTTCCTCTACCTGATGATGATTGCTTGTGTTCCAATCGAAACGTCGTATATTACGTAATTGTTTTTCTTATTTCTACGTGACTTTTCCGAAAAAAACAAAGATTAATTCCTGCAGTCATGAAAGCACCAAATCGAGTTTGAACCACCTCTTCGGGGAGGTATGAAATCTGTGTCTTTGTGTTCTCTGCTGGTGTATCTGCCTTTGTGTCTTGAATTGGGTTCATGTCGCTGTGCTGTCTCTGCCTATAGTTGTGTGCCTGGGTTTCTCTAAGTGTGTGCTGCGGCGCCCTCTCTGTCTGCCTGACAACTTGTATCATGCTAATTTGTGTCCCATTGTCTCCGAAACCCAGTCCCTCCATCTCTTGCTATTAAAGGCCTCAGTACATGCTAATTTGCGTCCCATTGTCTCTGAAACCCAGTCCCTCCATCTCTGGCTATTTAACGCCTCAGTACAGAGCTGCGTCACCTCTTAACTGTGTGCATGTTTCCCCCCATATGTCTCTCTACGGTATGTATTCTATCACTATCTTAAATTTCACACTCAACTTACAATTTAACAATCTTTGAAAGTGTATTCAACTAGACCATGCGTTAATTGTGTTTTAACCAAACGTCTGTGTTGCTTTACATAGTTTCCAAATTTTGCTAAACCCTGTTTGATTTAGTGTGATGCTCCGTCTCTCTCTATCCCCTGTTATATCTGTGTTAATTCCTTCTACTTAAGGTCTGTATATATATCTGCGGTTATGTGTTTCCTCTACCTGATGATGATTGCTTGTGTTCCAATCGAAACGTCGTATATTACGTAATTGTTTTTCTTATTTCTACGTGACTTTTCCGAAAAAAACAAAGATTAATTCCTGCAGTCATGAAAGCACCAAATCGAGTTTGAACCACCTCTTCGGGGAGGTATGAAATCTGTGTCTTTGTGTTCTCTGCTGGTGTATCTGCCTTTGTGTCTTGAATTGGGTTTATGTCGCTGTGCTGACTCTGCCTATAGTTGTGTGCCTGGGTTTCTCTAAGTGTGTGCTGTGGTGCCCTCTCTGTGTGCCTGACAACTTGTATCATGCTAATTTGTGTCCCATTGTCTCTGAAACCCAGTCCCTCCATCACTGGCTATTTAAGGCCTCGGTACAGAGCTGCTTCACCTCTTAACTGTGTGCGTGTTTCCCCCCATACGTCTCTCTACGGTATGTATTCTATCTCTATCTTAAATTTCACACTCAACTTACAATTTAACAATCTTTGAAATAGTGTATTCAACTAGACCATGCGTTAATTGTGTTTTAACCGACCGTCTGTGTTGCTTTACATATTTTCCAAATTTTGCTAAACCCTGTTTGATTTAGTGTGATGCTCCATCTCTCTGTATCCCCTGGTATATCTGTGTTAATTCCTTCTACTTAAGGTCTGTATATATATCTGCGGTTATGTGTTTCCTCTACCTGATGATGATTGCTTGTGTTGCAATCGAAACGTCGTATATTATGTAATTTTATATTTTTTCTTATTTCTACGTGACTTTACCAAAAAAAACAAAGATTAATTTCTGCAGTCACGAAAGCACCAAATCGAGTTTGAACCACCTCTTCGGGGAGGTACGAAATCTGTGTCTTTGTGGTCTCTGCTGGTGTATCTTCCTTTGTGTCTTGAATTGGGTTCATGTCGCTGTGATGTCTCTGCCTATAGTTGTGTGCCTGGTTTCTCTAAGTGTGTGCTGCGGCGCCCTCTCTGTGGGCCTGACAACTTGTATCATGCTAATTTGTGTCCCATTATCTCTGAAACCCAGTCCCTCCATCACTGGCTATTTAAGGCCTCGGTACATGCTAATTTGTGTCCCATTGTCTCTGAAACCCAGTCCCTCCATCTCTGGCTATTTAAAGCCTCGGTACAGAGCTGCTTCACCTCTTAACTGCGTGCGTGTTTCCCCCCATAGGTCTCTCTACGGTATGTATTCTATCACTATCTTAAATTTCACACTCAACTTACAATTTAACAATATGTGAAATAGTGTATTCAACTAGACCATGCGTTAATTGTATTTTAACCGACCGTCTGTATTACTTTGCATAGTTTCCAAATTTTGCTAAACCCTGTTTGATTTAGTGTGATGCTCCGTCTCTCTGTATCCCCTGGTATATCTGTGTTAATTCCTTCTACTTCAGGTCTGTATATATATCTGCGGTTATGTGTTTCCTCTACCCGATGATGATTGCTTGTATTGCAATCGAAACGTCGTATATTATGTAATTTTATATTTTCTTATTTCTATGTGACTTTACCGAAAAAAACAAATATTAATTCCTGCAGTCACGAAAGCACCAAATCGAGTTTGAACCACCTCTTCGGATAGCTATGAAATCTGTGTCTTTGTGTTCTCTGCTGGTGTATCTACCTTTGTGTCTTGAATTGGGTTCATGTCGCTGTGCTGTCTCTGCCTATAGTTGTGTGCCTGGGTTTCTCTAAGTATGTGCTGCGGCGCCCTCTCTGTCTGCTTGACAACTTGTATCATGCTAATTTGTGTCCCATTATCTCTGAAACCCAGTCCCTCCATCACTGGCTATTTAAGGCCTCGGTACATGCTAATTTTTGTCCCTTTGTCTCTGAAACCCAGTCCCTCCATCTCTGGCTATTTAAAGCCTCGGTACAGAGCTGCTTCACCTCTTAACTGCGTGCGTGTTTCCCCCCCATAGGTCTCTCTACGGTATGTATTCTATCACTATCTTAAATTTCACACTCAACTTACAATTTAACAATATTTGAAATAGTGTATTCAACTAGACCATGCGTTAATTGTATTTTAACCGACCGTCTGTATTACTTTGCATAGTTTCCAAATTTTGCTAAACCCTGTTTGATTTAGTGTGATGCTCCGTCTCTCTATATCCCCTGGTATATCTGTGTTAATTCCTTCTACTTAAGGTCTGTATATATATCTGCGGTTATGTGTTTCCTCTACCTGATGATGATTGCTTGTGTTGCAATCGAAACGTCGTATATATGTAATTTTATATTTTTTCTTATTTCTACGTGACTTTACCGAAAAAAACAAAGATTACCTTAACAAGTGTTATATAAACAAACTGTAATAAAGTGGCCCGGACAGAAGACAAGAAATCGTCCACCTTTATTAACAATACTACACACAGTACTAACTTTACTACCCGGCTTCGCCCGGAACTTGGATTCTTTTCTTGGATTAATACACGGCCTACGTGGAGGGGGGGGGGGGGGGTGGGAGGATTTGCGATGTTAATAGTCACACTGCGTAACGCTGCCGCATGCGGGTGACATGAAAGAGATGTGACGTCACCGCTCACTTGCATGCAAAATATATCCATTATTGCGCCCTCCCCGCCCCCTAAAATACAAAAGTATTTTTTTTTACGTTTTGCATTGTGTACAGTCTGGAAGCTACCCACATGCCAAATTTCAAGTTTGTTGCATGTCGGGAAGTATGCTCAACATTTTAAACAGGCACACATATTCACAAATTTCCCTTTTATATATATAGATATGCAAATATATGTACTTGATGTTACATGTTAAATTCATGATTAGCTACGTGAAAAATAGTTTAACTATAATTATTATAATCTAGGAAGTGCACGAGTAAAGTGGACACATTGTGTATTCGTACTGCATTATTTCCAGCATGAATATCACAATGTGGACCTTTAACTTTTGTGGAAAAAATGTGGACGACCCAGAGGCTCAAGCTGTGTACATCTTCTATTTTTTAAAACGGAAAATTGTGAATGTGTGCCTGTTCAATATGTTTAGCATACTTCCCGACATGCAACAAACTTGAAATTTGGCATGTGGGTCGTTTCCAGACTGTACACAATGCAAAAAGCATAAAAAATTACTTTTGTATTTTGGGGGGGCGGGGAGGAGGCGCAATAATGGATATATTTTGCATGCAAGTGAGCGGTGACGTCACATCTGCGATATCACCCGCATGCGGCAGCGTTACGCAGTGTGCCTGCTGCTCTGACGTCATGAAATTTGCACAGCTTATGCTGTCTGAAATTTCTAAGGGAACGCGACAATTTTCAGCTCGCCACATCATTCTCTTCCCGAGTTGCCTGGTTAAGGTCCAATTTCCTTGAGTGAAAAACATCCAATTTAGTTAAATTAATTTGTTTAGCATTTTTTTCTTTTTGCAAGCATCCATTTTTTTCAGGGCTTTCCACTTAAATATGAGGGAATATTAAAGTAATCCAAGACAAGAATCCAATTCCCGGGCGAAGCCCAGTAGTAAAGCTAGTGTTGTACTAAACAAACCATTGGAAATTGTACGAACAATATAAAATGTATAATGAAGGTTTTTGGGGTTAGATCGCGTAAATATATAAATGTGTCGTTAAACCCACCACCACCCGACACAGACAATTAGCAAGGTTTGCCATGTAAACAGTTCAGCACAATGATGTTTTGGAGAGTAAACCCACAACATTTACACTTCGAGTACCGTGATGTTTCTCCAGTAATTACAACCAGCATCATCAGGGGACAGCCAGAATTGTGGAGAAATCCTCCTATTTCAGTCTTAAATAAATAACATAATCAGTAAAACAATTATAATTAAGTAATAAAAACTGTATTATGGATATTGGTCGTGAAATCCTAAGTGTTAAACAGTACGAACAATGCACATCCTCCGAACACCAAATTCACTAGCGTTCTTCCAAAAAACGCCTTAACGGTTTTTTTGTTTAAATCGTCCTGTGACTTAATGTTTAAAAACCCTCAAAACCCCCCGGGGGAACTGTAACATTTAAACTTTGCATGTTATTATAAATTATGACAGAAATTAGCCTCACGATTTCGTGGGTGCTGTCGCGGCATAACCTGCGGCTAATTGCTGGCTGAAACAGACAGTCACAGACTCCATCCCGTGGGAGCCACCCCCCCCCCCCCCTCGTAGAAACGAAACTATTTTTTTAACGCCGTCCCCCCCCCATGCACGTCTCTTGATTAGAACCAATTAATAGTGAAGCCAAGCTTGTTGGCATCAGGCCAAGGTGGCTTGCAACTCTGCGGGCTAAATACGCGAACAGCTGTGCCGCCGCAGCCCCCACTCCGACAAAAAACCGCACGCGGCCTTTCCACTTCACCTCGACCGTTGTTTAATGGGGCTGCGTGGATACATATTTAAAACGCGTCGCCTACCAGCCGGGGCCTTCAGTGCAACTAGGAATGTTCAAGGCGAGCTTCATCCATGAGGGGAGAGCGGAGCAGGGTGGGGATGGGCAAAGAGACTAAGAAAGTGGAACTCGTTTTTATCTGTTTGGATTAAAACGCGCACGGGCAACCGAGTGTAACTTCACTGTATGCAAACAACGCATGAATTATACACTCATCTGTCTGTGCTGGAAACAGCACATGCTCTGTACTATTTTATATACATTTATTTCGTTAGGTAAATATTTGCAAATGTGTAACGGTTGAACCTGTATGTCCTCCCCACCCCCAATCATTAAATGGGCTACATTTATATTTTTGGGTCTTTCGGTAAAGTCACGTAGATAGGTTCAAAGAAAATTGAAAAAATATACAAAAAAATACTTTTCGATCGAAGCACAAGCGGTCATCTTCAGGAAAAGAGGGGTTAGCTTCCAAAGCAAACTGTTTATAAGGGTTTGAAATGGGCATAGCACAAATGTCAGCAGCCAATGATAATGTAAGTGGTGGGTAGCCAACCCGACGGTGGTTGGTCTTCCACCAATCAGAGGGCTGTCAGGTGACAATTAGCATGTTAAAGAGAGATTAGCATCTTGATTTTAAGATTTCGTGACTGCAGGAATCCATACTCTTTGGTTATTTCGGTAAAGTCACGTGGGTATAAAATAAAAGAAATCACGACGTTTCGATCGCAATACAAGCGGTCATCGTCAGGCGGAAAAAATATAATCCAGCAGTAGAACTGCTGAACTAGCGAGAGAGCAGTTACAACAAGGTTATATATTTGGCGATGAGAAAGCAAGCGGGGTCTGAGCTGGGGTCTGAACTGCTTGCCCATCACCACATATATAACCATCACCTTACCCTACATTGCAGGGGTCACTAAAAAGATCTCCAAAATCCTGAATAAACACAAGATCCAGGTCCGATTCAACACAGTACATAAAATCCGTGATCTGGTTCCATCTGTAAAAGATGCTGTTCCAGACATACAGTACCCAGGCGTTTACAAACTAAAGTGCCTCTGTGGTAGTAGCTACATTGGAGAAACCAAATGACATATCTCGGACCGCATCCGCGAACATAAAGCAGACTTGAAACACGGTAGAATGAACTCCTCTGCCGTGGCAGATCACTGTTATAATTCAGTGGGCTCACATGACATTGACTTCTCCAAGACGGAGGTTCTTTGCAAACCAACCGGCTACCATGAGAGATTCGTTCATGAGGCCATTCACACATACAAGCACAGAGACAATTTCAACCGAGAAGATGGATTCTGGCTTAGTAACCATTGGAAAGATGTTTTAAACCATTTCCATTCTTAATTAATTGTATTTTACGATGACCTTCAGACCGCATCTCTTTCGCTGGCATTGACTCTTAATACCTCTCACACCACGGTTAATGGTATGGTTTACAACATGGAGTATAACAACGCCTCGCAGCTGTCTCTCTCCCCCTCCTCCATTCCGACCATGGATGAACTTGTCCGTCTGAATGGGGCTCGTAGCTATCCGTGGTGCTAAAGTTGAGGGTAAGAATCCAACCCATTTTTTCGCCATATAGCATTGTGATATATAACGACTTATTGTTGGTAGCTTAGCTGATTGGAGAATATATGGAGTTTTTGATAACATTGAGGTAATTTATATTTTAGTTTTTTATTGGTTTACTATATAGTATTCATTATATAGTGTAGTGTATACCCAGTTACTGTTAATAGCTCAGATGTGTAGGCTTTGACTTTAACATAGCCATTTCTGTGACCAGTCACAAGCTAATCACTCAGTTATTTCAATGCTAAATTTTCCTGTTTGATTTGTACTAGGTGCCTCTGTAGATGCGTAGGCTTTGACTTTAACATAACTATTTCTATGACCAGTCACAAGCTAATCCCTCAGTTATTTCAATGCTAAATTCTCCTGTTTGATTTGTACTAGGTGCCTCTGTGGATGTGTATTCTTTGACTTTAACATAGCCATTTCTGTGACCAGTCACAAGCTAATCACTCAGCTATTTCAATGCTAAATTCTATGCTAATTCCTTTGTCAAGGTGCTCTGTTTCCTCTCACACAGCTTAAAGGTCGCGGTCTGAGCTTGGCTGTGTTCGCTCCAGCGCTGTCCTCCAGACAGTCTCGTCCCTTCACCTGATGAAGGCCGCTTGTGTTGTGGCCGAAACGTCGTGAGAATTTTATTGTGTTATTTTATCAATTTATTATTTTATTCTCATTCCACGTGACTTTACCGAAAGAACCAAAGAAGATGAATCCTTGCAGTCACGAAAGCTTTAAATCGAAATATATAACCTTGTTGTAACTGCTCTCTCGCTAGTTCAGCAGTTCCACTGCTGGATTACATTTTTCCTCCTGAGGATGACCACTTGTGTTGCGATCGAAACGTCGTGATTTATATTATTTTATACCTATGTGACTTTACCGAAAGAACCAAAGAGTAGAGATTAGCATGTTAATGGGAGAACGCAGAACCGTAGCCAAGGGGTCAGCGTGTGAAGTGACTGTTAAAGCACAAGATTTGAAATGGCCGTAAAGCACAACTAACATCGGAAGGTGGTAGGATGGGAATATCATAGCCAATTATGACTTAAAACTGGTTGATAACGTCCTTCCAATGATTTCTCAGTTTGTACCTACCAACAGAGATTCATGAACGAATCTCTGTTGGTAGCCAGTGGGCTTGCAAAGTACCTTCGTCTTAGATAAATCAATTTCGTGTGAGCCCACCGCATTAAAACAATGATCGGCCGAGGTATTGGTCCTACCGTGTTTCAGATCTGTTCATGAATGCAGTCTACAACTCGAATTATTCACTCTATCTCTGGCTTTTCTATTAATGTGCTATCATGGCCATTAATAAAACGTTGCCTAATATATATTTAACTAGCTTTACTACCCGGCTTCGCCCGGGACTTGTATTCTTGTCTTGGATTAATACACGGCCTACGCGGAGGGGGAGGGGGATGTGTGACGTCAGCAGGCACACTGCGTAACGCTGCCGCATGACGTCACCGCTCACTTGCCGTGAAAAATATATGCATTATTGCGCCCCCCCCCCCCCCACAAAAAATACAAAAGTATCTTTTTATACTTTTGCATTGTGTACAGTCTGGAAGCTACCCACGTGAAATTTCAAGTTTGTTGCATGTCGGGAAGTATGCTAAACATTTCGAACAGACATATTGACAAATTTCCCTTTTACATACATAGATTTTAAGGGCACTGTTAAAGATGAGTGTGTGGAGTTTGTTTACATTATTAATAATAACCCATGATCAGCCACTGTTGGATGAAGGCCTCCCCAAGAAGCAGCAATTTCTCATGCTTAACACACGACCAATATTATCCATAATGGAGTTTGTTAAGTTAGTTTAACACGTAGGCTTTCGCGACCAATATTATTAATAATAAACGTTTTTGGGTTAGATCCCGTTATTTATAAATGTGTCGTAACCCTCCACCACCCGACATGGCCAATCAGAGTGGATTCACTCTTCAACACACCGGTGGGCTAAAGTAGTGAACTACTTGTCTTTTGTCAACGTGACACTTTTTTATTGATTGGCCGTGTCGGGTGGTGGAGGGTTACGAAACATTTATAAATTACGCGATCTAATCCAAAAAGTTTATTATGAATTTGTTGGGTTAGATCGCATATATATAAATGTGTCATTAAACCCGCCACCACCCGACACAGCCAATTAGTAAGGACTGTCACGTAAACAAAATGTGCCAAATGTAGTGGGTTTGCTTTCCAACACACCGGTGTGCAGAACGAGTAACTAATTGACATATTTTGTTTACGTGACAAACCTTACTAATCGGCTGTGTCGGGTGGTGCCGGTTTTAAAGGCACATTTATATTTACGCAATATAACCCAAAAACCTCTATTACAGACTTCTCATGCTCTTGTGATGTAGAAATCCATCTAGACACTTGCTGAATTCATCGCTCCATCTCCTCAGTGGTCATCCTCTCAGATGCGTTCCCTGCCTGGCTGCCACTCCATCAATATTTTGATCATTGGACATCATCCTCGTTTAGTTTTGTTTTTACTATCCCGATTGTGCGATTGGAAACATGTCACGAAACAAAGAATCCTTTCATAACTCGAACACAGCAGTGCAACACATCATGTTAGAGAATGGCCCTTGGACGTTAATATCAAAGAGCTACCTCTCAGGTTTCTTCAAGTGACCTCTGCTCCACACACAGTGAAGGGCAGAATTTCCTCCTCACTCACATATGAGAGGGAGGTTCGTCACATGACAAACTTATATTTGAATACTACAATATGGGATTGAGCCAAATTAAGTAAGGGACAAAATACGTCTTTTTGTGCAGAAATTGTTGACTCGGCTGAGAGACTCAACTCGCTAACACTTGACGACTTCGTTTAACTACAGGGCAGCTGCCTGGATTCGAATCCAGGACCTCAGCAGTGTCAGTTCAGTGCTCTCACCTACCTGACGACCACCTCACCATAATCCTGTCTAGGTTACAGGGCTCGTCCAAACCCACGTGCTTTTCTTAACAGTCAATATAATGTCTTTAACCTGCATATGATCCTTAAAAAATGAAAAACTTAACGAGGAAACACACGTTGGAGAGCATTGCAGAATCCATCCCAATGAACGATTTTAGTCCTTGTTTCTCTTTCGTTTATACCGGTGTGGCATTGATTTTGTCTTATTTGTGGTCCCTCAGACGGTTCGCTGAAATGTAAAAAATCCATATGATTTGCAAGAGTGGTAAATTATCAGTTCTTCGAAGCACGATTTGATGTGTGTATTGCGAGCATAACAATTGATTTACCGGTTGCGTTCATGGGTTGTTTCCGTGCCAAATTGTGGCACTATGTAAACCCCAATACAAGTTTGTTTCCGCAGGGCTGCAAACCATCGCTTTATTTGATGCAACTGTTGTGAGTAAATAAACGTACCTCTAGAACGTACTGCAGAAGCGTTTCATAATTTATAGCTTATATTTCAATTATCGATATATTACCCAAAAATATGGTTCGTAGCGCTCCAATGGGTTAACACCACTGTTAATTCTTGAATTATTGTTAATTTATGGAATAAGGTGCGATTAAAACAATTACAATATATTACAGTCCTGTATTCTATAACTTTTATATTATATCAATGCTAAATAGAGACGAGTGGTTAGCATTTCACGGCATTGTGGACATACTGTGACTAGGTTTGGATGGGGTGCAAAATATTTAGACTTTTTATGAATCAATATGATTTACATGACTGCTGCATAAATGCAAGTATAACAAAACAAAATCGGTGATCCAATTATCTGTCATTGGGCAGTGCTAATATTAAATTACATTCTTTTGGCAGAAAAGGAGACCCCACATACCTGTGGTTGGGCATCGCCATTCTACAGGGAGGAGCGCGCAGTACTCACTCCTGCTGACCAGTGCTCAACTATGCAGTGTTCATTTTCCAAACTGCAGACACCAAGTGGGCTATACCAACCATGGCGAGGATTCAATCTCACAAGCTCATAATTAAATCCCGCTGCTCTACCAACTGAACAACAGTTTATCCTGGTCCTACAGACGTATGCAAATACACGATTTGGGTCATGGTTAACAAGTCGCCATGGCTAATACTGTACTGTTAATGACGGCACAATGCTGCCCTTCTATTTCCAAATCCTGAAAGTTGATTTTGCCGGAAGATCCTCTGGAAACTATTACAAAACATCCAATTAAATATGGTAACAGAAGTCGAATGTTTTGACGATGGGAACCAACAGCGTTGTAGTGTTTCATGTCATTGTGAGCCTCGTGGTTATGTCCCTGGACCTAAGCCACAGGTTGCACGTCAATACCTACTTCACGCTAATTTGAGTGTTGGGGTAGAACACAACATTGCTCAACCGTGGCCTTGTATTTACACCGATTGTGCATATCAGGAGTAATGCTTACTGAACAAAAGCAGTTCACGTGTTAAAGGGGCTTTGTAACCTAGATGTTATGCAGGTTCCGTGGTAATTATGTTTGGATTAAAACTGGTAGAGCTTATTGATTTTATTTTAAATAAGGTCATAAGTCACAGACTAAAAAAAAATAAAGCACTAGTCTTTAATGACAGTTTATATTCTTACGCTCGTTTATCTAAACGAATTCCTTGTTTTCTTAGAGAAATATATATTTGGGGAAAATGGGAAAATAATTACATAATTACGCAGATTTTTTGGGTAAAATACAAAACTGTGTATAAGAGTTTTGTGGAATGCACGTGCTGTAATTATGTTTTGGGAAGGCGTGTGAACTAGAAGGGCCAACGTTCCCCATTGAAGTCCAATGGTTCTAACAGTAAAATCACGTAGGGAAAAGTTCAAGTTGCGATTAGGCTACAGATAGAAATACAGTAATTACGTTTTAATAACTATCCTGCTGCATCACAATGTTATGGATGGTAAGTGGGGCACTTGCGTCTCAACATTATCATTGCACATCGAGTGGTTTCGTCGAATGTGCCATCAGCTCGTAAAACACAACTTACTCCATAAACAACAAAAAATGTTCGGAGCAATTATGCATGTGTGTGCGTGACATATAACTAATTTTTTAAATGTGTCGATGCATCCGATTGAGATCTGGTTTATGAAATTAAATATTAAACTATACAAGCGACGTCTACAATGTTACCAATGTCTGTGCAGACACATAGCACATGGCTCGGTAATTATTTGTGTATGAATTTCACGTTTAAATCCCACGTCCGCTGTACAAGAATACACAACATTGAGAATCTTTGAAATGCAAATCTTTTAGACGTAGTACAAAACATGTGTTCCAACTAAGCTGTTGGATGCTGTTAAAATTTATATATCTGTATATAGTACAGAAAATGTTACGAATATTTCTATATATCTCAGGATTTGTGTACTATTTAAATTATATGTTTACGAATATATTGCCATCCACAAAAGTATAATAAAAACTCTCAACTTATTTTGCACAACAAGTGCTCAATACGATATTTATAATAGCATATATAATTTAAACATACAATTTTTCTTTAAAAACTATTGAAATTTAAATATCAATGCAAAAAGTTAATAGATGCACACACATACCCAAATGAAAACTCTGCAACATTCGTTGATAAAAAAAAAATATATAATCTTGATTCCTTTGTTGTTTTAATGTAGGCAGTTACAGCAACAACTCCTTTGATGAGCAGAACACAACTGTAAAATAGCAAAGATTATATATATTATTCATATCATATCTCAATCTAAGCACACCAGAGATATATTTAGGTAAAAAATCGTACTATTTACATATAAAGTGTTATGCTGATTGGCATCATTTTACATGAATAGCATTCTTCAAATTTGCATTACTTCAAATGCCCCCCTCATTTCCAGATTAATTCCTGAAGGTGCCAAGGGTCTGTCGTACGATTTTGGCCAAATACGGTTACAACAAACGTAAGATTTTGGGACGATCATGTTATGTTGTGTCCAGCGCTTTTTTTTATTCGCTGCTGGACGAGGGCCTACCAACGCCCCGCGGGCCATTTGGGTTATTTAACCATGCTTCACCACTCTGGTCAGTAAAGATCGGTGAAGTTATTAAGCATAGATGCGGGAGTATGGAACTACAATACAATAATTGATGTTGCTGTATTACCCTCCGATGCTCACAATATAGCCCCATATTATGTTACATGACTGATAATACAGATAATTATTCTGAATTTAATTCTACGTATGTATGTTGAACTTCTCTGGCACCGTACAAAGCCAAACATGCCAATCGGAAGTGTGGGGGAAGAACAAACTAAACACAAAAATCAGTTAGAAAAAGAAACTAGTTCTCAATGTAATTGATTTCAAAGTGCATAGCTCCAGTGGCTTCCTAATATCGGAAGAGCGTTCCAGACAGCCATAGAAGCACATTTGAAAGTGTGCGATACAGTGACCCTCTTTGTTCGATGGGTAACTAAAAGCCACTATGAGGATGACCGGAGTTTGCGTGATTTTTACAAAATATTTTACTTTACATCATACATTTTTGTATGGTGATTTGATCAAAAGAAGTAATAGCATGTGTTGTGTCAGTTTTGTATTTTCAGATAGTAAGAGAGATCCATGATGCATAATGGATTTAAGAGCGGACGTTTGGGTAAGTGTGGGACAAAGAGCCATGGTTTGTCCTCGAGTAGCGACCTAAACAACACTTTTTTAAGTGGCATATCATAGCTGAGCTAATGCAGAACCTTCGTCCTACACAACACAAAATAAGCATTAGCATCGTTGTAGCGATATAAATAACAAAATAGATAATCAATGTCTACTTCATATATGTCTCTCCACATTAAAAAAAGTATTTCATACACTACATCGATTGGTATGACGCTCTTCTGGCAGTGCATAATTTTTGCAGCATTGATTCAGTACGAGCAAACTCTGGACCGGTCCTCATGCTATCGGTGGGTTTAACACTTGGCTTTCGCGACCAATATCATCCAGAATTGGCTGTCACCTAAGGCTGGTTGTTATTACCGGCGAGACGTCGTACTCAAATTGTAAATGTTGTTGGCTTACTCTCCACCACACTGGTGTGCTGAACTAGTAACTAATTGGCATGTTTTGTACACGTGACAAACCTTACTAATTGCCTGCCGGGTGGTGGTGGTTTTAACAACACATTTATATTTACACGATCTAACCCAAAAAACCTCTATACTGCTTATAGGTGGTTTTCCACTAGATATTTTTCATACAGAACCACAACCAAACCGCGATACACTGGCCTCACAATATGTACGATTGTCCCTGGGACAAGACCAGGGATAGGGCTAATGACACGTTCGTTGTCAGAACGCAATTCAAAGATTAGGGGGGCATCCATTTAGTATGTACGCATGGAGGGGGGAGTTAACCCAAATGCGTATGCTTGCGTATGGGGGGTCTACTGACAATGTACGTACGCATAGGAAACGGGGGGGGGGGGGGTGTGGGTGAAACCTCGATAATAATTTAGTCTACATTGGCCTTCAAATGAGTTAGTCTGGCGGTGGACTATCTATTTGCTTAAACACGTTAATATTATTAATCCTTGGTCGTTTCTGCGTGGATTAAATATCGGGCGTTCTATAGGATTCGCGGTGGGGGAGGGGTGCGTCAAGCGTATGTACGCGTGGGGGGGGGTTAAAGGTGTGTAAAAAGTACACGTGCGTACAGGGAGGGGTCAAGTTTTGGCAGATTTTTGCGTAAGTGCTAAATGGATGGCCCCTAGCGTCACTATATTATTTGCGTGCATTTTAGACTTGTTCATTGCACGTGACATCAGTAGGACAGCTCGGTTTCTCCAGTTGAAATACAAACTGGTGCCTCTTAAGCCGCACTGAGCTAACCCGGCATTGCCCCCGGCGTGATTTCTGCATAAGACAAGTCCTTGCTTGACACGTGTTTACACAACGTGTTTTTGCTACAACGCGGTTCTTCCTTTCAGGGGACAATTTTCCACAACTGCGCCCGTTATAACACGGAACGAGACAGGTATTACATGAGACAGGAAATACATCTGGAGAGGAGACTGGGTCCATTAGTTGGTCTCTTGGTAAGGGCTTATTTATAAACTCAAGCACACAAATTGGGAGTGGTACACGAACCCCCTATTGGAGCTTAGTGATGCTACCTTTTTGCCCAGCCTGCTTGAACCTTCTCAAACTTTTCCACTCTCACACCTTTGGCCAATTCCCTTCAATGCCCCTAAATAATCTCTCAGTTTCCGTAATCTTGGTCACTTATTATTCTTCGAATTCTCACAGCCAGTCAGTTTGAATCATACTATGCCTCACCAATGCCAATTCCATCAACAGAAGGCCATGCTCAGCTTGGCAGAGCTGGTACTGTTGACAGCTTGGCCTGTAGGGGCTTACTGATGCCAATGTTGAATGACAAAGCCATTAAGCTCTGTTGCCTGGAACGTTAATTAAATACATGTTTCCCAATGACCTGTACATATATAATTTCCATAAGACCAACACATAAATAGGTGGGGTGGTTGTCTCTAACGGGTACTTGGCCATCACCTCTGAGACCTGGCATATACCCCCGGACACAAATACAATTCAAATATGTCGACTCAAACGTTGTTTCACTATACCATCGCCAATAAAATAGGGAATATATTCCCTTATACCGTCGTGATGATCGCTTTACGTGGTCGCTGCTAGCAAATATAACGACTTTATGGGGCGGAGAGCAAACCCACACGTAGCACCTCCCAGTTAAATCCACCACCACCTATGACCACTGCTCACTACTGATAAAGGATGCTGAGTTGAACTATATTTGTTGTGCGTATATATGCACACAGTCTTTATTTTTAATTTGAACGTCAACAGAAAACCTCTTTCTTCTCCATTTCCCTTCCCGCACCACGCACAACATTCGCCCCTCACACTATATAATACGGTATATACGGTATACTAGTAATACAATTGTAAAGACAGTACGAGGCGATGTAGGGGCAGTACAGCTCTTCATGCCCATGGTTACTAATTAACGTAACGGGAACAGACAGGGTCACGTTAGGGTAATGTGGGACCTAAGTGGTTGCTAATAATGATTGATGCGACAAGCGTTGACAGGATCGCGTGAGGGGAAGCACGGGACCTAACGGTCAAATTGTAATAAGGGTAGAGACAGACAGGACCAGGTGCGGTGAGAGAGGGTTCGGGTATAGGGGCGTGGCCGGGTCGTGAGGGGGATAAGAGCTGGCGCGAACCGGGGCGCTGGGATGCTGTTGTGGGGGAATTGTCGTCGCCATCGTCACCTTGAAGCGGATCGTCTTCATCATCCTGGAGTGGGCACCTTGTAGTCTTGGAAGGCGAGAGTTATGTTGTCTCAGAATAGAGCTATCTAAAATTTTGATTTAAAGCTTTCGTGACTGCAGTAATTCATATTCTTAGTTATTTCGGTAAAGTCACGTTGAAGGGAAACAATAAAATAATATATATATAACAATATATAAAACAATATATAAAACAATATATTGTTTATATATATTTTATTATTTTATTGTTTCCCTTCAACGTGACTTTACCGAAAGAACTAAGAATAAGAGCTATCTAAGTTACCCAAGTATATATAGTCAGTTACTCGTTACTCGTTTAGCTATCAGTGAGTCGGCGGACTCTATTCATAATAAATATACATATAACTGAACAAGACGGTGTCTCTGAGAGCTACATTACACAATTAATATGATACTAGCTTCTTTGCCTGTCCTAGGACGGAAGCTGTTATATTTATGAAAAATTAAGCAGCGTATAATTGTATCTTGTGTAAATGTAATGGCAGTGAATCTTGCAGGAAAGTATGTAATCAAAAACTTCACTACATTTCACTGTAGCACTGTATTAATGGCAGTGAATCTGCCACAAAACAAAGTCATAAAATACTTCACTGCAGTTCACTGTAGCACTGTAATGGCAGTGTTTCTTGCACGAAACTACGTCATAAAACACCTCACTTGATGCCACTGTAGCACTGTATATAACTGACCTTCAATTTGTTCAAATTCACTGCTCTGATACTTTATTCTCTTCTGATTTCTGTCGTAGGTGGTTGAAATAAATTGGAAATCAATACAATATCTGGAAAATCACCGAGAAATGTTTATTTTACCATAATGTAGAAGCATACATTAGACTTGCCTTTTGTCTCAAGTGCTGAAGAAATAAATAGACACCAAATCCACTTTGCTGCATATAATTATTTATTAGATTCACTTTCAATATAGAAACGTCAAACTTCAAGTGAATTTGCGAAAAAAAATATTTCCGCTCGACCTTTTGCGTGAGTGTAAAAATTCACCCGCTCATGAATATTAATGAGGAGGGAGTGCGGCATGTAGTGTGACGTCACGCACATTATACACAGACATTCTTAGCTCATTATCGTGGTCATAATACAACCCGAAGCTAGCTGGTTTAGCCAGGATACCCCCTGTATGCGAGAAACCAACTCGCTGATGTAATCACATCCTGGTCACTGACACTGTCTATGTGTATTGACATATGACGTCACTACTATGTCGGGACTGTACAAGCGTAGGGACATATGACGTCACTATCGTTTCGGCTCGGTATGGGGGCTGTAGGCGGGTGTCACGGGGGTCGTGTCAGGCCGTGGCACTCCGCGTGAACCCAATAGGACACGTGACCACATGGGGGGGCAGGGGCCCCGGGGGGAAGCTTGGGGGTCAAGTGATTGGGGGCCCAGACCTTCCCAAAGCTGGCCACGCCGGAGCAGATACAAGCAGGGTGTGAACGGGGAGCGGGGCTCTTCTACTCCAGGATGAAGATGCCATAGGAAGTCCTCAAGTCTCCGATCATCGTTCGTGACCAAGCAGCCGTCCCCCTGCCTTGGTCACACAATGTAATGCTCCTGAGTGTTAGTGAGAGTAGGAACGGTGGTCACCACCTTATGTATAGTGTCCGTGTTAATGTTATATGTTAATAGTGTTGCCTCCAAGTTGAGTGTGTGCCTCAATCGAACCCATTAACCCCCGGAGGAGGACGGAGGCACGATGCGGATCGACGAGGGAGACGCGATCGTCCTCGGGGGACCTTCCCTCGTCCGGGCTACAGCCGCATTGTCTGCTACAACTGCAGGCTGCCAGGACGTCTCCTCGGGGTGCCGTGCTGCACATCGAGGATGGTTCGGGCCACCATCATTGTCTTCCCAGGCGCCATCGACTTCAAGGGGCCCTAAGGCGAGTCACGGTGCACCACACACTCGGCCCTCATTCCCACCTCACCCATCTCATCCTTGTGTTGATCTGCGTCTGGTTGTTGTTCGTCTTCGTCAGATCACGTCGGGTAAAGGCTGGCCGCTCCAGGCGGCCCAGTGGTCGCAGTTGGCCCACCGTGTTGTTGCCGCGGCAGCGGGATCATCGGCAGTCATCGGTACGATACAGGGGATGGAAGTGCGGGTGCTCATCGATACGTGGGCATCCGCCACCATTATTTCTGAATTGATCTTTAATATCTTGCCGTAGGGTTGTCGTTCCTTGCGCCCCATTATTGTTCCATACTTTGCCACTAACGTCGGATCGTTAGGCATTATAGGCCAGATATCGGCAGAAGTGTCCTTTGGCGACAGTAAATTGTAAGGGCCAGTGCTGGTTTCCGCCTCCCTAGCCGTGCCCTGTCTGCTGGGAACAGACTTTCTCGGATAAATGCCCCTGAAGATTTTGACAGACTAAAGATGTTTGGCATTGCCCTCAGGCTGTCGCATTGCGTTCTTGTCATCCCCCACTCGTCTGCATACGGTTAATGTGACCGTCCAGGCACTAGCTACCGTCATGGTTACGATTCCCCCCAGTGCGCAAATGCTTGTCCCCCTGTGGCTGCATAAGCCGCTTGATCGGGAGGCCACCATGGGAGGGGTTGTGCTGGGACCCTCTAATAAAGCGGCCTGGGGGATGTCGCAAGTGGGAGCTCAGACGCTGGTCTCGAGGGACCAGCAGCCGTTCATTCAAATATTAAATGTTGGGCCGGACGCATCATTTATACAGGCGGGCACAGTGTTTGCCCACGCATCGGCCGCGAAGGTAGACGGTAACGTAGTGGGGGGTGTAGGGATCACGCCAAGGGCTAATTGGCAAGGACAGCTGGGTTGATGCCCTCTGCTCTGAAAATCAAAACTTGTCTGGTGCCCAAAGGTCTGCGCTGCGCGCGCAGTTGCTCGAGTTTGGGGACATTTTCAGCAGGGTTAAATTTGATATTAGTCGCATGCCACCATATTGACACAGGTGACTCTGCTACCATTCGGCAAAACCCTTACCGCTTGAGTCCTGCTGAAAAGGAACATGTGCGCCAGGCGGTCGATGAAATGTTGGCCGCCGACGTTATTTCCCCATCCACGAACCCATGGGGTGCTCAGATTGTGCTCGTGAAGAAGCACGACGGGAGTTTACGCTTTTGGTCGACTTCCGCAAGCTTAACAAAGTATCCGTGGTGGACACATACCCCCTGCCACGTATGGATTATTCGCTGGATGCGCTGGCAGGGGCACGGTTTTTCTTGACGCTCGACCTGCTTTCGGGATTCTGGCAACTGCCCTTGGATGATTGCTCAAAGCCTAAGACTGCTTTTCGCACGCCGCAAGTTTAATTTTAGTTTAACTGGCTTCCGATGGGCTTCCACTCGGCCCCGGTGACATTCCAGAGGCTCATGGAGTTGGTCCTGGCAGGACTCCAATGGGACTCCTGCCTGATATACTTGGACGACGTTATCGTGTTTAGCCCCACATTTGATGAGCACTTGGTCTGGCTACGCGCTGTTTTTCTTTAAATGCGAGTGGCTAACCTCAAATTTAAACCTCAGAAATGCCACATGTTGCAGACGTCCATTCGGTACCTTGGGCACATAGTCAATGAGTCGGGTATTGCGACAGATCCTGATAGAACTGCGTGCATGTGCATATGGCCAACCCCCAAGTCGGTGGGTGAGTAGCTTTATCGGATTTGCATCCTATTACCGCCGCTTTGTGCACAGGTTCACCAACATTGCCAAACCCCTCCACGTTCCTGATGGCAAAGGGCCAAAGATTTCGATGGGGAGCAGAGGAAGAGGCTGCATTCGTTGTGCTCCGCGATGGGCTGGTGGGCGCTCCTCCCCTCAGATACCCAGATTTTTCATTACCATTCATCCTGGACACTGACGCTAGCAACACGGGCATTGGCGCAGTGTTGTCCCAGGTGGTGAACGGGTTGGAGAGGGTTGTAGCGTATGGCAGCAGGGTTCTGTCCCCGGCTGAGCAACGCTACTGCGTGACGCTTTGGGAACTGCTCACCATAGTTTTCTTCATACAGCAGTACCAGCTCTATCTGTATGGCAGGCGATTTGAGGTGTGTTCCGATCACACCGCCCTCCAGTATGATTTGCGCATTGAGAAACCATCTGGCCAGCTCTCCCGCTGGTTGGAAATCCTGTCTTACCGTAACGGTGCATTACACACTAATGCGGACGCGCTTTCGCGGCTTCCCCCGGGCGATGAATGTGCATGCCTTTCGGGTTCTGGCCGCTGCAGATTGCCTGCCGTGGCTATGCCTCCCCCGGTTGTCACGTCGGCGGGGACCTCCACCTCTGATATTCCCGGCGATCCCGGTGCATGCGATGCTACCTTGGGGTTGAGCCACAACAAATGGGGGCGCCTCCAGGCGGAGGACGCGTCTCTATTGAAATTGCGGCGTTGCGTCAGTGATCCAGGCGACGGATCGTGCCGACGCAGGGTAGCTCCTGTCATTCTCAGGGAAGGTCCTGTAATGTGTTGGGATGGCGGCTTGCAACGCTACAGTATTGTGGTACCTACGAGCCTCAGGGGCACACTAATTTTGGCCATCCACAAGCGGCTGATGCATCTGGGAATTCACAAAACACTGGCTACCCTTATGCTTGCTTTTTTTTGGCCTGGAATGGCGGGAGACGTCAAGAACGTCCTGAAGGGTTGTGTGCAGTGTTCTCACTGCAAACTGCCATCTGCTAAGTGCTGTCAGCCCTTGCAATCTATCCGGGTTTCCTGTATCAATGAGCTTGTCACACTCGATATACTGGGACCTTTCCCCGTCACAGCCCAGGGAAATAAATATTTGCTGGTGGATGTGGAGTATTTCTCCCATTGGCCTGTGGCTTGGTCGCTCCCCAATCAATCAGCTGCCGTCATCACTGAGGCATTTCTGCACGGATACGTGCTGGATAAGGGGGCCTTGGAGCGCCTCCTTAATGACCAAGGGAAACAGTTTTCCTCCAAATTCTTGTAAGAGGTGTGCGACCTTTTGGGCACGAAGAAGGTCCGCACATCGCCCTATCATCCCCAGACGGATGGGATGGTGGAGCAACTTAACAGGACTCTAACCTCTATGTTGAGTCAGCAGCTCGATGAGTCCCAGAATGACTGGGATTTGCACATTCCAGGGGTACTTGCAGCCTACAGAATGGCTCCGCACATTTCCACCGGCTCCTCACCATTCTTTCTAATGTACGGGAGAGAACAAAATCCCTCCATTGACGTCCAGCTAAATACGGCTCCTAGGAAGCCGAGGGTTACCATCTCAGAACCCATGCATTTTACCCTTCAACGGGTTTTGGAAGCACGCGAGTCTTCGAAAGAAAATTCCGCCTCACGGCAATCGGCCAACGAACGTCTAAGGGGCCTTTGCATGTCGGGTAAACAGTGGTCCCCGGGGGACAGGGCTTGGCTGGGCACATCCCCCAAGTTGTGCAGACCCTGGCGAGGACCGGTTGAGGTGATACAGGCCGACCGGCCACAATGTGTTAAGATCCAGTTAGGCCGATGGAATTGGTTTGTGCATCCGCCCCGCCTTTAGCCTTTTGTCACTTCCTCGTCACATCCCTTCATCTCCAATCCACGAGGGCTGAGTGTCGGGTGTGCCGGGCGAGCTGGGGGGCACGCCTGTTGAGGTTGTTCCTCAGGGTAGTTCTGCGGTCCCGCCCACAGGACTGGAGTGCGTTACTCCCTCGACACCATCAGCTGCTGCTCCTCCAGCCGCTCTGCTAAGTGCGGAGTGGCTGCTGATCAGCCATTCTCCGCCAACACCGTTACCTCCTATGGAGGGGCTGCGCCAGTCGGCCAGCATTCAAGTCCCCCAAGGGAGCTTAGGCCTACCTCACCTGGAGGTCCGGCCAGGCGGACTCGTTCTTAGACTGCTCGCTTTGTATGACTCTCATACACCTTGCTGGTTGCCTACACCGTCGGTCACACAGTCACGCTTATGGGTCATGGAGGACATTGGCTGAACCTGTGTTTTTATTGTACTGTGCGTGCGTGATTTTACAGGCGTGCACCGTGCTGTGAGGGGTAAGCGAGTTAACCGGTTCATGTACATTTGTTGTTGTCGCTAATTCCTCTCCTTCCATGCGTTCTTCCCTCCCTCCCTCCCTCGCGGTATTTGCACATATGTTATTCGCAGTATTTATTGTCGGTCGCCGGTTATTTATTGACGTAGCTTTTGGGAGGCACACCTTTCTATTTCCATAATTGCATTACAGCCGGAACAGCTGTGTGTTACACGGGGGCGGGGGTGATGTAGTGACATATGACGTCACTACTATGTCGGGACTGTATGGGCGTAGGGACATATGATGCCACCACCGTGTCGGCTCAGTATGGGGGTTGTAGGCGGGTGTCACGGGGGTCGTGTCAGGCCGCGGCACTCCGTGTGAACTCAACAGGACACGTGACCAGATAAAGGGGGGCCAGGGACTTCAGGGAGAAGCTTGGGGGTCACGTGGTTGGGAGCCCGGACCTTGATGAAGGATCGAGAAGGGGGGCATGGCCCGCTCTCCGAGCCGGCGTGGCTGGCTCGGGGAGCGGGGCTGTTCTACTCCAGGATGAAGATGCCATAGGAAGTCCTCAAGTCTCCGATCGTCATTCGTGACCATGCAGCCGTCCCCCTGCCTTGGTCACGCTATGTAATGCTCCTGAGTGTTAGTTATAGTAGAAACGGTGGTCACCACCTTATGTATAGTGTCCGTGTTAATGTTACGTGTTAATAAATAGTGTTGCCTCCAAGTTGAGTGTGCGCCTCAATCGAACCCATTAGATATGTATCCGAGTCACACACAAGCACCCCATCACTTCCAAGGCCCACTAGGCCTGCCTGCAGATTAGGCAAATCTGACACCAGGCAATGATTCTCAAATCAGACCGCTACTGCTGCTAATGTTGCGGCTACTGCTGCTGTTGCAAAGCAAGCCACCTGTTCTACAGGGAGTGGTCGGTACAGAGACTCAGTCTGTGGGCATTACAGCTGTACTCATCCATAACATCCAATGTTACGTTGCATTCCCACTGCTAATTCGCTGGTCGCCTTTACGGTCTATGGAGACTGCATGGAAGGAGGGCGATTTAAGCAACAACTGGTGACAAAATCACACGTCGAATTAAGTTTACAATTTAATTCCAATCAATCATTCGGAAATCAAAATATACATTATTAATGTCTTATTGGGAAAAATGCTAATTTAAAAGTAAACGTTATTACTCTAATTATATGACCTCCAGTAAATAATGACAAAATATTGCTCAATACAGTACCGCATTATCACAAAAACATATTACGATAACAGGCACGTTTTATCTCATTGCATTTCATCCCATGTGTACATCCCATTGTGTACAGCAGTTCACATGTTATTAAACACAATTCTGTAAAACTGTAAAATGCTAAACTCTTTCAACTAGTAATATACCTATAAATTCATCATAACCTACCTTGAACTCATTACACTAGTTTCCTTGCTTCTGCCCTGATGTGGCAACAGCTCATCATTGTTGTTGAATGTATGTTGAACGGGTCACAACGCCTCAGTACACTTGCAATCACCATTGAGCAACTGATGAGATTGGTAAAAACTTTCAAAAAGTCAAAGAATATTGAAACTCCCATCACAAAGTTGGAAACTGACCTTGAGATATCACTTTTTTACATCAAGCACTTGGTTCCCTCTAAATGTTAGTGGGACAATAAAATAACATACCGCATTGGCACATGGCTTGACACCGTTTAATACAAATTAATATTTGATGTTGATTCCTTAATATCAGACATTTCCATGAATCAATAGTGTAAAATCATAAGGAGTTTGGACAATGCACCTTCATTTAATTGAAATTGCTCTACTATTGTAATAGTCATTCCATTGACATAATCGCATTATATATCTGACAATTCTAATTTTAATAACGGTCATAAAATATGTTACTTCTACATATCTTAAAATGTAACCGATTTCTTCTGAGCCGAAGCAATATACACTGCGAAGGTAATTCATCTGACAGGCACTACTTGCCATAATATATTTGCGCTTTGGTAAACGTATCAACATTTTCAGAAAATCGTTACTTTAAAAAAAAACATGATAACAATTGGCGTGGTCTTTTAACTGTGTCCCTCGAATCAATTTTGCTCAGTCATATTGTCAAAATGATCTTCTTGAAATAATGTGAAGGTGTATAGGGGAAACAAATGCACTGTGGGGCTGCAAAAGATATGGCCTTCTTGCCAGCATGCATTTCAGAGGTCACCAGAGGAAGGTAAACGATTAACAATAACAGCCGCACTCCAAAATTGCATTTCCCGAGGAAAATTCCACTCTAATAGGAGTGTGGCTGCTGTTACCCCTTCACACGGTTTCTTTCACCTACAAGTCTTATTGCGTAGGTTTGCCCGACATATGCTATGAAACGCATATGTATACTGCTCCCTGGTGGGTTTTTTTAGTATTGCACTTTTAGTCATTTCTGGTATTTGTATATCTCCATCCTAAATTAACCGATATCTCCTCTACGGCTCATCAACCATGTGTCACGGAGATCAATGGCTGGTAAGCATCAAGGCGACTTCACCGGAACACACAACAAAAACTTAAATAATCTTGTATCGGCAGCCAAACTAACCTACGGAAGATTCACAGCCACGACTTAAAGTTGAACAGGAACGCATCACACGTTCAGAACCTCGGAGCGTCTCTGGGTAGCGAACATGTGGTGCCGCTCCAGCGGAACTGTACCCACCACCGCGACGCCATCACCGATGCCTCGGATTTCCCGCCACTCTCCCGGGGCCGGTGCCTTCTCAGACGTCCGCGTTTTGCCCACTGCACAGTCGTGAGACCGCCGCAGCAGAGCCGCTCTGCCGAGGTCGTGCCCACCGCCGCAAAGCCGCCAGCGGGGGATGCCGACGCGGTGCACCCTCGCCACCCCCCCCCCCCCGCATGAACGCACACACGCCCCACGTAGAGCCGGGAGAGGAGGTCACCCGGCCGATAGGTTTTTGTCCAGAAGTCCCTAGTGGGATCGAACTTCATGGTTTCCTGCGGCCGGGAAATTGGGCGATCTTCTCCCTGTAGCTGACATGCACTGCGGCGCCGCGACCTAATATTAAAGTTGCATGTTCACGGCAAGGGCCAACAAGCCACCGCGAGTGGAACCACACACGCACAAGCACGGGTCAGTGGACTGGTAGCGGGAGAACAGAGAGCGGACGTCGGTGAGATCACTGCGGCGACGTCACCCGAGCTGGGATCCGGGTATCGAAAGGGCGGGAAAATCCGAGCCCCTGATTGGACGGGAGGCCAAGAGACCGAAACGGCGAAATTCCTTTGTTGTAGGTAGGATAAAGGGGAGGGGGATTCAGGTAGCAAGGGAGTTCTTCTTCAAGATCATCGCGGTTCCAGGAGCAGCAGAGTCAGCCGTCCGAGACGTCCGTGAGACGTACTCCAGCACCGCCAGGCTCACCCCTCTACAGAGACAACTCGCCGCCTCGTCCCCTTACAGTGGTCAGCACAGCAGGGTGGAAGTAAGTGCGAGGGAGAGAGGTGTAAGTTTAAGTGTTTTAAATCCAGGGTAGAGAGCGGGGCGATCGGTAGGAGAAATTGAATCGAAGACCTCCGAGGGATAGACTAGCGTCCACTGACCCATACCATCACACGTAGATAAAATTGGTTACTCGAGGTAAATAAAATTCGCTAGTGGGGGGATAAAATTGTGTTGTGTGGTCTTTTGGGAGCATGAAGTGGAGGGCGGAGTGTGCTGGATGTCTACGTGTATGCGCGGCTGTTCACCTCGAGACGAAGTGTGCGGTGTTTACGTACCCGCACGATTGTTTACTATAGCGCATAGCACTCGCATACCGGTGTGACGGCGTTGCGATCGCGCACTCGTGCAATTGTGTACAGTACTGTGCGGCGCGTACGGGCATACGTGGCGACTTTCGGTGGTGCCCAGTGCTCGCACCCGTGATATCGCTCACAATAGTGCTTAGCGATTGCGTACCTGTGTGGCTGTGTTGCGGTCACGCACCCGCACCATTGTCTAATCGCGAAGTAGCGAGTTAAAGCGCCGAGCGCGCGCGTATTCGCGCGACTGTTTGAGCGGGCCCGTCCACTCAGAGCTGAGTGACCCTCCCCAATCAGCGGCGCGCACGGCAAACGTCCCGCCCGCCCATCCCTCGGCTCCAACCCCCTCGCGTGCGATTGGTGTATGGGGCTGGGCAGAGGGTAGGGGCGTGTTTGTTATTATCGGAACACGTGGAGCGCGGGTGGGAGGGAAACACGCGCCGCGCCTGTTTGTTTACGGGCGGGACGGAGATTTTACTGGCGAGCATGCTTACAGCGGTACGCCGCCTCTGAACGGCAAAGCGCACCGCGAGCGTACAAACAGACCACTGCGTCAATTGAAACATGGTGACGCGGGCAGCCGCAAAGTCGGGGGCACAAGGGGGCGAGGAATTGGGGGTCGGTAGCCCGGACCCCACAGAGCAGCCGGGGGGTAGTGGGACGAGTGTTATGGGGGAGTCGGGGAGCAATGGTCCCGACAATACAGTGATGGCGGGTGACGGTAGCCCCCATAAACAACCTACGATGAAACATCCGCAGACTGTCCTGTGTACGCCTCTACCATATTTGGTGACAGCGAGAGGTCAGACGTGTCCTTCGTTGGGAAACCACAGCTGAGCTGGTATATAAACGTTTGCTCACAGTCGTTTGCACTACTGCAACTCTGTGTTGGGTGGTTTACCCAAATCCACAATCACTTCATTCTTCCAGCGCGCACAGAATGCAGCAAGCCAGGCTGCTTACGGGACCGCAGTACTCGCCTTCCACACGATCACTTGTTGCACTTGGCTTCCAGTGTACTTCCGGATATCGCTTAAAACACTCTTCTGAATATCAATGTACATTATCTATATAAACAAATGACCAATTTACTTGTCCAAAACCCTCACACCCGTGACAGACCTCACGGTGGCGAGGTGTTAACTACCTCGCCTGGTATGCAGGAGGTTGTGGGTTCGATTTAGACCCTGACGCCTGCTGTATATTTGGAGTTTGCGTGTCTCTTACTCCATGTGTGTCAGCGTGGATTGTTCTCCGGGTCCTCCAAGTTTTCCCTCCACGTTTAGAATCAACATGCGTTTAGAGTATTTGGTTGCTATTCGTGTCCACATGTTAAGCGATCATTCGTAATAGCCAGGTCGCTTATGAAAAAGAGTTATATAGCTCAGTGGGCCTTATCTGGTGAAATACCCAAAAAATAGTTGAGAGTTATATCACGGGGCCGGTCTTCGCTCTGCAGACAGCTCTAAGACGTCCCCGTGTGGAGAGTCGAGCGTTGTGGGTCGCATCTTCTCGTACGCTGGACCCAAGGCTTAGAACTCACTTCCCAGAAAACCGCATGCCGAGAAAAACAATCTAATATCTTTCGGAAACTTTTTAAATTATATCTTTGAAAACCTGGCTTTTCATTCTAAAACTCTGAATTTACGTGATGCGCTGCTGATGAATATTATACGCAGCGCAATATAAGTAACTTTCGTATTTTGGTATGGTAGTAACAGAATATGTATTGAGTACTGTATATGTAAGCATAAATTACATGAAAGCCCGTAAATACTAAGTTGCTTAAACATGGGGAAATGGATTTATGTTCATGCTATATAATACAAATGCATACGTCATGATATATAAAAGCGTGAATGTATATTATGCAAGTATCATGTACGGACAGTCCTCAACTTACGAATATAATTCGTTCGTGAGGTCAATTTGTAAGTCTGAACGCAATGTGCTGTATTTAATGTCAATACAGTCAGTAATGAAATATGTTATGGTTCAAGTACTTTGATGAAGGTCCTTCTTGCCAGTTCACACACGGTCATCAAATAAATATATTCTTTCCAAGACAATGCCTTGAAGTGGGTGCATCGCTCAATAGCAGACTGTGTGTGCATAGGACTGGGAAAGTGTTAGTGTGAAGAAAAGAGTGATATAGGTAACAAGGGGATAACTCACGGCCTTCACAGATCTTTGCAGTACTCTCCAACCTCCAACTGCTGTCTAGGACGCCCACCAATGCCCAGGTCACCAAGGGAGCGACACCACGGTCGCCCTCCTCACAATGTAGATTTGACCAGCGCCCCTCTCCCCTACCTTGCTGCCCACCTCTTGAAGTTGTGAGGTGGCAAACCTCACGGTAGCCCTCCTCCTCATATGTTGCGAACAGCCTGAAAAATTAGCCTGCTCGGTGGGACTCGGCCCGCAGCTCTTGACAATTCTCCACAGCCCTGTGGCAGCAGCAAGGGCTCGCTGTTTCACCGCACCGGGGAATGCCGTCTCGTGCAACAAAATGGCCGTCGACGTCATCTCGTCCACGTGATAATGGCCGCCTCCAAAATCTTGACAAGCGCTCTTCACCGAGCACTCTTCACCGAGCGCTCTTCACCGAGCGCTCTTCACCGAGCGCTCTTCACTGAGCGCTCTTCACCGAGCGCTCTTTACCGAGCGCTCTTCATCGAGAGCTCTTCACCGAGTACTCTGCTGGTTGGTCGAACCACTGCACGGTCCCACCACTGAGTACTGCCCAGAAAAGAAAATGTTGCTCTCTACCAGCAATCAGCTCAGGAAAAAAACATAAAAAATAAAAAAGGTGGGGGCGGAATGAAAATTCAAATTCCTCTGCCTGTCTTTCCCGCCTCACCAATTTTCTGAAACCACTGTCCCCAGACCACCACGGTTTGGGTGGAGCTGTGCCTTTTTAATCCCTCCCTGGGGCACCTCCCCCAGCCTTCTCACCAAATCACACCTTTGCCCTCAGCGGCTCAGCTCCACCTCACTCCACCGGCTAATGGAGGCCAGCCCATCTGTTATACTGTATAGGCATACCCCGTTTAGCAATACCCCGTTTCAGTGCTGATTCGTTGTAGAGCAGTTTGTTTTATTTATCTATACATACAGTATTTAGACAAAATGAATACAGTACATACTTAACGTTCAGTAAATTTAAATAAGGATGAAAACCCGAAGTTAAGTTCGCGCAGTGTACGCTCTCATCCGAATACTGTACAGCTCTGGCCAGTGCGCCACTGCTCATTTATCCAGATTTCGCCAAGTCCTTTATCCTGGACACTGATGCCAGTGATATAGGCATAGCTGCTGTCTTGTCCCAGGTCGTCGATGGGTAGAGAGGGTTGTGGCATATGGCAGCCACGTTTTGTCTTCCGCTGAGCAACGGTATTGCGTCACACGCAGGGAGCTGCTTGCCATGTTCCATGTCATACAGTTGTACCGCCCATACTTGTAAGTCAGGGACTTCCTTGTCTGTACCGACCACGCAACACTCCAATACTCCCTGTGCGTGGACCAACCCTCTGGCCAAATGGCCCGTTGGATTTAAATCCTCCAGGGATTCTCCTTTACTGTACTGTATAGGAAGGGGGCGCGCCATGTGAATGCAGATGCGCTGTCCCGGCTGCCAATGCCTGGCTCGTGCAGGTTCGTGATTGGTCCGACTTGGTGCGGACCGCCGCTGCAGAAATCGCCCGAGATGGTCGCTGCAGTTGACTTGGTCCTGACGAGCGATGCGCAAGTGCCGGCCGACCGCATATTAGGCCTGAACCACAGCGAGCAGGGACGGCTCCAGGTTGAGGATGCCTCCCTACTGAAATTGAGACGCCGTGCCTCCTGACAACCGAGTGCTGCGGGGCGCCCTTTTCTGCAGCTCAGTGAGGGGCTCCTCCTATGCTAGGAGGTAGAGCTCCAATGGCTTTGTCTACGAGTCAGACTTACGCACACGGTGCATGAAAAAATGTATACATTTGGGTGTCAAGAACCTGCTCTCAACCTTAAAGATGGATTTCTATTGGCCGGGGATGGACAACAATGTGTATCTGTTCATTGAAACTTGTCCAAAGTGTGCGCGTCAGAAGTCACCTGCACAACCGCACAGGGTGCCGCTGCAATCGATAACAGTGTCTCCCGTAAACGAATTGGTGGCATTGGACATTTTGGGACTATTTCCCATTACCCAGAGGGGTCACAAATATTTGCTGGTTGGAGTTAGGTATCTCACCCGTTGGCCAATGGCTTAGCCTTTGTCTGACCAGTCGGCTGCGTCCATAACTGAGGCTTTTCTGCAGGGGTATGTGATTGATAAAGGTGCCCCGAAAAATCTGCTCACTGACGAGGGTAAACATTTTTCCTCCAAGCTACTGAAGGAGGTGTATGACTCCCTGGGCATCAAAAAGATTCGGACTTCCCCCTACCACCCACAAACAGACGGAATGGTTGAGTGATTGCACCGGACCTTGACATGCATGTTGTGTCAGCAGGTAAACGCGGCTCAATTTGATTGGGACTTGTATATCCCAGATGTCCTTGCAGCCTATAAACTGGCCCTCCCATGCCTCGATGGGGATTTCGCCCTTTTATTTAATGTATGACAGGGAACTCGAAACCCCCACGCTGGTACAATTGGTCGCGCGTCCACCGGGCAAGGCATCCACTGTGCCAGTTCCCATTCCCATACAGGTGACCCTCGACTTGGGCCACTGTAACTCAGCCCAGCGTCAGGCAGCCAACAAATGGCTGCGAGGTACACAACCGCCACGTGACCCATGGCGGGTAGGAGACAGGGCATGGCTTCATTGCCCTCAGGTGCCCGTTTGCACATCGTCAAAGCTGCATCGCCCGTGGCAGGGTCCCATTGAGGTCGTAGATGTTCAACGACCCCAGTGTGTTCGCATTCAAGTCGGGCGACGTCGTTGGTTCGTACACCCGTCACGCCTAAAAAAAATTTGTACCGCCACGTCTCCATGCATCATCTCCCATCCCGAAACGGCCTGTGTTGGATATGTTCGACGAGCTGGTCACACCACCCCAAGTGGATGCACGTCAGGAGTATTGTCCTCTTCCGCCCACAAGATCGCGATGATTGACGCCCCAGGACAAGCCAACCGGGCGACCGCCTGAGTCTGGGCCGCCAGACCCGCTGTGAGCACGTTGCTTGTCATTAAAAGGACATGTGCACAGGGACGGCCCGGCCATGGAAACCCGCTCCCGGAGGGTTATGTTCAACCTGTAAGTCACGACAGTTACGTTCCCACATGACCCACCGTCGGGACACCATTCGTCATGGAAGGGACATCACTCCTCATCTAGTTGTGATCCTTCTCCTCCTCTGGCCGTGCTGGACCCGGTTCGCGGGGACGGGCCAGCTGCAAGAACCCACTCCCAGAGAATTACGTTCCGATAAGGAATGTGGGATCAATGATGCCAAGGACCGCTGCGCCGTTCTATCCTCAGCGGAACAGACTGCACTCTTACACTCCCACAAATTGTTTTTATTGTTGCACTCTTGTTTTTTTCTTGTTGTTACCTGTGACACGGTTTCGCACATTATTTGAGTTGTATATGAGGTCAGCCGGGACACCTGGGGTTTTCATCACGGGGTGGGGGGGGGTAATGTAGTGGTATAACGCGCGGGGTTGGCAAAGAGAGGATGCAACTGAGGTAGTGCAGAGGTTAGCGGGGAGAAGCAGTGATTGAGCGGGTGCATTTGGGGATGAGCAGGTGCAAGCATTGAGACATCGCTTAGGCGCCTGAAGAGAAGGCGGCAGCAATTAGGGGGAAAACCATTAAGCGGGTAAATTTGGGGACGGGCAGCTTCGAGCGTTAGAACATGGGGTAGACGCCGGAGAGACGGGAGATGGAGGCGATAAGAGAGAGAGCGCATGCTGGAGGAAGCTTAATGGGGGGTAATTGAGGACCTTTAATGAGGAGGGATATATAAGTGACTGTGAGGAGCAACACGGGGTGGTTGTTGGTTGGAGCTCAACGGATGAAGAACACAAGAGTCTGGGAGAAGACGCCTGGGACCTCGCCCTCCTCACCTCATCCTCCCCAGCAGTGTTGACTGATCTCCTGCTGGGGGCAGGGACGAGAGTGGAGATGTGAGGGCAGCAGGACAAGTTAGCGGAGTATAGAGTGAAAGGTTAGCGGAGTATAGAGTGAGAGGTTAGCATAGTACAGAGTGAGAGGTTGGCGGAGTATAGAATGAGAGAGATATCGGAGTATGGAGTGAGAGAGATAGCGGAGTGGGGAGTTCGGAACAAGGGCGTGTGTATGTTAGTGTAAGTGAGGAGCATCCAGACTGGATGCAAGGTAAATAAAGTGACACAGGAGAAAAGCTAGGAGTGTCCATGTGATTACTTCACTACATTTGGTGTGGAAGTGGTCGAGTACTTACCTGAACAAATGGAGAGGCAGTCAAAAACATTCTTGAGCATTTATGGACTGCGGAGCCGACGAGCAACATGGCTCCCTATTGGCTGAAAGAGCACACCTACGAATAAACTCACTTGCCTTTGGTGGAGGGAGATGAATGACGTCAGACGTACCTCCCAACGTGAAAGGTGAGAGGTCGGAAGTTCTGCGCAGCAAATGGGAGATGAGAAGAGGTGTAACCAGCGACAGGAGGATGTAAGTGATTGGATGGAGAGAAATGGGAGAGGAAGAGCAGGAAAGAGAGAGGAGAAGAGGATTGCGGAAGGCTCAGGCACTTTTGAGGGTGGAAGTTGACATAAATGCATGCTGCAGAAGATAATAAAATATTCTCACACCTTTTTTACAACCAACGCGTTGGAGTCATTACAAATGCAGCAACGCAAGAAAATTACATGCCTGAGATCATGATCTCGGGCTGATAAGGATCGAATGGATCTGACTACAGAAATATGATGACTTTCTGTAGTCCTTTGTTGCACAAGCAGTCGAATCTGATAAAAATGGTCAAGCGGGGGCACCATTTGTCAAATGGCGGGCCTTTTAATGAGGTGGGACATTAGAATGCAGCATCGGTGCCTGGTGGTACCCACCCCCCTAGGACAACAGTTGTTATTAGAAGTGCACGCCGAACAACTTATGCACTTGGGCCACTGTAAAACATTGCTCACGCTGCAATCTCGATATTTTTGGCCAGGGATGTTGAAGGTTGTGCTAGAGTGGGTAAATCGTTGTCAAGATTGTGCAAAAACGAAAGCTTCCCGACCCATACAGCCCCTCCTTCAGTCGATCGCAGTGTCAAGGATAAACGAGAAGGTGGCGTTGGATATCCTGGGTCCATTCCCTAAAACACCAAGGGGAAATACATATTTGCTCGTTGGGATGGAATATTGCACTCGTTGGCCCGTCGCATGGCCACTACCAGACCAGATCGCTGCGACTATAGAAGAGACCTTTCTCCAGGGCTATGTATTGGAAAAGCCCTCTCTGAAAAACTGCTCACAAACCAGGGTCGAAATATTTATTTTAAACTGTTGTACAATGTCTGTGACATCATGGGAACTAACATAATCTGAACTTAACCGGACCACCCTCAGTGTGATGGACAAGTAAAGAGGCTTAAAATCACACTGTCCGCAATGTTGTGCCATGTTCTCACGGATGATCAGACAGACTGGGACTTACACATCCCAGGAGTCCTAGGGGCATACCGTAGAGCGCCACATGCATCGACCGGGCTCTCCCCCTTCTTATAGATGTATGGAAGGGACCTTGAGCCATTTATTGAAAACCAACCGGTCGCTCACCCTCCTAAATTGGTTTTGTGACTGGCCTCCCTCAGGCTGCCACAAAAAATCTGCAAGAAGCTCGCGAAACCACGATAGCAGAATCGAGCAGATCACAATCAGCGAATGAATGCTTGCACAAAAGGGCAGAAACGCCAGTGCCTTTCGAGCAGGGGGATCAGGCCTGGTTACATTGTCCCCAGGTCCGGGTGGGCACATCAGATAAGCTGCACCGTCGCTGGCATGGCCCCATAAAAATTGTCCAAATTCTTCGCCCGTAAAGTGTACGCATCCAGATGGGACACCAGTGATGGATTGTACTTTCAAGCCATCTAAAACTTTATAATGAATCACCAACACAAGATATAATTCAGGTTCAAAGAGGCCGGGTCTGGGGGTGTTGTGATGAAAGCTGGGGAAAAAGGCATCCTCCTCGGGAAAATACTGCCCCGTACTCTCTTCACCTCTTCTCAGGAGAGACCAAGGTGAGGACTGGCAGGATGGGAAAGGCCAAAAGAATCATCCGAGAAAGCGCCGGGAAGGAGCGTCGCCGGGACGAACGTGGCATTCAACCACAAACAGACACATTGACGGGTTGCAATAGATGTGAGAGTACTGTTGGTTGTGTATTGCCTCGTGTTGTAATACTCGTTGGTTCTTTCGGTAAAGTCACGTAGGTATAAATAATAATAGATCACGACGTTTTAATCGCCACACAAGCAATCGTCCTCAGGTGGGATAGGACGATTCCTTGTGTCCACCAGCATGCGATAACAGAGTTGGGCCTGTCGGGGCCTGGCAGGGTTATTGATTAACTGCACTGGTACATCATTCACATGGTTAATGGCGACTCGGTTAAAGATTGCTGTGTGTGACACATGTGCTGTTGCATTTTACAGGTAAAGGACCCAAAGGTTGTTTTTGATCTTTATAGAAATGTTCTAGACTTGTTCGAGACTTGTTCTAGACTTCAAGCTTGGATTTGAATTGTTAGTTTGTGATATATTCAATGGGAGGGGGTTTAGCACAGTGCACTGTAAAGGATGACGTACTGTAATTACGTACTGTAATTGTAATTCTCTAACCCTAATAATATTTATTCTATAATCATGCCCATGTACCCAGAGTATGACTACTTTCAATGCTATTGAGAATAGAATACATGTATAGTAGTAAGTTGTACAATGGCAACAAGTACAGAACGTATATGTACACATACAGTACAGGTAACGGGTGTAAGATACCGATATAAGGATGGTATAAATAGACATACAGCTTAGAATTAAAATAAAATTTGAATAGTAAAAGTGCAAGGGTCATTGTCAAAGACAAAGATGGTTTATCAGAATGAGAATTGGGTTTAAGAGAAACTGTTATTGATTACCCGGACTTGTACACCAGTCACGTGGTTAATGGCGACTCGGTTGAAGCTTGCTGTGTGTGACACGTGCTGTTGCATTTTACAGATTTACCACAATAAATGTGTTTGCCCTCGATTTGGAGCACCTGCCCACGTTCTTCATTTGGAGTGCGCAGCACGAGCACTCTGGTTTCCAGGCACGCATCCCCCGCACTAAATGGAGTATGTTTGTATAATAAAACATTTGCATGTCCCTTATTATAACCAATCCCTGCCTTACACCTCTGCCACCCCCAACACTTCACACGACCCCCCATGTAAATAACACCTGTACTATCACAGTTTGAACTGGAGAGTCGGCCGATCAGCACTCCCTTCTGCACGTTGGATGCTGGGCCGACCGCAGTATTGGTGACGTTTGGGTGAGATGGAATTGGTTTGTCGAACCAAGCCAAGAGAAGATTCCCAGAATGCCCCCCCCTTCCCCAATTCTCCAGGGAATAGGGGAGGCATTGCTTGACCAGACCGCTCGGCTCGCTCAGCCGGAGTCCCACGAGAGCAGGGCCCAACCGCAAGCAGTCAGGCAGCAGTAGCAGCTGAAGCAGAAGTCACAGCATCGCCATTGAAACGTGTTGTTGCTGCCGTTGTTGCTATTTATGCTATTTTTGTTGATGTTGTTCTTGTGGCACTTGTTGCTTCTGTTATTTCTTCTGTTGCTGTTGTATTCCTTTGATCAACGCCCACTGGGCAGTGTAGAATGTAGCATTGTGTCCGTCTGCCTCAAATAATTGTCCAGTTTTGACTCGAGGGTAGTACTTAAGGGATAGCTTTAGACCAGTGGTTCTTACCCTTTACTTCCGCCTTGTACCTTTGGTTCTCAATCATAAAAAAATGTATAATGTTAATAAATACATAGGTTTAATGAAACAATGTAGTTATACTTATGTGCCCGTTCTTAATTTGTGTTTCGATTATTTACCTTCTAAAAAAATCTGGCATGTGTCGCACCCCCATAAAGAGCATCTAACACCCCCAAAGGGGTGTGTGCACTCAAGGGTAAGAACCACTGGTTTAGACAATGCCTGACATAGACTTAAAGTATAGAGCAGGAGTGGGGAACCTTTTTTCTGCCAAGGGCCATTTGGATATTTATAACATCATTCGCGGGCCATACAAAATTATCAACTTCAAAATTAGCCGGTTATATTTGTATTCTTGGTTCTTTCGGTGAAGTCACGTAGAAGGGAAACAATAAAATAATGAAAATATAAAACAATAAAATTCTCACGACGTTTCGACTGCAACACAAGCAATCATCATCAGGTGTGAAAACCACACTTTCTTGCTGTGGTTTTCACACCTGATGATGATTGCTTGTGTTGCAGTCGAAACGTCGTGAGAATTGTATTGTTTTATATTTTTATTTTATTGTTTCCCTTCTACGTGACTTTACCGAAAGAACCAAGAATATGAATCCCTGCAGTCACGAAAGCCTTAAATCGGTTATATTTGGTTTAACATTTAATTAACTCACCCCTAATGTGATGGCTTGAATTGCTTCTCTTTGGTGAGGCGTGTAATGTTAGCTGGTATTGATGATGTTGCTACGCAACTGCTTTTACAGGTTTGCTCGTAGATGTATGGAATTTCGAGTCCCGCCTGCGGTTGCCTTTGCAGGGCCAAACCAAATGATATCACAGGCCTTATACGGCCCACGGGCCGGACGTTCCCCAGCCCTGGTGTAGAGCAATCTTATAGTCGTATTATTACTTGCCAAGCACAGTTGGGAGTGTGTATTCAATCACTGGAACAATACTCTATAAAATATATTTTAAGTGTAGGCTTAAGTAGGCTTGAATCTTTCAACATGATCACCAATGATTACATATGTACAAATGATGGTTGTTAAACAATAATTGGTTAAGCAATAACAGTTTTCATATTTAACACTGCTTCTGAAAGTCAGAATCCAGTAATCGTTTCCAGTGGAATATTCGTAATGAATGCAGTGTTTGATGTGCGGAAATATACAAAAGGCACAGTGGCCTAAGTTACGGCGTGGTACATTTTCCTGCATTTCTCAGTTTTAAATGATGGGGAACATGATGGCAACCTTTCATGTGGTCTTCCCTGTTATGTGTAAAAGTTAAACGAATGTCATCACCTCAATAACCGAACTTCAATCACCGAACTCCGAGCCAAAAAATAAACGACAACGATAGCACAAACAGGCCTCTTCAGGGCCAAGTGAATCGCCAAATAGGCCCCTCACTACGCATCATGCGGTTGAACATCAAAGGACAATCCAGGGCCAACATTAAAATCCTAAATAAACGATTGAAGTCCAGCAACATTGATATATTAACACTTCAAGAGACCTATGTAGAGACTGAGGAATCAAGATTACTGGCTACACACGCATTACCTCATGCCCTCACCAGAATTATGGGCTCACAACCTACATTAGAAGAAGCCTTCAGGACACAGTAATTGTGCTTCCAAAATTTTACAACACCACCATCACCACCAAGTTTGGTGAAATCGCAATTGTCAATGTGTACAAGCCCCCAATCATGAAGTGGTCAGTCCCTATCTTACCAGGACCAGCCCGTCCATCAGTACACATTGGGATTTCAACATCCAATATACCATGAGGGTTACGAAAAGACTGACATGAATGGGGTCAATCTGCTGTCATGGTCATTGTCTAAAAACTGACACCTGCTCTATGATGCGCTGCAGTGGTGATATCTTATTTCCTTCACCTAGTATGCAGGAGGTCGTGGGTTCAATATGGTATGCCACTTCGTTCAACTATTATTAGTGGACATGTCACTTCTGAAAAATACATTAGAAGAAGCCTTCAGGACACAGATGGTAATTACAATATTTTTAAATAGTTTTCAAAACGTAATACATTCAGATCGACATTGGAAAAGTCCGACAACCTTGTTTTATCTCACGTGATAAGAATAAGCTTCCACTTCCATAATACAAGGCCATCTTGGACGATTTTCCTTACAACCAGCATAGACTAATGGTGCTGCATATTGGGCTTTGATTTCTGATCATGTCAAGATAAAAGTCCACTGGAACCTATTAAAGGACAATTGAGTGGCTTATTCAGTGATCACACAGGTGAATGGAAACCGCATTCCAGCTACGGCATCCAATTTTAGTTTGTTTTGTAGGCCTCGATAAGGCATCCACAAAGTAGGTCATCCCCTCTGGTTTCTGTAGGGAGTATGCTCCTGGTCACCGCAAAGTGAGGAGCTATATCGGCACAACTAATGAGCCACAAGCTCGGCCACCACAACAACCCATCTTGAGTTATTAAATTCAAAAACAGAAAAAAAACGATATGAGCTGATGGGTAGCCTCATCTTTACACAGTCAAACCATAAAGTCGGGAAACTATCCCACTGCCTGGGTGGTCACTTAACAACCACCACAAATTAACCCGGATGCTATTTTCTCCTCTCCAGTTGCCAAATAAAAGGTGCCAGTTGGATCAGACAGTACATATACCAGGAACTGAACTGCATTACTTCAAAATGCCAGCCAACATCCTCCTGTCTGCCCCCTACTCCCTGGAGAAGGTGAAAAAAGGCCTAGGAAGCATGAAGTCTGGAAACACGGCCAGCCCGGATGGAGTTTTCCTCGACTTCCTGAAGAACCTGGTAATCATTGCATGGAAATGGCAAGTGATATTCCTTACAAGTCCCAGAGGCGTGGAAAGCAGCGAAGATTATCATTACATCGCGTAGCAAATTACCCCAAAAGCTACATGCCATTTTTCCTACTCAACATAGTGTACAAGATAATGGAGTGCTTGTTTTTAGAGCACCAAAGAAGGTCACCCCCAAGGTTCAGGCTAACCGAAACTGCTGTGCCCAGGTTTGAGCCCTGACACGTTACATTGAACCCAGCTTTCAACAAAAAATGTAAGACTATTGCAGCATAAAGCGACCTCTTTTCCACATGGCACTGTCTCGTGGAAGGGTCTTCTGCTGAAGCTGATGAAGGTCATCAACTGATAACCGACCCGTTTATTTAGGATTTATCCCCGTGTTACGGAGCAACCATAACTTTTACACGCATATTGGTGAGAAATGCAGCCATAAGCTAAAGCTCAGCAATGGCTCCTCAATTCCGTTTGGCCTTTCCCCTCAGGGCGTTTGTGACCACCACAGCGGCTAAATGGGGGCTCTGGACGGATGCGAGGGGCTGGTAACCGCTCCACCTTCAATAAATTGCCACTAAACCACGTGAAAAATATATACTTACACCATCTTATCAACACACACATTATTTAAGATGATATACTTTATTGAGAAATTAAGGCAAACACAGAGGTTCTGCCTGTCTAGTTGTCAGTCATGGTCTGGTCGATCCAGCTGCGCAGGGCGGTGACACGCGCGTACACGCCCGGCATGCTGGTGGAGCACGAGCTGCTGCCCCACGACACGATCCCCACGAGGTTCCACACGCCGTTCTTCTCGCACACCAGGGGGCCGCCAGAGTCACCCTGTAGAGAAGACACGCACGGTGCACAGCCACAAGCGTATCAGAACGAGCTTCAATGTCGAGACAGAATAAAGTAAAATTGGCCTACCATTTTTTGACAATGACGATTGAGTTATGTATAGATAGACTTCACTTACACAGTGGCGTAGGTCTACAATACATCTATATATAATTTGTGTGCATCATGAATAGTAATATTGAGCTCAATAATTTACGTTTGATGATTCATTGTCATCATCACGATTCATGGGCAGAGAGCCCATAAGTATCCACTGCACATTTCGTCATTTGTTTCGACTTTCCTCTGTATTGTGCCAATATACTCAAGAAGTGCCACATCTTTCTGGCACCAATTTCTCATGTTGTCGTCAAGCAATTATCTGTCAGGTCTTCCTCTCTATCCAGTTCCTTCCATTTTTCCGAACAACATACGTGTCCAAATATGATAGTGCTAGTTTTCCTCTCATCATTGCCTGCATCAGGTATTTTCTACGTGCAACGTTCGTCACTCGTTGGGTCCAGCTTAGATGCAGTATCCATCTGTAGCAATTCATTTGATGATTCAAGATATTATATTCCCACTTAAAATTAAGTACCAAGGCTCATCCAAATCGAATTCATGTATGGCACCTATATGCTCAATAAGAAGTGAGCCAAATTCATGGACTCTTGTCTGGACTGCTCCAAATGCTATATGCACATCCTCCAGATGTACATTTGCGCCTTTTTGTTATGCACCGAGAAATGGAAATTTTACTCGGATATGATGGACATGTTGAACAATATCTGTGGCACTATACTCAATAAAACAACCCCGTAGGGCCTGAAACCAAGCTGTGTGTCACAACAGTCGCATGCACTGCTGCAAACCTTTAACGTACTGCTAGGAAGGCTATCCTGGTAAATTGGAAATACCACGAAACCCCCGTCATGGAAGCAGTGGCGAAACACCCTCCGAGCTCTTACAGGAACCTAACATTTAAGCCACAAGCTCAAGGGCAGAAAGCCGGAGTTCGAAGCCAGATGGTCTCTATTCTTACAAATCCTAACGTGAATTGCGCATGCATGGAGGTCAGGGGGAGGGGATGGGCGTTTGGGTATCACACCCCTGCCGCCCGAGGATAGACATGAATTAACCACTGCTCTAAGGGACTTATACTGATGATAAGTTAACTTGCTGCGTGTAGGTTACTTTACTTGAAAGATTTTATGTGCACTTCCCCCCTCCCCCCCCACCCCTTTTTAAGTTAAAAAATGTTCCCCCTTCCTTTGTGTGTGGAGCAGTGAGCCCAATCTTCACCCCTTCCCAGAACCCAGTTAGCACTGACTTCGGGATTTGGTCCACATAATTTCTGTGCCCCCCCCCTCCTTCCTATGTTATGCTTCGTTTTTTTAATCAGACTCTTGCAAAAAAGATAATGAAATACCAATGTATGTTTCAAAGTTCAGCCCTATTAAACTGTAAGAAACTAATTTCTTAAGCTATGGTTTACTTCAAACACTTTCTTTTTTACAAGATAGGCTCATAAACCCGACTCCTCCTCAAACCTCTAATGTTGTTCGCCTACCTTCTGGTGTAGGCATTAAACGCTAACTGCAGATACAACAACTTTAGCTACGTAATGAAAGGCCGTTAACGTTTACCATGCAGGAGCTGGCTCCAGCACCACCAGCGCAGATCATGACGCTGGTGATGACGTTCACGGTGCCCCACTTCTGCTGGCAGGTGGCGGTAGGCACAAGAGGCAAAGCGGTCTGCTGCAGGATGGGAGGCGTGTTGGAGGCTGTGAACGCACACACAGAAGAACGCCAAATAACATAGAATAATGGTTAGATCATATCTTTTGAGGTAACAGATCATATAGTTGATCATATTTATTAATAGCTCTATTTGGCACAAATTCATCTCAAGTGGTACAGACCTACTAGCTGTAAGAAGTCCAAATGAATACCCTGCACAAAGTAAATTGTGTTAATTATTGGTCTTTGATGCTCACCGGAAGAGTGGACCCTGCCCCAGCCGGAGGTGACACACATCATGTTATCAGCAAAGACATCCAAGGCGGCAGGCAGGCAGACGGGAGAGACACGGTCCACGATCTGAGCGGGCTGAGCCAGCTTCAGCAACATGATGTCGTTGTTGATGTTGTAGGAGTCCCACTGCTGGTGAGTGATGGCCTGTGTGTGCAAAGAGAACGAGAAGTTTGAATACCTTAAACTCACTACATTTGTTTAATTCAGGGTACTTGATAAATCAACTCAATATCTGTTGAACGTCATGCATTTCTACGTCTAGTAAGTTGCAGGGATTGTTCATGAGGTTACTTCATAGCTCGTGAGTTTACCTTAGAGACGACAAGAGACTGGATGTTCTCGGCGTTGGAGTTCCTGTCGTACTCGCCCAGGACGACGCGGTCAGTGGACGGGCTGTGGACGCATTTAAGAAAGCCCAACATTTTTGGATTGAAAAAAATATTTTGCTTCGTTTTAAAGGAGTTAATAATCAGGGGTGCTACCCCGCGCAGTGACTACTGCATGCGCTTACTTGAACTCGCAGTGGGCAGCGGTCACCACCCACGAGGGGTCGATGAGTGAGCCACCGCAATAGTGCCTCGTGGTGGAATCCTGTAGTGGCAAGACGTGACAGAATTGGTGTTGTGTCGCACTCTGGGACACGCATAGCACACTTCACATCCCAAACAGCAGTTCGTTCGGGCCGACTTTCACTTGTGTTGTGGACACTGCAATACGGTTCATGTCAATGTCGACTCACGATATCTAACATTGAGCATTTACCTGCAGGGACACCTGCCAGGGCCAGGAGCCTGACACCGCATCCTCGCCATTGACGATGCGAGAGTAGCCGGTGATGACCGGCTTGATGGCCGGAACACCGCACCCTGTGATGTGTAAAGAACACGGTGATTGGTCGTTAACATCCTTGCATGAATTTCCTACAAAGTTAGCACTTTAAATAGTGAAGGTAATAGGCAGAGTGTGGAGGAGCTCGGTAAAGCAACGGCTTGGTGGGGCATTTCATCCGGCGGTGGATAGATTGTGGCAGATGATGATTACAGGGTGTCCATGTATACAAAATAACATAATTTTACTTCGTACTGTTAGCAGGTGGATAAAACTACAGTGTACACAGACTTGATGGTTAAAAAATTTAAACTTTTGAGATTCATCCTCATCTTTAAATGAATGCATCAAGTGTGCAGTGTTATTTACTGAAAGTTGGGAAACTAAAGACAGATTGATATTTCCAAGCGCACGAAGGAAGCTTTAATTGAAATTAATTGTCAAAGCGTTAAATCTTACAAATGCTAAACGTAGTATGCATGCCTTCATAGCATGTACTAGTTATACTTTTGCAACTGCATGCTGTACGTGGGCCTTATAAAGTTTTAAAATTAACTGAATTATGTTAATATGCTAATATTGAGGACTGCAATACCGTACACAAGTATTCCTTATTTGTAAGATCTAAAATCTTACCTATAAACGTAATTTTTTGTCTCTCTGTCTGTGTGTCTGTGTGTGGACAACACTTGTGAAGGATTTGGCTCGCGAACAGCGGTGTTTATGTTTAAAAAAAGTAGCCAGGTACCAGCACTATTCTGATGTTGCATGTCAACTTTAAAGTAGTTTACTTAACGATTTAGTACTATTTATTGGCAATTATTTATTTATTTCCTTACACCGCTGAGCGCGCGCCAAAGCACGCATTTGCGCATGCGCAACAAAGCTGACCTGGGGTTGTTCCTAGCAAAGCACACGCCTTCGTGGCAAGTACTACCACAGTTAGTATGCACTGCTGTAATCATAGCAGGTCCCACCAGAGTCTGCATGCACTGCTGTAGTGAAAGCAGGTACCACCACAGTCAGTATGCACCACTTTACTTGAAAGCAGGAACCACCAAAGTCGGTCTGCACTGCTGTAGTCATAGAAGGTTCCACCAAAATCATTATGCACAGCGGTAGTGATAGTAGGTACCACCACAGTCGGTATGTACTGCTGTAGTGATAGCAGGTAACCACCACAGTTGGTATGCACTGCTGTAGTGATAGCAGGTACCACCACAGTCTGTATGCACTGCTGTAGTGAAAGCAGGTACCACCACAGTCAGTATGCACCACTTTACTTGAAAGCAGGAACCACCAAAGTCGGTCTGCACTGCTGTAGTCATAGAAGGTTCCACCAAAGTCAGTATGCACAGCTGTAGTGATAGCAAGTACCACCACAGTCGGTATGCACTGCTGTAGTGATAGCAGGTACCACCACAGTTGGTATGCACTTCTGAAGTGATAGCAGGTACCACCACAGTCAGTATGCACTGCTGTAGTGATAGCAGGTACCACTCCAGTCGGTATGCACTGCTGTAGTGATAGCAGGTACCACCACAGTCAGTATGCACTGCTGTAGTGATAGCAGGTACCACCACTGTATTATTTTATTGCATTGTATCCTTTTAAACCCTATTTTTGTCCCATTACTTCACCAGCTCTCTTTCCAAACTCCATTCTGCTCTTAAAAATGTCTCCATCTGCGAGCTGCTGCTATTCGTCCAAGGTTTACCGCTGTTCATCCTTTCACAGAAAATACCTGTGCAAACTGTTCATTCTAACTTTCTTATTTCTGGGAAGTAGTGAGCTTCACCCTGGCCCAAATGTAAAGAATTCATATAATTCTGTAGATTTTTCTGGCAGAAAAGGTGTTGGTGTTTGACACGTCAGCATCAGAGGGCTTATGATTAAATTAAGTCAACTAAAACTTGAAGTGGCAAATCTGGACCCGGATATTTTTTTTGCCTCACAGAAACATTTCTCACTCCTGCTGTCAATGACTTGCAGATTACGATTGACAACTACAACCTTTTTCGGCTTGACCGGAGATCTAGAGGAGGTAGAATTATCATCTAGAATTGCCAGACCCAAAGCCCCCCCCCCCCCCCACCCCTAAATTGGTTGATAAGCACTCCATGAGGCACTTCAGAATACAGGCATTTAATAATGATGTGCTTCACTCTGATAGTGACAAGGTCTGCGATTTTTAAATTTCGTTTTAAAGCTTTCGTGACTGCAGGGATTCATATTCTTGGTTCTTTCGGTAAAGTCACGTAGAAGCGAAATAATAAAATAACAAAAAGAAAACAATAAAATTATCGCGACGTTTCGATTGCAACACAAGCAATCATCATCTGATGTGAAAACCACAGCAAGACAATGTTCTTGCTGTGGTGGGTGGCAATGGAAACGTGAGAATTTTATTGTTTTCTTTTTATTATTTTATTATTGCCCTTCTACGTGATTTTACCAAAAGAACAAAGAATATAAGGTCTGCGATATCCCCAACCTGATTACGGCTTGGGAGACCTTCAGGTAGACGTTTCTCCAAATTATTGACAAACACGCTCCGTTGGTTAGATTTGAAATTATAGGCAACCGCCCACCATGGTTTGATCCTTTGATTACTCAGCTTATGAAAACTAGGAACAGGGCTTGGAAAATAGTCAAATGTATCATAAAGGCATCTAGCATAGATACTCTTCCCATTGCGCTTAACCCAATAAATAGTCGACATTTTTAACCTTAATTTTTCAGAAGTTGGTGACCTTTTTGATAATGTATTGAGAGTCACCCCTGCTCATGCAATTTCCTACACCCCTGTCCAAACATTGTTCCAAGCCAATCTACAAAAGTAATGTTCTGAAACAACTGTCCTACCTCAAAGGAGCGGATAGTATTCCCGTCTTTGCTCTAATAACTGTTGGTCACCTAATATACAAACCTCTAGCCTATATTTTCAACCTGTCCCTCAAAGAAGCATCGGTACCTCTAGAATGGAAACATTCCTATGTTCGTCCACTTCGCAAAGTGGGCCCTAAATATGATCCAAATAACTACCGACCTATCTCAATGTTGTCCCCGTTGATGAAAATGTTTTAACTACCAAATTGGCAGTTTCCTGTCTGACAACACTATCTTACATCGAACCAATCTGGGTTCCGAAATAAATACAGCACCACACCTGTTGTATTAGACTCTCTAAATCACATTTACATTAGCATTGATAATAAGCAGTACTGCGCCAGTCTTTTTCTTGTCCAAAGACTTTTATACAGTCAACCACAATACCCTGCGTAGTAAACTAAGTTTCCTCCGTTTCTCCAAATACGCAGTGGAATGGTTAAAAAAATTACCTCTCTTCTAGCACCCAAACTGAATTCATAGATGGTTGGAAGTCAAACAGTGTTAAGGGAACAAAAGGGGTTCCACAGCGTTCCATCCTAGGCCCCATCTTGTTCTCTCTATATGTCATTGACTTGGGCACTGATCTGGATCATTCCAGGGTAAATCTGTTTGCAGATGACAGGATACTGATTACTGCTGGCCGCTCTCCGGATGACGTGATTTCAACAAACTACAACATCAGCTAGTTGCTCTTAAACTTGTCCTGAATACCTCCAAAACCAAGGTGATATGCTTTTCACCAGGACTAAAGCAGGAAGTTATTTTTCCCCAATTACATTCCTTAAATAATTATCAAGTAGAGCAATTCAAGATCTATAAGTTTAATGGGGTCATATTTGATTCAAAACTGAATTGATTTTATTGGTAAAAAGACCAAATAAAAACGTTTTTTCTGTATCAACACAAGCATTGCTTCCCCCCTATGTTCCTTTTGCAATTGATAAAAGCTACCATACTTCCTCTACTTGATTACTGTGACATCGTATATAAATCAGCCCCCAGTGCTGTACTGAAGAAACTTGACCCAATTTATCACTCAGCCTTAAGATGTGCATTGAACTGCCCATATAGGACCCACCACTGCGATCTCTACATTGGGTCAAACTTAACATATCTTGATGATCGACGGCTTGTGCATCAGATCTTATTTATTCACGATGTACTTACGAAAAAATCAGCAGACTACCAGCTGGATCTCCTCACTGTTTCGAAGAACAAGTGTGACCTAAGGTCTTCGCTCATTTAGCAGCTTCACATTCCTTATTGGCATACAAATACTGGAGGAAGATCCTTTGCTGTTGATGCCCCCAGGGTCTGGAATGATATCGCCAATAAACTGCATCTTGGATCAGTACCTGTGAGATCTGCACTCAAAACTGCCACTGCTATGCAGAGTGGCCTGAAATCAAATGCATCTCTCCAGATGTTCGTTGCAAAGTATGATCTTGAGTTTTGATTAAAGTGTGCTGATCTTTAAAGGTGCATTGAACATTTTTGATACTCCTGCTGATACTCCTGCTGTTATGGAGTGACTCATGTTGCCAGCTATGGCTGCAAAGATGGGTCGTACATATGTATATCGTTTATTGTTAAATTTGAATCAAATTTCCTATGATCACTGTTATATTTGCTTGGCTTTATTTTGGTGATTTGGAAAACGTATGGTTAAACCATGTTTGCTTGCTGAAGTACGGAGTTAGCCTGATAACTTTAATCTAAATTGTCTTATGGTTGTTATTGTTTGACTTGCATCTCACTGGGATTTTTGCACACAGCGTTGATATACAGTGGGAGTTTTTTGGAAGATGTTGCTGTTTTTTCCTGGATGTTTCTGTTATGTGTCGGTACTTTAAGATGTTCTTTGTTCATGTTTTTGTTTATTGCAGTTGCACCCGAGTCAAGAGCCGCATAGCTCACAGGACTATACCTGATAAATGAAACTGAAAAAACAAATGATAGCTGAAACCACAGTCGGTATGCACTGCTGTAGTGAAAGCAGGTGCCACCACAGTCAGTATGCACTGCTATACTGATAGCAGGTACCACCACAGTCGGTATGCACTGCTGTAGTGATAGTAGATACTGCTATCGAGTTGGTAGATACTACTATAGAGTCATTAGATACTACTACAGTCAGTAGCTACTGCTATAGAGTCAGTATATACTACTTTATAATCAGTAGTTACTACTATAGAGTAAGTAGTGACTACAATAGTCAGTTGATACTACTATAGAGTCAGCAGATACTATTATAGAGTTACTAGTTACTATTAGAGAGTCGGTAGATACTACTGTAGGGCCAGTAGATACTACTACGGTCAGTAGTTACTACTACAGTCAGGATATATTACTGTAGGGCTAGTAGATACTACTACAGTCAGTAGTTACTACAGTTAGTAAAAACTACTATACAGTCAGTAGCTACTACTGGCTCAGTCGATACTACTGTACAGCCGGTAGATACAACTGCAGAGTCAATAGATACTACTTACTGTAGGGTGTGTAGGTATATATATATACCTATGCGAGGGTAAAAATATTTTTTGATGGGGGGAGTCGACAATTATCGGAAATATTTTATATCAACTATTTACCCCCCACTTTCTAAAACTTTTTGGACTTCTGCAAGACTCTTATAATTTTGTTGGTGGAGAAATGGACAAACGGCCCACTGGACTTTTACAATAGCTGAGTATCTGTGTATGTATATGTAATGTTTATTAGAGAAGTTTTTAAATATATATTTTTCGCCAGGGCAACGCCAGGTAATTCCCACTAGTTAAACTATAAAAAACTATAAACTCGTTATTTTACCAGGTAAGGTCCACTGAGCTGTGTAGCTCTTTTACAGAAATGAGCTGGCCACGAATGATAGCTCAACGAAGTCGCTTATCACGTGGAAATTTATAGCAGCCAAATACTCAAAACTCATGTTTCTAATATGGAGCGACCCGGACAAAAATCTACACCACCATGGGGGGAGAGAGAAAAAACACGCAGACTCCAGATATTAAGCAGGCGTCAGAGTCAGGATCGAAATCACGATCGACTATACCAGGCAAGGGAAATAACATCTCACCACCAATGAGACATTTAGTTTGAGGCACCTCCTAAAACGAGTGCCTCTCGTTTTTAAAATGTCAATTTATGTTTACATTGGAAAACACATTGTATTGTTTCACTTTACCCCTGTTAAGAAAGCATGATGAGCCTTTTGAAGATAGAAAGGTAAAGATGTACATCTTCCCTATCTGTCATGTCAATTGGGAGAATTATCAAAGCATTTGATAAGTTTTGTAGCCAATTCTGAGCCTGTACCTTCACATTCTTTTCATTTTAAAATTATGGACAGGGAATTACCCAAGGTTGTCAACCAAATCCCTGACCATGGTTTACATTTCATGATTATTCTCTCACATTATAATTGCCTGAATATATGCTTGTTCTTATGAAGTCCTAAAAAATACAATTGAAGTTTGAAAGTGTAAATGTCCACTTTTTACCACGCTGGGCGCGACTCCCATTTTACGATGTGAGTGTTTGAGTTCAAGAGGTATGTAACGGCAGTAGAGTCCTCACCGAAGGCGGCGCCGATGAAGGCGAAGCAGGAGACGAGCCAGAAGAGAGACATTGCTACTTTGGTAGACGGTGCTGGACCTCTGATGTTGGGCAGCCCCTTTTATACAGAAAATCTGCCGCTTGGCAGCGAGTTTAAACCTTTATTTTGAATCCTAGCGATTGGCCTTGCTCTTGGATGAGCAGTAGCGTACTGGTGCCACATGCCACTAATCTATATATTCCCATGAACAAACAATATTGTAAAGGCCAGCTGAATTACACACATAAGGATATGGAGCAACACATTTTCTTTCACACCCTTTGGTTAAACATGCCATTTTGGAAATTGGTGTTCAATGAAGATCAAACTCAGGAATTCAAGACAGTTGTTTTGTGTAGGCCATCGTTTACATTAATGGGAGCAGATTAATCAAAATTTTGAGGAATAATGTAATTAATATAACAAATGTTTACTTTATCACCAGTAATTAAACTGAATCGTAGAATTAAAATTATTTTTAAGACGTATAGCTCATCAACATTTGTGGGTTTTTATACACGCAGCTGGTCACTTGAGTTCAATTCCCAGTCATTGCCGCTATAAGTGGTGAGTGACAACTGAATCCACCCTGTCCGTCCCCTGAACCATGCAGTCTTGCCACCACACCACTCTGCCTTGCTCAGGATTGGGAATTGGTGTACTTATGCAATTTGAACTTGTATACTTGATCTAGTTTATGTGTTTTGTTTAGTGATTTGCTTACCTTTATTATACTTTGCACTCATATCGTGTTGTGTATTGTTTGTTGTAACTTTCTCACCCCGCCCCCCCTACTGAACATCTGTGAAACAGAGCTTCATGGCTCATAGGATTTCTCCAGGATAAGTAAAGATTTTGATTCTCATTCACCATCAGAACACCAATTATCAACATAGCAAAACCATTTACCATTACACCTCATCAACAATGCCTAACACGCATGGCTTATTATGTGTTATATTCACTAACACATTGAAAACAATAAATTAAAATATTTCATGAAGCAAATTTGAAACGTTTAAATGAGGTGTTGTAAACGTTAAATATTCACAGTGTTGTCAGCACTTGTCAAACATACGTGTATCGACCAAAAACGTTAGCTTGTGAAAGCATACACACATATGGCTATTGATGAAGTGATAAGAAAACAGCTTTGAACTCTAAATATTGATGTGCAGTGGTTATGCAAGTGGTATGAACATCGAGAACAAGTAGGAGTGCATACGTTCCAAATTCATTTCAATATATAACAATAATGCAAATCACGTCATTCATCAGAAAAGTCTCACACTTTTTTCAGGAAGGTTCTGCATTGAGATCTTTTTCAATTATATTTATGAGTGTATTGCATTTCTAAGGAAATCAGAATAGTCAATTATCCACACAAACTAAATTTTTACCCTGAAGGGCTTTAAAACATTTTGTATTGTGAAACCGAAGGAAGAATGGCACTGCAAAAAATATATTCAAGACATTTCAGAGTTTTAGTCCAATTTAACTGCCAGCAACTACTTTGTTAATCTAAGGGATTCATTTGAACACGTTTCGTTTGTATATGTAAAAATCTGACCTTTGAATTCAGCCCCTGTGCTATCCGTTAAAGTATAGGTAAAGAAGACCGTCACAGTTATTTTATTACTCGTAATCATCTCAAAAGTGCGTAGGTGATGAAGGTCTGTTGCACCATCGAAAACCTCTACATTCAAGCGCGATGTTGAAGGCTTCCCAAAAACTATCGTGGACGGCTGCCTGGACGGTGCCATGATGAATATGGTCGAAATGTGGTCTTTGGATGATTAAAAGTAGGCAAGGTGGGCCAGTGTCGTCCTCTATTCTTGTAACGTGGCCAAACAGACAGATACCTTCTTGAGCAGATGATGCTATTGATTGCAGGAAGGCCAGTCCTCGACTGGACTTAGGTGTTGCAAGTCATACCATCAGATGACAAGAAACTGTCACTGACAATCAGAATCTTTATTTTTACTGGAAGAATCGGAAGCGGTATGAAGCTCTTTTTCACGGATATCCAGTAGGGACAGGGGTCAGAAAGTTATAACAATGAACAATACAAAAAACACGCTATGAGTGTAAAGTATAGTAAAGGTAAGCAAGTCACTAAAATCAATAAGAAAAATGAAGTATAAATTGCAAAAAATATATAAATTCCTGCCGATTTTCAACAATGAATGCAAGTTTGGGCAAGATAGCAAAACAACAACAGTCCCAGACTACAGAAAAACAACACACAGTAGTCCCTCTATATAATTGCACATTAAAATTGAACTATTGATACATGGGTAAGGATCAAAGTTCCACATCACATTGGCAAATGTGGATGTATCCAGCACTAATCTTCTACTTCAGAATATTCTTTGAAGGAGGATTTATGATGTTCAGGGAGAAAACAAGGTTTTCAAAAAGTTTGTTACAACGGCAAAGGCTTTAATAATAGGGGTTTTCCCCTTTTTTCTGGCAACAAAACTGAAACCTTTTTACAAGGATTCATGTCTGCATTAACCACAATACCTGCAGTCAAAATGCAAACAAAAAACATACTATGATAATATATGCATTGTCCTTGAAACTGATTGGTCCACACCAAGGGACGGCTTTCTTTTGAGCCTCGACCAATTGGTGCTCGACTAGATGACGCCAGAAGGCGTACAGCTCAAAGACAATGCACTATCAAAGTAATGAGGGCTCCGCCGTTACGGCCGACCGAGGGCAGGAATCGGGTCCCGCCAAATTTAACCTGCCGCGGACAGTTCATCCGGGGGCACCTTCCCTCACTCAGCGGCTGCCATTTATCATGGAGTTTTTGGCTGCGGGGGGTGATTGGGCGGACTTCCAGCGGTGTTTTGCTACCACTTGCGAGCTCACAGGGTGGTCCAAAGCGGAGGCACTGTGTGCTCTTCCCACTGCGCTGGATGACGATCCCTTGGCGGCGTTCTTTGCCATTCCCCCGGCAGACAGGGCAACGCTGCGGCACGCATACGCCCAGTTGGCAGCAATTTTTGACCCGCCGTATGCTGTTTGTGGGGAGACCGAGACGCCCATCGCCCTCCGCAGCTCTCTATTGTTGCTGGCCCAGGCTGCGTACCCAAAGATGAATTGTTGGCACTCATCAGTAGATGAGCGTTTTTTTGCCGGCCACGGAAGAAGACGACCTGTCCTCCATTCAGGTAGCCCGGTGCATCCAGGCCCACTGTAACCTGCGATAGCATGCTGGGGTGGCGGCCTGGCCTTGGATTCCTGGTAGAATAGGGCAAACAGGAGCACTGAGAGTCTTCTCGGGTCTGCGTGTTGGGTGGTTGGAGCACGTGCGGGAAGGTCGGCGTGGGATGACGATGGGACCAGCGGGGGGGGACCTTCCCTCCGCCATGGAAGGGCCCCGTTACCTGCTCTGCTGATCTGGGACAGCTTTTCCAGGCTTCGCTATCCTCTGTCCTACCAGCCTCCTCTACTCTGGGGCTGAAAGCAGGTCGCGATACGTCACACACCCGGCCGACGCAGTCACCTCATGCATCTCCATTGCAGTCAGTGTCGGGTGCACACGCCATCACCCCTCATTTTGATACCGGGTGCGGAGAGGGTGCATCAGTGCGTGATAGTTGGCCGTGGGGGTCGGGGCAATGGACCGCATTGGCACACTGTGTCATGGCAGGAGAAACAGGATCATCCAAGGTGAGTGGATTTGTTCAGGGTGTTGAGGTGCGGGTGCTCATAGATACGGGGGCATCCGCCATCATTGTTTCGGAGTTTATTTATAGGACTTTACCATCGATGGTGGGTTGCCTTGGTCCTGTGGATAGTCCTTGTGTTGCCAGTATAGGCGGAAGTTTCGGTATTGTAGGCCAAATTGTGGCATCGATATGGATTGGAGAAATTGAAAGAACGGGCCTGGTGTTAGTTTCGACTTCATTGGCGGTGCCTTGTTTATTGGGGACTGTTTTTTTTAAGAGGATGCCCCTCAGGACTTTCGTTGACCAGGGTTATGTTGAATTAATGTCGGGGCATCGGTTGAGATTTTTGGAGTCCCCTACTGGGTTGTGTATGGCTAACACTGTGGCTCAGGCCCTGGTGCGTGAAACTGTTAGGGTTTCTCCGGGTGCACAGATGCTCGTATCCTTGAGGCTGCGGAAGTGGCTCGACCGGAAAATTACTGGGGAGGGTTTTTTTTAACCCCTTCAAATAGGGCGGTTCGTGTTAAATGCTGGGCCAGGTACCGCGATCATACAGGTGTGTACGGTGTTGGCCCACGCGATGGCTGCATGTTGTGGAGAGACTGATGATGTAACCGCTCGGGTCGTGGCCACGGTGGAATGGGAAGCGGTGTTGGATGATTCATGGATGGATCCGTTGTGTGCAGATTATCCGGATTTGTCGTGGGAGCAGAGGGGCGAGTTGCTGGAATTCAATGTTGGCTGCATGTCCCTGATGTATCACCATATTGATACAGGCAGCGCTGCTCCCATTCATCAGAGCTCATTTCGATTTAGTCTGAAGGAGAACGACCACGTTCATCAGGCGGTCGATGAGATGTTGGCCGCCGATATAATCTCCACGTCAACCAGTCCGTGGGGATCTCCCATTATCCTGCTTAAAAAGGACGGGAGTTTGCGATTATGTGTGGACTTTCAGAATTAAAACAAAGTTTCCGTGGCGGACGCGTATCCGCTCCCACGGATGGACGGTTCATTGGATGCCCTATCGGGCAAGCGGTTTGTCTCCACCCTGGATTTATTGTCCGGGTTTTGGCAGTTGGCTCTTGATGAAAGTTCCAAACCCAAGACCGTGTTCTGGACACCGCAAGAGCTGTTTCAATTTAAATACCTTACGATGGGGCTCCACTCGGCTCCAGCCATGTCCCAGCAACTTATGGAATTGTTACTGTCGGGGCTCCAATGAAATTCATGTCTGATCTAATTAAATGACGTGATTGTCTTTGGACGCACATTCCAGGAACATCTGCAGCAGTTGCGTGCTGTATTTGTTAAAATGCGGGCGGCTAATTTGAAATTCAAACCACAGAAATGTTACCTCTTGCAACAGTTGGTTCACTACCTGGGTCACATTGTTAGCATATCCAGGATTTCCACGGACCCTGACAAGACGGTGTGCGTGCATAAGTGGCCGACCCCACGTCGGTGAGTGAGGTCCGCAGTTTTTTTTTCAGTTCGCGTCGTATTACCGCCGCTTCGTGCCAGGGTTTGCGACGATCGCAAAGACCAGTCAGCAGCGTCCATTATGGACGCGTTCCTGCATTGTTATGTATTAGATAAAGGGGCCCAGGAACGTCTCCTTATGGATCAGGGTCGAAATTTTTCTTCAAAATTGCTGCTAGAGGTATGTGATTTGTTGAATAGAAAGAAAATTTGAACTTCGCCCTACCATCCCCAGACTGACAGAATGGTAGAGGGTTTGCATAGGACCCTTACATCCATGTTGTGTCAACAAGTCAACAAGGCACAGTCCATTTGGGACCTACACGTTCCGGGTGTTCTTGCGGCCTAGAGGATGGCCCCTAATGCCTCTACTGGATTCTCCCCATGTTTTTTTATGTACGGGAGAGAATGCGACACCCCATGGAAGCCCAGTTAAATATTGAGCCGAGCAGGAAGAGAGTCACATTGCCAGGACTTATTAGCCTCACCCTTAAGCGGTTGACGGAAGCACGGGAGGTGTCCCGTGGCAATTCGGCCAAGCGGCAGGCTGCAAATGAAAAACAGGCTGGGGTTACGGAGTCCGGAAACCCGTGGAAACCTGGGGAGAGGGCATGGGTGCATTGCCCCCAGGTGACCTTGGGCACATCTCCTAAATTACATATACCATGGCATGGCCCGGTGGAGGTAATTGAGGTTAGGAGGCCTCAGTGTGTGCAGATCCAGGTTGGTCGCAGGCCTTGTTATGTGCACCCTTCACGACTGAAACCCTGTTTTCCACCTTATGAGGTTGTTTAATCTCCACCATCTGATGGCTGAGAGTTTGATGTGTCTGACAGAGCCGGACGTGCGATTTCGAATGTTGCGCCTCAGCGAGGCTCTGTTCCTCCATCTACAGGATCCCAAGGCCTGACGGCCATGGAACCACCAGCGGCGCCACCCACAGGCGGACCGGGGTGGACGGTTCGACCACCACCTGCTTCCTTTCCTCCATATTCGTCCGGGGCCATCATCGAGTAACCACCGGGGTCCACGGAGAACTCGTTCCGGGCCCATACGATGGGCCGGCGACAAGGACTCGTTCCAAGACGGTTCAGTTCAGATGATCACCCCTTCTCGTCATTCGGTTTCTATATATTTTGTGGCTGGATTGTTGCCTGTGTTGCAAATGTTAAGTGGGTATTGTGGCGTTCATCGTCCCTCTATGCGATGTATGAAGGGTAGTTAGGATGGCTGTTTTTTTTCACGGGGGGGAGGTGATGTAGTAACATAAAATGAGTCACTGGAGCATGTAGAGCTGGAGACTGGAAGAGAATGAGAGTGGGGGTAGCAATCCGTTCTACCAGTTGTACACGTGGGCGAAGCCCAGGGCCTTCTAGGGGATCCAGAAGGGTGCTTGGGCAAGGGCGGAGCCTGGCCACGCTGGGGAGGATAAAAGGTGAACTTTGACTCACAGTCGGGGCTCCTGCCATCTGGAGTGGAACCCGTCGTGCTGCCGTCGTCGTGGTCTTCACCTCTTCGAGCTGTGGGTCTGGATGCATGTTGGCTGTCCTGACCCGGTATTTAGTTATCCCCTATGGCTGTAAAGGCCAGAATAAAAGAGAGTGTGCCCCCTACTAGTGTCTCTGAATTAGTACACTACACTTTGTAGGCATTTATGGTCTCTGGAGGTGACTGGGTGGCGTTTGTCAGAACATTTAAAGCCGCCGTCAAATTCAGCCGATGAAGCGATGAGGAGGTCCTTCGAGCGCTGCCCACAGTGCTGGATGACGGAGTGCTGATGACCTACATAATTCTGGAAAATCAACACAACATGCTAAGACAGGCTTGTGAGGGGATGGCAGAGATTTTTTGCACTCCGTCTAGCGCATGGCAGCGATTTTCAGCCCAGCAGAGAGGAGAGAATGAGCTGCCAATGCCATAACGTAGCACCTTGTTTGCGCTCACAATTCTGGCGTTCCCACGGATGGACGAGGCAGCCCAGGATGTGGTGGTGGTGGTGTGACTGCAAGCCCTCATCCATCAGAGAGGCCTCATTATCAATTGTACTAGAGAGCAACCAAATTTCAATGTGGTTCGCAAAGTGCCTCCAGGCACATGAAAAAGCGATAGGTGTCAAGGGCGATGGAGAGGAGAAGAGCCAGATGACCAGTGGAGCCAACAGGTGCAGCGACAATGGCGGCCGCCACTGGACCTAGCATGGAGGGTGCTCTTCAGGCGACAGAGAAGATGGCAGTGGAGATTCAACAACCCAAGGCACGAACAACAACAGCAGTGACCATGACAGAAATGCGGAGGAACCCGGAACCACGCAGAGATCTACTGCTACCAATGTGGAAGCCGGCTCATATAACAAGAGGATGTTGAGGGAAGTCGACCCGAGACAAGCAAGCCAGCTCTGGACATCGCAGGATTTCCCTAGAAAGAATCTGGCTAGTCGCGACACCCTGGACACCCAGCCAGGCCACACACACACACCCCATCATCAAATGCCTCATCACCATTATCACCGGCATACTACTCAATCGTGGCGATCTAGGCCAGCACAGCAGGGTAAATTTGGCCAACATCCAAAGCTAAATGGAAAAAAAAAACTTGCGAAATGGATTGTAGCAGCAGCCACGGGGACATCGATGCGAGCAGGAGCGATAGGGGGAAATCCCGTGATGGTATTGGTGGACACGGAAGCATCGGTCACCATCATTTCTGCGCTCGTCTTCGATATGTTAGCAGTGGATAAACGTCGGCTAGAACACGTTCATAGCAAATTTGTCACAAATGGCGGGAGCCTGGGAATTGTTGGGAAAGTTAAAACGGAAATCCACATAGGGGAAATGTGTTTATCGGGCCCCATATTGGTCTCTTTGGCCCGAGCAGTACCATTCTTTTTGGAAAGTGATTATTTAAGTTGGCTACCTATTAAAATACTAATGGATCAGGGCTGTATTGAGATGCTGTCAGGAAGACATTTTTTGCAGCCTGACACAGAGACAGGGAAGGCTGCCAGAGTCACACCCTGCTCCTAGCACAGGTGTTGGTTCCCTTGCAACATCGATCACCACTAATTACCTCAGGTGCGGATTGCCAATTATAGTGTCACAATTGGGACCAAAGATCAGTCGACATTCACTAACAGCAGCGAACACCATTTTTAAATGGAACCAGCGATTATGTATGCAAGTTTTTAACACATCAGAGCAAGCGATAACAGTAATTGCACAGATTTACCTCGCAAGTGAAATTCATAAATATCAAGTAGTGGTGGGGATACAGGAAGTGATGGATGGGGTAGGATCTCCCTCGGGAGGGGAAATCGCTCATCGGAACCCTGAGTTGACTCAAGGTCAAAAAGACCGGCTTAAAAGTCTCCTTCACGAAATCAATTATATTTTCAGTAAGGGCCCGTATGATTTGGTCTGCACCACATTAAAAAACGGGGAATGCTCAACCCGTGAGACAGAACTCATGTAGAGTGGGTCTGGCAGAAAAGGAGCAGATCCGTTGAGCTACAGACGAGATGTTAAAAGCATAAATAATTTCTCCATCGACCAGCCCTTGGGGAGCACCAGTAGGACTGGTTAAAAAAACCAGATGGCTCCTTGCGGTTTTGCGTGGATTTTCGACAACTAAATAAATTAAGTAACTATAGCGCCGGAGAGGCGGCAGCAATTAGGGGGAGAAGCATTAATTAAGCGGGTGCATTTGGAGACAGGCAGGTGCGAGCGTTGGAACACGGGGTAGACGCCGGAGAGGCGGGAGATGGAGGTGGTAAGAGAGAGAGTGTGTGCTGGAGGCGCCGTAGAGGTGTGCTGTATATATAGGCCTTTTCCAAAATTGATATTAAGAATAATTCTGCCAAAATTATTTTTTAATCAATCGTGGTGTCACTTGGGGCAAAAAGGGGGTGATGCGAAGCCCCCCCTCCCCTCACAGCAGCTGCCCTCCGCACTCGGAAACAGGCAGCTGGAGATAAGCCATAAAAGATAATAAAACCCAAAACAAAAGAGAAGGGGGGAATTGCTAATGAGATTCTGGAAAAATCCCGACATGGCTTCAAAGCCCTACAGACAAAAGGCTCGCCAGCTTTCGGGCGGCGAAAACCAAACTGACGAGTTTTAGGTTATTTGAATTAACAGAAAGTAAAAAAACTTAGCGACACGAATAAGTGGACATTATAGACTGCCAACACACTCACTCCGATTAAAAACCAGGCTACAATCTCCATTAGTGGGTTATTACTTCTCCTATATGTTTCCAATACTAATGTTATTCACCTTAATTTCTATTACATCTTGCCGTCTACGTGACTTTACAGAAAACCAAGGAATATGAATTCCAGCAGTCAAGAAGCTTAACTGAAACTTAGTTATACCTCTAACCTCAGGACATCAAAATATAACTCGAGCATAACAGCACGGATCCTTGGATACAGACGGGGGAACGAAAGTTAATAAAACCCTAGGAACATACGTGGTAAGGACAATCTTAAATCACTAATCGTGGAAAACATAAACCAAATAATAATTATGAAGAGTTAAGCCTGGGGTCATGCAGGAGAGATGGGGCGAGGGGGTCGATCACGTGACCAAGATAAATGTATTCCATAGAGAAAGAGTCTCCCAACCGCCTTTGTCTTCCAGCAGCACGTGATAGAATTGCATACGCATGCAGAGGGCATCTCCCCTTAAAAAAAAACACACCACAATGGAAGTACTGTAAACACTGCTACAAACATACCTTGAGTCACTTACAGAATCATAACTACAAAGTGGTATGGTATCAAGCTATAAGAGGTAAAATGAAATGTTTAACTTTAAAAGCCTCAACACACCCCTTTGTGAGAGGCAAAAGCATGTCACACCGGGAAGGAAGAGAAGAGGAGGGAGATCTCGTCCAGACAGGGGGACCCCCCCCCCTTCCTTCCAGATTAATTATTGCAGAGGGTTGGAGAAGAAGGACGCACTTGGGGGCAATCTGGAGCATCTGTTTCCTTTTGATGGCGGGATGGCTTGAGGAAGGCGACAGGAACCAGGCCTTTATGAAACTTATATTACTTCAACAAAATCGAACACACACACACACAGGCCAGACAAACAGCTTTTTCCACAGGCTGAGAGCGAAATCAAAGGAATTTCCGGTCCTTTGTGAGAAGGCGAGCCGAGAGGAGATAATTTTGGCATAAAAACCGAGACACAAGCCATTCATCGACACTGCGACCATCATCACAGCGACCAGCGGCAGAAGACGGCGATCACCTACAGAAGACTGCCACCAGCAACAGAAGATGACCAGCCACAGAAGATAACCGCCAGCCACAGAAGGTAATCAGCCACAGAATAGTTCTGCGATGGCGAGCAACGTCAAGCAATCAACGTCAAGAAAGGGCGGAAAGTGCCAAACATCGACCAAGCCAGCATCACAGAGAACCAGCTGCACGCGCAATCGACACCGCCAGAGAGACGGAGCAGGAGAGCGCACACCGCAGCGTCACCAGCGTCACCAAGCAAGGGTGTCAGCTGCCAGCGGACAAGCTGTGGGTGCTACCTGACGACGGGATCATCGCGCACCGACGGCGAGCGTCGTGCCGACTCTTCCGTCCAGCAGTGGACAGAAACTGTGGCCGCCCCCGAGCAAGAGAGAGCAGCAAAGCCGTTTGTATGACACGCCCACCCTCACACCCTCACCGCTCCGCAGGGAACAAACACATTTTTGATACAAGGGATGCCGCCCAACCTCGGCGTCTGCTTAATGCAAAGAATTGATCAAGAAGACAAATCACACCCACACATAAACACATACCCGAACTAATAAGAAGAAGACTAATGATGAAGTGCGTCAAATATCAACTGATCGTGAAAAGCATTGCTGCCCGTCAAGTTACATGAATACGATTGTTATAGGTATTTTAGTCATTCGTTTTCGTTAATTGCATAATCTTGCCAATGAATTAATTGATAACTACTCTTGCTTTAGGAACAGGTTCCTTCATTATTGTTTGTATGAATATTGTTACATTCATTTTAAGGACCTTTTCCTATCGCCGTATATGCTCGCGTTACTCTGAGGAATTTATCGATTGTTCTGTTACCCAGTTTAACAAACGTAATCATTGAGGGTTGAATGTACGGATCAATGAGGAGAACATCTCCAGGAGTACTGTGTTGACAATTCTAAGCATAAGAGTTCGCATATTAGAGTGTTATGTTTTTGTTTAAAAATTAAAATTGCTTAACACAGAAGTATCTGCGTGGTGCCTTCCTAAGTTCATGCGTAATAATCTTAATTATAAGAACTGTATCCTGCGGTGAGATTTGAATTTGGACACCTGACATAAACACACTAAGACATAATCAGTAAATGTTAATGTGAGAATAATTGTATTATTCCGATTGATAATACGACCCTAGACAACGAAGCCGAGCTAAACCTAGCATACTTACATCACACCTGCATAACTTGATACAATTCATTGTATGATCCCGATTGATAATACGACCCTCGACAACGAGGCAGAGCTTAATTATCAAACGGCTACATTAGCATAATAGCAGGCAATTGCATAACTTAACACGATTACACCTCCATAAATAATTTATGCACATAATTACATAAATTAGCATCATTCAGATAATTACGTATTTATCCAATTTCACTTAATTTTTATTCTTTTCATCAAATTTGTAAGACCCAGCATATACAACAGGTGCCAGGTTAATGGGGGGTAATTGAGGACCCCAAATGAGGAGGGATATATAAGGGAGTGTGCGAAGCAACACGGGGTGGTTGTTGGTTGGAGTTCAAGGGATGAATAACACAAGAGTCGGGGAGAAGATGCCTGGGACCTCGCCTTCCTCACCTCGTCCTCCCCAGCAGTGTTGGCTGATTCCCTGCTGGGGGCAGGGATAAGGGTGGAGGTGTGAGGGAAGCAGGACAGGTTAGCAGAGTATGGAGTGAGAGGTTAGCCGAGTATAGAGTGACAGGATTGCGGAGTACAGAGCTAGAGGTTGGTGGAGTATAGAGTGAGAGAGATATCGGAGTATAGAGTGAGAGAGATGGCAGAGTGGGGAATTCGGAAAAAGGGATGCAAGGTAAATAAGTGACACAGGAGAAAGCTAAGAGTGTCCGTGTTAGTACTTCACTAGATTTGGTGTGGAAGTGGTCAAGAACCTACGTCGTCATCATGTCAAAGAAATTGGCTAAGAAAAGGTACCTACTCATCAACCTCTCCCATGATGAAAACAACAGAGACATCATTCTCGCCATGGCTACTGACATTGCAGATCAGCCGGCAGGCGCCGGAGGACATGGTGCCTCCGGTGCAAGAGGGAGAGCTTGGGCAAAGTTCGATCCGCCCGCCACGAAGGGTTGGCGGGACGTCACTGCCCATCTGGAGAGGACGCTGTCAACAGTTACCTGTTCAACATGCTGACGACGGCAACCCAGGCGACGACTTTGGCGGTGGCACTGGCGGATGCGCCGACTCTTCCTGCCACTTCAACGACAGCAATCGCGCAAGAAGCCACCACCATTCCGCGAGCGGAAGCGGCTCCCGCCATTTCAGTGACTCTGCCAGATTCGATGGCTGCTTTGCCTGCTGTGCGGCCATCTCCGATGCGCCGGTTGCCTCCGGTCCGTGCTTTCTCCACGGCTGGGGCGACTGGACGGTGTACCGCCATCGCATCGAGGCGGCATATAATTCAGAGGACTGGTCTGCAGATGAGGCGCTGCTGGCTTTGCCAACGGCCCTGGATGATGATTTCTTGGCCACCTTCTACTGGCATTTTTGTGGCTTAAATTTCAAGTTTGCATCACGCACTCGAGAGAAAACAGAGCGCAGCCGCTGCAAGTGCTTGTCAAACGCGACCGAAGACAATGATGTCATATAGATAAAAAAGGCACAATTCCGATTGCAAACCAGATCGAACCAATTCCATGAGGCACTGAAAGGTGGCCGGCGTGGAGTAGAGCCTCATCGGTAGACAATTTAAATGGAACAATCCCTGTGGTGTTCGGAACACTGTTTTAGGTTTAGATTCTGCGTCCAAGGGCAGTTGCCAAAATCCTGACCGCAAATCGAGGGTTGAGAAGTAATGTGCATTAGACAGAGCATCCAAGGAATTGTCCATGGGAAGAAGCGGGTATGCGTCTGCTACAGAAATTTTGTTGAGTTTACGGAAGTCAACGCAAAATCACAAGGAGCTGTCATGTTTTTGACCAATACAATGGGCACCCCCCAGGGGCTGGTGGAGGTAGAGACAATGTCTGCAGCCAACATCTCATCCACAGCCTGACCAACACATTCATTTTCATGTGGGCTCATTCTGTGAGAATATAATCGAATAGGAGGTGTATCAATATGGTGCTGCAACAGGGTGATCCGACCTATGTAGTATTTACCGTTGCTGTAAACGTCCTGGAATTCGTGCAAAAGTCGCCAAAACCGTGCTCGCTGCTCTGTCAACCAATTCCTGTTTTGCTGACACAACCTCTGCATCCACGTGCATTCGACGTCGCTCGCAAGCGAGACATTCCCCACAACTCCTGACATGCACGCCATTTGCTCCTTGCATGGGGCTGCCGTCTCGTGTGCCAACACAGTGCCTGCCTGGATAACTACCGGTGTATGGCTCACAGTAACCACTTGGAGGAAGGGTTTGCCGGAACGACAGTCAGTGCCCACAACAAGGAGGGTGTTCGCGATATCGCGTTAGAGGGGGCCAAGAGGATCCCCTCCTCTGCATTTAGCAGGGTCATGCTCTTACGCAACGGAAATGGCACAAGCATCTGCATGGCTGGCGGAACGCGCACTGTCTGGCTAACCGTAGCCTGCACAATCGCATTAACCGATGTATATGTTGTGGGGGATTTTAAAAAATGGAGACGCTGCCCCAATGATATACACCCCTGGCCCACCATTATTTTGAGGGGCATCCTGCGTAAAAAATATGTGCCTAACAAGCAGGGCACTGGCAGTGTATTAGAAATCAACACAGGTTCATCCATTACTTCTCTTGCGATCATGCGACCGACTATCCCCAAACTACCCCCATTTGCCACTACACATAGCCCGTCAACCTGCTCCATAGGCCGAGGTGATCCCAGCAATGAACAGAAAGTAGGCAATGAAATGAGGGTGGCCGAGGCACCTGTGTCAATCAACACCCGGACCGGCACCCTTGAAGAAGGCCCATTACATCCGATGATCCTGCCACAGCATCGTCCACTCGATAGGCCAACGCACACAACTGGTCAATGTCCCATGGTCCCAACAGCCAACGACCCAACATGGTGAGCTTCCGACGAAACGGGATGAACAGTACAGGGTGAACGAACACGAGGTGTGATGTGGATGAGTGATGGGAGGAAAACGGCCGTGTGTATGGTGCGTCGTGATTCGCCTGTGGTCCTTGGGAAAAGGAGGTGCTGGTGCTGGAGATTGAAGGGGGGCTGGGCGAACCACCGAAGCACAGACAGCAATTCCTGGCGATGTTTCCCTTCCGGACGCAGTTAAAGCATCCCTGCGAAGAGTGCTCAGTCGGCGGGGCACTCCTTGGTGTCCACTCGACCGGCGACCGGCCTCCTCGCATTTCTTCGCGCCATCAATCTTGGGTCCAGGATGCATACGTTGAACTGCCATCGGTGGACCCCGAGTCCCCTTTTTCTTGAGTGCATACCATCGCTGCAGGCCATCCTCTGAGGCTCAGGTGAGCTTTTTATTTTGAGCGACTTGGAGAGACGTGAGGTCATGATCGTCAGCGATGGCGAGGACAACACCCAGCTCCCTCGCCAGCGCCAAGAGCCACTCCAGGGTGAGCGAGTTGAGGGCTGCTCGATCCATAGAGGGGTAGGCCGCTTGTCCGAGGGATAAGAGAGCACTGCGGAATGCCAGGGCCGGTCAGTGTCCCCCTGTTTTCTGAGCAGGAATCTTCTGTGGATGTTCGATGGTGGGTCGAAGATTTCTGCCATCGCGGAGCAGGCATCAGCCTTGGGGATGGAGTAGAAGGCGGTCAAGGAATCATCATCCAGGGCCGTTGGCAAGGCCAGTAGTGCCTCATCTGCAGACCAGTCCACCGAATGATATGCCACCTCCAAGCAACGGCGGAACACCATCCAGTCGCCCCCAGCCACGGAGAAAGCATGGACCAGAGACAATTGGCGCATCGTAGATGGCCGCACAGCGGAATGGCGGCGGCTTCCTGCGCGATCGCAATCGTTGAAGTGGTGGGAAGAGTCGGCGCATCTGCTAGCGCCACCGCCAAAGTCATCGCCTGGGTTGCCATCGTCAGCATGTTGAACAGGTAAGTAACCACCAACAGGGTCCTCTCCAGATGCGTAGTGACGTTCCGCCAACCCTTCGTGTCGAGAGCCATGGCGACAATGATGTCTCCATCGTTTTCGTCATCAGAGAAGTCGACGGAGAGGTTTATTTTCTTAGCCACTTTCTTTGGCATGACGGCGACATAGGTTCTTGACCACTTCCACACCAAATCTAGTGAAGTACTCACATGGACACTCTTAGCTTTCTCCTGTGACACTTATTTACCTTGCACCCTGTTTCCGACCTCCCCACTCTGCTATCTTTCTCACTCTATACTCCGATATCTCTCTCACTCTATACCCCAATATCTCTCTCAGTCTATACTCCGCCAACCTCTCACTCTGTACTCCACTATCCTCTCACTTTAAACTACGCTAACCTCTCACTCCATACTCCGCTAACCTGTCCTGCTTCCCTCAGACCTCCACCCTTATCCCTGCCCCCAGCAGGGGATCAGCCAACATTACTGGGAAGGACGAAGCGAGGAGGGTGAGGTCCCAGGCGTCTTCTCCCTGACTCTTGTGTTCTTCATCCCTTGACCTCCAACCACAACCACCCCATGTTGCGCCACACACTCCCATATATATCCCTCCTCATTTGGGGTCCTCAATTACCCCCCATTAAGCTGGCACCTCTACGGTGCCTCCAGCACACTCTCTCTCTTATCACCTCCATCTCCCGCCTCGCCGGCGTCTACCCCGTGTTCCAACACTCGCACCACCTGCCTGTACCCAAATGCACCCACTTAATTAATGCTTCTCCCCTTAATTGCTGCCGCCTCTCCAGTGCCTAAGGCATGTATCGATGCTTGCACCTGTTCATCCCCAAATGTACCTGTTCAATCACTGCTTTTCCACGATTACCTCTGCGCGACCTCAGTTGCACCCTCTCTTTACTAACCCCGCGTGTTACGCCACTACACATTTATTGATGTCGTCGATGAGTTTACCCTGTGCCACTCCTATTGTACACACGCATGTGTCTTTACACGGTAACCTTGATAACGGGTACCCTTCCTGCACGTGACATCGTAAGAGTACTCCTGGTGTTTTTCAATCCACCTCGCCAACTGTTCCAAAGGTTTATCCATTCTGAGCGAGAATTGCAATGCCGCATGATTGGTCCGCACGGTAACCGAAACGTGCCAAAATTTGCCACTGCCAGAAGTTCTCTATGAGTCACAAAATAGTGCTGTTCAGCGGTGGAAAGCACGTGACTCCCATACACAATTACGACTTCTGTTTTCCCTTGTTTTTGTGAAAACACAGCACCTATGCCGACATCACTAGCATCAGTATCCAGAATGAATGATAGTGAGAATCTTCCTCCCCCCACTGGAATCACATCCCTTTTGGTATGAGGGTTTGCAAGGGTTTCGCTACTATAGCGAACCGGGGTACAAATCTACGATAGTAGGAAACATCCTAGGAATCGTCACACTTCCTGTACCGAAGTGGGTGTCAGGCAAACGTTTTCTCAGGGTCTGTTGATATCCCCTTCCCGCTGAAGGTTTCATTTTAAGTCTAGCAGCTCTCACTTTCAAGAAAGTTTGATGTAACCTCACCAGGTGTTCCTCAAACGCCCTACTCAAAACAATGACGTCGTATAAACAAATCAAACATATCTCTCATTGTACGCCCGACGGTACAAGCTTCATGTGGCATTGGAAGGTTGGCAGCACAGTAAACAATCCCATTGGGAGTTGATTAAAGCCGTTTTTTTATTTGAATTAGTCATCCAGGGGAAGCTGCCAATATACTGATGACAGATCCAACGTCGTAAAATAGATCCAACGTCGTAAAACAGATCCAACGTCGTAAAACATTTTGCTCCCGCTAATGCATCTAGTGGGTCATCAACACGCAGCAGGGGATACACGTCTGCTATCGTTACTTTATTTAGTTGTCGATAATCCATGCAAAACCGCATGGAGCCATCTGGTTTTATCACCAGTCCTACTGGTGCTCCCCAAGGGCTGGTCGATGGAGAAATTATTTATGCTTTAACATCTCGTCTGTAGCTCGACAGATCTGCTCCTTTTCTGCCGGACCCACTCTACGTGAGTTCTGTCTCACGGGTCGAGCATTCCCCATTTCAATGTGGTGCTGCATCAAATCAGTGCAGCCCAAATCATACGGGCCCTTACTGAAAATATAATCGATTATGGGAAGGAGACTTTAAAGCCGGTCTCTTTGACCTTGAGTCAACTCAGGGTTCCGATGAACGATTTCCCCTGCCCAGTGAGACCCTACCCCATCCATCACTTCCTGTATCCCCGTCACTACTTCATCTTTTTAAATTTCACTTGCGAGGTAAATCTGTGCAATTACTGTTATCGCTTGCTCTGATGTGATCAAAACTTAAATAGTCGCTGGTTCAATTTAAAAATGGTGTTCGCTGCCGTTAGTGAATGTCGACTGATCTTTGGTCCCAATGGTGACACTATAATTGGCATTCCGCACCTAAGGTAATTAGTGGCGATCAATGTTGCAAGGGAACCAACACCTGTGCTAGGAGCAGAATTGTCATCAACTTTTCCACCAGGGCGTAACTCTGGCGGCCTTCCCTGTCTCTGTGTCAGGCTGCAAAAAATGTCTTCCTGACAGCATCTCAATACAGCCCTGGTCCATTAGTATTTTAATGGGTAGCCAACTTAAATAATTAGTTTCCAATAAGCATGGTACTGCTAGGGCCATAGAGACTAATATCGGGCCCGATAAACACATTTCCTCTATGTGGATTTCCGTTTTTACTTTCCCAAAAATTCCCAGGCTACCGCCGTTTGTGACAAATTTAATAGAAACAGGTTCTAGCCGACGTTTATCCACTGGTAACATATCGAACAAGAGCACAGAAATGATGGTGACTGATGCTTCCGTGTTCACCAACACCCTAACGGGATTTCCCCCATATTGTCATGCTCTGCCAATGGCTTCCTTCTGAACTAACGGAATTTCTGGAGAGAGTTATGTTTATCATTCAATGGGCATTGCCTTTCTGTATCTTCTATCTTTTTCTTTGTGATGGTTGCCTGGACCGAGTTTGCGAATATCGTAGAAAAGACCTCAGTCTTGTGTGCGGAGATTGGCACTCTCGCTGTTCCTCGTCTCGCCGTTGCTCCTTCGATTTTTGGGAGATCTGGACTGGAGATCCCCGTGGTCCCAAACATGAAACTCGGGTCATTTCTGGTCCGACCCAGGTTGCAGATAAACTTTGATAAAAACGATAATGGGGGGAATGCAACCTGATGCTCTGACTTGTATCTGGAACCCTTTGTTCTCCAATTCTTCTGCACGTCGAATGGCAATTTCTCTACGATGGGGTTCACTCCATGGTAGGTATTCAGGAACATGAGACCTGGTAAATAGGGGTCAGCCTGGGCTGATTGAAGCTCCATCAGAAGATATCCAAGCTTATGTAACATTTTATTGTCTTGACTTTTTAAAGACAGCCTTCTCAATGGTTTCTGGGCTACCATAGCACTCATCAAGCCTCTCCCACACCGCATGCAGGCTTGAGGCAGAGTCGTCCATGTTTTGCCGACCAGATCCTCTTTGCATACTCTGCAGATTTGTTCCTTAACCATTTCACCAACAGGTCGAGTTCTTCACTTGCAGAGATATCTGCATTTTTGATTGCGTTCCTGAAGGTTGATCTCCAGGCTCGATAGTTATCAGAGTGGACATCAAACTTTATGAGTACTGTGTTGATTAGTTCGCGGTGAGCCAAGTACCTAGCGAAGTCCCCTATGCCTGCTGATCCAGGGTGTGTCCATACTGGCGCTTGTGAGGTGCTATTATAGGCTGTATTGCCTTGCATGCCGTCATTCGTGATGGCGTTGGATTGTGGGCCCAAAAGGTTTTGATCACATTGGTTTGATCGCTTTATGTGACTGTCTGGAATGTGGGTCTGACGTGATGCATCCATTTCTGATCCCACGTGTGCGACGCTGAGTTGGTGATTAACTGCCAGGGCAGGGTAGGCATTTTCACCATTCCCGTGGACATCAATCATGTTCACTCGGCATGGAGGTGGTGATGTCTTGACATCCGCCTTTTGCTCAGTATCGGTTGGTGGAGGAGTATTGGTGCGTTGTTCAGACCAGTCCAAAATATTTTTTCTCGTAAGTTGATCACGGTCCTTGACAAGTAGGTATCTGAGTGCTAAACTCACTCCAATGCTCTTCCTCATCCAGATCGGCTGTTGCTTCTAGCACCTCTGCCTGGGCCCTTGCAGCAGCTGCTTCTTTTTTGAGTTGTAGGGTGCTTAACTAGCATCCAGCTCTGCTTTCTTCCGTGTGGCAGTAGCCACCAATGTACTCTTGGTTACGCTTGCTTCTTCTTGTATGCGGGCCTTTTCAATTAGCATGGCTTCCTCTTCAGCCATGTAGGCAATACGGGCATTTGCTGCTTCTGCTGCTGCGCGTGTCTGAGCTGCTGCCATACTCGTAGATGATGTCTTTGAGTGTGCTGAGCCTTTAGATCTTGTGGTGGACCTGGATGAGACAGAGTGCTGAGATCGGGTCTCTCTTAAGCCCTCCACACGGTCCATTGTGTCTTGTATCACTGCTTTCACATTATCATGGAGCAGTTCAAGGTAGTTCTCTTGCGTGCACACTCCCTCGATGTCCTCGTCTATCTTCACCTTCTTCAGGTGGGAGATGTATTCATTTGCCAGCAGCATGTAGCTTCAACCCGGTCCCATGCCCTTTGTATCCTGGCATCAAAGTCTGGATTCTCAGTGTCACAGCTTTCCAAGGCCCGTTGTGTCAGCCTGACCTCTCTTTGGGGCCTTGAACTCCCTCATTCCTCTTGAGGCAGGATGGAAGGTCCTGGATTGCTTCAATAACTTGCTTCAGCATCGCTCCCTGATGAACTGTGGCTTTCCATGCTGCGATGCTTGGAACACAAGTTTAATGTAGACTCACTTCAGAGCTGGCTACTTGAGAGCTCTAAGCCTGAGGAGCTGGCTGCTTGAGAGCTCCAAGAAGTATGTATTTTTACTGTCTCGGCCTCGCTGTGCACTGCATTGCACCAAGTAGTTTACCTGCCATTCAATAAACTTTCAGAGCCAGGGTGAACATCCGACTCCAACGTATTTAATGAATAGAACGAAGTAAAACTGATGGAAAAACACAGCACAAAATACAGCATCTGTTAATACTTACAATATCAATGCAATGAATGAACATTGCAGGATCATAACATTGTCTTAGATAACATGAATCTCAACAATAGGTCCTGGATGGACCAGGCACCTACATTAGCACTGCATAACTTTCCAGCAAGAGAATAAGCAACTGTGTTAAATAAGGTCACTTTGTGTAATCACCATACTTCAGCCTAAACGTACAGTGCTGCATATAACACTGAACTCTGGGTGAGATACTTCTTCATCCTTGCTCTCAAGATCGCATTAAAGTTACATGGGCACAAGTCTGGCTCGACTTATCCAACTACAAATAACATTCACGATAATGCAAGTGGCAGGCTTCGTTGTTAACTAGACCTTATATTTATCATAACAATTGACAGCATTATAAAGGCATTTACAGCATTATAACGGAAATCTTAACATTATAACAGCATTCCCGGTATTAAAAGAACATAAACGACCTTACAGACAATGCTTCTTAAAGTCCCACAATGAACAGATGCACCTGTCTTTACTGAGACGCTAATTGTGCCTCCATTTTGTACTCTGTGTAATGGCTGACACCCCTTCTTCGTGGCTTAGAGAACCTTAAATTATAACTTCCTGGTCACGTGACCAAACTCAACACTATATCAGCAAGTTCCTATGTAACCACACCCCCATATCTGCCATGGGGCAGAACAGTATCAACAGGTTCCAGTGTTAAAGGGAGCATGGTATTTGGGCGACTTCTGGCCATTGCAGTGTCGGGTTGGTGGTCATGCCCTGCCTCTGCCGTACACTTTCAATTAGGGAGAGTTTGCCGTTAATGAACCTCCTAGGCCTCCACATTTCTGGGACCAGTGGGCGTTCGACGTTTACAGTACCACCGAGTATGGAGGCTGCGAGTCTCCTAGGCATTCACCCTGCTGCAACTTGTGACAGGCGTGTCTTCCCTGCATCAGAGCCCAGGGGTCTCAGGCTGCAAGCCGCTCCTAAATCTAGCTCAGCGGTCTGAGGTTGCAAGTTGTTCCTGAGCCCAGGAGTCTTGACTCAGGCTGTAAGCTGCTCCGGCCTGAGATCCGGAAGGGTTTCCAGAGTCAAGACCCAATTGTGGGGTTGGGTGACTTTTTGGGGGAGTTGCAAGTGGGTTGGTTATTGTGATTGTTTAGATGTGTTTTGTTTTATTAAAGTTTTATTAGTAAAAGTCGGTTCTTCATTTCGGTTGACCTGTGCTGAGGAATGGCGCACTAAGAGTGATGTGGTGTAGTCTACCATTGTGATGTTGTGCAGTGCCTTGCTGGAGTACAGTTTGGGGTAGTTGGAGTTGAGGGTGTAGTTTAGTGGTGTTATTATCAAGTCAATTGGTCTTGTGAGTGTGTATTAACGATGAGGCTGGTGGCAGGTGAGTGGTGGGTGATGTTTACTGAATTCATGATTTTAGGGTGTCTAAATGTCAGCAGAGTAGTGTTGTGTCTACCAAGTAGTGAGGTGTCAGTGGTATATGGTGAGGGTCAAGTGGAAGACTGGTAAATGGTGTCATGGGAGTATTGGGGGTGTTTCGTGAGCATTAGATGTCAGGTGAGCATCCCGCACCTCCGATTAGCACGGATAGCTATGTACGATGTAAATGTGCACTGATCTTGCATACTAAGTTTTACTATTTTAAGTCTGTTGCAAGCTGACTCAGACTCAAGGATAGATCCAGAACATATGCAAGTAACCGGTCTTCGGACCAAAGACCCCAAAACAGCACAATGTGTGTGCATGGGTACAGTAGATCACCATGAGCTGTGAATTGTAGAGTGCATCTTCTGGGGTCAATTGAGGCGAGTATACATTGCTCAGTGAGATAAGACAGAGCGGATTGGTGCAGCATCTTATAAAATAGTAAGCAAAGTTTATTTTTGTTTATAAATTCTATATTTAATAGCCAATCTAAGTCGTCTCATATCGAGGTTGTTATCATATTAAAATTTCCGTGTCGTAACTATCAGGTAAGCCGTAGCATTGAACACTGGCCGGAGTGGACATAGATGTGCAGTGCTAGAACAGCAAAAGATGCTGTTGCAATCGTTCATGCGACTGATGATGAATGCATGGAGAAGCATCCTCGCTATCTCTTTAGTCAATGCACGATGGACGGTGCGCAATTGTTGAAGCTGATAAAAATCATCGTCCAGTGAAAAGCCTGATGTGAGCAGCGAACATCAGGTGAGTAGTGTCCAGTGGGTGAGAGTGCCCAACAGAGGAGAGATGGAGTCAATAGCAGAGAATAGTTGAGAGAAGAAGACTGAGCCGATGGAGAATATAATGCATCTGTAAGAAGGGCTGCCCTCTATTTTTTTTTATAACTTAACTATAATTGTTATTTGGGGTTTCCTGAAGGTGGCCTCACACTGGGTTCACCCTTTTTCAATCATACACACATTGGTTTTCTATCACCTCAATGCCCCCTACTCGCCTCTCATGTGAAAAACTCATGGAAAGATAACCTTCAAGGCTGCCAGGATAAAAACCCATGTGGAAAGGTTTGGTGGTGAGCACTATTTCATTGTGTTCGTGGGTGTTTGTGGGATGATGGGCAGCCATCATCCCGCTGCTCTGGGCTTGTTGCCGCACACCCTGCTGGCATCAGAAGGGCTCCCCATTCTGTTGTATCAGCCTCACTGCCGCCACCATAGGTGATGTGTCCTTGCAGCCCGGACGGCCGTGCTCCATATCTTATAGTAACAAAGAGTGCTGTAACGAATTCGCGTATAGCATACAGGCAGATCTCGCTAAGTGCGACCCCGTACAACGCTAATTCGTCATAGTGCTCTTTGTCCTGGAAAATTTTTTTACAAAAATTAAGAAATTCTAAAAATCCTTATGAGTCAAAACACGCAGGAAATGTGTCAGTTCATATGGACGCCTAAATGGCAAATCATTCATGTTCAAGTGACTTTGTTAGGGGCCAGCACCGGGCTGGCAGTTAAATGTCGGGGGCGAGTGCTGGGCATGAGTGTTGCAGTGGGGGAAGAGGAATGGAGATGGGGGTTTAAATTGAGTTAAATTGAAAAATCAAGAGAGTACACACAAACACAAGAAATGGAGAGTGACTCAGCAGCCTTTAGCATAATAACAAGAGTGGAAATCATGTAGAATTAGTTAAAGAGGGAGAGGTTGATCATTTCAGACACAGAAATGGAACTCCCATAAACTTTATTGTCGAACGTGTTTTTTCCCAATACGGCATTTTCCAAGAACGTTACCCCTGTGTTCGACGATGTCTGTATGATTATACTCGGTGTTAAGCTAATCTGGAAGTTTAATTGCAGTGATATGACAGAGCTCATTCCATATAACATACTCCGTGGGTTTCCAAACTCTAGTCCAATCATGACGACGTTATCCTCTTTTTAAAAAACCTTCAGATGTGCATGCAAAGCAATTTATAAATGAATGAAAAATATTCATGAGTATGAAATTTAGAATTGCAATTGGGAAGGTCGACTAGCTTGTTGGGATATTAGCTATTTTACTGTTGTAAAAAGATCTGTGGTTTATATTGTATGATATGTTTAGATTACATTTCTTATTTTTAACTCGTATTCCTTAAACTGCCTACAAATTGTATTTTTTGCAAAACGCGATCTAACCCAAAAAACAACTGTATTATGGATGTTATTGGTCGCGAAAGCCTACGTGTTAAACCAATACAAGTCAAGGATGAAATGAATCAAACTTTTTGTGAAAAAATATTGGTCAACAATTTTATTAATGATACAAAATATCATCAACAAATTGATTCATACAATATCCAAGGTGTTCACAATCACGAATCCAATGCGACCAATTGAAAGCACTGAATCGTTGCCCATAGGTGTGTCTAGTTGGCAGCCATGGTCTGGTCCATCCAGCTGCGCAGGGCGGTGACGCGCGCGTACACGGCCGGCATGCTGGTGGAGCACGAGCTGCTGCCCCACGACACGATCCCCACGAGGTTCCACACGCCGTTCTTCTCGCACACCAGGGGGCCGCCAGAGTCGCCCTGGAGAGAAGACACGCAAGGTACATAGCCACAAGCATATCAGAATGAGCTTCGATATCGAGACAAAATAAAGTAAAATAAAACCGTCCAACCCATCTTTGATGACAATTGAGTTGTGTTGAGATACACTTCACTTATATGGTGGTGCAGGTCTGCAATCATTACACATTTTTAAAATTAATGTATGCATGGTAATAATGAGCTGTCACGAATTTGCATTAAATGATGAAATAATAAATATATTGCCACTTAAAATTAAGCATTGAGGTATATATCAAAGTTCAACCTTAAACTGTCAACAACTACTTTCATCAATGGTTTACTTTCAAACATGTTACATTTTTACAAGATAGGCCCATAAACCCCACCATTCCTCATTCCTCCAATGATGATCGCCTACCTTCTGGTGTAAGCATTAAAACGCTGACTTCAGATACAACTTTAGCTAGGTAATGAAAGGCCGTTAACGTTTACCATGCAGGAGCTGGCTCCAGCACCACCAGCGCAGATCATGACACTGGTGATGACGTTCACGGTGCCCCACTTCTGCTGGCAGGTGGCGGTAGGCACAAGAGGCAAAGCGGTCTGTTGCAGGATGGGAGGCGTGTTGAAGGCTGTGAACGCACACATAGAAGAATGCAAAATAACATAATAATGGTTAGATCATCTCTTTAATAATATTTCTTAATAACTGTTTGAACACGAATTACTGTCAAAGTTGTATTTGCCTACTAGCTGTAGGAAGTTTGAATGAATACCCTGCTCAAAGTAAATGTGTTAATTATTGGTCGTTGATGCTCACCGGAAGAGCGGACCTTGCCCCAGCCGGAGGTGACACACATCATGTTATCAGCGAAGACATCCGAGGCGGCGGGCAGGCAGACGGGAGAGACACGGTCCACGATCTGAGCGGGCTGAGCCAGCTTCAGCAACATGATGTCGTTGTTGATGTTGTAGGAGTCCCACTGCTGGTGAGTGATGGCCTGTGTGTGCAAACAGAACGAGATGTTAGAATACCTTAAACGAACTACGTTTGTTTTATTCAGGGTACTTGATCAATACACTTGGTCTCTATATTCTTGGTTCTTTCGGTAAAGTCACGTAGAAGAGAAATAATAAAATATTAAAAATATTAACAAAATTGCTTTATAAAACCGAAAGAACCAAGAATATGAATCCCTACAGTCACGAAAGCTTTAAATCAAAAACACTTGGTCTCTGTTGAACTTCATCCATTTCAATGTCTAACAAGTTGAGGGGATTGTTCATGAGATAATTTCATAGCTCGTAAGTTTACCTTAGAGACGACAAGAGACTGGATGTTCTCGGCGTTGGAGTTCCTGTCGTGCTCGCCCAGGACGACGCGGTCAATGGACGGGCTGCGAGCACATTTAAGAAAACCGAACATTTACTGATTGAGAAAAATATTCTGACTCGTTTTAAAGTCGTTAACAATGAGCGGTGCTATGCTGGCGCAGTGACTTACTTGAACTCGCAGTGGGCAGCGGTCACCACCCACGAGGGGTCGATGAGGGAGCCACCGCAATAGTGCCACGTGGTGGAATCCTGTAGTGGCAAGACGCGACAGAAATGGTGTCGTGTCGTACTCTCGGACACGCGTAGCACACCTCACGTGCCAAACAGCAGATCGTACTGGCCGACTTTCACTTGTGTCGTGGACACCGCTATACGGTTCGTGTAAATGCGGACTCATGACATGCTAACATTGAGCACTCACCTGCAGGGACACCTGCCAGGGCCAGGACCCCGAAACCGCATCCTCGCCGTTGACGATGCGAGAGTAGCCGGTGATGACCGGCTTGATGGCCGGGACACCGCACCCTGTGATGTGTAAAGAACACGGTCATTGATCGTGAACATTACAAAGGCTCCTTGAATGATTTACCTACAAAGCAAATGTGGAGGAGCTATGTAAATATTGTTGCATCATTAGACCATGAGAGAAGTCGACGGCTTGGTGGTGCATTCATCCACCAGCGGATAGATCATTGCCCATGATTACATACTTACAATATGAAATAGTTAGACAGCAGTTTGAGCTACAGTGAGGGAAAAAAGTATTTGATCCCCTGCTGATTTTGTACGTTTGCCCACTGACAAATGATCAGTCTATAATTTTAATGGTAGGTTTATTTGAACAGTGAGAGACAGAATAACAACAACAAAATCCAGAAAAACGCACGTCAAAAATGCTTTAAATTGATTTGCATTTTAATGAGGGAAATAAGTATTTGACCCCCTCTCAATCAGAAAGATTTCTGGCTCCAAAGTGTCTTTTATACAGGTAACGAGCTGAGATTAGGAGCACACTCTTTAACGGAGTGCTCCTAATCTCAGCTTGTTACCTGTATAAAAGACACCTGTCTACAGAAGCAATCAATCAATCAGATTCCAAACTCTTCACCATGGCCAAGACCAAAGAGCTCTCCAAGGATGTCAGGGACAAGATTGTAGACCTACACAAGGCTGGAATGGGCTACAAGACCATTGCCAAGCAGCTTGGTGAGAAGGTGACAACAGTTGGTGCATTATTCGCAAATGGAAGAAACAAAAGAACTGTCAATCTCCCTTGGCCTGGGGCTCCATGCAAAATCTCACCTCGTGGAGTTGCAATGATCATGAGAATGGTGAGGAATCAGCCCAGAACTACACGGGAGGATCTTGTCAATGATCTAAAGGCAGCTGGGACCATAGTCACCAACAAAACAATTGGTAAAACACTACGCCGTGAAGGACTGAAATCCTGCAGTGCCCGCAAGGTCCCCCTGCTCAAGAAAGCACATATACATGCCCGTCTGAAGTTTGCCAATGAACATCTGAATGATTCAGAGGACAACTGGGTAAAAGTGTTGTGGTCAGATGAGACCAAATGGAGCTCTTTGGCATCAACTCAACTCGCCGTGTTTGGAGGAGGAGGAATGCTGCCTATGACTCCAATAACACCATCCCCACCGTCAAACATGGAGGTGGAAATATTATGCTTTAGGGATGTTTTTCTGCTAAGGGGGCAGGACAACTTAACCGCATCAAAGGGACGATGGACGGAGCCATGTACCGTCAAATCTTGGATGAGAACCTCCTTCCCTCAGCCAAGGCATTGAAAATGGGTCGTGGATTGGTATTCCAGCATGACAATGACCCAAAACACACGCCCAAGGCAACAATGGAGTGGCTCAAGAAGAAGCACATTAAGGTCCTGGCGTGGCCTAGCCAGTCTCCAGACCTTAATCCCATAGAAAATCTGTGGAGGGAGCTGAAGGTTCGAGTTGCCAAACGTCAGCCTCGAAACCTTAATGACTTGGAGAAGATCTGCAAAGAGGAATGGGACAAAATCCCTCCTGAGATGTGTGCAAACCTGGTGGCCAACTACAAGAAACGTCTGACCTCTGTGATTGCCAACAAGGGTTTTGCCACCAAGTTTTGCAGAGGGGTCAAATACTTATTTCCCTTGTTAAAATGCAAATCAATTCATAACATTTTGACATGCGTTTTTCTGTATTTTTTTGTTGTTATTCTGTCTTTCACTGTTAAAATAAACCTACCATTAAAATAATACACTGATCATGTCTTTGTCAGTGGGAAAACTTACAAAATCAGCAGGGGATCAAATACTTTTTTCCCTCACTGTATGTGTATAAAAACTATAGTGCAGGCAGTCCCCTTCCTATGGAAAACCCGACTTATGGAAATCCGAATTTACAGAAATTCTCCCATAAATCACGTAAAAAATTGCAATACTGTATGCATAAATGTTTGCATTAGTTATGTAAGCGCAAATGGTGCAGCGTGGTGAGGTTGCTGATGAATACAGAGGAGTGAGCGGTAAGGCGGGGCCGCATCTTCCCCAAGGTGGTGGTGTCCTGTAAAGTACCTTGAGTTACGCTGTTACATTGGTACCCTCAATAGACTACCCGTCACATCGTCTCTTTTCCTTTTGTAGCATTACGTAATTGTTCGTTTTCTATGCTTCGTGGTATTCATCAACAATTCGACAAGTACAGTGTATGTTCCATTAGTTGAATTATGGGCAGTGTTAGGGTACATATGTGATCAAATGGAAGCATCACAGGACGTGTAGAGCGTATGTACAGCGATACGTTACAGGTAGCGATAGAAAACGGATGACAGCGTGATACGATACTCATAGAAAACGGTAGGGGAGGCACAACTATTTCCACATATGGGATTTTATCATTGATTTGGGGGAGAAATTGTTTAGTTTCCGACGTAAAAAATTCGGGTTACGGATTTTTCTCGGGAACCTAACCCTTCTTTAACAATAGTGCTGCTTGTTGACACAATCTTGATAGTTTAAAAAGTATACATCTTTTGAGTTTCATCCCAATGCAAAATGTATGTACATCTTCCCCAGCTGTCATGTCAATTGGGGGATTTATGAATGTATTTCGATATAGTATTGTGGCAAATTATGAGTACACCATGTCTTGGTTTATCGACGAAAAATGACCCAGGGTTCAGTGAATCCCTCACTTTGGTGTACATGTTCAAATGGTTCTCTCGCATGACGATTGATGAATAAAAAATTAGCTGGCGCATCTTTAAGAGCCTCTATAATTTGTTTTCTTATAAAGGCCTTATAAAGGAATTCAATGTAAGTCTTAAAACGTAGATTTCCTTTCTTACCACGCTGTGTGCGACTCCCATTTTACATTGTGAGTGTTTGAGTTCAAGAGGTGTGCAATGGCAGTAGAGTCCTTACCGAAGGCGGCGCCGATGAAGGCGAAGCAGGAGACGAGCCAGAAGAGAGACATTGCTACTGTGGTAGACGGTGCTGGCCCCCTGCTGTTGGGCAGCCCCTTTTATACAGAAAATCTGCCGCGTGGCAGCGAGTTTAAACCTTTATTTAGAATACTAGCGGTTGGCCTTGCCCTTGGATAAGCATTGGAGTACTGGTGCCACATGCCAATAATCTATATCTTCCCATGAACAACCAATATTGTGAAGGTCGGCTGAAAAACACAGCGATATGGAGCAACAAATTTATTTCACACCATTTGGTTTAAACATTCCATTTTGGAAATGGGTGTTCAACCAAGATCAAATTGTGTTGAAGTTAAAGACAGTTGTTTTGTAAAGACCAGCATTAAAATGAATAAGAACAGGTAAAGAGGGATTTTCCAAACTTCATTACATATTTTGTTAGAGTGAGGGTTAACCTTAACCAAATTTGAGGATTATCAGAGTTAAAACTTGGTCACCAGTAATTTAACTGAATTGTACAATTAAAATTACATATGTCAAATATAGATAATTTATGTGAGTAATGCGAAGTGCATGACGCACGGGAGATGTGGCCTTATGCCACGTGTGGAAGCCCGACCTCGCCTGAAAAAAGCGTGCGAGGGGCAATCTTTTGCAGCGTTGGAGAGAAGACGACCCAGGCTGCGGAGTCTGCTGAGGCCGGAGCAGCCGATAAGTGATGGATGGGAGTGTTAGTGATGTTATTCATACTTAGGGGGGAATGTTTTGAAATGTTTGGATGCAAAGAGAAAAACACGGATACAGGAGCAAGTTTTAAACAATCTTGTACTAATGTAGGTGTGCACAAACGAGCCATGCATCGGGCCATAACCCTTCAATACATTTTCAAAGGTTACCAAATATTTCAGGGCAGAGATTTGCGTTACATTTGATTATTTAGGCTACAGATAGAGTTGTACTGGTAGGAACCTCTTGGTTCCGCCAGCCCACAGGGGATTATTGTGTCCGTCCATCCGTCTGTCGTGCATCCAAAAATGGGAGGGGTGGGGCTGGGTAGAGAGGGGAGGGTGGGGAGGGGCTGGGTGGGGAGGGAGGGGCTGGGTGGGGAAGGTGGCCACGGCACACACGAGGGGGTGGGTGGCCACCAACCACGTCCGGCCATCTTCAGGACATTTTTCCCTCCACGTGGAGAATCAACATCATGCGTTTAGAGTATGCGGCTGCTCTTAATCTCTACATTATAAGCCGCCAATTCGTAGGTATTGTGCTCTTTTTTTGAGGAACAGCTTTTTTTTCTCTCCACCATCCCAGGTCCCCACTCGTCCCCACCCTTCACGCCGGCTTGTGCCCGCCCTCACAGTCGGGCATATTTGCGGAATACACCACGCCACCGTTGACCCTGGCCATTGACCGAGCAACCCAACGTTCCTACCAGCTCCCTCCGCAGGAATGTGTTTAACCAGTTACTCTATTTTAAATTGCAAAATGTGTGATTCATTGATATCCGTGAATGTTAATTTTATAGGTATAGAGTGGTGCCATGGCCGCGGAGCAACTTCGCAAGCGCCCCGACTCCCACCCTGAGCACACACACACGCAGCACACACATGTAGTGTCCCAGCCGGGGATCGCCTGGTACAATGGATTTTCATCTGAAGGGTCCATAGGTGGGAAATCCTGCAGTTTCCCGGTGCCAGGAGATTGGCTGACCCTCCCAGGACAAATCACAATGCGGCTCCCCTAAATTGGATTAAAATTGTATGGGCGCACAAAGGTTCACCGGGCAAACCACAACCACGACATCAGGTAGGGGGCTGGGGTGAAATATGAAGCGAGCAGAGCAAACGATGAGGTCAGGGAATCCCAGCACCACAGACCAAGTACACACTAGCCGGGTGTGTATTCACCAGTTGGACGCCCTTCCAGATTAAACAGGCTGAGTCAGGGATTAATGAGTACGGGTGCAGAAACAATGGATCGAAAAATTACGTAGCATAACGCGCCATGTAAGGGCAGAGAAATGGTTGAAAATCACAGGTAGGCGCACAATTGGTTGCCCCAGATGACATAGCTCTGGATTTCAAAAGTGAAGGGGATGAAAAGGGAAGCGAAAAACGGTTCAAGAGATCTCAGCTTCAACAGCCTGGTCGCTAAGACCCCCCCACCCCCTGCCGTCCTTCCTCCTCGAGCTGCTCACAGAATCCGTGTGACGCCAGGGAGTGCTGCTACGAGGCAATGATAGGCAAGGTTTTTTCGTCATCCTCCAACTCTCACAGCATCCGTGCGACGCCGTGAGTACAGCTGCGAGGTACGGGATATGGCATGTGAATGTTTGGGGACTTGCTCAGTAGGCTAGGCTCTGCTGGCAGAATATTCCCTACGGGCAGTGCAGGGTTTGTGCCGTGAATAAACGTTAGCACAGAGCATTGTTTGTGATTTGTGTGTGGAGCGGCGAGAGGGCAGAGCTGCAGCACGAGCGCTCATTGATATAATCGCTCGCAGGTGTGGGCGTGGTCGGACTGCTGTGCGCAGCGTTAGCGAAAGTGGTGGTATGCACAGAAGAGTAATCACGGAGCTGCAGTGTATGCGCTTGTTCGAATATTATTTGCCAGCAGGAGCACGCGCATTCGCGCAGCCGCTTATCATTAGTCTTAGTGCGGGCTTCTGGTGGGGATATAACCACCCACGGGCACGCGTGTGTTCATGCCGCTGCTTAAGCATCAGCTGTAGTGCGGGCGTGTGTTAGAATTTAACCACCCGCCGGTCCGCGCATGTTCGCGCAGCGCTTAGCGTGAGTCTTAGTGTGGGCGTGGGGTAGAATATAACCGTTCGCCGGCACGCGTATTCGCGCGGCCGCTTGAGCGTCAGCTGTGGTGTATGTGCATGGTAGGGTATAATCGCCTGCAGGTGCACGCGCGTGCTCGCCGCAGCGTTAGCATTAGTGGTGGTGCATATGCGGGCTGTGTGGAGTAACCCCGTGTGGCATTGAGCCAGCAATTTAGCTATATCCCTCAAAGAGGTTGCTAGCATGGGGGGGGGGCAATCACCCAGTCGGCGGAGGCCCGGCGGGAGCCAATCGATGCAATGGAGGAGGGAGTGTAGGAGGCGGACTTCGCGCCCCACCTGCCCGGGGAGGGCGGTGGGGTGTACAGCGGCTCCCACAGAATGGTGTCAAATGTGGTACGACTCCCCACACCTCCAAGGGAGAGAGGCGCCCCACCCCAAGTAACAGTAAGGTATGTGTTCACTGGACAAGGGATACCGCCATGGAAATCGCTTGGCCGGATCCTCACGTATGCGACAGATATTAATGGCTGGACGGATGCGCAAGCTACTGCAGTAGCGAAATCGTAATTTGGATGGGCAGGCAGCCGACTTTGTGGAAGCGCTACCCACAAACGCGCAAGCGCATTTGGGAGAATTCGGCGCATGCGACCAGGAGGAGGCAAAGTCAGCATTAAATTCTCGCCACCACCAGCCCAGCGAGCACCTCTACAGCTACACTGAGGACGTGCACTCATTAACACAGAGCGCACACCCGGGGTTTGCTGCCAAGATCATTGATGCACTCTCTACCGAGAAAGTTCAGCAGTATCTGATTAGCACGGCGTGGTGGCAGCCAGATGCGGAACTGCCCATATCCCACATTTAACACTCTTGTTGAGCGCGTGCGTGTGTGTGAGAGATTTGCTCATGAGCACGCGCAGGTCCGAGGGCTGGGACGGGAGCGCACCATTGCAAGCCTCCTTCTGGAGGAGGAGGAGCTCACCAGGACGGTGAGGAGGGGGCCAAGGGAGCCTGTGAGACTCAGTGAGACAACCCCAGGATGGGTGGCAGGGATACAGACCAGCATCGGAGATATAGCAGGCCATGTTACCCATTTACACGCGGAGGTGACCCAAGCACGCGAGGGGGTGACCCGAGTAAGCGGGGAGGTGACCCGAGTACATGGAAATATTGACAAGCTGCAGTCCACAGAGGAGGTGGTCCAGTCGGAGGTGGGAGGACTACACTCCACGGGAGGGGGGATAACTGGGCGAATGTCTCAATTAGAGGCAGAGCTCGAACAAATGCGCACTGGGAGCGGAAGGGGGAGTGAGCATCGGGCTTCTTATGGAGCCACCGCCCTTCCCCATGTGTGCTATCTATGCGACCATTGGGGGCATCTTGTGAGAGACTGTCCCCAGATCACCCACGCTAGACAAGCACCAGGGTTAAACACTAAGGCCTCCCTAGAGAGGGGACTACCGAGGGGTGCAATCAACGTGGTCCCAACACAAATAAACTGTATTGATAATGGCGAGCGAGTGACCCCCACCCAGATGCCGACAACAACACCCAAAAACGCGGCGACTGCGGAAGACTGGCTGCAGGAGCTGGTGGCAGGAATCACGGGGGCCACGTCGCTGGTGGAAGCGTAGGTGAATGGGCAGCGTACCCGGATTCTGCTGGACACGGGGGCTGTAGCCTCACTCGTGAGCGCAACACACTGCAGCTTGCTACGGGTTGACATGGGCCGCCTACAGTCCCCGGATCACGTGCTGCACACTGTGAGTGGAGCTGGGATGGGACTGCTGGGGAGGGTCACCCTTGAGGTCCGCCTCAGACACCAGGTGTGTAACCAGGCGTTCTATGTTTCGAGCGAGTTAGGCCACGAGTGTATTGCAGGTACCGACCTCCTTGAAAATTTGGGGCTCAACGTGCATCCCCGCCAGTGATGCACCACCATGGAGGGCAGTGGGGAGCGGATTCCGTTCTTGGGACAGGAGCCGGATCGCCCCCACTTCAAAGACCATGGCTGCTATCCTGGCATCAGCTGTCACCATCGGCCCCCTCGCGGAGATGCTGGGAATGGTGGCAATGCATGGCCGGGCCTACCAACAGGGGGAGGCCACTCATCGGCAGCAAGAGCAGGGCTTCCGCCCCCGTGTTGAGACCCCTTTCTACTCGCTGGCTCTAAAGTATGGCTGCATACCCCACGCATAGGGGCCAGACAGGTGGGTAAGTTGACCATCTACTGGCGAGGATCCTCGACCTTAGTGCGGCAGATCTCCCCCTGGACGGTGATGATTCAAGGCGGGGTGAGGGGTCGAGAGACGGCGGTCAACGTCCGCCGATTAAAAACCTGGAGGGCGGGAGTCGCCCACCCTTCGGGTACCATAAAATCATTGAATCCCCACACCCCCCATGCGCCCCATACCCGATGGCTTCACGACATACATGGGCCCAAGTTCCCAGTGGGCCCCGGCCCGGCAAGGAGGTGATGGGCGTGGTGCCACCTAAACCCATCTGCCCCTGAGTTTGTTCCCCAGCCAGGTGACGCCGGAGGGCAGGAGGATCCTCTGGAATGGAGATGGAGACCACCGCAGGAGGCTAGGAAAGCTGAGCCACCACCTACGAAACCAGCAACAAGGGCCGGGTGAGTCCCACGGACTCCATGGCACAACCTGGTTGGAGCGACCCAGGTGAGATGCTTCAGTCAGCCCGGGACGGGGATGGGCCGTGGAGCAACTCCGCAAGCACTGCGACTCCCCCCTGCCCCCCACCCTGAACACACACACATGCAGCACACACGTAGTGTCCCAGCGGGGGATCACCTGACACAACGGGTTTTCATCTGAAGGGCCCCTAGGTGGGAAGGCCCGCAGTTTCCCGGTGCCAAGAGATTGGCCGACCCTCCCAGGACAAATCACATTGCGGCACCCCTAAATTGGCTTAAAATTGTATGGGCACACAGGTTAACTGAGCCAGCCACAATCAGTCACGCACAACATCTGAGAGGGGGCTGGGGTGAAATGTGAAGCGAGCAGAGCAAACGATGAGGTCAGGGAATCCCAGCACCACAGACCAAGTACACACTAGCCGAGTGTGTATTCACCAGTCGGACGCCCTTCCAGATTAAACAGGCTGAGTCAGGGATTAATGCGTACGAGTGCAGAGACAATGGGTCGAAAAATAACGTAGCATAACGCTACATATAAGGACAGAGAAATGGTTTAAAATCACAGATGGGCTCATGATTTGCTGCGCCGGATGACGTAGCTCTGGATTTCAAAAGTCAAGGGGATAAAATGGGGAGCGAAAAATGGTTCAAGAGATCTCAGCTTCAACAGCCTGGTCGCTAAGACCCCCCCCCCCCTGCCGTACTGCCTCCTCGAGTCACTCGCAGCATCTGTGTGATGCCAGCGAGTGCTGCTACAAGGCAGTGATAGGCAAGGTTTTTTTGTCATCCTCCCTCCGACTCTCACAGCGTCCATGCGACGCCGTGAGTACAGCTGCGAGGTACATGATAGAGCGTGTGAGTGTTTGGGAACTTGGATAGCAGTAGGCTAGGCTCTGTTCACAGAATATTCCCTCCGGGCAGTGCAGGGTTTGTACCGTGAATAAACGTTAGCACAGAGCATCGGTGCAGTGTTTGTGATTTGTGTGTGGAGCGGCTGCGTGGGCGGACGCGCGGCGAGAGTGAGGGCGGAGCCGCAGCACGAGCGCTCGTTGAGATGATCGCTCGCAGGTGCGGGCGCGTTCGTATTGCTGTGCGCCGCGTTAGCGTGAGCGGTGGTGTGCACAGAAGAGTAATCACAGAGCCACAGTGCGGGCGTGTATTAGAATAGAATTGCCAGCAGGAGCGCGCGCGTTCGTACAGCCACTTAGCGTTAGTTTTAGTGCGGACGCAGGTGGGAATATAACCACCGGCTGGCTCGCGTGTGTTCGTGCGGCCGCTTGAGGGTTAACTGTGGTGTGTATGCGTGGTAGGGTATACAGTGAGGGAAAAAAGTATTTGATCCCCTGCTGATTTTGTACGTTTGCCCACTGACAAATAAATGATCAGTCTATTATTTTAATGGTAGGTTTTTTATGAGCAGTGAGAGACAGAATAACAACAACAAAAATCCAGAAAAACGCATGTAAAAAATGTTATAAATTGATTTGCATTTTAATGAGGGAAATAAGTATTTGACCCCCTCTCAATCAGAAAGATTTCTGGCTCCCAGGTGTATTTATTACAGGTAACGAGGTGAGATTAGGAGCACACTCTTAAAGGGAGTGATCCTAATCTCAGCTTGTTACCTGTATAAAAGGCACCTGTCCACAGAAGCAATCAATCAATCAGATTCCAAACTCTCCACCATGGCCAAGACCAAAGAGCTCTCCAAGGATGTCAGGGACAAGATTGTAGACCTACACAAGGCTGGAATGGCTACAAGACCATTGCCAAGCAGCTTGGTGAGAAAGTGACAACAGTTGGTGCGATTATTCGCAAATGGAAGAAACACAAAAGAACTGTCAATCTCCTTCGGCCTGGGGTTCTATGCAAGATCTCACCTCGTGGAGTTGCAATGATCATGAGAACGGTGAGGAATCAGCCCAGAACTACACGGGAGGATCTTGTCAATGATCTAAAGGCAGCTGGGACCATAGTCACCAACAAAACAATTGGTAAAACACTACGCCGTGAAGGACTGAAATCCTGCAGTGCTCGCAAGGTCCCCCTGCTCAAGAAAGCACATATACATGCCCATCTGAAGTTTGCCAATGAACATCTGAATGATTCAGAGGACAACTGGGTAAAAGTGTTGTGGTCAGAGGAGACCAAATGGAGCTCTTTGGCATCAACTCAACTCGCCGTGTTTGGAGGAGGAGGAATGCTGCCTATGACTCCAATAACACCATCCCCACCGTCAAACATGGAGGTGGAAATATTATGCTTTGGGGATGTTTTTCTGCTAAGGGGACAGGACAACTTAACCGCATCAAAGGGACGATGGACGGGGCCATGTACCGTCAAATCTTGGGTGAGAACCTCCTTCCTTCAGCCAGGGCATTGAAAATGGGTCGTGGATGGGTATTCCAGCATGACAATGACCCAAAACACACGCCCAAGGCAACAATGGAGTGGCTCAAGAAGAAGCACATTAAGGTCCTGGAGTGGCCTAGCCAGTCTCCAGACCTTAATCCCATGGAAAATCTGTGAAGGGAGCTGAAGGTTCGAGTTGCCAAACGTCAGCCTCGACACCTTAATGACTTGGAGAAGATCTGCAAAGAGGAATGGGACAAAATCCCTCCTGAGATGTGTGCAAACCTGGTGGCCAACTACAAGAAACGTCTGACCTCTGTAATTGCCAACAAGGGTTTTGCCACCAAGTTCTAGTCATGTTTTGCAGAGGGGTCAAATACTTATTTCCCTCATTAAAATGCAAATCAATTTATAACATTTTTGATATGCGTTTTTCTGGATTCTGCTGTTGTTATTCTGTCTCTCACTTTTCAAATAAACCTACCATTAAAATTATAGACTGATCATTTCTTTGTCAATGGGCAAACGTACAAAATCAGCATGGGATCAAATACTTTTTTCCCTCACTGTAATCGCCTGCAGGTGCCTGCACGTGCTTGCCGCCGCATTAGCATTAGTGGAGGTGTCTATGCGGGTGTGTGTGGAGTAACCCGGTGCAGTGGTGAGCCAGCAATTTAGCTATGTCCCTCAGAGAAGGCGCTCGGATGGGGAGGGGGGGGGGGGCGATCACCGGCAGGAGCCAATCGACACAGTGGTGGGGTGGACGCCGGCCCCCAAAATAGTACCAGCTCATTGTGTGATCATATTTCATACCTGTCAACCCTCTTATCAGTGTCTATCTTATTACAGACCAATTCAAACCTTATTGGTTTATTCTGCCTCACGGCAAGTGTCTTGCCTCACGGCATATGTGGGGCGTGTGTACACAGGAATTTCCTGTTTATGAAATAGGGGGTGGTCACGTGACCAGGAAGTTGCGATTTTAGATTTCCGCTGAACCACGCGGGCGTCGGCCATTAAAAACATAATTCAAGATGGCGGCACACATCGCAGCTCCGTGAAGACAGCTGCAGCCACCGTTGTGGGACTTTGAAAAGCATTGTCTGTAAGTTCGTTTGTGTTCTTATGATACTGGCAATGTTGCTATAATATTAGAAGGACCTTTATAATGCTGCTATAACGCTAGAACCTTTATAATGCTGTTAAATTGTTACGATATATGTGGGGCCTAGTTGACAATAAAGCCTGCAGCTTGCCTTGTTGTGATTTACCCGTAATCGAGTAAGTAGATTCAAACTTGAAATAACAAAATGTCTCATTCATAAGACAACGTTATGATGCTGTGGTGTTTATTCATTGTGTTGGTTTTTCTGGGTATTAACAGATGCTGTATCTGTGCTGTTTTCTTACCAGTTTTACCTCTCTCTACCGTTCAATTTCAATAAATGACGTTCGGAGTCAGATGTTCACCCTGGCTCTGAGGGTTTATTGGAAACGCGAGGTTATCTACTCAGCTAGCTCTGCAACGCAACGCAGAGCGAGGCCGAGATAGTAAAAAGACATTCTTCTTGGAGCTCTCAAGCAGTCAGCCTGCAGCAAGCAAGGAGCTAGTCAGCCTGCAGCAAGCAAGGAGCTCTCAAGCAGTCATCCTGCAGCAAGAAAGGAGCTCTCAAGCAGTCATCCTGCAGCAAGCAACGAGCTCTCAAGCACTCATCCTGCAGCAAGCAAGGAGCTCTGCAACGAGTCTACATTAAAAATTGTGTTGCAAGCATCTCAGCATGGAAAGCCACAGTTCAGCAGGGAGAGATGCTGAAGAAGGTGATTTAGGCAATCCAGGACCTCCCATCCAGCCACAAAAGGACCAAGGAAGTTCAAGGCCCCAAAGAGACGTCAGGCTGACACAACGGGCCTTGGAAAGCTATGATGCTGAGAAGCAAAACCTTGATGCCAGGATACAAAGGGCATGGGACCGGGTTGAAGCTGATATATCTGAAGCTACAAATGCCTCAGACACAGTGGCCTCAATTCAGCGGGCCATCCAGCGAGTGAAGGTGAGCAGCTCAAGCTACAAGCTCCTGGCAAATAAATACATCTCCCTCCTGATGAAGATGAAAACAGATGAGGGCCTTGAGGGAGTGTGCACGCGAGAGAACTTCCTCGAACTGCTCGATGATAACGTACAGGCAGTGATACAAGATGCAATAGACCGTGTGGAGGGCGTAAGAGAGACCCGATCTCAGCACTCTGTCTCATCCAGGTCCACCACAAGATCTAAAGGCTCAGCACACTCAAAGACATCATCTAATAGTATAGCAGCAGCTCAGTCACGCGCAGCAGCAGAAGCAGCAAATGCCCGTATTGCCTACATGGCTGAAGAGGAAGCCATGCTAATTGAAAAGGCCCGCATACAAGAAGAAGCAAGCATAGCAACTGCTGCCGCACGAGAGCAAGAGAGTATATTAGTGGCTACTGCCACACGGAAGAAAATTGAGCTGGATGCTAAGTTAAGTACCCGACAGCTCAAAAAAGAAGCAGCTGCTGCAAGGGCCCAAGCAGAGGTGCTCCAAGCAGCAGCCAATCTGGATAAGGAAGAGAATTGGAGTGAGTTTGGCACTCAGATACCTGTCAAGGACCGTGATCAACTCACCAGAAAAAATATTTTGGACTGGTCTGAACAATGCATCAATGCTCCTCCACCAAACGATACTGAACAAATGGTGGACGTTCAGGCATCGCCATCTCCACACCGAATGAACATGAATGCTGTCTACGGGAATGGTGGAAATGAATATCCTGCCCTGGCAGCTAGTCGTCGACTCAGCGTCGCACATGTGGGATCAGAAATGGATGCATCACGTCAGACCCACATTCCAGACAGTCACATAAGGGGATCAAACCAACGTGATCGAAACCTTTTGGGCCCACAATCCAACACCATCGCGAATGACGGCATGCAAGGCAATGCAGCCAATAATGGCACCTCACAAGCGCCAGTATGGACACACCCTGGATCAGCAGGATTAGGGGACTTTGATAGGTACCTGGCTCACCGTGAACTAATCAACACAGGACTCGTTAAGTTTGATGACCACTCTGAGAACTATCGAGCCTGGAGATCTACCTTCAGGAATGCAATCCGAAATGCAGACATCTCTGCAAGTGAAGAACTCGACCTGTTGATGAAATGGTTAGGAAACGAATCTACAGAGTACGCAAAGAGGATCCGGGCAGCAAACATTGACGACCCCGCCTCAAGCCTGCATGCGGTGTGGGAGAGGCTCGAGGAGTGCTACGGTAGCCCAGAAACTATTGAGAAGGCTCTCTTCAAGAAGTTGCAGAACTTTCCAAAAATCTCTGGTAGGGACAATAAAAGGTTACGAGAGCTTGGAGATCTTTTGATGGAGCTTGAATCAGCCCAGGCTGACCCCTATTTACCAGGTCTCATTTTCTTGAATACCTACCATGGCGTGAACCCCATAGTAGAGAAATTGCCATTCGACGTGCAGGAAAAATGGAGAACAGCAGGTTCAAGATACAAGTCAGAGCATCAGGTTGCATTCCCCTCATTCTCTTTTTTCTCAAAGTTTATCCGCAACCTGGCTAAGACCAGAAATGACCCGAGTTTCATGTTTGGCACCACGGGGATTTCCAGTCCAGATCTCCCAAAAATGGAAAGAGCAATGGCGAAACGAGGAACAGCGAGAGTGCCAATTTCTGTACACAAGACTGAGGTCTCTCCTACGACATTCGCAAACTCCGTCCAGACAACCACCACAAAGAAAAAGATAGAGGATCCAGAGAAGCAATGCCTATTGCATGATAAACCTCACTCCCTCCAGAAAGGCCGTGAGTTCAGGAGGAAGCCATTGGAAGAGCGGAAGAACATTCTGAAAGAATTTGGAGTGTGCTTCAAATGCTGTGCTTCTACAAACCACCTTGCAAGGAATTGCAAGGCAGATATCAAGTGCGAGGAATGTGGCAGTGACAAACACGCAACTGTTCTGCACACATTTTACTACAAACCCAGTGACACTAAGGCTTCCGATCCCGAAACAGAGCACGGCGGGGAGCAAGGTGAGACCGCCGCACTCACTTCGTCAATCACAACCAAATGCACAGAAGTCTGTGGAGAAGGCTTCAAAGGAAGATCTTGCTCAAAGATATGCCTCGTCCGAGTGTATCCCAAAGGATATCCTGAAAGGGCAGTAAGGATGTACGCCATAATGGACAACCAGAGCAACAAGTCTTTGGCAAGGTCAGAGTTCTTTGATCAGCTAAGCGTAGGTGGGAATTCCTTTCCATACGCGCTCAGAACATGCTCAGGACTGATGGAGACAGCGGGAAGAAGAGCGAGCGGCCTCATGGTGGAAACCATGGATATCACCATGAAGCTAGCCCTTCCTACGGTGACAGAGTGCAATGAGATACCGGACGACAGGAGTGAGATTCCCACGCCCGAAGTCGCACGTCACCACCCACACTTGAAACCCATAGCAGAGTTCATCCCGCCATTGGATCACGCGGCACAGATTTTACTTCTGCTTGGCAGGGACATGCTGAGAGTCCACAAGGTTCGTGATCAACGCAACGGACCTCACGATGCTCCCTACGCCCAGAGACTCGACCTAGGATGGGTCATTGTAGGTGATGTCTGTCTCGATGGAACACACAAACCAGACCACAAGCACATTCAGAACGAGTGTGCTCACGAATGGACGCACGTCGCTCTTCAAACCGTGCCCCAACCACTTCACGCTGAAAGAGAAATTCGACGATAGAAGTCAAGGCTGTACCATGCAGGCCGACGAAGAAACCTCTATGCTGAAAGATGATGTTGGACATACGGTGTTCGTGACAATGAAGAACGACGACAAACCTGCTCCATCGCTAGAGGATAAAGAATTCTTGAAAATAATGGACAGAGAGTTCTTCCAAGATGAGTCAAACAGTTGGGTTGCCCCTCTGCCATTTCGTAATCCCAGATGCCGGCTACCCAACAATAGAGAGCAAGCCCTCTCACGGCTCAACTCATTGCGCCACACCTTGGACCAGAATCCAGCAGATCTCGCAACTACGTCCGTCCCTGCATCTCTGCTGAAGCAAACCATCTGGCTGATGGGTCCAGCGTTCCTCTTCCGACGTGACGGTGGCCCATGTACTACGAAAGAGACCTTTGGACTCATAGAGCCCGAGTCCGACAAGGAGATTAGTCCGCAAGTGACAACTTTCGTAACAGATGTGCGACCGAGAAGTCCACTGAGTCCACACCATTTTGAACATTTCTCGAAATGGACGACGCTCGTGCGAGCGACAGCACGTCTAACGCATATCACAGACTGCTTCCATCGCCCGATGAGAGGCACCACTGGTAGCTGCAATGGATGGCATCACTGCACAGTGCCACGCACTGAAGATGAGCTTTCCAGAGCAAGGAAATCAATCTTCCGCTGTGTGCAACAGGCAGCTTATGCAAGTGAGATCAGATCCATCAACAAGGGAGAAGACCTTCCTAGGGTCAGCACCCTCAGGAAGCTAAACCCTAGGATGGACGAAGACGGCTTGCTCAGGATCGGTGGTCGGCTAGGGAATGCAAAATTAGATGAGAACGAACGGAACCCCCTCATAATCCCAAGTCAGAGCCACATTGCAATTTTACTTGTGCGCCACTATCATGAGAAGGTCAAGCACCAAGGTCGGCACTTCACAGAAGGAGCAATCCGATCTGCAGGGCTGTGGATCGTTGGAGCAAAGAGGTGCGTCGCCAGCATAATCCACAAGTGTATCAGGTGTCGCAAGCTACGTGGAAAACAGGAAAAACAAAAAATGGCAGACCTCCCAGCCGATCGACTCAATGGAGACAAGTGCAGAGCTTCGCGAACACGTTCTGGCGTCGCTGGAAAAACGAGTACCTTGCGACACTCCACGTGCGCAACAAGTGGCAGTCTAACAGACCAGACATCCAAGAAGGCGACCTCGTCCTACTGAAGGACAACCAAGCCAAACGGAATGAGTGGCCAATGGGCCGCATCCTCAAGTCGATTCCAAGTGCCGATGGAAAAGTTCGAAAGGTCGAGGTTATAATTGCGAAGCAAGGTGTCGCAAGAACTTTCTTCAGGCCCATAGTCGAGACAGTACTACTTCTCTCTCGCAAAGATATGGACAAATAAGTTGACCCGTTGAAGTTGTTATACACTTGTTTATGAGATAGGAAATAAATGGTGGTATCTCCTAGATACCAGACGGGGAGTGTTCTGCCTCACGGCAAGTGTCTTGCCTCACGGCAGATGTGGGGCATGTGTACACAGGAATTTTATGTTTATGAAATAGGGGGTGGTCACGTGACCAGGAAGTTGCGATTTTAGATTTCCGCTGAACCACGCGGGCGTCGGCCATTAAAAACATAATTCAAGATGGCGGCACACATCGCAGCTCCGTGAAGACAGCTGCAGCCACCGTTGTGGGACTTTGGAAAGCATTGTCTGTAAGTTCGTTTGTGTTCTTATGATACTGGCAATGTTGCTATAATATTAGAAGGACCTTTATAATGCTGTTATAACGCTAGAACCTTTATAATGCTGTTAAATTGTTACGATGTATGTGGGGCCTAGTTGACAATAAAGCCTGCAGCTTGCCTTGTTGTGATTTACCCGTAATCGTGTAAGTAGATTCAAACTTGAAATAACAAAATGTCTCATTCATAAGACAACGTCATGATGCTGTGGTGTTTATTCATTGTGTTGGTTTTTCTGGGTATTAACAGATGCTGTATCTGTGCTGTTTTCTTACCAGTTTTACCTCTCTCTACCGTTCAATTTCAATAAATGACGTTCGGAGTCAGATGTCCACCCTGGCTCTGAGGGTTTATTGGAAACGCGAGGTTATCTACTCAGCTAGCTCTGCAACGCAACGCAGAGCAAGGCCGATATATGGTTACCCTGTGCCTTTATCAATGTCAACATTCATTCTTTCCCCATCACAAGGGAGAAACACAAAAAAATAGACAAAACATTATTTTTGCCCATATTGAAACGGCTGCACGCCATATGGACCTGAAAACTCAATTTCCCTGTACATGAATACGGGTAAACCGTATGGGTTGACAGGTAATATATTTTATATTTCAACTATCAGACAGAGAGAGAGAGAGTCATGCAGCTGAATTTTCAGGTAGATTGTTTGATAAAGCGGAAGTGTATAAACAGGTTCCAGTGTTAAAGGCAGTGTGGTATTTGGGCCACTCCCAGCCATTGCAGTGTCTGGTTTTGTGGTCATGCCCTGCCTCTGCCGTGCACTTTCAATTAGGTAGAGTTCAGCGTTAATGAAGCTCCTAGGCCTCCACATTTCTGTGACCAGTGGGCGTTCGACGTCTACCGTACCACAGAGTATGGAGGCTGCGAGTCTCCCAGGCATTCACCTTGCTGCAACTAGTGACAGGCGTGTCTTCACTGCATCAGAGCCCAGTAGGCTTGTTGTATATATCTGGGGCTTTTAAAATAATAAAAATAAAAAAATAAAAATGAAAATAAGAAAAATGTGTCATCCGAATGTATGCTAATTCATGCACTTATGCTAATGTATGCAATTATGATAATTAGGAACCGCTTCGTTGTCTAGGGTTGTATTATCAATCGGGATAATACAATGAATTTCGCTTTAACTTTTACTGATTATGTTTTAGTGTGTTTAAGTCAGGTCTCAAGATTCAGATCTCACCGCAGGATACAGTTCTTATAATTAAGATTATTAAGCATTAACTCAGACACTTCTGTGTTAAGCAACTTTAGTCTTTAAACAAAAACATAACACTCTAATATGCGAACTCTTACGCTTGAAATGTCAACACAGTACATTTAACCCTCAATGATCACGTTTGTTAAACTGGGTAACAGAACAATCAGTTAATTCCTCAGAGTAACGCGAGCATACATGGCGATAGGAAAAAGTCCTTAAAAATGAATGTGACAATATTCATACGAACAGCAATAAAGAAACATGTCCTGAAAGCAAAAGTAGACTTCAATTAATTCATTGATAAGATTATGCAATTAACGAAATGTCTTGGAACAATGGTGTGCGGCAGTGTGCCAGTCTGTCGAGCAAATGCTTATCAATTGGCTAAGGGCTTCAATAAATTCACGGGCAAGATTCTGTGGTCAAAAGAAAGATTTCAACACAATAGTCTCCCTGTGAGTATGTAGATTCGTAACGTAGGTTTCTAAATGTTTCGTTTCATCAATGAATTCATTGGTACAGTTATGCAATTAACAAAAAAATGACTAAAATACTTCTCAACGACCGTATCCACGTAACTCAATGGGCAGCAATGCTTTTCATGATCAGCTAATAGTTGATGCACCACCTTAGGATGGCCACCCTTTTTGAAACAGAGAGAACTTTAGAGTACTCTTATTAGTCGCGATTTGTACATTATGTGCGTGTTGGTGTATCGTCTCCTTGCTCAACTCTTTGCGTTAAGCAGACGCCGAAGTGGCGTTTCTTGTACCAAAAATGTGTTTGTTACCTGCTGGGTGATGCGTTGTGGAAGTGTGAGTGTGGGCGTGTCATACACACAGCGCTCTCGCTCTCTGTCGCTCGGCGGCAGCTGCAGGCGCCTTTCACTGCTGGATGAGCTGAGTTGGCATGATGCTTGTCTTTGAAGTTTCTTGATCGCACTCGCAGCTTGTCCGCTGGCCGCTGACACGCCCGCCCGGTGGCGCTGGTTACGCGCTCTCTCCTGTTTGTGCTCTCTGGTGATGCACGATGCGCTCGCAGCTCGTTCACTGGTGGCAGACACCCTTGCTCGGTGTCGCTGGTTGTGCACTCTCTCTCCTGCCCCGTGCTCTCTGGTGATGCATGATGCGCTCGCAGCTCATTCACTGGTGGCAGACACCCTTGCTCGGTGTCGCTGGTTGCGCGCTCTCTCCTGCTCCGTGCTCTCTGGCGGTGCACGATTGCACTCGCAGCTCGTCCGCTGCCGCTGGTCCTCTGCGATGCTCGCTTGGTAGATGCTTGGCACATTCCACCCTTCCTCGAGGTTGATTGCTTGACGTTGCTCGTCACTCTTTCTCTCGGGCTGCAGCTGCTGGTGGGACCAGGCACTCAATGTAGAATACACTTTTTGTGATACTTCGTCTTTCAGCTCTGAACTCACACTCGGTGACACATCGCTACTCTACAAGCCTCGCCATCCTTGGTTGATTGCGGGGCCCACCCCGGAGCCTGCCTCTCGCAGTACTCAATTGTGTGTTTCATGTCTCTGTTTATATCTGAAATTCTCTCTGCTCGGATTGCCTTCTCACAAAGGACCGGAATTGCTTTGTTTTTGCTCTTTGCTGTGGGGGCAGTTGTTTGTCCGGTGTGTGTGATTCCAATAATTAATCTGGAAGGAGGGAGGAGTTCCTTTTGCCCGGTTGCATTCTCCCCCCCCCCTTCTTCCCTCGCGGCTCGGGTGTTACATTATCTTGTCTCTCACAAAGAGGGGCGCTGTGGCCTTTGAAGTCGTGTTCTCTCATACCGTTTGGAAGTTAAAAATATTATTTTACCTCTTATAGCTTGATACCGTACCACTTTTGCAGTTCTGACTCTGTAAGTGACTCAAGGTATGTTTGGAGCAGTGTTTACAGTACTTCCATCGTGGTTTGGAATTCCTTCATGATGTTTGATATTTCAAGGGGAGATGAGATGCCCTCCTCATGCGTATGTCATTTATTGCTACCACGTGCTGTTGGGAGACAAAGGCGGTTGGGAGGCTCTCTCTATGATACATTTTATCTTGGTCATGTGCGGTTGGGTGACTTGTTGGGGGAGTTGCGAGTGGGTTGGTTATTGTGATTGTTTAGTGATGTTTTGTTTTATTAAAGTTTTATTGTTAAAAGTCGGTTCTTCATTTCGTTTGACCTGTGCTGAGGAATGGCGCACGAAGAGTGATGTGGTGTAGTCTACCATTGTGATGTTGTGCAGTGCCTTGCTGGAGTACAGTTTGGTGTAGTTGGAGTTGAGGGTGTAGTTTAGTGGTGTAATTATGTAATATAGTGATGAAAGGTGTCATGAAATGGTGCAGTGTACATCAGTGGTGTAGTGCTGTAGTATATTAATGTAGTGGTGTGGTGTTGGGTGTAATGGTGAGTGTTTGTCAATTGGTCTGGTGAGTGTGTATTAATGAGGAGGCTGGTGGCAGGTGAGTAGTGGGTGATGTCTCCTGAATGCATGAGTTTAGGGTGTCTAAATGTCAGCAGAGTAGTATGGTGTCTACCAAGTAGTGACGTGTCAGTTTTATATGGTGAGAGTCAAGTGGATGACTGGTGAATGGTGTCATGGGAGTATTGGGGGTGTTTCGTGAGCGTTAGATGTCAGGTGAGCATTACGCACCTCCAATTAGCACGGTTAGCTATGTATGTACGATGTAAATGCGCACTGATCTTGCATACTAAGTTTTACTCTTTTAAGTCTGTTGCAAGCTGACTCAGACTCAAGGATGGATCCAGAACATATGCAAGTAACCGGTCTTCGGACCAAAGACCCCGAAACAGCACAATGTGTGTGCATGGGTACAGTAGATCACCATATGCTGTGAATTGTAGAATGGATCGTCTGGGATCCATTGAGGCGAGTACACATTGCTCAGTGAGATAAGACAGAGCTGATTGGTGCAGCATCTTGTAAAATAGTAAGCAAAGTTTATTTTTGTTTATAAATTCTATATTTAATAGCCAATCTAAGTCGTCTCATATCGAGGTCGTTATCATTATAAAATTTACGCGTCCAAATTATCAGGTGAACCGTAGCATTGAACACTGGCCAGAGTGGACATAGATGCGCAGTGCTAGAACAGCAAAAGATGCTGTTGCAATCGTCCATGCAAATGATGATGAATGTATGGAGAAGCATCCTCGCTATATCTTTAGTCAATGCACGAGGGGCGGTGCGCAGTTGTCGAAGCTGATAGAATCATCGTCCAGTGAAAAGCCTGAAGTGAGCAGCGAACATCAGGTGAGTAGTGTCCGGTGGGTGAGAGTGCCCAACAGATGAGAGATGGAGTCAATAGCAGAGAATAGTTGAGAGAATAGGACTGAGCCGATGGAGAATATAACACATCTGTAGGACAGGCTGCCCTCTCATTTTTATAACTTAACTATAATTGTTATTTGGGGTTTCCTGAAGGTGGCCTCACACTGGGTTCACCCTTTTTCAATCATACACACATTGGTTTTCTATCACCCCAATGCCCCCTACTCGCCTCTCATGTGAAAAACTCATGGAAAAATAACCTTCAAGGCTGCCAGGATAAAAACCCATGTGGAGAGGTTTGTGGTGAGCACTATTTCACTGTGTGCGTGGGTGTTTGTGGGATGACGGGCAGCCATCATCCCGCTGCTCTAGGCTTTTTGCCCTGTTGCCGCACACCCTGCTGGCATCAGAAGGTCTCCTCATTCTGTTGTACCAGCCTCACTGCCGCCACCATAGGTGCTTTGTCCTTGCAGTCCGGCCGTCGTGCTATATGTTATAGTAACAAAGAGTGCTGTAACGAATTAGCGTTCGATGGGGTCGCCCTTAGCGAGATCTGCCTGGTATAATATACAGGCAGATCTCGCTAAGCGCGACCCCGTACAACGCTAATTCGTCAAAGCGCTCTTTGTCCTGGAGATTTTTTTACAAAAATGAAGAAATTTTAAAAATCGTTACGAGTCAGAACACGCAGGAAATGTGTCAGTTCATATGGACGCCTAAATGGCAAATCATTCACGTTCAAGTGACTTTGTTAGGGGCCAGCACCGGGCTGGCAATTAAATATCGGGGGCGAGTGCTGGGCATGAGTGTCACAGAGCGGGAAGAGGAACGGAGATGGAAGTTTAAATTGAGGTGAAATTGAAAAATCAAGAGTGTATACGCAAACAAGAAATGGAGTGACTCAGCATCCTTTAGCATAATAACAAGAGTGGAAATCATGTAGAATTAGTTAAAGAAGGAGGGGTTGACCCAGAAATGCAACTCCTATAAACTTGATTATCGAACGTGGTTTTTCCCAATATGGCATTTTCCAAAAACGTTACCCCTGCGTTCGACGATGTCTGCCTGTATGATTATACTCGGTGTTAAGCTAATCTTGAAGTTGAAATTTTGAAGTTTTTTGCACGTAATGATTAGAGTTTAATTGCAGTGATATGACAGAGTTCATTGCATATAACATACTCCATGGTAATCTTTGGTTATTTCGGTAAAGTCACGTAGGTAGAGGTTTTTTACATATATATAGGTTTGAGGTGGGTGTCACCCAAGGGTAAGTAGGCGGGGTCAGAGATGGAAAGGAGTCCCGCCGCCGCATGCACTCACAACAGCTGCGTGGAAGTAGAAAATGATGGCAAGCTACCATTCCTGGATGTTTTGATCGAGAAGAGACCTGAAGGCTCGTTGGGACATTCTGTCTACAGGAAAGCCATCCACACGGATTCATATCTAAAGCCTGATTCCCACCACCATCCAGCCCAGAATAACTCCCTCATCAAAATACTACACCATAGGGCACGTTGCATCTCCGACCAGTAACACCTAGCCAGTGAGCTGGAGCACGTACACCAAGCCCTCAAGTTGAATGGATATTCAAACCACACAATCTGCAAAGCTGTATCCCCAACCATGGGGAGAGAACCATCTGAGGACCCAATAAAAAACATCACCTTGCCATACCTAGCAAGTGTTACCAAAAAGATTTCCAAAATCTTTAACAAACACAAAATCCAGGTTAGATTCAACACTGTACACAAAATCCGTGATTTGATCCCATCTGTGAAGGATGTAATTCCTGACATTCAATACCCTGGTGTCTACAGACTAAGTTGTGTCGGCGGTAGCAGTTACATCAGGGAAACGAGACGACATGTCTCGGACTGTGTTCGCGAACACAAGGCAGATTTGAAACATGGCAGAACCAATACCTCTGCCGTGGCTGATCACTGTTTTAACGCGGTGGGTTCACACGATATTGTTTTTTCCGAGACCAAGGTACTCTGCAAACCTTCGGGTTACCATCAAAGAATTGTCCATGAAGCCATCCATATATATAAATACAGACACATTTTCAAGCGAGAAGATGGGTAAAAAATGAGCAATCGTTGGAAGGATGTTATTAACCAGGTAAAGTCATAACTTGCTGTGATATTTCCATCCTTCCTGCCGTTGTTAAACAGTTATTTCTGAATCGTTAAATTACATAACCTTATTAAATGTCTTTCCATTAACAGACTAAGATCTCACTAACATAGCCACCGCTGCTTCCTTTTGTCTCGATGCAATGGTAGCTCTTTTTGTTTAATAGGCTGTAAGTCTCACTGGCATGGCCACCGTTACGGTGGTTCTCTTGCGTTGATAATCTGGCCTCTCACTGTACAGCAGCCAACGCCACAGCTTGTGTTGCCCACGAGGTGGCGCTATGCCCAGTCCTCTAACACAGACATGCTATCTTCCCATTAAACTCGTTTACATTGACATGCCAATCTCTCCCTTTAACGCAGCTGTTGTGCGTGCATGCGGCGATGGGACTCCTTTCCATCTCTGACCCCACCTACTTACCCTTGAGTGACACGCTCCTCAAACCTATATATAACCTCTTGTTGCAGCAGCCCTTTCTTATTCAGCAGTTCTACTGCTGTATCTTTCCACCTGCTGACAATTGCTCGTGTTGCAATCGAAACGTCGCGATTAATTAATTATTTTTCTACCTACGTGGCTATACCGAAAGAACCAAAGATTATGGATTCCTGCAGTCACGAAAACTTCTAATCAATACCCCATGGATTTCCTAACTCGAGTTCAATCATGACGACGTTATTCTCTCTTAAAAAAAAAACTTCAGATGTGCATGCAAAGCAATTTATGAATGAATTAAGAATATTCATGAGTATGAAATTTAGGATTGCAATTGGGAAGGTCGACTAACTTGTTTGACAGTAACATCAGCTATATTACTGTTGTAAAAATATGTGGTTTATATTGTACAGTAGAAGCTCGGAGATCGAACGCACCAGAACTCGAACAAATCAGTATTCGAACGATATTTCCGAACATTTTGCCCCGGAAACCGAACAAAATTCAGAGGTCGAACGGGCAATCGCGACTTGAAAGAACCTGTACGGCTGAGATGCGTATGGCCAGCGTGCATGACGCTTGCCCAGACAAAGGTTTTACCACCTCCTCATCCTCACCACCTTGCACTCAAGCCATCAACTCTTTTTACTACAGGTAAAGTGAAGTTTAATGTTAATTTATTTCATTTATTCCATATATTTATTAATTTATTCCATTTATTTATTGTGTTTCTTGTTTTTTTGTATGATTTTATGCATGTAATTACTGTAAACTTCGTGTAAAAATGCCTTATAATAAGAGATTTCTTGTGTTTGGAACCAATTAATGCTATTTACATTAATTCTTATGGGGAAAATTAATTCGGTGTTCGAACAAATCGGTTTTCGAATGGCCTTCTGGAACTAATTAAGTTCGATCTCCGGGGTACCATTGTTCTAGCTTTACTACCCAACTTCGCCCGGGACTTGGATTTACCACGCCCGGCCGCCTTTGTCTCCCCAGTGGCGATGTTCCCACCGCACACCAGTTACTCGTTTGAGGCTGAGTCGACCTAGGGGAGGCCCAGGACCGGTTAAAATAATCGTCACTGGGGGTGGGCGTGAGCGGGAATCGAACTCGGGTCACCGGGTTCGGAGCGCAGCGCGCGAATCGCTATGCAGTCATCAGCAGGCACACTCTGTTACGCTTCCGCATAGGGGTCACATGACAGATGTGACGTCACAGCTATTTTGCCGTGCCCCCCCCCCCAAAAAAAGAAATACAAAAGTCTATTTTTTATAATTGTTGCATGGTGTACAGTCTGGAAGTACCCACATGGCAGGAAGTACGCTAAACATTTTGAACAGACACACATTCAAAAATGTCCCTTTTATATATAAATTATATGTTTCGATTACATTTCCTATTTTTAAATCTCGTATTCCTTAAACTGCCTCCAAATAGTATTTTTTGTATTACGCGATCTAACCCAAAAAATCCTGTATTATGGATGATATTGGTTGCGAAAGCCTACCTGTTAAACCAATCCAAGTCAAGGATGAAATAAAAAAAACTTTTTGAGAAAAAATATTGGTCAACAATTTTATTAATGATACATGTCATCAACAAATTGATTTGTACAATATCCACAATCACGAATCCCATGCGACCAATTGAAAGCAATTACTGAATCGTTGCCCATCGGTGTGTCTAGTTGGCAGCCATGGTCTGGTCCATCCAGCTGCGCAGGGCGGTGACGCGCGCGTACACGGCCGGCATGCTGGTGGAGCACGAGCTGCTGCCCCACGACACGATCCCCACGAGGTTCCACACGCCGTTCTTCTCGCACACCAGGGGGCCGCCAGAGTCGCCCTGTAGAGAAGATATGCAAGGTGCATAGCCACAAGCGTATCAGAATGAGCTTCGATATCGAGACAGAATAAAGTAAAATAAAATCGGCCTACCCATCTTTTATGACAATTGAGTTGTGTTGAAATACACTTCACTTATATGGTGGTGTAGGTTTGCAATCATTATACATATATTTTTTAAGTATTGTATGTTCATTGTGTATAGTGATAATGAGCTGTCACTAATTTACATTTTATGATTAAATAAATTAAAAAATCGACTTAAAATTTTGTATTGAGGTATATATCAAAGTTCAATCCTATTAAACTGACAACTACTTTCATCAATGGTTTACTTTCAAACATGTTACATTTTTACAAGATAGGCCCATAAACCCCACAATCCCTCACTCCTCCAATGATGATCGCCTACCTTCTGGTGTAGGCATTAGAACAGGGGTCGGGAACCTTTTTGCCTAAGAGAGCCATGAAAGCAAAAAATTTCGAAATTTATTTCAGTAAGAGCCATATAATATATTTTAAAAGTGAATTCAACTAAATGTCAGTATAATAAGCCTCTGAATTTATTCTTTTAAATAATGTTGTTATAACACTCACCATTAATGCGACTTCTGGTGCTGCATGGATTTGCTGATGTCTTTGTAGTCGGGTTGGTACTTTGTAGTCGGGTTGGTACTTGCTGAGGTTAAGCTTCATGCAAGCGTTGAGGCTTTCATCCGTTAAACGTGATCGTAGGTTGGACTTGATGTTTTTAAGATGTGAGAATGACTGCTCACATGCATACGTAGATCCAAACATGGTCAATACAGCAATACTCACACGCTGCAGTGTGTGGTATGTGACAGGAAGTGCGTTCCAAGTTTTGAGAATCAGCTGGTCTTCGGGTTGGAGTTTTTTCATTTCTGTCCACATGTGCTTGCTCGCCAACTCCGCTTTCTGTCGTGTGATTCTTTCCAAATCTTCATTCAGTGACTTGAACTTATTCACCCACATGTCTGAGGCCTTCAGGTCAGCCACTTCTGCTTCAAAATCTCTGACGGAGACACCAGGGATGTAATTCAGGTCGGCTGTGTTCAGTGAACACTCGTTTGGATGGGTGATGAACTTAAAAAGACGAGTGTGCTCACGAAATTCTCCAAAGCGTACTTTGAAGGACTGTAGGAGACTGGATGTGCAGCCAGCTAGCTGGTGGAGATCAAGGTTTTGAATGGGCTCACTTGCTGTGCATGCATCTTTAAATTGGCTCAGTTTTTCAAAATGTAGTAAACGACCTGTTTCAAGATCCGTGATGAAAAGCTCCAGCTTGTTTTCAAAAGCAAATACAGCTTGTTGAAGGGATAACACTGTATTTCCAATGCCTTGCATTTTCACGTTGAGCTGGTTCAGATGTTCAGTCAGATCTACGAGATAGTAAAACTTGAGGAGCCACTCGGTGTCGGCTAGCTCAGGATGCCCGACGCCTTTCATTTCAAGGAAAGTCCGGATTTCGTTCAGGCAAGCCGCAAAACGGCTAAGCACCTTCCCTCTTGACAACCAACGCACATTGCTGTGCAAAAGCAGACCAGGATAGTTATTTACAACTTCATCCAGCAGTGTTTTAAACTGGCGATCATTTAAGGCTCGGGCAACAATAAAGTTGATCACACGAATGACCAGCGACATCACTTCGCCAAACTGCCTGTCACACATCTGAGCACAAAGTGCCTCCTGGTGTATAATGCAATGGAAACTTAGGATGGGTCTATTTTCATGTTCACGGAGAAGCGCCACAAATCCTTTGTTTTTCCCCACCATACACGGAGCACCATCAGTACACACTGAGAGAAGTTTATCCATAGGTAGACTTTTTTCTTGAGCAAACTCCATGAAAGACTTGAATAAATCCTCACCTCTTGTGGACCCTTTTAATGGCAGAACAGCAAGACTTTCTTCGCGCAGTGTGTCACCAACAGCATATCTTGCAATCACGCTGAACTGCGACAAATGGCTCACGTCTGTTGACTCATCCAAAGCCAGAGAAAAGAACGGCGCTGCATTTATGTCCTTCACTTGCGTTTCCTCCACTTTGTTTGCCATCACGATGGTACGATCATGAACAGTTCTTGCCGACAGAGGCATGTCTTGTATCCGTTTGATTATCTTGTCTTTGTTCGGAAGATCATCAAAAAGTTCATTGGCTACATCCAGCATGAACGTTTTAGCATACTCGCCATCTGTGAATGGTTTTCCGTTCCTCACTATTGCTAAAGAACCAGCAAAGCTAGCCGAATTATAGTCACCTTGCCGGGTCCATACGCGGAGTTGCTGCTGGCTAGCTTGCACCCTGCTCAGAAGCTCTTGGCACGCTTTCTTTCTGCTGTCTCCCGCAGGGTATTTTGATGCAAAGGTAGCGTGGCGCGTGCCGAAGTGCCGCTTTACATTCGACCGTTTCAACGATGTAATTTTGTCATTGCAAATTAGACACACCGCAGAACCCGCTCTCTCCACAAAGGCGAATTCTTCGGTCCATTCGTCCTGAAATGTACGATACTCGTCGTCTTTTTTTCTTTTCGCCATCTTCTTCGTCGAAGGGTTAGCTTTGAGCTAATGACCGAGCAGACGCAGTCTCAGACTGATTCAAAAGGGGGCGTTTACCTGTTTTACCCAGCAACGGCAAACGTAGGCCAGTATCATCCAATTAAAATAATGGACAATTGCTCCTGCAGCCCTGAACAGGACATGCGCAGTGAAAAATCGATGGATGGATTAAAACAAGTGAGAATATTTTGTTTTATCTGCGAGCCATATGCAATCATCAAAAGAGCCACATCTGGCTCGCGAGCCATAGGTTCCCGACCCCTGCATTAGAATGCTGACTTCAGATACAACTTTAGCTACGTAATGAAAGGCCGTTAACTTTCGTTTACCATGCAGGAGCTGGCTCCAGCACCACCAGCGCAGATCATAACACTGGTGATGACGTTAACGGTGCCCCACTTCTGCTGGCAGGTGGCAGTAGGCACAAGAGGCAAAGCGGTCTGCTGCAGGATGGGAGGCGTGTTGAAGGCTGTGAACGCACACATAGAAGAATGCCAAATAACATGGAATAATGGTTAGACCATATCTTTAATAATATTTCTTAATATCTATTTGACACGAATTACTGTCAAAGTTGTATAGGCCTACTAGCTATAGGGAGTCTGAATACTCTGCACAAAGTGAATTGTGTTAATTATTGGTCATCGATGCTCACCGGAAGAGCGGACCTTGCCCCAGCCGGAGGTGACACACATCATGTTATCAGCAAAGACATCCGAGGCGGCAGGCAGGCAGACGGGAGAGACACGGTCCACGATCTGAGCGGGCTGTGCCAGCTTCAGCAACATGATGTCGTTGTTGATGTTGTAGGAGTCCCACTGCTGGTGAGTGATGGCCTGTGTGTGCAAACAGAACGAGATGTTAGAATACCTTAAACGCACTACATTTGTTTAATTCAGATAGTTGATAAACACACTTGGTATCTGTTGAACTTCATCCATTTCAATGTCTAGGAAGTTGCAGGGAATGTTCATGAGGTCACTTCATGGCTCGCAAGTTTACCTTAGAGACGACAAGAGACTGGATGTTCTCGGCGTTGGAGTTCCTGTCATGCTCGCCCAGGACGACGCGGTCAATGGACGGGCTGCGAACGCATTTAATAAAACCCAACATTTACTGATTGAGAAATATTTTTTGCCTCATTTTAAATCGTTAACAATGAGCGGTGCTACGCTGGCGCAGTGACTCTTGCATGCGCTTACTTGAACTCGCAGTGGGCAGCGGTCACCACCCACGAGGGGTCGATGAGGGAGCCACCGCAATAGTGCCACGTGGTGGAATCCTGTAGTGGCAAGACGCGACAGAATTGGTGTTGTGTCGCACTCTGGGACACGCGAAGCACACCTCACATACCAAACAGCACTTCATACGGGCCGACTTTCACTTGTGTCGTGGACACCGCGATAGGGTTTGTGTTAATGTGGACTCATGATATGCTAACATTAAGCACTCACCTGCAGGGACACCTGCCAGGGCCAGGAGCCTGACACCGCATCCTCGCCGTTGACGATGCGAGAGTAGCCGGTGATGACCGGCTTGATGGCCGGGACACCGCACCCTGTGATGTGTAAAGAAAACGGTCATTGATCGTGAACATTACAGAGGCTCCTTGAATGATTTACCTACAAAGCTAGTGTGGTGGAGCTATGTAAATATTGTTGCATCATTAGACCATGAGAGAAGTCGACGGTTTGGTGGGGCATTAATCCACCAGCGGATAGATCATTGCCCATGATTACATATATCCAATATGAAAGAATGATAGTTAAACAGCAGTTTGAGCTATGTGTATAAAAACTACAGTGCAGGCGGTCCCCTTGTTATGGAAGAACCGACTTATGGAAATTCGACTTTACGGAAATTCTCCCATAAATCACGTAAAAATGTTTTCAATACTGTATGCGTAAATGTTTGCATTAGTTATGTAAGCGCAAATGGTGCAGCGTGGTGAGGTTGCAGATGAATACAGAGGAGTGAGGGGTAAGGTGGGCCCGCATCTTCCCCAAGGTGGTGGTGTCTAGCACAGCAATCTGAGTTACGCTGTTACATTGGTACCCTGAGTAGACTACCCGTCACATCGCCTCTTTTCCTTTTGTAGCATTACGTAATTGTTTGTTTTCTATGCTTCGTGGTATTCATCAACAATTAGACACAGTACAGTATATATTCCATTCGTTGAATTATGGGTGTTAGGGTAGATATGTGATCAAATGAAAGCATCACAGGAAGTGTAGAGCGTATGTACAGCGATACGATACAGGTAGCGATAGAAAACGGATGACAGCGTGATACAATATTCATAGAAAACAGTAGCAGAGGCACAACTTTCCAGATATGGGGTTTTATCGTTGATTTGGGGAAAAATTGTTTAGTTTCCAACATAAAAAAATTCGGGTTACGGATATTTCTCGGGAACCTAACCCTTTTGAGTTTCATCCAAATGCAAAATGTATGTACATCTTCCCCAGCTGTCATGTCAATTGGGGGATTTATGAATGTATTTCGTTAAAGTATTGTGGCAAATTATGAGTACACCATGTCTTGGTTTATCGACGAAAAATGACCCAGGGTTCAGTGAATCCCTCACTGTGGCGTACATGTTCAAATGGTTCTCTCGCATGACGATTGATGAATCAAAAATTAGCTGGCGCATCTTTAAGAGCCTCTATAATTTGTTTTCTTATAAAGGCCTTATAAAGGAATTCAATGTAAGTCGTAAAGCGTAGATTTCCTTTCTTACCACGCTGTGTGCGACTCCCATTTTACATTGTGAGTGTTTGAGTTCAAGAGGTGTGCAATGGCAGTAGAGTCCTTACCGAAGGCGGCGCCGATGAAGGCGAAGCAGGAGACGAGCCAGAAGAGAGACATTGCTACTGTGGTAGACGGTGCTGGCCCCCTGCTGTTGGGCAGCCCCTTTTATACAGAAAATCTGCCGCGTGGCAGCGAGTTTAAACCTTTATTTAGAATACTACCGGTTGGCCTTGCCCTTGGATAAGCATTGGAGTACTAGTGTCACATGCCACTAATCTATATCTTCCCATGAACAACCAATATTGTGAAGATCGGCTGAAAAACACAGCGATATGGAGCAACAAATTTATTTCACACCATTTGGTTTAAACATGCGATTTTGGAAATGGTTGTTCAACCAAGATCAAATTCTGTTGAAGTTAAAGACAGTTGTTTTGTAAAGACCAGCGTTTAAATGAATAAGAACAGGTAAAGAGGGATTTTCCAAACTTCATTACATATTTTGTTAGAGTGAGGGTTAACCTTAACCAAATTTTGAGGATTATCAGAGTTAAAACTTGGTCAGCAGTAATTCAACTGAATTATACAATTAAAATTATGGATGTGAAATATAGGTAATTTAAGTGAGTAATTTAGTTTTAAGAAATTAATAAACATGTACTTTCAAATAAATGTGGCGTTTCAATGTAAGTTCTAATAAATTACAATATTGTGCTTCAAAAGTACAGGTACTCCCCGATTAACACGCGTCTGTTTAGCACAAATCCGTTTTCACACGATTTACAAACTAGGGATAGACCCCGATTTGCGTGCTCGACTTAACACGATTTCACACAATTTTTGTGACATTTTCCAGGAGCGGAATTTTCCATCACGTTCCCACGTATAGTACAGTCCCCAAGAGTGAGGCAACACATGTGGCGCGGGCAGCAGGCAGCAGCAGTGAGCCACCCCACTCAGGCTTTGTTCCACCTTGTGCTAGCTAAGACCTGTGCACGTTTTATCTCGCAATTCTATACCTCTGCATTTACTTTAATATTCAAAATAGTGTATTCATAATGCGTGGTAAGGATAAGAAGCGTGGTGGTGATGCTTCTAGTGGTAGTGTAAGTAATAAAATTAGAATAGCGGTAACAGCCCAAAATATAGTCATAGATGAATAATAATAATAATACATTTGTCGATCGAGTTGGGGCTTGGAACACAACTTCCCCGATTACATAATTTGCTAAGGAAAGTTAGTGTTCGGTTCACACGATTTTACCTTACACGAAGATTTTCAAGAACGCATTTGCCGTATTAATCGGGGACTACCTGTATACACACTGACAGGCCTATAATGTAGGCCTAGATTTAATTTCGTTTATCTTAAATGTGTGGTGCCACGGCCGCGAAGCAACTCCGCAAGCGCCGTGACCCCCCCCCCCCCGGCCCCTACACTGAGCACACACACACGCAGCACACAGACGTAGTGTCCTGGCGGGGGATTGCCTGGCACATCAGGTTTTAATCCGAAGGGCCCCGAGAGGGAAAGTCCCATGGTTTCCCTGTGCCAGGAGATTGGCCAACCATCGCAGGACAGGTTACATTGCGGTACCCATAAAATTGGCTTAACATTGTATGGGCGCAGAAAGAAAAGGTTCACTGGGCCAACCGAAATAAGTTATTAACAACATTGGGGGGGGGGGGGGGGAACTGAGGGTGTAATATTAAGCGAGAAGAGCATGAGGTCAGGAGAATCGCAGCGCCACTGCTGCCCCCCATCTCAGCCCTCATACCGAATACCCACTCGCAGGCTGTGTGTTTGCCAGCCGGGCGCCCTTCCAGATACCCTGCAGTGAGAGATAATGGTGGCTGGCACCGCCACCTCGGCACTCGAGGGATAATGGATGGCCAGCACCGTCCCCACGGCACTCGACGGAGGACACACTAACGGGGGGAGGGGGTGCGGTAACCACAGGTAGGCGCACGATTGGTCGAGGGGTACAAACGCCATCCCGGCCCTTTGAAGTGAGTGGATTACGTCCTGGGAGAGAAGTTCCAAAGCCGCGACGGCGCAGGTAAGCATGCACGATTGGCTGCATGGTGCGACGTCACGCTGGACTTTTGAAGTTTAGGGAATAAAAAGAGTAGCCCAGGACGATTTTCAGTCTCTTGTCTTCAACCTCTGGGCCGTCAAGACCCACTCCCTGCCGTCGTGCCTCCACGACGTTTCGATCGCAACACGAGCGGTCTTCATGAGGAGGAGAGAAGAGAAGATCGCTTGTGTTGCGATCGAAACTTCGTGTTTTTTGCTTTTATTTGTAATTTTACAGTCAGGCGAAGTAGATGACATCTCGCCACCGCAGTAGTCTTGCCATCACGACCATCAAAACAAATTATGAACATTGCCATTTTCCATTACACTACAACTAATGAAGAATACCTAACACGAATATCTTACAATATGATATATTCACCTAATTTAAAAGAATAACATTATAAAATAAACTCTTCCACATTTTTTTACGGGATGTCAACAAATAATATTCCCAGTTGTCAGCGCTCGTCAACCATACAAAGTGTATCGTCTCAAAGGTTACGCTTGTTAAAGCATACACATATATGGCTATTGATGAAGTGATAAGAAACAGCTTTGATCTCTCAATATGGATGTACAATGGTGATGCAAGTGGTGTGCCAATATAAATAACATAAATGCATATGTTATAAGTTCATAGAATTCTATAGCGACAATGCAATTCATGACATTCATCATTGAAAGTCTCAATCCCACCCTTTTTAGGAAGGTTCTATAATGAAATATTGTCCAATTCCAAGTTTGAGTATTACATGTGGTAGAACACTTTAATATGAAATTATCCACACATACAATATGATAACCCTGAAAGGGTACTTACAGACGCATATACAGTATAGGAATCCCTTACCATAGCGTATTTGCTAAACGTGGTTTCATGTATACACGATTTATTATTTGCATACCAATTTACCAACCGTGGCCTGGAAATTTGAGTATCCACGGTTAAGCACGGTGTTAAGGAAGTCACAATTAAAATATTACGTTTTTGCATTACAGCATGACATTGTATTGTGTGACATCATTGTTACAAATTTCGTGGTTCTCCATGCTGTAGTGGCGTTGTGTAGCTGATCAGCTGCCCATCTGTTTTGTTTTGCATACTGTACTGTAATTCTCGCAGCGTATAGAACCGCGTAGCATCGCAACCACATTCACATTAATTTCCCCCTAATCATGGATCCGACGCGTGCAGCAAGTGGTGAAGGTGAGACTGTTGCGTCTGTGGCCCGGAGGAAGAGGAGAAGGGTGGGCTGATGGAGTTGGAATAGTCGAGGAGAGACCCGACTTTGCTCCAATTAAGGGTATTGGTGATTTTGATGGTGGTAAGCTTACTTTAAGAACGGTGGACCATGAGCTGGTGGTCGCAAGATCTGATTATGTGGTTGGTGTAGCTGCCAACGGATTATGTGGAGTCGAGCGTGATGCTAAGAAAATGTATGTAGTTGGAGAAAGGGATATTGGAGCCCAGCGATTGATATGCTAGAAGGGAGCATGAATGTGGTGAGATCATGTCTAGTGCCAATCAGGACAGCTACAGATTTGGAAGCGTTTAAGGAGAGATCATCGGCCTAGAACCCCTGTTGCAAGGTGGCAGTGTACTCTAAGAGCCTCTCAAATCAAGAAACGTTGGTGAAATCGACGGAGGTGAAGAGTAGGGCAACCAATAGAATGATGATTTATGTTGAACTTCTTTTGCACCATACGTAGCCAATCGTGCTAATCAGAGGTGCAGGGAAGGAAAACAAACTAAACAAAAAGCAGTTCAAATGAAATGCGTATTCAATCTCAATTTAAAAGTGCATAGCTCCAGTGGCTTGCTAATATTGTAAGGCAGAGTATTCTAGATGGCTGCAGAAACGTATCTGAAAGTGCGTGATGCAGTGACCATCTTTGTTCGATGGTTAGCCAAAAGCCGCTGCGAGGATGACGAGAATCATCCTTGACAATATCAGCAAGGTATTGTGGTTCATTTGTGGCAAGCACTTTGTGTGCAATGAGTGTGACCTAAGAATGTATTATTTCGGCAACCAGAAGCCAATGCAGCTGGGCGAGCACTGGACGGATATAGCCAGTCCGCCCTCTCCCTCTCCTCCCATAAATCCTAACGAGGTGGATAGGTCGGTCAAAATAATAAAGTTTTCAGACAATGGGTAGATTATCGTCATGGGGCAACTGGGAGAATGAGAAGGGGATTCTGCTCTTCCCCCAAACTTCACTCCCTGCCTTGCTACATATTATAATTCTTTCTCATTGCAAGCCTGGGCATTCTTCCCCCGTTATGCACGAGTGTGTGGTGTCGGTGGGTTGCCACACGATTAACGGAGGTCTCAGATACATGTCTTGAAGAGGTATATGTGTGTAATGACCGCAATTAAGAAGCACTCACCCCAAGCCAATGTGCAGTCAAACTGTTATTCAAAAAGTAGGACAAGGCCTCCTATTGGCGGAAGGAGGCCTCCACGATGATTGGTCAGGAGGCAGGGTTTGAAGTGATTGGAGGAAAAGGTTTAAACGGGAAAAATCGGGAAACAGAATGTAACCCAGAGGCGATCGTTGAGAACCGTTGGAGAAGGACCAGGATTGGCTGTGGGAAAAACAGTGACGGAAGATTAGAGAAAGAGGGCTCGAGGGATAAAAGAGGAGGGCACATGGGGAGGGGACGAGATTCAGGGTAAAGAGCGAAGCCCGGACCTAGTGTTGTTGATTGTTTATATTAAAGAGGCTCCTAGTACATGGTCATCCGTGTCATTTCATGTATGTTAATATCAGCCGGACACAAAGAGGCTTAGAAATAAACATGGGTCTATTTTTAGGATTTCTCCTTACGAGTTCTGCACACCTTATTGCTAGCGCGAACCCATCACACATGCTGGAATTGTGTGACTCTCCCTGGCCACACTATTTATCACCATGCAGCCATCAATATGAGTCATACAGTAGCCACCACTGTGCATACTAAACACAACAGTAGATTTTGACTTAAAACTTTTGTGACTGCAGGAATTAATATTATATGGTTCTTTTGGTAAAGTCACGCAGATAGAAAAATTATAACAATAAAATAATAAAAATGAAACAAAGCGAATATAACATAATAAAAATATCACGACGTTTCAGTCGCAACACAAGCGGTCGTCATCAGGAACAGGGAGGTTAGCCTCTGAGAGAAAGCTGTTTATAAAGGTTTAGAAATTGGCGGGGCAGCTAATATTAATGTAGGAGAGGGCTCCCACACCGGCAGTAGGTCTACACCAATCAAAGAGCTGTTTATAAAGGTTTAGAGATGGGTGGGGCACCTAATGTTAATGTAGCAGAAGGCTCCGACACCGGCAGTAGGTCTACACCAATCAAAGCATTGCACCTCGCTCCACACACCCACACTGCTGACGGTAGAGGTGGACAAGAAAACATAAATAAATTCATGACCCAAAGTGGTTGATGACATCTTTCCAATGATTGATGAGTTTACGAAGCCATCCATATACACAGACACAATTTCAACCGAGATGATGGTTTTAAACTCAGCAATCATTTTGGGTCGTGACTTTGTGTTTTCTTGCCCACCTCCACCGTCAGCAGTGTGGGATTGTGGAGCAAGGTGCAATGCTTTGATTGGTGGAGACCTCCTGCCGGTGTTGGAGCCTTCACCCATCTCTAAACCTTTGTAGTGACATATGACGTCACTACTGTATCGGGTTTGTATACACATGACATCACTGCTATGTTGGGTCTGTACACACATGACGTCACTGCCATGTTGGGTCTGTAAGCGTGACGACTGCCTGTTCGGTATGGAGGCTGTTGATGGGTGCCACGGGGGTTGTGTCAGGCCGTGGCACTCCGAGTGACCCCGGCTGGACACGTGACCGGATCCAGGAGGGGGCCAGGGGTCCTGTGGTCGGGGAGTGGAGCCTTCTCGTGAGTTGAGAAGGGGGGCGTGGCCAGGGCGCGACCAGCCACGCCAGAGAGGCTTATAAGCGGGCTCAGCGGGGAGAGCGGGGCGGTTGGTGCCTGGAATGAAGCCGTCTCATGAAGACTCTGAAGAAAGAAGCCTCCAGTCATCGTGGCCAAGCAGAAGCCCTCCTGGCTTGGCCACGCCAAGTAGTACCCGAGTCTTAGCGAGAATAGGACGGTGGTCACCACCTTATGTGTAGGTTGTGTGCAGTTGTGTTAAATAAATATTGTTGCCTCCACACGAGTATAATCGCCTCTATCGAACCGTTACACCTTTATAAACAGCTATATGATTGGTGTAGACCTACTGCCGGTGTCAGAGCCCTCTCCTACATTAACATCAGCTGCCCTGCCCATCTTGAAACCTTTATAAACAGCTTGCCCTCAGAGGCTAACCTCCCTGTTCCTGATGACGACCGTTTGCGTTGCGATCGAAACGTCGTGATATATTTTGTTTATTTTTTATTCCCTTTTTCCATTTTCATTATTTTATTGTTATTATTTTTTCTATCTACGTGACTTTACCGAAAGAACAATAGTAGATCCCAAGTCACACGCATTCTCCACATGAGGTACCCTGGTAGCAGCAACAGAGGCCAACTCCCCCTCTCTGAGAGTCACAGGGGTACAGCCAGCAGTGGCACGGTGCACTGTGCTCTGGCCCCGCTATCAGCCGTGCTTCCCTCCTCTTGCTCTTCAATCTTGCCATGTTCCTTCCTCACTCCTGCCAAGGCCCACCTTAGGTGGGTGGGCTTAGGAAGTCTCCCTTGTCCAGAGTCCCGTCTGCTGCTCCTGGCTTGAAGCCCTTCTTCCTCCAGTGCTATATGGGTTTCAGAGGTGCTGAGAGAATGGCTCCTGCCTGCACTATCTTTTATACTACTCCAGGGGGAACCAACCCCCATCAACCCACCTAGACGGGTCCCAAAACTGGTCATACCACCTATCTTGCTTAGCAAGTTCCAACCTTAATATCCTGGCCCATACTGTATATTCTTCACCCTCCATATCCATTTGGCTTTGGGAAACAGCCCACGCAGAGCCTTCGTCACATGCCCCCCCCCCTTCCGGAAGTCGATGCTCCATTGAATCTTTACAGCATTGGGCGGTGATTTTCCTTTAGCTGATGGACCCTCGTAGTCACTCCGACTAAAAAAATCTGCTCCGACGTTCTCACTACCCCTTAACACTCTCGTGGTATAACTGAAGGGTTGTAACACCATGGCCCATCGCATTACCCTTCCATTGTCCATGCGAGATTTGTTTAAATACAAAGGAGGTTCATGATCAGTTTCTAGAATATTTTTTTTTCCCATTGAGGTACATTCTGAGCTTTTGCACTGCCCACACAAGTGCTAAACACTCTCGTTCGATGGTGGAGTATCTTCGCTCACTTGTAAGCACCTTCCAACTTGCATACAAAACTGGGAACAATTCTCTTTCATGTTCCTGCAGTAGCACAGCACCAAGACCTGTTTCAGATGCATCTGTCCACAATACAAAAGGTTTTATTTCGTCTGCCAATTTCAAAATCGGTGCATTGGCCAGTGTTTTATTGAAGGTGTCAATGCTCATCCTAGCTTCCTCATCCCATTGAGTGCAATTCGGTTCACCTTTCTCTGTCATATCTGCGAACCTAGGGAAATACTTTCTGGAGTATCCCACCAACCCTATAAATGAACGTAGTTCCTTCTTCGTTCCTGAAGTCTTTGGTTTGCAAAATCGTTGTACTTTGTCCGCCTGCGGGTATGTGCTATATTCGCCTACTCGATGGCCCAAACAGTTAATGATCATTTTTTCCAACCTCACATTTTGTTGGTCGAGCCATCAGACCACTTCTTAACACCTGTCTAGTACCCTTTCCAATATCTCTAAGTGTTCCTCCCAAGTATTGGTGTGGATCACAATATCGTCGATATAGTTCATTATCCGAGGTATTCCTCTCAGTAGCCGACACATCATGTGACTAAACACTGCTGGAGCATAACTACCCCAAATGGCATTACCTTGAAATGATACAACCCATTGTGAGTAGCGAATGCCGTATTATGTCGGTCTTCTGCAACTGGGATCTGCCAGTAGCCCTTCATGAGATCTAGCCACGTAAAGTACTGTGATCCACTTATCCGTGCCAAGAGTGCCTCTATATTGGATATTGGCTCTGCATCTTTCACCGTCACCATATTGAGCTTGTAAAAGTTCACACAGAAGTGTATCGTCCCATTTTTATTGGGCACACACACAACTGGACTGGCATATTGTGAGTCTGACTCGATAATTCTCATCGCCTTCATGCTATTGACTTCATGCTCAATTTGCCTCTTGATGACCAATGGAAATGGGGATGGATTTTACTAGATGGGAGTGTCGTCAGTCAGTCTAATAGTGAAGGTAGCCAAGTCCGTAGACCCCGGCTTATTGGTCAGCACTTTCAAGTACCTTTGCAACAGAGCTCTTACTTGCTCCCTTTGCTTCTGGCTCATATGAGGATGGCTGGCATGTCTCCCCAATTCTCCTAAGTTCCATCTGGCGGTGGCGCCAGTTCAATTATGGGTTCTTCTTCAACCCCTGGGTCTTCAGGTAAGTAGATACTACCCACCATCACCACTTCCCATTGTGTAACCCCGCATCCCTGTACCACCATGTCGCCATATGTTGTCGTATTAGCAGACACCCGTTCAAAGTACCTCTTCAAGAGATTGGCATGAAACAGCCGCTGCCTATTCCCCACATCAATTCTGTAATCTGCAACTCCCACATTCTCCTTTCACTTGGTACGGCCCTTTCCACTTCAACAGAAGCTTGTTATGTTTCACGGGCAGTAACAACACCTTGTTCCCCACCTGGAAGATTTGCTCCTTCGTCTTTCGGTTATACAACCTTCGCTTCTTCGCAGCCATCATTGCAAGTAACTCTCTTGCCATCTGGCAGGTATGTTCAAGCCTCTCATGCAACTCGACGACATGCTGGTATGTCGTCTTCACTTCAGTGTTGGTGCTCTCCTTGGACCAAAGTTCTTTGAATATGAACAAATGAAATCTTGCTGATCACCCATACAACAATTCAAATGGTGAAAATCCATGCAGGTAACTAGCGGTTCCAATTGCGCAGTTGCTCTTGCACCATCCTCCGCAACATCATCTTAATTGTACCAATAAATAATTCAGCTCCTTTATTATATTTAGGATTATATGGCGTTGTAAACAACTGCTTCATTTACAAAGGACGACTGATCTGCACAAGATCAGCCATGAAATTAGTTCCTCTGTCATTCAGGATTTCTCTTGGTACCCATTCAACGATGCTCATCAATTCTTCCACCACTTCTATGGTGTCGATGGTTTTCAAGGCAATAGTCTCTGGATACCGTGTAGTATAATCGACCATATAAGTATGTACCGATGGCCCTTCTCAGACACAGATAGCAGTCCCATTAAATCAATTCCCACATGCTCAAAAGGTGTGCCAATCACTGGCATTTATCCCAAAGGCACCTTGCTCACCCTTCCTTTTGCAGAAGTTATCTAACAGACGTCACACAATTGACACTTACACTCCACATCGCCGATGCTCCGGGCCAATAAAAGCTTGCTAGAACCCGCGACAATGTTCGACGAATTCCCATGTGGCCCGCCTTTAATGAGTCATGCGCCACAGCCATCACCTGATCACGTAGAGACCTGGGAACTATTAGTTGCCGGAAATGTCTGCCCATTCTCAATCTTAGGGTTCTCGAATTCCTGGTAGAGGAGTCCTCCCTCTAATACCACTTCACTTGACATTCCAGAGCTTGTATTGCACACCACATTCTGTCTTGACTTGATCCCAAAAAATGCCAAACTTGGGTCTCCACTTTGTAGATATCTCATCACCTCTGGTGTTACATCTTGGCCTATTATTGTCAGAACCTTTAACGGCCTTGCCGCCACTTTGTTTCATTTTATTTGGGCACGTGTCACTGCTGCTTGCACCGTTTCCATTGTGAAGCACCTATTCGGACACCATGTCTCTGCACCCAAGCAATGTCTGGGTTTTTCAGCTGCCTAGCCCCCTTGACATTGCCGATAACAACATTGAATAATGGATGATCCATGCACAGCACATGGGCTATGCCCTGTAAAAAGGGGGTATCGATCTCTACCCTTGCGATCTGACACCATCAAGCTGTTCCATCCATCAATAAAGAAATCCGTATCTCCTGTCAAGTCACTTTCGTCCACAAAGTGTCAATCCACCACAATCCCACTGCAACCCATGTCACGCAACACTGTCCCCTCATGCACTCCCTGTTCCGTATGTAGGTAGCCTGGTTGGGTAGGGTATCGTTTCTTATCAGTCCACATACCCGTGTAGTGTCTTCAAAAATTACTCACACCGACACGTTGTAACAAGTCACCTACTTACACTTTCATCTTCTTTGGTTCTTTCGGTAAAGTCACGTAGAATGAGAATAAAATAATACATTTATAAAATAAAATAACACAATAAAATTATCACGACGTTTCGGCCACAACACAAGCGGCCTTCATCAGGTGAAGGGACGAGACTGTCTGGAGGACAGCGCTGGAGCGAAAAAGCCACGCTCAGATCGCGACCTTTAAGCTGTGTGAGAAGAAACAAGCGCCTTGACAAAGGAATTAGTATAGAATTTAGCATTGAAATAGCTGAGTGATTAACTTGTGACTGGTCACAGAAATGGCTATGTTAAAGTCAGAGCATACACATTCACAGAGGCACCTAGTACAAATCAAACATGAGAATTTAGCATTGAAATAACTAGGAGAATTTAGCATTGAAATAACTCGGAACAGAGGAGGGAGAGAGAGACAGCTGCGAGGCGCTGTTATACTCCATGTTGTAAACCATACCATTAACCATGGTGTGAGAGGTATTAAGAGTCAATGCCAGCGAAAGAGCTGCGGTCTGAAGGTCATCGTAAAATACAATTAATTTAGAACAGAAATTGTTTAAAACATCTTTCCAATGGTTACTAAGCCAGAATCCATCTTCTCGGTTGAAATTGTCTCTGTGCTTGTAGATATGAATGGCCTCATGAACGAATCTCTCATGGTAGCCGGTTGGTTTGCAAAGAACCTCCGTCTTGGAGAAGTCAATGTCATGTGAGCCCACTGAATTATGACAGTGATCTGCCACGGCAGAGGAGTTCGTTCTACCGTGTTTCAAGTCTGCTTTATGTTCGCGTATGCGGTCCGAGATATGTCGTTTGGTTTCTCCAATGTAGCTACTACCACAGAGGCACTTTAGTTTGTAAACGCCCGGGTACTGTATGTCTGGAACAGCATCTTTTACAGATGGAACTAGATCACGGATTTTATGTACTGTGTTGAATCGGACCTGGATCTTGTGTTTATTCAGGATTTTGGAGATCTTTTTAGTGACCCCTGCAATGTAGGGTAAGGTGATGGTTTTGAGTGGCTCCACAAGAGGATCCTTATTCTTAGTTTTTTCGGTAAAGTCACGTTGAACGTGACTTTACCGAAAAAACTAAGAATATGAATTACTGCAGTCACGAACGCTTTAAATCAAAATTTAAGAGGATCCTTCTTCATGACTGGAGTGATGGCTTTGCGGATTGTGTAGTCGGAGTAACCATTAGCCCTGAGAGCCTGGTGTACGTGCTTGAGTTCACTGGTGATGTGTTCCTGGTCGGAAATGCATTGGGCTCTATGGTATAGAGTCTTGATGAGGGAGTTCTTCTGGGATGGATGGTGGTGGGAATCCGGTTTCAAGTAAGCATCTGTATGGGTATCTTTCCTGTAGACAGAGTGGCTCATTGAACCATCATGTCTTCTTTTAATTAAGACATCCAAAAAGGGTAGTTTGCCATCTTTTTCGACCTCCATGGTAAATCTGTCCTCCAGACAGTCTTGTCCCTTCACCTGATGAAGGCCGCTTGTGTTGTGGCCGAAACGTCGTGAGAATATTATTGTGTTATTTTATTTTATCAATTTATTATTTTATTCTCATTCTACATGACTTTACCGAAAGAACCAAAGAAGATTAATCCTTGCAGTCACGAAAGCTTTAAATCGAAATTTACTTACATTTTATTCACCTGTTCTTGCGCAAGTTATAGGCACTCCTATAACTATCTGTACGGACATATATACTTGACTTCTCCCCGCTCTTATCTATTCTGCACCTCACTTATCCTGCAATCAGCAGCTCTGCTCTCAGCAACTCCGCACACAGCAGCTCCGCACTCAGTGATTCTGCACACAGCAACTTTGCACTCAGCGACTCCGCACACAGCGACTTCACACTCAGCAACTCCGCGCACAGCGGCTTCGCACTCAGTGACTTCACACTCAGCGACTCTGCACACAGCAGCTTCGCACTCAGCAACTCTGCATGTACCCTCACCTACGCTTCCTCAGACCTGCTCACCCGTCTGTTCTGGGCAGGGGTTCAGCCAACACCCGCCCAGCGACGGCGTGGGGGTTGAGGTCCCGTTTATGGCTGGAGCGGCAGCGGCGAGATGTCTTCACTCTTTGTTCCCCGCAACAACTCCCCTTCGTTCTAGATTTAAATATTTCGTGACTGCAAGGATCCATACTCCTTGGTTCTATTCGATAAAGTCACGTAGGTAAAAAAAAAAAAAAAAAAAAAAAAAATCACGACGTTTCGGCCACAACACAAGCGGCCTTCATCAGGTGAAGGGATCAGGCTGTCTCGAGGACAGCGCTGAAGTGAAACACAGCCACGTTCAGACCGCGGACCTTAAAGCTGTGTGCGAGGAAACAAGGTGCCTTGACAAAGGAATTAGCATAAAAATTAGCATTTGATTGGCCGACTTAGCATAGAGGTGGTGTACGTGCGGGTGGACTTGCCGTTTGGCGCGGGGGGGGGGGGAAGTTTACCTATTGATGGTGTGAAAAGGGGAATTTTTTAAGAGCTGCGAAAGTTTGGGGTACCACTACTTGAAAATATACTGTACCATTGAAAATTAGTTAAATGTTTAGTTCGATTTAGAACATCTTTCCAATGGTAGCTTAATTTGAAACCATCTTCTCGGTTGAAATTGTGTCTGTGCTTGTAGATCTGAATTGCCTCGTGAACAAATCTCTGATAAAAACCCGTGGGTTTGCAAAGAACCTTGGTATCAGAGAAAATTATATCGTGATCACCTACAGCATTGTAACAGTGATCAGCCACGGCAGAAAAATTCGTTTTGCTGTGTTTCAAATCTGATTTGTGCTCGCGAATTCGGTCAGAGACATGTCGCTTTGTCTCCCCGATATAGCAATCACCGCAGGTACAACTCAATTTGTAAACCCCGGGGTACTGTATTGAGAGCAAGGATGACAAAATATCTCATCCACAGTTCAGTGTTATGTGTAGTGCTGTACATTTAGGCTGCAGTATGGTGATTACACGATGTGCCCTTACTTAACACATTCGCTTATTCTCTTGTATAGCTATTCAGTACTAATGTAGGTGCCTGGTCCATCCAGGATCTATTGTTGAGTTTCATGTAACCTAAGACAATGTCATGATGCTGTAGTGTTCATTCATTGTATTTATATTTCCAAGTATTAACAGATGCTGTATTTGTGCTGTGTTTTTCCATCAGTTTTACCTCGTTCAATTCATTAAATACGTTTGGAGTTGGATGTTCACCCTGGATCTGAAGGTTTATTGAATGCGAGGTTATCTACTCGGATAGTGGTGCAACGCAGCGCACAGCGAGGCCGAGATACTCCCCATATATCCCCCTCATTCCGAGTCCTCACGTGCTTCGCCTCAAGCTGCCGCCAGGCCGGCGCCAGTTGTCCCATTAATCCCCTATCATCACCCCCCATCTCCCATCTCCTAGGAGCCAACCTCCGGTCACAGCGTACCCACCAGTTCGACCTCGGTTGCACCCGCTTCTGCCCTTAATTACTGGCGATTTGTCTGTGCAAACCTCATGTTGCAACGTGCACACCTGCTTGCCCTCAGTTGCAACTACTTAACTGTACACACCGTGTATTTCTCTCCTCTACATAAGGATATTTTACCACGCTGCAGGGAGGTCCAAGCTAGATAACCCATTTTACCACAAAGAAAGAAGGGCCGGAGTGATGAACAGACAGAGGCCTTAAATACGAAATAGAGGTGGAGGGGAGGGGCCGAAGAGATTAGGGCGGCACGGCAGCCGAGGCGGGGGGAGGAGTGTCTGCTTTAATTCTTTATTAACACACTTCTACAGGAAAGTTACCTTTGCAATTCTGTCGTAAACGTGCTGCACTCTTCGCTTTGTCCTGCTCCTCCCCCCGCCTCGGCTGCCGTGCCGCCCTAATCTCTTTGGCCCCTCCCCCTCCCCTCCACCTCTATTTTGTATTTAAGGCCTCTGTCTGTTCATCACTCCGGCCCTTCTTTCTTTTTCCTTGCTTCTCTGTCCGTCTTCCCTCTCCTTGTCTCTTGGTGTCTTTCTATGCTGGTATGTCCAACCCAGAGGTGAACTCGAAATTTAGCACTCTTCTGAAATTCGTGGTCCACCAGGCGAGTGTCTAACTGTGTTGTTGACTTGACTGGTCGTGAATCACATCTTTTCTTAGGTTTGTTGAATTCTCGTCTCTCATCTTCTTGTTTTATTTACCTCCGTACAGTTTGACGCTCTCTATGTGTTGCGTTGATATCGATTTGTTTTTTACACCTGATGAGGATCGCTTGTATTGCGGTCGAAACGTCGTGATAAATTTATTTTAATATAATTTTAGGATATTTCCACATACGTGACTTTACTAAAAAAACCATTGAGTAATTTATGCAGTCACGAAAGCTTTAATTCTTTATTAACACACTTCTACGGGGAAGTTACCTTTGCAATTCTGTCATAAACGTGCTGCACTTCCTCGCTTTCTCCTGCTCCTCCCCCCACCTCGGCTGCCGTGCCGTCCTAATCTCTTCGGCCCCTCCCCCTCCCCTCCACCTCTATTTCATTTTTAAGGCCTCTGTCTGTTCATCACTCCGGTCCCTTCTTTCTTTTTCCTTGCTTCTCTGTCCGTCTTCCCTCTCCTTGTCTCTTGGTGTCTTTCTATGCTGGTATGTCCAACCCAGAGGTGAACTCGAAATTTTGCACTCTTCTTAAATTCGTGGTCCACCAGGTGAGTGTCTAACTGTGTTGTTGACCTGACTGGTTGTGAATAACATTTTCTTAGGTTTGTTGAATTTTCTTCTCTCAGCTTCTTGTTGTATTTACCTCCGTACAGTTTGATGCTCTCTATGTGTTGCATTGATGTCGATTTGTTTTTTACACCTGATGAGGATCGTTTGTATTGCGGTCGAAACGTCGTGATTTATTTATTTTAACATAATTTTAGTATATTTACACATACATGACTTTACCGAAAAAAAACCATTAAGTATTGGATTTGCGCACAATTTTAGTTTCACAATATTCCAAGCCCTGCCAATACATTTTGAGGTTACATCTTCCAAATATTTAGTTGCTGGGCATGCATTCTTCCTAAGGTAGGTCTCCATGAGTTCCTGCCATTCCTGGATGGTGTACTTATCTGACCCATCAACCCGAAAGAATGGCATTAGATGGCACAACTAAACGCATCCCAGAAAAATTAAAAGTTGATGACTGGTCGCCTACCGAATTGTTAGGATTATCCAGCGTGCTTGTATCATTAGTCCTGGCACTTAACTGCAGTTGCATGCTCGCCAATTGGCCCATTTGGTGCACCAAGTGGGTGATTAAGTCAACGAGCTCACTCCTAACCTGACCCTCACTGCGTGACCCTGTTAAAACTTGCCCGGGTCTCGGAGTATCGTAGTACCTGTTCCTAGGACATTTGCATATTATTGTGGTCAAACCGGCATGCCACCACTATGCCCACATCATTAACATTGTCCTTTAAACCACCCTTGAAATCTGAGTCCAAGATGCCGAGCCGTGGCACATCTGTGACCCCAATAGGTGTTACAGGTGCTTCTCATTCCACTCTATCTGCCATTGGACATACAGAATTGGAATAATTGTGCATGTTCAATAATGCCCGACGCACTGATGCAAACAGAAAATAGAAAAAGTAAATAATGTCAGCTGTCCACGCACATACAGCAAGCTCTTGGCAGCCAAATGACAATGGCGAAGAGAAAATAAAATCCGAGTCACGGCACCAAGTGTAGCCGGTCCACCCTGTCCCTCTCCTCCTGTGGATCCTAACGAGGCTAAATATACAATAAAAACAACAAAGTTCAGAAACGATTAGTAGATACTCCGTTTTAAAGCTTTCGTGACTGCAAGGATTCATCTTCTTTGGTTCTTTTGGTAAAGTCACATAGAATGAGAATAAAATAATAAATTGATAAAATAAAATAACACCATAATATTCTCACGACGTTTCGGCCACAACACAAGCGGACTTCATCAGGTGAAGGGACGAGACTGTCTGGAGGACAGCGCTGGAGTGAAAAAGCCACGCTCAGATCACGACCTTTAAGCTGTGTGAGAAGAAACAACGCGCCTTGACAAAGGAATTAGCATATAATTTAGCATTGAAATGGCTGAGTGATTAGCTTGTGACTGGTCACAGAAATGGCTATGTTAAAGTTAAAGCATACACATCTGCAAAGGCACCCCTTGACAAAGGAATTAGCATAGAATTTAGCATTGAAATAGCTGAGTGATTAGCTTGTAACTGGTCACAGAAATAGCTATGTTAAAGTCAGAGCATATACATTCACCGAGGCACCTAGTACAAATCAAACAGGAGAATTTAGCATTGAAATAACTAGGCGAATTTAGCATTGAAATAACTGAGTGATTAGCTTGTGACTGGTTACAGAAATGGCTATGTTGAAGTCAAGGCCTACACATCTGAGCTATTCACAGTAACTGGGTATACAATATATAATGAATACTACATAGTGAACCAATAAAAAACTAAAATATAAATTACCTCAATGTTATCAATAAACTCTATATTCTCCAATCAGCTAAGCTACCAACAATAAGTCGTTATATATCACAATGCTATATGGCGAAAAAATGGGTGGATTCTTACCCTCAACTTTAGCAACACGGATAGCTACGGGTCCCGTTCAGACGGACGAGTTCATCCATGGTCGGAACAGAGGAGGGGGAGAGAGACAGCTGCGAGGCGCTGTTATACTCCATGTTGTAAACCATACCATTAACCGTGGTGTGAGAGGTATTAAGAGTCAATGCCAGCGAAAGAGCTGCGGTCTGAAGGTCATCGTAAAATACAATTAATTAAGAACAGAAATGGTTTAAAACATCTTTCCAATGGTTACTAAGCCAGAATCCATCTTCTCGGTTGAAATTGTCTCTGTGCTTGTATATGTGAATGGCCTCGTGAACGAATCTCTCATGGTAGCCGGTTGGTTTGCAAAGAACCTCCGTCTTGGAGAAGTCAATGTCCTGTGAGCCCACTGAATTATAACAGTGATCTGCCACGGCAGAGGAGTTCGTTCTACCGTGTTTCAAGTCTGCTTTATGTTCGCGGATGCGGTCCGAGATATGTCGTTTGGTTTCTCCAATGTAGCTACTACCACAGAGGCACTATAGTTTGTAAACGCCCGGGTACTGTATGGTTGGAACAGCATCTTACAGATGGAACTAGATCACGGATTTTATGTACTGTGTCGAATCGGACCTGGATCTTGTGTTTATTCAGGATTTTGGAGATCTTTTTAGTGACCCGTCCAATGTAGGGTAAGGTGATGGTTTTGAGTGGCTCCACAAGAGGATCCTTCTTCATGACTGGAGTGATGGCTTTGCGGATTGTGTAGTCGGAGTAACCATTAGCCCTGAGAGCCTGGTGTACGTGCTTGAGTTCACTGGTAATGTGTCCCTGGTCGGAAATGCATTGGGCTCTATGGTATAGAGTCTTGATGAGGGAGTTATTCTGGGATGGATGGTGGTGGGAATCCGGTTTCAAGTAAGCATCTGTATGGGTAGGTTTCCTGTAGACAGAGTGGCTCATTGAACCATCATGTCTCCTTTTAATTAAGACATCCAAAAAGGGTAGTTTGCCATCTTTTTCGACCTCCATGGTAAATCTGATGGCTGGGTGTATGGAATTGATGTGGTCGCGGAATTGGTCTAGAGCAGGCTGGCCATGTGGCCAGATGACAAAGGTGTCATCCACGTACCTCTTCCGCCTTATTTCAATGCTACATTCTATGCTAATTCCTTTGTCAATGGGTGCCTCTGCGGATGTGTATACTTTAACTTAGATATTTTAATGCTAAATTCTATGCTAATTCCTTTGTCAAGGGGTGCCTTTGCGGATGTGTATGCTTTAACTTTAACATAGCCATTTCTGTGACCAGTCACAAGCTAATCACTCAGCCATTTCAATGCTAAATTATATGATAATTCCTTTGTCAAGGCGCTTTGTTTCTTCTCACACAGATTAAAGGTCGTGATCTGAGCGTGGCTTTTTCACTCCAGCGCTGTCCTCCAGACAGTCTCGTCCCTTCACCTGATGAAGGCCGCTTGTGTTGTGGCCGAAACGTCGTGAGAATATTATTGTTATTTTATTTTATCAATTTATTATTTTATTCTCATTCTACATGACTTTAACGAAAGAACCAAAGAAGATGAATCCTTGCAGTCACGAAAGCTTTAAATCGAAATTTAACCGCCTCTACGGAGAGGGATTCCACACAACCTTAACATCATTCAACAGACTCCGGGATAAGAAGGCTCAACTAATCGAGTCTCTCACCTTTCTGAAGAGATGCCGCGCCTCTAAGGTAACACCAACCGCATTTACACTAACCTCTGCTGTTGTAACTTCTCTCAATGCAAAACGAATTCTAGCTAGAACTAGCTTCGCTCTTATCTCGGAAAAAATCAGACTTACACGCACAGAACTCGATCAGTTAGACAAGACACTCTACAAATCACACTTAACATTGACAGCAACAATGTCTACATCAGATTGGGAACATGTAGACAATATGACTACCTCTTCGGCTGCCACTATGTCGACCAAATGTAGGGACAATTTGATTTCCAAATTCAATCACCTCTCCAGCAAAAATCGGATCCACACACCGAAAAGATAGACGTCAACAAAGTCGTAATTAATCGCAGTAACAGTTCCATTTCTGATGGTCTGAAATCCGTTTTAGCTAAAGGTCTAAACTTTGCTGTCATACCGAGACACTTACCGGTTAATGATATCATTGCCCATGTCGACGTTGCACTCAAGGGCTTGAGTCACATCTCTGCAGACGTAGCAAGATCTGAAATCGCTGCAACCCTCAAAAACGCTAAGTTGCCACCCAGCAACATCAGCAAAGACGAACGTTTTGAATTATCTCAATTAAAAAAGAGCGATGATATTGTCGTCCTCTCAGCCAACAAGGGCAATGCTACTGTCATCATGGACAAAACAGAATATAACAACAAATTTCAAGAACTACTCAACGATGGCAGCTATAAAAAAAAAGAGATCCCACCAACAGCCTGGTTACCAAAATGAACAAAATCATCTCTGATTCAACAGCATTAATTGATGAGACCAAACAGTTCTCGTTAAAACCCTCTGCTGCCAGACCACCAAGATTATATGGCCTTCCAAAGATACACAAAGAAGATACACCCTTTCGTCCCATCGTCTCTACTATCAACTCCCCCACCTATAAACTGGCACGTCCCGGTACCTGACACCATCGCTATCATTGAAGACCTGGTTCATCAAGGACTGCACACTGATGTACCCCCCTTGGCGAGACATTGCTTAACCAACACATACTTCACCTGGAATGGAACTTTCTACAAACAAACTGAGGGTACCCCAGTGGGCTCCCCCCTATCTCCGGTTGTAGCCAACGTATTCATAGAAAAATTTGAAACTGAAGCCATCTAGACTGCCACTCTACGCCCGACCATATGGAAGAGGTACGTGGATGACACCTTTGTCATCTGGCCACATGGCCAGCCTGCTCTAGACCAATTCTGCGACCACATCAATTCCATACACCCAGCCATCAGATTTACCATGGAGGTCGAAAAAGATGGCAAACTACCCTTTTTGGATGTCTTAATAAAAAGGAGACATGATGGTTCAATGAGCCACTCTGTCTACAGGAAAGCTACCCATACGGATGCTTACTTGAAACCAGATTCCCACCACCATCCATCCCAGAAGAACTCCCTCATCAAGACTCTATACCATAGAGCCCAATGCATTTCCGACAAGGAACACATTACCAGTGAACTCAAGCACGTACACCAGGCTCTCAGGGCTAATGGTTACTCTGACTACACAATCCGCAAAGCCATCACTCAAGTCATGAAGAAGGATCCTCTTGTGGAGCCACTCAAAGCCATCACCTTACCCTACATTGCAGGGGTCACTAAAAAGATCTCCAAAATCATGAATAAACACAAGATCCAGGTCCGATTCAACACAGTACATAAAATCCGTGATCTAGTTCTATCTGTAAAAGATGCTGTTCCAGACATACAGTACCCGGGCATTTACAAACTAAAGTGCCTCTGTGGTAGTAGCTACATTGGAGAAACCAAACGACATATCTCGGACCGCATCCGCGAACATTAAGCAGACTTGAAACACGGTAGAACGAACTCCTCTGCCGTGGGAGATCACTGTTATAATTCAGTGGGCTCACATGACATTGACTTCTCCAAGACGGAGGTTCTTTGCAAACCAACCGGCTACCATGAGAGATTCGTTCATGAGGCCATTCACATATACAAGCACAGAGACAATTTCAACCGAGAAAATGGATTCTGGCTTAGTAACCATTGGAAAGATGTTTTAAACCATTTCCATTCTTAATTAATTGTATTTTACGATGACCTTCAGACCGCAGCTCTTTCGCTGGCATTGACTCTTAATACCTCTCACACCACGGTTAATGGTATAGTTTACAACATGGAGTATAACAGCACCTCGCAGCTGTCTCTCTCCCCCTCCTCTGTTCCGACCATGGATGAACTCGTCCGTCTGAACGGGACCCGTAGCTATCCGTGTTGCTAAAGTTGAGGGTAAGAATCCACCCATTTTTTTCGCCATATAGAATTGTGATATACAACGACTTATTGTTGGTAGCTTAGCTGATTGGAGAATATAGAGTTTATTGATAACATTGAGGTAATTTATATTTTAGCTTTTTATTGGTTCACTATGTAGTATTCATTACATATTGTATTGTATACCCAGTTACTGTGAATAGCTCAGATGTGTAGGCCTTGACTTCAACATAGCCATTTCTGTGACCAGTCACAAGCTAATCACTCAGTTATTTCAATGCTAAATTCGCCTAGTTATTTCAATGCTAAATTCTCCTGTTTGATTTGTACTAGGTGCCTCGGTGAATGTATATGCTCTGACTTTAACATAGCTATTTCTGTGACCAGTTATAAGCTAATCATTCAGCTATTTCAATGCTAAATTCTATGCTAATTCCTTTGTCAAGGGGTGCCTCTGCGGATGTGTATACTTTAACTTAGCTATTTCAATGCCGAAATTATATGCTAATTCCTTTGTCAAGGGGTGCCTTTGCGGATGTGTATGCTTTAACTTTAACATAGCCATTTCTGTGACCAGTCACAAGCTAATCACTCAGCCATTCCAATGCTAAATTATGCTAATTCCTTTGTCAAGGCGCTTTGTTTCTTCTCACACAGCTTAAAGGTCGTGATCTGAGCGTGGCTTTTTCACTCCAGCGCTGTCCTCCAGACAGTCTCGTCCCTTCACCTGATGAAGGCCGCTTGTGTTGTGGCCGAAACGTTGTGAGAATATTATTGTGTTATTTTATTTTATTAATTTATTATTTTATTCTCATTCTACATGACTTTACCGAAAGAACCAAAGAAGATAGATACTCCGTGTTGTGCTCTGTCCCATGGAGAAGTGGGCTACTTCACAAAACTGAGCACCAGAGGTTTGTGAAACGGCAAAACTTTATTTCAAGTGTTCTGTGGTGCCACGGAGCAACTCCGCAAGTGCCGCAACTCCCCCCTGGCCCCCACACTAATAACACACACGACGCGCAAAAACGTAGTGTCCTGGCGGGGGATTGCCTCTCACCACGGGTTTTAATCCGAGGGGTCCCTAGGAGGAAAGTCCCACAGTTTCCCGGCGTAAGGAGATTGGCCGACCCTCGCAGGACAGGTCACATTGCGGTGCCCCTGAGTTGGGCACAAATTAAGGTTCACCGGGCCAGCCGCAATGAGTCATGCACGACATGAGGTCAGGGGATCGCAGCACCATGACCTCCCCCGGCCCCAGACCAAATACACACAAGCTGGGTATGTATTGGCCAGCCGTACATCCGTCTAGATTAGCCAGGATGAATCAGAAATTAATGTGTACAGATGGATAGACAATAGTTCGCAGAAGTAACCGACGAAGCCATCCAGATATATAAACACAGACACAATTTCAACCGAGAAGATGGGTACAAACTGAGCAATCATTGGTTAACACGTAGGCTTTCGCGACAAATATTAATCATAATAAACTTTTTGGGTTAGATCGTGTTATTTATAAATGGGCCGTAACCCTCCACCACCCGACACGGCCAATCAGTAAAAAAAAGTGTCACGTTGACAAAAGACAAATGCATTTTTATTTAAAGCTTTCGTGACTGCAGTAATTCATATTCTTAGCTCTTTCGGTAAAGTCACGTTGAAAGGAAACAATAAAATATATATAAAACAATAAAAATTATCACGACGTTTCGACCATAACACAAACGGTCATCATCAGGTGTGAAAAACTATATATATTTTTCGATTTAAAGCTTTCGTGACTGTCTCGCCCCTTCACCTGATGAAGGCCGCTTGTGTTGTGGCCGAAACGTCTTGAGAATATTATTGTGTTATTTTATTTTATCAATTTATTATTTTATTCTCATTCTACGTGACTTTACCGAAAGAACCAAAGAAGATATATATTTTATTATTTTATTGTTTCCCTTCAACGTGACTTTACCGAAAGAGCTAACAATATAAAAGACAAATAGTTCACTACTTTAGCCCACCGGTGTGTTGAAGAGTAAATCCACAACAGTTAAAAAAATTGTACGACGTTTCGCTGGTAATAAAATCCAGCAACATCGGGCAATTTGCCAGAATGGTGAAGTCCTCACTTGCTCCCGGTCTTAAATAGAGCAGCAGGGTGACGTCGTCATTTAACTCACTCAGGTGCAGTGATTTGAGGCAATTATATAAAAGATTAGTAATAGTAATTAGTTGTAATGTGTGTTATTGTAATTAAATGCTACGTATGTAATCCGTTGATTAGCATGTGTTTCCCCTATAAGGAAATGTAATATGTATTATTTAATAATATGCTTCCAGGCTGCACTAAGCCTGTAACTGTCAGAGCGATTAAAGTTATTTCTTTTTCTCTCAATTTCAATGGATTCTCTAATTAGTCTTTGCCAGTAATAATAAGTGTCCTTGTTGGCAAGCATGTTCTGTCACTGCCGACAGTTGTGTTTGAGATAATTTAATATTTCTTTGGTGTTCTTTTAGTCTTACGCTGATGTTAGAGTCCCGTCTGTCCAATATAGCATCTGCCACATAAACAATTAATCCGATATACACCTTCTGTTGATAATTTAGGTAATTTGTCTTTAGTGCAAGATACTAGTTTTTGAATTTTATGTACTGTACCAAATCTTACTTTAATGTTTTGCTTTTGCAAAACACGAGCTAATTTGTCAGTTACTCCTGAGATATATGGTATTTTAATTGTTTTAACAATCTGATCACTTTCAGCAGTGCTGCTTTGCGATCGTGATTTGGCATTCAGTGCTCTGTTAATTTGAGCATTATTGTAGCCATTCTGTCGTAGTGCTTCTTTAACATGTTTCATCTCTCTCACTAGACTTTCACCATCTGACACTGCTTTAGCCCGATGTATGAGCGTCTTGATAAGAGAGGATTTCTGAGCTGGGTGATGATGTGGGTCTGCATTCAGATAGGCATCAGTGTGCGTTCGCTTTCTGTAAACGCTGTGTGTTATTTTACCATTTATGCCATGTCCAAGCAAAATATCTAGGAACGGGAGTGTGTTATTCACCTCCATTTCCATGGTGAACTGGATGGCCGGGTTTTGCGCATTGAGATGATTTAGAAAATCATTAAGTGTATCTTTACCATGTGGCCAGACAACCAAAGTGTCATCCACATATCTAAACCTAAATAATGAGTTTAATGTACTGGAGGCAAGTGCTCTTCTTTCAAAGTTTTCCATGTACAGATTTGCTATAGCAGGAGAAAAAGGAGAGCCCATTGCTGCTCCTTCCTTTTGTTTAAAGAAATCACCTCTCCATAAGAAGTAGGTGTTATTTAAACAATGGTCAGCAAGTTTCGGAATATTTTTGGTAAACCTGTATTCTTTACGAGTGTATCAAGTAATTTAAGCGACTCGTTCACTGGAACCTTAGTGGATAGAGAAATCATGTAAAAAACTCACCAGAATATCATTAGGGTTAAGTTTAATATCTTTAATCACATTCACAAGATTTTCTGAATTTCATATGAATTAAGATGTCCTGTCAATGTAGGTCTGTATTTGTTTAGTTATATATTTTGCTCATTTATATGTGGCAGAGCCAATTGTACTGACTATTGGTCGTAAAGGGATTCCAATTTTACGAATCTTTGGTAGCCCATATAGTCTAGGTGGTTTTGAGGACCTTAGCTTAATTTGGTATTGCTCATTCTTAGGGATTAATGAATTTTCAATGATTGCAATAGTCTTACGTTCTAAAGTATGAGTTGGATCTCGTTTAATTTTAATGTAGGTACTTTGCCTCTAGTAAATCTTTTATTTTATTATCACAATCGGCTCGTGACATCACCACAGTAGTGTTGCCTTTATTAGCTCCCAGGATTTGAATATCTTTATTTAATTGGAGCTCTCTTAAGGCTTTTGCTGCTCTATTTAAGACCGGGAGCAAGTGAGGGCTTCACCATTCTGGCAAATTGCCCGATGATGCTGGATGTAATTACCAGCGAAACGTCGTACTAAAAAAATGTAGATGTTGTGGATTCACTCTTCAACACACCGGTGGGCTAAAGTAGTGAACTATTTGTCTTTTGTCAACGTGACACTTTTTTTACTGATTGGTCGTGTCGGGTGGTGGAAGGTTACGGCACATTTATAAATAACGCGATCTAACCCAAAAACTTTACATTGGAAGGATGTTATTAACCAGGTAAACTCATAACTTGCTTTGATGTTTCAATCCTTCCTGGTTTTGAGCAGTTATTTCCGACTCTGAATTACATCACCTTTTTAAATGTCTTTACAGTAACAGACTAAGGTCTCACTAACATAACCACCTCGATGTAACGGTAGCTCTCGCTGTTTAATAGGCTGTATGTCTCAATGGCACGGCCGCCGTTACGGTGGTTCTCTTGCGTTGATGCGCTGGCCTCTCACTGTGCAGCAGCCAATGCCGCAGCATGTGTTGCCCACGAGGTGACGCTATGCCTGGTCCTCTGACACAGACATGCTATCTTCCCATTAAAATCGTTTACATTGACATGCCAATCTCCCTCATTAACACAGCTGCTGTGCGTGAGTGCGGCAACGGTGCTTGTGTGCGACGACGGGGCTCATTTTCCATCATACTCGTTTACATTAACACGCCAATCTCTCCCTTTAATGCAGCTGTTGTGCGTGCATGCGGTGACGGGACTCCTTTCTATCTCTGACCCCACCTACTTACACTTGAGTGACACCCTCCTCAAACCTATATATAACCTCTTGTTGCAGCAGCCCTTTCTTGTTCAGCAGTTCTACTGCTGTATCTTTCCACCTGCTGACAATTGCTCTTGTTGCAATCGAAACGTCGCGATTAATTAATTAGTTTTCAACCTACGTGGCTATACCGAAAGAACCAAAGATTATGGAGAAAAATTATTTGTCAGCAATTTTATTATTAACGATACAACATATCATCAACACAAGCAATTGAATCAATCACGAATCCAATGCGACCAATTGAAAGAAATTACTGAATCGTTGCCCATCGGTGTGTCTAGTTGGCAGCCATGGTCTGGTCCATCCAGCTGCGCAGGGCGGTGACGCGCGCGTACACGGCCGGCATGCTGGTGGAGCACGAGCTGCTGCCCCACGACACGATCCCCACAAGGTTCCACACGCCGTTCTTCTCGCACACCAGGGGGCCGCCGGAGTCACCCTATGGAGAAGACACGCAAGGTGCATAGCGACAAGAGTATGAAAACGACCTTCGATGTCGAGACAGAATAAACTCAAGTCTGCCTACCCATCTTTGATGACAATTGAGTTGTGTTGAGATACACTTCAGGTATATGGTGGTGTAGGTCTGCAATCATTACACATTTTTTAAAGTATTGTATGTGCATTGTGCATGGTAAAAATGAGCTTTCACTATTTAATATTTGTTGATTTAAAAAAATTATATTCCCACTTAAAATTAAGCATGTCAACCCTATTAAAGTGGCATGTACTTTCATCGAGGGTTTATTTTCAAATACGTTACATTTTACAAGATAGGCCCATAAACCCCACCATCCTTAAACCTTCAGATGTAGATATGAAACACTTACTTCAGATATAACAACTTTAGCTACATATTCTTAGCTCTTTCGGTAAAGTCACATTGAAGGGAAACAATAAAATAATAAAATATAAAACGTGACTTTACCGAAAGAGCTAAGAATATGAATTACAGCAGTCACGAAAGCTTTAAATCAAAATGTAACTTTAGCTACATAAAGAAATTCCGTTAACGTTTACCATGCAGGAGCTAGCTCCAGCACCACCAGCGCAGATCATGACGCTGGTGATGACGTTCACGGTGCCCCACTTCTGCTGGCAGGTGGCGGTAGGCACAATGGGCAGAGCGGTCTGCTGCAGGATGGGAGGCGTGTTGGAGGCTGTGAAGGCACACATAGAAGAATACCAAATAACATAGAATAATGGTTAGATCTTTTCTTTTGAGGTAACAAATCATATAGTTGATCATGTTTATTAATAACTCTATTTGGCACGAATTAATCTCAAAGTTGTCAAGTCCATCTAGCTTTAGGAAGTCCACATGAATACCCTGCACAAAGTAAATTGTATTAATTATTGGTCATCGATGCTCACCGGAAGAGCGGACCTTGCCCCAGCCGGAGGTGACACACATCATGTTATCAGCAAAGACGTCCGAGGCGGCAGGCAGGCAGACGGGAGAGACACGGTCCACGATCTGAGCGGGCTGAGCCAGCTTCAGCAACATGATGTCGTTGTTGATGTTGTAGGAGTCCCACTGCTGGTGAGTGATGGCCTGTGTGTGCAAACAGAACGAGATGTTAGAATACCTTAAACGAACTACGTTTGTTTAATTCAGGGTACTTGATCAATACACTTGGTTTCTATTTTCTTTGTTCTTTCGGTAAAGTCACATAGAAGGGAAATAATAAAATAGTAAAAATATAAAACAATATTGTTTTATAAAACCGAAAGAACCAAGAATATGAATCCCTGCAGTCACGAAAGCTTTAAATCAAAAACACTTGGTCTCTGTTGAACTCCATCCATTTCAATGTCTAACAAGTTGCGGGGATTGTTCATGAGGTAATTTCATAGCTCGCAAGTTTACCTTAGAGACGACAAGAGACTGGATGTTCTCGGCGTTGGAGTTCCTGTCGTGCTCGCCCAGGACGATGCGGTCAATGGACGGGCTGCGAAGGCATTTAAGAAACCGAACATTTACTAATTGAGAAAGATATTCTGCCTCCTATTAAATCGTTAACAATGAGCGGTGCTACGCTGGCGCAGTGACTCTTGCATGCGCTTACTTGAACTCGCAGTGGGCAGCGGTCACCACCCATGAGGGGTCGATGAGGGAGCCACCGCAATAGTGCCACGTGGTGGAATCCTGTAGTGGCAAGACGCGACAGAATTGGTGTTGTGTCGCACTCTTGGACACACGCAGCACACCTCACATACCAAACAGCACTTCATATGGGCTGACTGTCATGTCTGTTGGGAACACCGCGATATGGTTAATGTTGATGTGGACTCACGATACGCTAACATTGAGGACTCACCTGCAGGGACACCTGCCAGGGCCAGGAGCCCGACACTGCATCCTCGCCGTTGACGATGCGGGAGTAGCCGGTGATGACCGGTTTGATGGCCGGGACACCGCACCCTATAATACATCAAACACCAAGTTAAAGCATCTCTGTTCTCAATGAATTGTGGACCTTGCTTATCATTGCAGGTGGTCATGAGCCATTGTTGAAAATTCTCCATATGGCAACTCTTGAATTCCCACAAAGTGGTTTCCTCATTGAAGTGACCTGGGAGGAATAGGTCACTTAAAACTTCCATAAAAAATCGCACATTTATATCAACTTAAATAGATGCACGGCTGAAGGGGCTAATACGTTTTGGCCAATAACCCAGTGAACGTCTTTTAAAAAAACTAAAGTGCTGCATCTGAAATACCAATGACTATCATAGACACTCACCGAAGGTGGCGCCGATGAAGGCGAAGCAGGAGACGAGCCAGAAGAGAGACATTGCGACTGTGGTAGACGGTGCTGGCCTCCTGCCGTTGGGAAGCCCCTTTTATACAGAAAATCTGCTGCGTAGCAGCGAGTTTCAACTATAAAATCGATTGTAGCCTTTGCCCTTAGATGGCTGGTACATGTCTTGTGCCATATGAGGTGAGTCGATACATTCTCATGCAGAGAGGTGACGTAAGCTCAAGTTTTAACATTTTAAGTTTTGAGTAATATATTGAGGTGACATTGACTATAACGTTTGAAATGCAAAGCTATGGCCATTTTTTTGAATGAATATTCTAATGATTTTCGAACAAAATTATGACTTTCATTGCAATAAAATGAAGTGCAAATGTCGCAAAAGTATTATATTGAGGGCCCTGAAAACAAACATATTAAGATCTAACAAACTGAAGTTGTTATTCTAGATTTGAAGCTTTCGTGACTGCAAAGATCCATACTCTTTGGTTCTATTCGGTAAAGTCACGTAGGTAAAAAATAAAATAACAAAAATCACGACGTTTCGGCCACAACACAAGTGGCCTTCATCAGGTGAAGGGACTGTGCTGTCATGAGGACAGCGTTGGAGTGAAGACAGCCAAGCTCAGATCGCGTCCTTTAAGCTGTGGGCAGAATCAAAACGCTTGACAAAGGAATTAGCATAAAAATTAGCACGATGTACTTAGCAGGTGCATGGGCCATGATGGACCAGGAGCGGGTAGGGACCAGGACGGACCAGCAGCGGGGGGGGGGGGGGGGGAGTAGAGTGAATGAGAGGAGTGAGTGAGTGGAGTGAGGGAGTGGAGTGAATGGAGTGAGTGAGTGGAGTGAGTGAGTGGAGTGAGTGAGTGCAGTGAGTGGAGTGAGTGCAGTGAGTGGAATGAGTGAGTGAGTGGAGTGAGTGAGTGAGTGGAGTGAGTGAGTGGAGTGAGTGGAGTGAGTGAGTGAGTGGAGTGAGTGGAGTGAGTGGAGTGAGTGGAGTGAGTGAGTGGAGTGAGTGGAGTGAGTGGAGTGAGTGAGTGAAGTGAGAGAGTGGAGTGAGTCAGTGAGTGGAGTGAGTGAGTGCAGTGAGTGGAGTCAGTGGAGTGAGTGGAGTGAGTGAGTGAGTGGAGTGAGTGAGTGGAGTGAGTGAGTGAGTGGAATGAGTGGAGTGAGTGGACTGAGTGAGTGGAGTGAGTGGAGGGAGTGATTGGAGTGAGTGAGTGGAGTGAGTCGGTGGAGTGAGTGAGTGGAGTGAGTGAGTGGAGTGAGTGAGTGGAGTGAGTGAGTGAGTGGAGTGAGTGGAGCGAGTGAGTGGAGTGAGTGAGTGGAGTGAGCGAGTGAGTGGAGAGAAATAAGCAGCTGTGAAAGTTTGGGATACCACTACTTGAAAAAAAGATGTTACTCTACCATAGAAAATTAGTTTAATATTTGGTTTGATTTAGAACATCTATCCAATGAATGCTTAATTTGAAACCATCCTCTCGGTTGAAATTGTGTCTGTGTTTGTAAATCTGAATTGCCTCGTGGACAAATATCTGATAAAAACCCGTGGGTTTGCAGAGAACCTTGCTATCGGAGACAAATATATCGTGATCACCCACAGCGTTGAAACAGTGGTCAGCTACGACAGAAGAATTCGTTCTGCCGTGTTTCAAATCTGATTTGTGCTCGCGAATTCGGTCAGAGACATGTCGCTTCGTCTCCCCGATATAGCAATCACCACAAGTGCAGCTCAATTTGTAAACCCCGGGGTTCTGTAAGTCAGGAATGACATCCTTCACGGATGGGATCAGGTCACGGATTTTGTGAACTGTAGTGAACCGGACCAGGATCTTGTGTTTGTTTAGAATTTTGGAGATCTTTTTAGTAACGCCTGCTATATATGGTAGTGTGATGGTTTTGACCGGAGTATCAAGAGGTTGTTCCTGTATGGAGGGTGAAACAGCTTGGCGGATGGTACGGTCAGAGTATCCGTTTCTCTTGAGGGCCAGGTGTACATGTTTTAATTCACTGGTCAGGTGGTGTTGGTCCGAAATGCAATGTGCCCTGTGGTATAACGTTTTGATGAGATAATTCTTTTGAGTTGGGTGGTGGTGGGAATCAGATTTCAAGTAGGAATCTGTGTGGGTGGGTTTCCTGTAGACAGAATGCGCCAGTGAGTCATCAGGTCTCCTCTCAAACAGAACATCCAAGAATGGTAGCTTGCCATCTTTCTCCACTTCCATGGTGAATTTGATGGCAGGATGTCTAGAATTGATGTGGTGTAGGAAAAGGTTCAAAGCTGGGAGGCCATGTGGCCAAATGACGAAAGTATCATCCACATATCTCTTCCACAGGGAAGGTCTGAGGGTGGATGTCTGGATGGCGTCTGATTCAAATTTCTCCATGAAAACATTGGCTATCACTGGTGATAAGGGAGAACCCATGGGGGTACCCTCATTTTGTTTGTAGAAGGTGCCATTCCAAGCAATGCAGGTATTGGTGAGGCAGTGTCTAATCAGGGCAATTGTATCGGGGTCTAGTCCATGTTGTACCAAATTTTCAATTACTTCAATAGTATCAGGTACCGGGAACTTGTTGAACAGGGAGACCACATCGAAGCTGACAAGGATATCGTCAGGGGACAGTACAACGTCTTTGACCATAGAGACCAAATGAGCTGAGTTAAGTACTGCTGAGGAGGTCTTGCCACTGAAAGGTAGGAAGGTATCTGATAGAAAAGGTGCTAGCTTATAGGTAGGGGAGTTGATCGTGGATACGATGGGTCGTAGTGGCGTGCCTTCTTTATGAATCTATGGGAGACCATAGAATCTATGGGGTCTTGCAGCAGAAGGTTTTAAGGAGGGACGTTTAGATGGTTCGATTAGGGATGTCTAACTTGTAATGATCTTGTTCGTTTTTTTAAGTTTGGCTATTAGTAGGGTCATCTTTCATTTTTGAGTAACTTCCATCATTGAGTAGGTTCTGGATTTTGTTGTTGTACGAATCTTTATCCATAATTACAGTAGCGTTGCCTTTGTCGGCTGAGAGAATTACTATATCACTTCTGTTTTTTAAATTCGCGAGTTCAGAGCGTTCATTTTTGCTGATGTTGTTAATGGGTTTCTTAGCATTCTTAAGAATAGTGGCTGTTTCAGCTCTTGTAACGTCTGCTTGGATGTGTCCTATGCCTTTAAGGGCAACACATCGACCTGAGAGATGATATCATCTACAGGAATATGTTTCGGGGTGACAGCAAAATGTAGCCCTCTAGCCAGTACTGTTTTCAGATTGTCTACAGGAAACCCACCCACACAGATTCCTACTTGAAACCTGATTCCCACCACCACCCAGCTCAAAATAATTCTCTCATCAAAACGTTATACCACAGGGCAAATGGCATTTCGGACAAACACCACCTAACCAGTGAATTAAAACATGTGCACCTGGCCCTCAAGAGAAACGGATACTCTGACCGTACCATCCGCCAAGCTGTTTCTCCCTCCATACAGAAACAACCACTTGATACTCCGGTCAAAACCATCACACTACCATATATAGCAGGCGTTACTAAAAAGAACTCCAAAATTCTAAACAAACACAAGATTCTGGTCCCATTCAATACAGTACACAAAATCCGTGACCTGATCCCATCCGAAAAGGATTTCGTTCCTGACTTACAGTACCCCAGGGTTTACAAATTGAGCTGCACTTGTGGTGATTGCGATATCGGGGAGAAGAAGCGACATGTCCGTGACCGAATTCGCGAGCACAAATCAGATTTGAAACACGGCAGAACGAATTCTTCTGCCGTAGCTGACCACTGTTACAACGCTGTGGGTGATCACGATATAGTTTTCTCCGATACCAAGGTTCTCTGCAAACCCACGGGTTTTTTTAATCAGAGATTTGTCCACGAGGCAATTCAGATTTACAAACACAGACACAATTTCAACCGAGAGGATGGTTTCAAATTAAGCCATCATTGATAAGATGTTCTAAATCAAACTAAACATTAAACTAATTTTCCATGGTACAGTAAAAAGAAAATTCAAGTAGTATCCCAAACTTTCACAGCTGCTTATTTCTCTCCACTCACTCACTCCACTCACTCACTCACTCCACCCACTGACTCCAATCACTCACTCCACTCACTCCACTCACTTCACTCGCTCACTCCACTCACTCACTCCACTCACTCACTCTACTCCCCCCCCCCCGCCCCCCCGCTGCTGGTCCGTCATGGTCCCCACCCACTCCTGGTCCATCATGGCCCATGCACCTCCTATGTATATCGTGCTCATTTTTATGCTAATTCCTTTGTCAAGCGTTGTGCTTCCGCCCACACAGCTTAAAGGACCGCGACCTGGGCTTGGCTGTTTTCACTCCAACGCTGTCCTCATGACAGCACGGTCCCTTCACCTGATGAAGGCCACTTGTGTTGTGGCCGAAACTTCGTGATTTTTATTATTTTATGTTTTACCTACGTGACTTTACCGAATAGAACCAAAGAGTATGGATCCTTGCAGTCACGAAAGCTTCAAATCTAGAATTGATAACTTCTACGGGGAGGGCTTTTACCTATCTGTTCGAGCTTTCAACAGACAACGGGACAAGAAGTCAAAGTTAATCGATACGCTGACCTTCCTCAAAAGATGTCGCGACAACAAGGTAATACCCATCGCTTTCACACTCACATCTGCTGCTGTATCATCACCGAATTCTAAACAGATTCTGTTTAAGGCCAGCCTATCTTTAATCTCAGAGAGGATAAGACTACTCCGATTTGAACTCGATACTTTAGATAGGACTTTCCTACAAGCTCATTTAACGCTAACACAAAAAATGTCACCTTCTGATTGGAACCACGTAGACAACATGACTGCTTCTTCTGCCGATTCACTTTCAGTCAAATACAAAGCTAACCTGATTTCTAAATTCAACCACCTATAGAAGAAGAACCCAGTCCCACATATAACATAACTAGACGTTAACAAAATCGTCATTAATCAGAGTAGCACCCCGATTTCGCACAATCTGAAAACAGTACTGGCTAGGGGGCTAAATTTTGCTGTCACCCCGAAACATATTCCTGTAGATGATATCATCTCTCAGGTCGATGTGGCCCTTAAAGTCTTAGGACACATCCAAGCAGACGTTACGAGAGCTGAACTAGCCACTATTCTTAAGAATGCTAAGAAACCCATTAGCAACATCAGCAAATATGATCGCTCTGAACTTGCGAATTAAAAAAAAAACAGAAGTGATATAGGCATCCTCTCAGCCGACAAAAGGCAACGCTACTGTAATTATAGATAAAGATTCGTAGAACAACAAAATCCAGAACCTACTCAACGATGGAAGTTACTCAAAAATAAAAAAATGACCCTACTATTAGCCTAACTATAAAAACCAACAATATCATCACAAGTTCGACCTCCCTAATCGAACCAACTAAACGTTCCTCCTTAAAATCTTCTGCTGCAAGAACCCCTACATTCTATGGTCTCTGCAAGATTCATAAAGAAGGCACTCAACTACGACCCATCGTATCCACGATCAACTCCCCTACCTATAAGCTAGCACGTTTTCTGTCAGATACCTTGCTACCTTTCACTGGCAAGACCTCCTCAGCAGTACTTAACTCAGCTCATTTGGTCTCTATGGTCAAAGACGTTGTACTGTCCCCTGACGATATCCTTGTCAGCTTCGATGTGGTCTCCTTGTTCACCAAGGTCCCGGTACCTGATACCATTTAAATAGTTGAAAATTTGGTACAACATGGACTAGACCCCGATATACCTGCACTGATTAGACACTGCCTCACCAATACCTACTTTACTTGGAATGGCACCTTCTACAAACAAAATGAGGGTACCCCCATGGGTTCTCCCTTATCACCAGTGATAGCCAATGTTTTCATGGAGAACTTTGAATCAGACGCCATCCAGACTTCATCCCTCAGACCTTCCCTCTTGTACAGATATGTGAATGATACTTTCGTCATTTGGCCACATGGCCTTCCAGCTTTGAACCTTTTCCTACACCACATCAATTCTAGACATGCCGCCATCAAATTCACCATGGAAGTGGAGAAAGATGGCAAGCTACCATTCTCGGATGTTCTGTTTGAGAGGAGACCTGATGGCTCACTGGGGCATTCTGTCTACAGGAAACCCACCCACACAGATTCCTACTTGAAACCTGATTCCCACCACCACCCAGCTCAAAATAATTATCTCATCAAAACGTTGTACCACAAGGCACATTGCATTTCGGACAAACACCACCTGACCAGTGAATTAAAACATGTACACCTGGCCCTCAAGAGAAACGGATACTCTGACCGAACCATCCGAAAAGCTGTTTCTACCTCCATACAGAAACAACCACTTGATACTCCGGTCAAAACCATCACACTACCATATAAAGCAGGCGTTACAAAAAGATCTCCAAAATTCTAAACAAACACAAGATCTTGGTCCAGTTCAATACAGTACACAAAATCCGTGACCTGATCCCATCCGTGAAGGATGTCGTTCCTGACTTACAGTACCCCTTGGTTTACAAATTGAGGTGCACTTGTGGTGATTGCTATATCGGGGAGACGAAGCGACATGTCTCTGACCGAAATTGCGAGCACAAATCAGATTCAAAACACGGCAGAACGAATTCTTCTGCCATAGCTGACCACTGTTACAAAGCTGTGGGTGATCACGATATAGTTTTCTCCATTACCAAGGTTCTCTGCAAACCCACGGGTTTTGTTTAATCAGAGATTTGTCCACGAGGCTATTCAGATTTACAAACACAGACACAATTTCAACCGAGAGGATGCTTTCAAATTAAGCAATCATTGGAAAGATGTTCAAAATTAAACCAAACATTAAACTAATTTTCCATGGTACAGTAAAAAAAAATTCAAGTAGTGGTATCCCAAACTTTCACAGCTGCTTATTTCTCTCCACTCACTCACTCCACTCACTCACTCACTCCACTCACTCACTCACTCCACTCACTCACTCACTCCACTCACTCACTCACTCCACTCACTCACTCCACTCACTCACTCCACTCACTCCACTCACTCCACTCACTCACTCCACTCACTCCACTCACTCCACTCACTGCACCCACTCCACTCACTCACTCACTCCACTCACTCACTCCACTCACTCACTCCACTCACTCCACTCACTCCACTCACTCCACTCACTCCACTCACTCACTCCACTCGCTCACTCCACTCACTCACTCCACTCACTCCACTCACTCACTTTAGTCCCCCCCGCTGCTGGTCCGTCATGGTCCCCACCCGCTCCTGGTCCATCATGGCCCATGCACCTCCTACGTACATCGTGCTCATTTTTATGCAAATTCCTTTGTCAAGCGTTTTGCTTCCTCCTTTCTTTGGTGTTCTTTTAGTCTAACGCTGATGTTACATTCCGTCTGTCCAATGTAGCATCTGCCACATAAACAATTAATCCGATATACACCTTCTGTTGATAATTTAGGTAATTCATCTTTCGTGCAAGATACTAGTTTTTTTTATTTTGTGTACTATACCAAATCTTACTTTAATGTTTTGCTTTTGCAAAACATGGGCTAATTTGTCAGTTACTCCTGAGATATATGGCATTTTAATTGTTTTAACAATCTGATCGCTTTCAGCAGTGTTGCTTTGCGATCGTGATTTGGCATTCAGTGCTCTGTTCATTTGAGCATTATTGTAGCCATTCTGTCGTGTTGCTTCTTTAACATGTTTCATCTCTCTCACTAGACTTTCACCATCTGACACTGTTTTAGCCCGATGTATGAGCGTCTTGATAAGAGAGGATTTCTGAGCTGGGTGATGATGTGAATCTGCATTCAGATAGGCATCAGTGTGCGTTCTCTTTCTGTAAACGCTGTGTTATTTTACCATTTATGCCATGTCCAAGCAAAATATCTAGGAACGGGAGTGTTATTCACCTCCATTTCCATGGTGAACTGGATGACCGGGTTTTGTGCATTGAGATGATTTAGAAAATCATTAAGTGTATCTTTACCATGTGGCCAGACAAGAAAAGTGTCATCCACATATCTAAACCAAAATAATGGGTTTAATGTACTCGAGGCAAGTGCTCTTCTTTCAAAGTTTTCTATGTACAGATTTGCTAAAGCAGGAGATAAAGGAGAGCCCATTGCTGCTCCTTCCTTTTGTTTAAGGAAATCACCTCTCCATAACAAGTAGGTGTTATTTAAACAATGGTCAGCGAGTTTTATAATATCTTTTGGTAAACCTGTATTCTTTACTAGTGTATCAAGTAATTTAAGCGATTCATTCACTGGAACCTTAGTGGATAGAGAAATCACGTAAAAACTCACCAGAATATCATTAGTGTTAAGTTTAATATCTTTAATCACATTCACAATATGTTCTGAATTTCTTATGAATTAAGATGTCCTGTCGATGTAGGGCTGTATTTGTTTAGTCATTTATATGTGGCAGAGCCAATTGTACTGACTATGGGTCGTAATGTGATTCCAATTTTATGAATCTTTGGTAGCCCATATAAGTCTAGGTGGTTTTGAGGCCTTGGCTTAATTTGATATTGCTCATTCATAGGGATTAATGAATTTTCAATGATTGCAATAGTCTTACGTTCTAAAGTATGAGTTGGATCTCGTTAGATTTTAATGTAGGTACTTTGCCTCTAGTAAATATTTAATTTTATTATCACAATCGGCTCGTGACATCACCACAGTAGTGCTGCCTTTATTAGCTGCCAGGATTTGAATATCTTTATTTAATTGGAGCTCTCATAAGGCTTTGCTGCTCTATTTAAGACCCGGAGCAAGTGAGAGCTTCACCATTCTGGCAAATTTCCCGATGATGCTGGATGTAATTACCAGCAAAACGTTGTACTAAAAAAATGTAAATGTTGTGGATTCACTCTTCAACACACCGGTGAGCTAAAGTAGTGAACTATTTGTCTTTTGTCAACGTGACACTTTTTTTACAGATTGACCGTGTCTGGTGGTGGAGGGTTACGGCACATTTATAAATAACGCGATCTAACCTAAAAACTTTTCATTGGAAGGATGTTATTAACCAGGTAAACTCATAACTTGCTGTGATCTTTCAATCCTTCCTGCCGTTAAGCAGTTATTTCCGAATCTCTGAATTACATCACCTTTTTAAATGTCTTTACAGTAACAGACTAAGGTCTCACTAACATAACCACCTCGATGTAACGGTAGCTCTCGCTGTTTAATAGGCTGTATGTCTCACTGGCATGGCCGCCGCTACGGTGGTTCTCTTGCGTTGATGCGCTGGCCTCTCACTGTGCACCAGCTAATGCCGCAGCTTGTGTTGCCCATGAGGTGGCGCTATGCCCGGTCCTCTGACAAACATGCTATCTTCCTATTAAAATCGTTTACATTGACATGCCAATCTCCCTCATTAACACAGCTGCTGTGCGTGTGTGCGGCGACGGTGCTCGTGTGCGACGACGGGGCTCATTTTTCATCATACTCGTTTACATTAACACGCCAATCTCTCCCTTTAACGCAGCTGCTGTGTGTGCGTGCAGCGACGGTGCTCGTGTGCGATGACGGGGCTAATTTCCCAATATACTTTTTTTACATTGACGTGCCAATCTCTCCCTTTAATGCAGCTGTTGTGCGTGCATGCGGCGACGGGACTCCTTTCTATCTCTGAACCCGCCTACTTAGATTTGAGTGACACCCTCCTCAAACCTATATATAACCTCTTGTTGCAGCATCCCTTTCCTGTTCAACAGTTCTACTGCTGTAACTTTCCACCTGATGACCATCGCTTGTGTTGCAAACACAACGTCGTGATTTATTTTTCTACCTACCTGACTTTACCGAAAGAACCAAAGATTATGGAGAAAAATTATTGGTCAGCAACTTTATTATTAATGATACAACATATCATCAACACAAGCAATTGAATCATATCTAATCCAAGGTGTTCACAATCACGAATCCAATGCGACCAATTGAAAGCAATTACTGAATCGTTGCCCATCGGTGTGTCTAGTTGGCAGCCATGGTCTGGTCCATCCAGCTGCGCAGGGCGGTGACGCGCGCGTACACGGCTGGCATGCTGGTGGAGCACGAGCTGCTGCCCCACGACACGATCCCCACAAGGTTCCACACGCCGTTCTTCTCGCACACCAGGGGGCCGCCGGAGTCACCCTATGGAGAAGACACGCAAGGTGCATAGCGACAAGAGTATGAAAACGACCTTCGATGTCGAGACAGAATAAACTAAAATCTGCCTAACCATCTTTGATGACAACTGATTTGTGTTGAGATACACTTCACGTAAATGGTGGTGAAGGCCTGCAATCATTCCACATTTTTTAAAGTATTGTATGTGCATTGTGCATGGTAATAATGAGCTGTCACTAATTTATATTTGTTGATTTAAAAAAAATGATATTCCCACTTAAAATTAAGCATGTCAACCCTATTAAAGTGGCAAATACTTTCATCGAGGGTTTATTTTCAAATACGTTACATTTTACAAGATAGGCCCATAAACCCCACCATCCTTAAACCTCCAGATGTAGATATAAATCACTTACTTCAGATATAACAACTTTAGCTACTTAAAAAAATACCGTTAACGTTTACCATGCAGGAGCTAGCTCCAGCACCACCAGCGCAGATCATGACGCTGGTGATGACGTTCACGGTGCCCCACTTCTGCTGGCAGGTGGCGGTAGGCACAATGGGCAGAGCGGTCTGCTGAAGGATGGGAGGCGTGTTGAAGGCTGTGAACGCACACATAGAAGAATGCCAAATAACATAGAATAATGGTTAGATCATCTATTTTGAGGTAACATATCTATTTGGCACGAATTAATCTCAAAGTTGTCAAGTCCATCTATCTGTAGGAAGTCCACATGAATACCCTGCACAAAATAAATTGTGTTAATTATTGGTCATCGATGCTCACCGGAAGAGCGGACCTTGCCCCAGCCGGAGGTGACACACATCATGTTATCAGCAAAGACATCCGAGGCTGCAGGCAGGCAGACGGGAGAGACACGGTCCACGATCTGAGCAGGCTGAGCCAGCTTCAGCAACATGATGTCGTTGTTGATGTTGTACGAATCCCACTGCTGGTGAGTGATGGCCTGTGTGTGCAAACAGAACGAGATGTTAGAATACCTTAAAGGAACTACGTTTGTTTTATTCAGGGTACTTGATCAATACACTTGGTCTCTATATTCTTGGTTCTTTCGGTAAAGTCACGTAGAGGGGAAACAATAAATAGTAAAAATATGAAACAATATTGTTTTATGAAACCGAAAGAACCAAGAATATGAATCTCTGCAGTCACGAAAGCTTTAAATCAAAAACACTTGGTCTCTGTTGAACTTCATCCATTTAAATGTCTAACAAGTTGCGGGGATTGTTCATGAGGTAATTTCATAGCTCACAAGTTTACCTTAGAGACGACAAGAGACTGGATGTTCTCGGCGTTGGAGTTCCTGTCGTGCTCGCCCAGGACGACGCGGTCAATGGACGGGCTGCGAACGCATTTAAGAAACCGAACATTTACTAATTGAGAAAGATATTCTGCTTTCTTCTAAATCGTTAACAATGAGCGGTGCTACGCTGTCGCAGTGACTTTTGCATGCGCTTACTTGAACTCGCAGTGGGCAGCGGTCACCACCCATGAGGGGTCGATGAGGGAGCCACCGCAATAGTGCCACGTGGTGGAATCCTGTAGTGGCAAGACGCGACAGAATTGGTGTTGTGTCGCACTCTGGGACACACGCAGCACACCTCACATACCAAACAGCACTTCGTATGGGCTGACTGTCATGTCTGTTGGGTACACCGCGATATGGTTCATGTTGATGTGGACTCACAATACGCTAACATTGAGGACTCACCTGCAGGGACACCTGCCAGGGCCAGGAGCCCGACACTGCATCCTCCCCGTTGACGATGCGGGAGTAGCCGGTGATGACCGGCTTGATGGCCGGGACACCGCACCCTATAATCAAATACCAAGTTAAAGCATCTCCGTTCTCAATGAATTGTGGACCTTGCTTATCATTGCAGGTGGTCATGAGCCATTGTTGAAAATTCTCCATATGGTAACTCTTGAATTCCCACAAAGTGGTTTCCTCATTGAAGTGACCTGGGGGGAATAGGTCACTTAAAACTTCCATAAAAAATCGCACATTTATATCAACTTAAATTGATGCACGGCTGAAGGGGCTAATACGTTTTGGCCAATAACCCAGTGAACGTCTTTTTAAAAAACTGAAATGCTGCTTCTGAAATACCAGTGACTATCATAGACACTCACCGAAGGTGGCGCCGATGAAGGCGAAGCAGGAGACGAGCCAGAAGAGAGACATTGCGACTGTGGTAGACGGTGCTGGCCTCCTGCCGTTAGGCAGCCCCTTTTATACAGAAAATTTGCTGCGTAGCAGCGAATTTCAACTATTAAATCGATTGCAGCCTTTGCCCTTAGATGGCTGGTACATGTCTTGTGCCATGTGAGGTGAGTCGATACGTTCTCATGCAGAGAGGTGACGTCAGCTGAAGTTTTAACATTTTAAGTTTTGAGTAATATATTGAGGTGACGTTGACTATAACGTTTGAAATGCAAAGCTATGGCCATTTTTTTAATGAATATTCTCATGATTATCGAACAAAATTATTACTTTCATTGCAATGACATTTAGTGCAAATGTCGCAAAAGTATTATATTGAGGGCCCTGAAAACAAACATATTAAGATCTAACAAACTGAAGTTGTTATTCTAGATTTGAAGCTTTCGTGACTGCAAAGATCCATACTTTTTTGTTCTGTTCGGTAAAGTCACGTAGGTAAAAAATAAAATAACAAAAATCACGACATTTCGGCCACAACACAAGTGGCCTTCATCAGGTGAAGGGACCGTGCTGTCATAAGGACAGCGTTAGAGTGAAGACAGCCAAGCCCAGGTAGTGTCCTTTAAGCTGTGTGGGAGGAAGCAAAACGCTTGACAAAGGAATTAGCATAAAAATAAGACACGATGTACGTAGCAGGTGCATGGGCAATGATGGACCAGGAGCGGGTGGGGACCATGACGGACCAGCAGCGGGGGGGGGGGGTAGAGTGAGTGAGTGGAGTGAATGGGTGGAGTGAGTGAGTGGAGTGAGTTGAGTGAGTGAGTGGAGTGAGTGAGTGAGTGGAGTGAGTGGAGTGAGTGAGTGAGTAGAGTGAGTGGAGTGAGTGGAGTGAGTGGAGTGAGTGGAGTGAGTGAGTGGAGTGAGTGGGTAGAGTGAGTGAGTGAGTGGAGTGAATGAGTGGAGTGAGTGAGTGGAGTGAGTGAGTGAGTGGAGTGAGTGGGGTGAGTGGAGTGAGTGAGTGGAGTGAGTGGAGTGAGTGAGTGGAGTGAGTGAGTGGATAGAAATAAGCAGCTGTGAAAGTTTGGGATACAACTACTTGAAAAAAAATTTACTGTACCATGGAGAATTAGTTTAATGTTTGGTTTGATTTAGAACATCTTTCCAATGATTGCTTAATTTGAAACCAACCTCTCGGTTGAAATTGTGTCTGTTTTTGAAAATCTGAATTGTCTCGTGGACAAATCTCTGATAAAAACCGGTGGGTTTTCAGAGAACCTTGGTATCGGAGAAAACTATATCGTGATCACCCACAGCGTTGTAACAGTGGTCAGCTACGGCAGAAGAATTCGTTCTGCCGTGTTTCAAATCTGATTTGTGCTCGCGAATTCGGTCAGAGACATGTCGCTTCATCTCCCTTATATAGCAATCACCACAAGTGCAGCTCAATTTGTAAACCCCGGGGTACTGTAAGTCAGGAACGACATCCTTCACGGATGGGATCAGGTCACGAATTTTGTGTACTGTATTGAACCGGACCAGGATCTTGTGTTTGTTTAGAATTTTGGAGATCTTTTTAGTAACGCCTGCTATATATGGTAGTGTGATGGTTTTGACCGGAGTATCAAGTGGTTGTTTCTGTATGGAGGGAGAAACAGCTTGGCAGATGGTACGGTCAGAGTATCCGTTTCTCTTGATGGCCAGGTGTACATGTTTTAATTCACTGGTCATGTGGTGTTGGTCCGAAATGCAATGTGCCCTGTGCTATAACGTTTTGATGAGATAATTATTTTGAGTTGGGTGGTGGTGGGAATCAGGTTTCAAGTAGGAATCTGAGTGGGTGGGTTTCCTGTAGACAAAATGCCCCAGTTAGCCATCAGGTCTCCTCTCAAACAGAACATCCAAGAATGGTAGCTTGCCATCTTTCTCCACTTCCATGGTGAATTTGATGGCGGCATGTCTAGAAATGATGTGGTGTAGGAAAAGTTTCAAAGCTGGGAGGCCATGTGGCCAAATGACGAAAGTATCATCCACATATCTCTTCCACAGGGAAGGTCTGAGGGTGGATGGCGTCTGATTCAAATTTCTCCATGAAAACATTTGCTATCACTGGTGATAAGGGAGAACCCATGGGGGTACCCTCATTTTGTTTGTAGAAGATGCCATTCCAAGTAAAGTAGGAATTGGTGAGGCAGTGTCTAATCAGGGCAGGTGTATCGGGGTCTAGTCCATGTGTACCAAATTTTCAATTATTTCAATGGTATCAGGTACCGGGACCTTAGTGAACAGGGAGACCACATCGAAGCTAACAAGGATATCGTCAGGGGACAATACAACGTCTTTGACCATAGAGACCAAATGAGCTGAGTTAAGTACAGTTGAGGAGGTCTTGCCAGTGAAAGGTAGCAAGGTATCTGACAGAAAACGTGCTAGCTTATAGTTAGGGGAGTTGATCGTGGATACGATGGGTCGTAGTGGATTGCCTTCTTTATGAATCTTGGGGAGACCATAGCATCTAGGGGGTCTTGCAGCAAAAGGTTTTAAGGAGGGACGTTTAGTTGGTTCGATTAGGGAGGTCGAACTTGTGATGATCTTGTTAGTTTTTATAGTTAGGCTATTAGTAGGGTCATTTTTAATTTTTGAGTAACGTCCATCGTTGAGTAGGTTCTGGATTTTGTTGTTGTACGAATCTTTATCCATAATTACAGTCACGTTGCCTTTGTCGGCTGAGAGAATGACTATATCACTTCTGTGTTTTGAATTCGCGAGTTCAGAGCGTTCATTTTGCTGATGTTGCTAAGGGGTTTCTTAGCATTCTTAAGAATAGTGGCTATTTCAGCTCTCGTAACGTCTGCTTGGATGTGTCCTATGCCTTTTAGGGCCACATCGACCTGAGAGATGATATCATTTACAGGAATATGTTTCGGGGTGACAGCAAAATGTAGCCCTCTAGCTAGTACTGTTTTCAGATTGTCTACAGGAAACCCACCCACAACTGGCCCTCAAGAGAAACGGATACTCTGACCGTACCATCCGCCAAGCTGTTTCTCCCTCCATACAGAAACAACCACTTGATACTCCGGTCAAAACCATCACACTACCATATATAGCTTGCGTTACTAAAGAGATCTCCAAAATTCTAAACAAACACAAGATCCTGGTCCGGTTCAATACAGTACACAAAATCCGTGACCTGATCCCATCCGTGAAGGATGTCGTTCCTGACTTACAGTACCCCGGGGTTTACAAATTGAGCTGCACTTGTGGTGATTGCTATATCGGGGAGACGATGCGACATGTCTCTGACCGAATTCGCGAGCACAAATCAGATTTGAGACACGGCAGAACGAATTCTTCTGCCGTAGCTGACCACTGTTACAACGCTGTGGGTGATCATGATATAGTTTTCTCCAATACCAAGGTTCTCTGCAAACCCACAGGTTTTTATCAGAGATTTGTCCACGAGGCAATTCAGATTTACAAACACAGACACAATTTCAACCGAGAGGATGGTTTCAAATTAAGCAATCATTGGAAAGATGTTCTAAATCAAACCAAACATTAAAGATTTTCCATGGTACAGTACTCACTCACTCAACTCACTCACTCCACTCACTCCACTCACTCACTCCACTCACTCACCCCACTCACTCACTCTACTCACTCACTCCACTCATTCACTCCAATCACTAACTCCGCTCATTTACCCCACTCACTCCACTCACTCACTCCACTCACTCCACTCACTCCACTCACTCCACTCACTCACTCCACTCACTCACTCCACTCACTCACTCCACTCACTCACTCCACTCACTCACTCTACTCCCCCCCCCCCCCCCCCCCCCGCTGCTGGTCCGTCATGGTCCTGACCCGCTCCTGGTCCATCATGGCCCATGCACCTCCTACGTACATCATGCTCATTTTTATGCTAATTCCTTTGTCAAGCGTTTTGCTTCCTCCCACACAGCTTAAAGGACGAGACCTGGGCTTGGCTGTCTTCACTGCAACGCTATCCTCATGACAGCACTGTCCGTTCACCTGATGAAGGCCACTTGTGTTGTGGCCAAAACGTCGTGATTTTTGTTATTTTACTTTTTTACCGACGTGACTTTACCGAAAAGAACCAAAGAGTATGAAGTTGTTATTTTTTCGTTAAGTAATTATGATTTTGTGCCATACTTTGAATTTGCATCGTAGATAAATTCGCTTTGGGAGTGATATTTAAGTTGATCTGTGCCATGAGAACAAGCATTTTAAAAATCCGAGTCACGGCACCGTGTAGTCGGTCCGCCCTGTCCCTCTCCACCTGTGGATCCTAACGAGGCTAAATATACAATAAAAATAACAAAGTTCAGAAACAATGAGCAGATACTCCGTGTTGTGCTCTGTCCTCTGGAGAAATGGGCGACTCCACAAAAGCTGAGCACCAGAGGTTTGTGAAACGGCAGAACTTTATTTCAAGTGTTCTGTGGTGCCACATAGCAACTCCGAAAGTGCCATAACTCCCCCCTGGCCCCCAAACTAATCACACACACGCAGCGCACAAACGTAGTGTCCTGGCGGGGGATTGCCTGGAACAACGGGTTTTAATCTGAGGGGTCCCTAGGAGGAAAGTCCCACAGTTTCCCGGTGCAAGGTGATTGACCAACCCTCGCAGGACAGGTCACATTGCGGTGCCCCTGAGTTGGGCGCAAAACTAGGTTCACCGGGCCAGCCGCAATGAGTCATGCACGACATGAGGTCAGGGGATCGCAGCGCCACGACCTCCCCCGGCCCCAGACCAAATACACACAAGCTGGGTGTGTATTCGCCAACCGTACATCCGTCCAGATTAGCCATGATGAGTCAGAAATTAATGTGTACGGATGGATAGACAATAGGTCGCAGAAGTAACCGTCGCAGCGTATCAACGCAAGAGAACCACCAGCTTTGTCCATGAAGCCATCCAGATATATAAACACAGCCACAATTTCAACCGAGAAGATGGTTACAAACTGAGCAATCATTGGAAGGATCAGTTCAACACGTAGGCTGTCGTGACAAATATTATTCATAATAAACGTTTTTGGGTTAGATCGTGTTATTTATAAATGTGCCATAGCCCTCCACCACCCGACACGGCCAATCAGTAAAAAAGTGTCACGTTGACAAAGGACAAATAGTTCACTACTTTAGCCCACCGGTGTGTTGAAGAGTGAATCCACAACATTTAAAAAAAATTATACGACGTTTCTCTTGTAATTACATCCAGCATCATCGGGCAATTTGCCAGAACGATGAAGCCCTCACTTGCTCCCGGTCTTAAATAGAGCAGCAGGGTGACGTCATCATTTAACTCATTCAGGTGCAGTGATTTGAGGCGGGGGGGGGGTATTGCAATTATATAATAGATTAGTAATCAGTTAATTATTATAAAGAGTAATAAGTTATAGATTAGTAATTAGTTGTAATGTGTGTTATTGTAATTACATGCTACGTTAGTAATCCGTTAATTATTATGTTTCCCCTATACGCAAATGTAATATGTATTATTTAATAATACGCTTCCAGGCTGCACTAAGCCTGTAACTGTCAGAGCGATGAAAGTTATTTCTATTTCTCTCAATTTCAATGCATTCTCTAATTAGTCTTTGCCAGTAACAATAAGTGTCCTTGTTGGCAAGCATGTTCTGCCACTGCCGACAGTTGTGTTTGAGATAATTTAATATTTATTTGGTGTTCTTTAAGTCTAACGCTGATGTTACGTCCCGTCTGTCCAATATAGCATCTGCCACAAAAACAATTAATCCGATATACACCTTCTCTTGATAATTTAGGCAATTCGTCTTTAGTGCAAGATTCTAGTTTTTTCAATTTTGTGTACTGTACCAAATCTTTCTTTGATGTTTTTATTTTGCAAAACACGGGCTAATTTGTCAGTTACTCCTGAGATATATGGTATTTTAATTTTGTTAACAATCTGATTGCTTTCAGCAGTGTTGCTTTGCGATCGTGATTTGGCATTCAGTGCTCTGTTAATTTGAGCATTATTGTAGCCATTCTGTCGTAGTGCTTCTTTAACATGTTTCATCTCTCTCACTAGACTTTCACCATCTGACACTGTTTTAGCCCGATGTATGAGCGTCTTGATAAGAGAGGATTTCTGAGCTGGAGTGTTATTTACCTCCATTTCCATGGAGAACTGGATGGCCAGGTTTTGTGCATTGAGATGATTTAGAAAATCATTAAATGTATCTTTACCATGTGGCCATACAACCAAAGTGTCATCCACATATCTAAACAAAAATAATGGGTTTAATGTACTCGAGGCAAGTGGTCTTCGTTCAAAGTTTTCTATGTACAGATTTACTATAGCAGGAGATAAAGGAGAGCCCATTGCTGCACCTTTATTTTGTTTAAAGAAATCACCTCTTCATAAGAAGTAGGTGTTATTTAAACAATGGCCAGCGAGTTTCGGAATATCTTTTGGTAAACCTGTATTCTTTACTAGTGTATCAAGTTATTTAAGCGACTCGTTCAGTGGAACCTTAATAAATAGAGAAATCACGTTAAAACTCACCAGAATATCATTAGGGTTACGTTTAATATCTTTAATCGCATTCACAAGATGTTCTGAATTTCTTATGAATTAAGATGTCCTGCCGATGTAGAGCTGTATTTGTTTAGTTATATATTTTGTTCATTTATATGTGGCAGAGACAATTGTACTGACTATGGGTCGTAATTGGATTCCAATTTTACGAATCTTTGATAGCCCATATAGTCTAGGTGGTTTTGAGGACCTTAGCTTAATTTGGTATTGCTCATTCTTAGGGATTAATTATTTTCCAATGATTGCAATAGTCTTACGTTCTAAAGTATGAGTTGGATCTCGTTTAATTTTAATGTAGGTACTTTGCCTCTAGTAAATCTTTAATTGTATTATCACAAACAGCTCGTGACATCACCACAGTAGTGTGGCCTTTATCAGCTGCCAGGATTTGAATAGCTTAATTAAATTAGAGCTCTCTTAAGGTGTTTGCTGCTCTTTTTAAGACGGGGAGCAAGTGAGGGCTTCTCCATTCTGGCAAATTGCCCGATGATGCTGGATGTAATTACCAGCGAAACGTCGTACTAAAAAAATGTAAATGTTGTGGATTGACTCTTCAACACAATGGTGGGCTAAAGTAGTGAACTATTTGTATTTTGTCAACGTGACACTTTTTTACTGATTGGCCGTGTCAGGTGGTGGAGGGTTATGGCACATTTATAAATAACGCGATCTAACCCTAAAACTTTACATTGGAAGGATGTTATTAACTAGGTAAACTCATAACTTCTGTGATGTTTCAATCCTTCATGCCGTTTAGCAGTTATTTCCGATTATCTGAATTACATTACCTTTTTAAATGTATTTACAGTAACAGACTACGGTCTCACTAACATAACCACCACGATGTAACGGTAGCTCTCGCTGTTTAATAGGCTGTATGTCTCACTGGCACGGCCGCCGTTACGGTGGTTCTCTTGCGTTGATGCGCTGGCCTCTCACTGTGCAGCAGCCAATGCCGCAGCTTGTGTTGCCCATGAGGTGGCGCTATGCCCGGTCCTCTGACACAGACATGCTATCTTCCCATTAAAATATTTACATTGACATGCCAATCTCCCTCATTAACATAGCTGCTGTGTGTGAGTGCGGCGACCGCGCTCGTGTGCGATGACGGGGCTCATTTCCCATTATACTCGTTTACATTGGCATGCCAAACTCTCCCTTTAATGCAGCTGTTGTGCGTGCATGCGGCGACGGGACTCCTTTCTATCTTTGACCCCGCCTACTTACCCTTGAGTGACACCCTTTTCAAACCTATATATAACCTATTGTTGCAGCAGCCCTTTCCTGTTCAACAGTTCTACTGCTGTAACTTTCCACCTGATGACGATTACTTGTGTTGCAAACACAACGTCGTGATTCATTTTTCTACCTACCTGACTTTACCAAAAGAACCAAAGATTATGGAGAAAAATTATTGGTCAGCAACTTTATTATTAATGATACAACATATCATCAACACAAGCAATTGAATAATATATAATCCAAGGTGTTCACAATCACGAATCCAATGCGACCAATTGAAAGCAATTACTGAATAGTTGCCCATCGGTGTGTCTAGTTGGCAGCCATGGTCTGGTCCATCCAGCTGCGCAGGGCGGTGACGCGCGCGTACACGGCCGGCATGCTGGTGGAGCACGAGCTGCTGCCCCACGACACGATCCCCACGAGGTTCCACACGCCGTTCTTCTCGCACACCAGGGGGCCGCCGGAGTCACCCTATGGAGAAGACACGCAAGGGGCATAGCGACAAGAGTATGAAAACGACCTTCGATGTCGAGACAGAATAAACTAAAATCTGCCTACCCATCTTTGATGACAACTGAGTTGTGTTGAGATACACTTCACGTAGATGGTGGTGAAGGTCTGCAATCATTCCACATTTTTTAAAGTATTGTATGTGCATTGTGCATGGTAATAATGAGCTGTCACTAATTTATATTTGTTGATTTAAAAAAAAATGATATTCCCACTTAAAATTAAGCATGTCAACCCTATTATCGTGGCAAATACTTTCATCGAGGGTTTATTTTCAAATACGTTACATTTTACAAGATAGGCCCATAAACCCCACCATCCTTAAACCTTCAGATGTAGATATGAAACACATACTTCAAATATAACAACTTTAGCTACGTAAAGAAATACCGTTAACGTTTACCATGCAGGAGCTAGCTCCAGCACCACCAGCGCAGATCATGACGCTGGTGATGACGTTCACGGTGCCCCACTTCTGCTGGCAGGTGGCGGTAGGCACAATGGGCAGAGCGGTCTGCTGCAGGATGGGCGGCGTGTTGAAGGCTGTGAACGCACACATAGAAGAATACCAAATAACATAGAATAATGGTTAGATCATCTCTTTTGAGGTAACAGATCATATAGTTGATCATGTTTATTGATAACTCTATTTGCACGAATTAATCTCAAATTTGTCAAGTCCATCTAGTTGTAGGAAGTCCACATGAATACCATGCACAAAGTAAATTGTGTTAATTATTGGTCATCGATGCTCACCGGAAGAGCGGACCTTGCCCCAGCCGGAGGTGACACACATCATGTTATCAGCAAAGACATCCGAGGCGGCAGGCAGGCAGACGGGAGAGACACGGTCCACGATCTGAGCGGGCTGAGCCAGCTTCAGCAACATGATGTCGTTGTTGATGTTGTAGGAGTCCCACTGCTGGTGAGTGATGGCCTGTGTGTGCAAACAGAACGAGATGTTAGAATACCTTAAACGAACTAAGTTTTATATTCTTAGTTTTTTCGGTAAAGTCACGTTATTTTGTTGTTTCTCTACAACGTGACTTTACCGAAAAAACTAAGAATATGAATTACTGCAGTCACGAAAGCTTTAAATCGAACTAAGTTTGTTTAATTCAGGGTACTTGTTCAATACACTTGGTCTCTATTTCTTAGTTTTTTCGGTAAAGTCACGTAGAACGGAAACAATAAAATAATAATAAAATATGTAACAATATTGTTTTATAAAACCGAAAGATCCAAGAAAATGAATCCCTGCAGTAACGAAAGCTTTGAATCAAAAACACTTGGTCTCTGTTGAACTTCATCCATTTCAATGTCTAACAAGTTGAGGGGATTGTTCATGAGGTAATGTCATAACTCGCAAGTTTACCTTAGAAACGACAAGAGACTGGATGTTCTCGGCGTTGGAGTTCCTGTCGTGCTCGCCCAGGACGACGCGGTCAATGGACGGGCTGCGAAGGCATTTAAGAAACCGAACATTTACTGATTGAGAAAGATATTCTGCCTCCTTTTAAATCGTTAACAATGAGCGGTGCTACGCTGGCGCAGTGACTCTTGCATGCGCTTACTTGAACTCGCAGTGGGCAGCGGTCACCACCCATGAGGGGTCGATGAGGGAGCCACCGCAATAGTGCCACGTGGTGGAATCCTGTAGTGGCAAGACGCGACAGAATTGGTGTTGTGTCGCACTCTGGGCCATGCGCAGCACACCTCACATACCAAACAGCACTTCGTATGGGCTGACTGTCATGTCTGTTGGGAACACCGCGATATGGTTCATGTTGATGTGGACTCACGATACGCTAACATTGAGGACTCACCTGCAGGGACACCTGCCAGGGCCAGGAGCCCGACACTGCATCCTCGCCATTGACGATGCGGGAGTAGCCGGTGATGACCGGCTTGATGGCAGGGACACCGCACCCTATAATACATCAAACACCAAGTTAAAGCATCTCCGTTCTCAATGAATTGTGGATCTTGCTTATCATTGCAGGTGGTCATGAGCCATTGTTGAAAATTCTCCATATGGCAACTCTTAAATTCCCACAAAGTGGTTTCCTCATTGAAGTGACCTGGGAGGAATAGGTCACTTAAAACTTCCATAAAAAATCGCACATTTATATCAACTTAAATATATGCACGGCCGAAGGGGCTAATACGTTTTGGCCAATAACACAGTGAACTTTTTTTAAAAACTCAAATTCTGCATTTGAAATACCAATGACTATCATAGACACTCACCGAAGGTGGCGCCGATGAAGGCGAAGCAGGAGACGAGCCAGAAGAGAGACATTGCGACTGTGGTAGACGGTGCTGGCTTCTTGCCGTTGGGAAGCCCCTTTTATACAGAAAATCTGCTGCGTAGCAGCGAGTTTCAACTATAAAATCGATTGCAACCTTTGCCCTTAGATGGCTGGTACATGTCTTGTGCCATATGAGGTGAGTCGATACGTTCTCATGCAGAAAGGTGACGTAAGCTGAAGTTTTAACATTTTAAGTTTTGAGTAATATTTTGAGGTGATGTTGACTATAACGTTTAAAATGTAAAGCTTTGCCATTTTTTTGAATGAATATTCTCATGATTTTCGAACAAATTATTACTTTCATTGCAATAAAATGAAGTGCAAATGTCGCAACAGTATTATATTGAGGGCCCTGAAAACAAACATATTAAGATCTAACAAACTGAAGTTGTTATTCTAGATTTGAAGCTTTCGTGACTGCAAAGATCCATACTCTTTGGTTCTATTCGGTAAAGTCACGTAGGTAAATATAAAATAACAAAAATCACGACGTTTCGGCCACAACACAAGTGGCCTTCATCAGTTGAAGGGACCGTGCTGTCATGAGGACAGCGTTGGAGTGAAGACAGCCAAGCTCAGATGGCGTCTTTTAAGCTGTGTGGGCAGAAGCAAAACGCTTGACAAAGGAATTAGCATAAAAATGAGCACGATGTACGTAGCAGGCGCATGGGCCATGATGGACCAGGAGCGGGTAGGGGGGGGAGTAGAGTGAGTGAGTGGAGTGAGTGAGTGGAGTGAGTGAGTGAAGTGAGTGAGTGGAGTGAGTGAGTGGAGTGAGTGAGTGAGTGCAGTGAGTGGAGTGAGTGAGTGGAGTGAGTGAGTGAGTGGAGTGGAGTGAGTGGAGTGAGTGAGTGAGTTGAGTGAGTGAGTGAGTGGAGTGAGTGGAGTGAGTGAGTGGAGTGAGTGAGTGGAGTGAGTGGAGTGAGTGAGTGGAGTGAGTCGGTGGAGTGAGTGAGTGAGTGGAGTGAGTGAGTGGAGAGAGTGAGTGGAGTGAGCGAGTGGAGTGAGTGAGTGAGTGGAGTGAGTGGAGTGAGTGAGTGGAGTGAGTGGAGTGAGTGAGTGGAGTGAGTGGAGTGAGTGAGTGGAGTGAGTGAGTGGAGTGAGTGGAGTGAGTGAGTGGAGTGAGTCGGTGGAGTGAGTGAGTGAGTGGAGTGAGTGAGTGCAGTGAGTGAGTGGAGTGAGTGAGTGGAGTGAGTGGAGTGAGTGGAGTGAGTGAGTGGAGTGAGTGAGTGAGTGGAGTGAGTGAGTGGAGTGAGTGAGTTTAGTGAGTGGAGAGAAATAAGCAGCTGCGACAGTTTGGGATACCACTACTTGAAAAGAAAATTTATTGTACCATAGAAAATTAGTTTAATGTTTGGTTTGATTTAGAACATCTTTCCAATGATTGCTTAATTTGAAACCATCCTCTCAGTTGAAATTGTATCTGTGTTTGTAAATCTGAATTGCCTCGTGGACAAATCTCTGATAAAAACCTGTGGCTTTGCAGAGAACCTTGGTATCGGAGAAAACTATATCGTGATCACCTACAGCGTTGTAAGAGTGGTCAGCTACGGCAGAAGAATTCGTTCTGCCGTGTTTCAAATCTTATTTGTGCTCGCGAATTCGGTCAGAGACATGTCGCTTCGTCTCCCCGATATAGAAATCACCACAAGTGCAGCTCAATTTGTAAACCTTGGGGTACTGTAAGTCAGGAACGACATCCTTCACGGATCGGATCAGGTCACGGATTTTGTTTACTGTAGTGAACCGGACCAGCATCTTGTGTTTGTTTAGAATTTTGGAGATCTTTTTAGTAACGCCTGCTATATATGGTAGTGTGATGGTTTTGACCGGAGTATCAAGTGGTTGTTTCTGTATGGAGGTAGAAACACCTTTTTGGATGGTTCAGTCAGAGTATCCGTTTCTCTTGAGGGCCAGGTGTACATGTTTTAATTCACTGGTCAGGTGGTGTTGGTCCGAAATGCAATGTGCCCTGTGGTATAGCGTTTTGATGAGAGAATTATTTTGAGCTAGGTGGTGGTGGGAATTATGTTTCAAGTACGAATATGTGTGGGTGGGTTTCCTGCAGACAGAATGCCCCAGTGAGCCATCAGGTCTCCTCTCAAACAGAACATCCAAGAATGGTAGCTTGCCATCTTTCTCCACTTCCATGGTGAATTTGATGGCAGGATGTCTAGAATTGATGTGGTGTAGGAAAAGGTTCAAAGCTGGGAGGCCATGTGGCCAAATGACGAAAATACCATCCACATATCTCTTCCACAGGGAAGGTCTGAGGGTGGAAGTCTGGATGGCGCCTGATTCAAATTTCTCCATGAAAACATTGGCTATCACTGGTGATAAGGGAGAACCCATGGGGTACCCTCATTCTGTTTGTAGAAGGTGTCATTCCAAGTAAAGCAATTATTGGTGAGGCAGTGTGTAATCAGCGCAATTGTATCGGGGTCTAGTCCATGTTGTACAAAATTTTCAATTATTTCAATGGTATCAGGTACCGGGACCTTGGTGAACAGGGAGACCACATCGAAGCTGACAAGGATATCGTCAGGGGACAGTACAACGTCTTTGACCATAGAGACCAAATGAGCTGAGTTAAGTACTACTGAGGAGGTCTTGCCAGTGAAAGGTAGCAAGGTATCTGACAGAAAACGTGGTAGCTTATAGGCAGTGGAGTTGATCGTGGATACGATGGGTCGTAGTGGAGTGCCTTCTTTATGAATCTTGGGGAGACCATAGAATCTTATGGGTCTTGTAGCAGAAGGTTTTAAGGAGGGACGTTTAGTTGGTTCGATTAGGGAGGTCTAACTTGTAATGATCTTGTTGATTTTTATAGTTAGGCTATTAGTAGGGTCATTTTTAATTTTTAAGTAACTTCCATCATTGAGTAGGTTCTGGATTTTGTTGTTGTACGAATCGTTATCCATAATTACAGTAGCGTTGCCTTTGTCGGCTGAGAAAATGACTATATCACTTCTGTTTTTTTAAATTCGCGAGTTCAGAGCGTTCATTTTTGCTGATGTTAATGGGTTTCTTAGCATTCTTAAGAATAGTGGCTATTTCAGCTCTCGTAACGTCTGCTTGGATGTGTCCGATGCCTTTAAGGGCAACACATCGACCTGAGAGATGATGTCATCTACAGGAATATGTTTCGGGGTGACAGCAAAATGTAGCCCTCTAGCCAGTACTGTTTTCAGATTGTCTACAGGAAACCCACCCACACAGATTCCTACTTGAAACCTGATTCCCACCACCACCCAGCTCAAAATAATTATCTCATCAAAACGTTATACCACAGGCCACATTGCATTTCGGACCAACACCACCTGACCAGTGAATTAAAACATGTACACCTGCCCCTCAAGAGAAACGGGTACTCTGACCGAACCATCTGAAAAGCTGTTTCTACCTCCATACAGAAACAACCACTTGATACTCCGGTCAAAACCATCACACTACCATATATAGCAGGCGTTACTAAAAAGATCTCCAAAATTCTAAACAAACACAAGGTCTTGGTCCAGTTCAATACAGTACACAAAATCCGTGACCTGATCCCATCCGTGAAGAATGTCGTTCCTGACTTACAGTACCCCGGGGTTTACAAATTGAGCTGCACTTGTGGTGATTGCTATATCGGGGAGACGAAGCGACATGTCTCTGACCGAAATCGCGAGCACAAATCAGAATAATCAAAACACGGCAGAACGAATTCTTCTGCCATAGCTGACCACTGTTACAAAGCTGTGGGTGATCACGATATAGTTTTGTCCGATACCAAGGTTCTCTGCAAACCCATGGGTTTTTTGATCAGAGATTTGTCCACGAGGCAATTCAGATTTACAAACACAGACACAATTTCAACTGAGAGGATGGTTTCAAATTAAACAATCATTGGAAAGATGTTAAAAATTAAACCAAACATTTAACTAATTTTCCATGGTACAGTAAAAAAAAATTCAAGTAGTGGTATCCCAAACTTTCACAGCTGCTTATTTTTCTCCACTCACTCACTCCACTCACTCACTCCACTCACTCACACCACTCACTCACTCCACTCACTCACTCCACTCACTCAATCCACCCACTCACTCCACTTACTCCACTCATTCATTCCACTCACTCACTCACTCCAGTCACTCACTCATTCCACTCACTCCACTAACTCACTCACCCACTCCACTCACTCACTCCACTCACTCACTCACTCCACTCACTCCACTCACTCACTCCACTCACTCCACTCACTCCACTCACTCACTCCACTCACTCCACTCACTCACTCCACTCACTCCACTCACTCACTCCACTCACTCACTCACTCTACTCACTCACTCTACTCCCCCCCTCCCCGCCTGGTCCGTCATGGTCCCCACCCGCTCCTGGTCCATCATGGCCCATGCACCTCCTACGTATATCGTGCTCATTTTTATGCTAATTCCTTTGTCAAGCGTTTTGCTTCCTCCCACACAGCTTAAAGGACGCAACCTGGGCTTGGCTATTTTCAGTCCAACGCTGTCCTCATGATAGCACGGTCACTTCATCTGATGAAGGCCACTTGTGTTGTGGCCGAAACGTCGTGATTTTTATTATTTTATGTTTTACCTACGTGACTTCACCGAATAGAACCAAAGAGTATGGATCCTTGCAGTCACGAAAGCTTCAAATCTATAATTGATAACTTCTACGGTGAGGGCTTTTACCTATCTGTTCGAGCTTTCAAAAGACAACGGGACAAGAAGTCAAAGTTCATCGAGACGCTGACCTTCCTCAAAATATGCCGCGACAACAAGGTAATACCCATCGCTTTCACACTCGCATCTACTGCTGTATCATCACCGAATTCTAAACACATTCTGTTTAAGGCAAGCCTATCTTTAATCTCAGAGAGGATAAGACTACTCCGATTTGAACTCGATACTTTAGATAGGACTCTCCTACAAGTTCATTTAACGCTAACACAAAAATGTCACCTTCTGATTGGAAACACGTAGACAACATGCCTGCTTATTCTGCCGATTCACTTTCAGTCAAATACAAAGCTAACGTGATTTCTAAATTCAACTACATATCGAAGAAGAACCCAGGCCCACATATAACAAAACTAGACGTTAACAAAATCGTCATTAATCAGAGTTGCACCCCGATTTCGCACAATCTGAAAACAGTACTGGCTAGGGGGCTAAATTTTGCTGTCACCCCGAAATATATTCCTGTAGATGATATCATCTCTCAGGTCGATGTGGCCCTTAAAAGCATAGGACACATCCAAGCAGACGTTACGAGAGCTGAAATAGCCACTATTCTTAAGAATGCTAAGAAACCCATTAGCAACATCAGCAAAAAGATCGCACTGAACTCGGGAATTTAAAAAAAACAGAAGTGATAAAGTCATCCTCTCAGCCGACAAAGGCAACGCTACTGTAAATATGGATAAAGATTCGTACAACAACAAAATCCAGAACCTACTCAACGATGGAAGTTACTCAAAAATTAAAAAATGACCATACTATTAGCCTAACCATAAAAACCAACAATATCATCACAAGTTCGACCTCCCTAATCGAACCAACTAAACGTTCCTCCTTTAGACCTTCTGGTGCAAGACCCCCTAGATTCTATGGTCTCCCCAAGATTCATAAAGAAGGCACTCCACGACGACCCATCGTATCCACGATCAACTCCCCTACCTATAAGCTAGCATGTTTTCTGTCAGATACCTTGCTACCTTTCACTGGCAAGACCTCCTCAGCAGTACTTAACTCATTTGGTCTCTATGGTCAAATAGTTGAAAATTTGGTACAACATGGACTAGACCCCGATACACCTGCGCTGATTAGACACTGCCTCAACAATACCTACTTTACTTGGAATGGCACCTTCTACAAAATAAAATGAGGGTACCCCCATGGGTTCTCCCTTATCACCAGTGATAGCCAATGTTTTCATGGAGAAATTTGAATCAGACGCCATCCAGACTTCATCCCTCAGACCTTCCCTGTGGAAGAGATATGTGGATAATACTTTCGTCATATGGCCACATGCCCTTCCAGCTTTGAACCTTTTCCTACACCACATCAATTCTAGACATTCCGCCATCAAATTCACCATGGAAGTGGAGAAAGATGGCAAGCTACCATTCTTGGATGTTCTGTTTGAGAGGAGACCTGATGGCTCACTGGGGCATTCTGTCTACAGTAAACCCACCCACACAGATTCCTACTTGAAACCTGATTCCCACCACCACCCAGCTCAAAAGAATTCTCTCATCAAAACGTTATACCACAGGGCACATTGCATTTCGGACCAACACCATCTAACCAGTGAATTAAAACATGCACACCTGGCCCTCAAGAGAAACGGATACTCTGACCGAACCATCCGAAAAGCTGTTTCTACCTCCATACAGAAACAACCACTTGATACTCCGGTCAAAACCATCACACTACCATATATAGCAGGCGTTAGTAAAAAGATCTCCAAAATTCTAAACAAACACAAAATCTTGGTCCAGTTCAATACAGTACACAAAATCCGTGACCTGATCCCATCCGTGAACGATGTCGTTCCTGACTTACAGTACCCCGGGGTTCACAAATTGAGCTGCACTTGTGGTGATTGCTATATCGGGGATACGAAGCGACATGTCTCTGACCGAAATCGCGAGCACAAATCAGATTCAAAACACGGCAGAACGAATTCTTCTGCCATAGCTGACCACTGTTACAAAGCTGTGGGTGATCATGATATAGTTTTCTCCGATACCAAGGTTCTCTGCAAACCCACGGGTTTTTTTATCAGAGATTCGTCCACGAGGCAATTCAGATTTACAAACACAGACACAATTTCAACCGAGAGGATGGTTTCAAATTAAGCAATCACTGGAAAGATGTTCTAAATCAAACCAAACATTAAACTAATTTTCTATGGTACAGTAAAAAAAAATTCAAGTAGTGGTATCCCAAACTTTCACAGCTGCTTATTTCTCTCCACTCACTCACTCCACTCACTCCACTCACTCACACCACTCACTCACTTCACTCACTCCACTCACTCAATCCACCCACTCACTCCACTTACTCCACTCAATCACTCCATTCACTCATTCACTCCACTCACTCACTCCACTCACTCACGCCACTCACTCACTCCACTCACTCACTCACTCCACTCACTCCACTCACTCACTCCACTCACTCCACTCACTCCACTCACTCACTCCACTCACTCACTCACTCCACTCACTCCACTCACTCACTCCACTAACTTGCCCACTCCACTCACTCACTCCACTCACTCACTCCACTCACTCCACTCACTCACGCCACTCACTCACTCCACTCACTCACTCCACTCACTTACTCCACTCACTCACTCCACTCACTCACTCCGCTCACTCACTCTATTCACTCACTCACTCCACTCACTCCACTCACTCACTCCACTCACTCCCTCTAGTGTCCCCCCCCGCCCCCCCCCCCCCCCCGCTGCTGGTCCGTCATGGTCCCCACCCGCTCCTGGTCCATCGTGGCCCATGCACCTCCTACGTACATCGTGCTCATTTTCATGCAAATTCCTTTGTCAAGCGTTTTGCTTCCTCCCACACAGCTTAAAGGACGCGACCTGGGCTTGGCTGTTTTCACTCCAACGCTGTCCTCATGACAACACGGTCGCTTCACCTGATGAAAGCCACTTGTGTTGTGGCCGAAATGACGTGATTTTTGTTTTTTTATTTTTTATCGACGTGACTTTACCGAATAGAACCAAAGAGTATGAAGTTGTTATTTTTTCATTAAGTAATTATGATTTTGTGCCATACTTTGAATTTGCATCGTAGATATATTGGCTTTGGGAGTGATATTTAAGTTGATCTGTGCATTGAGAACTAGCATTTTAAAAATCCAAGTCACGGCACCGAGTTGTCGGTCCGCCCTGTCCTTCTCCTCCTGTGGATCCTAACGAGGTCAAATATACAATAAAAATAACAAAGTTCAGAAACGATGAGCAGATACTCCGTGTTGTGCTCTGTCCTCTGGAGAAGTGGGCGACTCCGCAAAGCTGAGCACTAGAGGTTTGTGAAACGGCAAAACTTTATTTCAAGTGTTCTGTGGCGCCATGGAGCAACTCCGCAAGTGCCGTAACTCCCCCCTGGCCCCCAAACTAATCACACACACGCAGCGCACAAACGTAGTGTCCTGGCGGGGGATTGCCTGGCACAACGGGTTTTAATCTGAGGGGTCCCTTGGAGGAAAGTCCCACAGTTTCCCGGTGCAAGAAGATTGACCGACCCTCGCAGGACAGGTCACATCGCGGTGCCCCTGATGAGTTGGGCGCAAAACAAGGTTCATCAGGCCAGCCGCAATGAGTCATGCACGACATGAGGTCAGGGGATCGCAGTGCCACGACCTCCCCCGTCCCCAGACCAAATACACACAAGCTGGGTGTGTATTCGCCAGCCTATACATCCGTCCAGATTAGCCATGATGAGTCAGAAATTAATGTGTACGGATGGATAGACAATAGGTCGCAGAAGTAACCGTCGCAGCGTATCAACGCAAGAGAACCACCAGCTTTGTCCATGAAGCCATCCAGATATTTAAACACAATTTCAACCGAGAAGATGGTTACAAACTGAGCAATCATTGGAAGGATCAGTTTAACACATAGGCTGTCGCGACAAATATTATTCATAATACAAGTATTTGGGTTAGATCGTGTTATTTAAAAATGTGCCGAAACCCTCCACCACCCGACACGGACAATCAGTAAAAAAAGTGTCACGTTGACAAAGGACAAATAGTTCACTACTTTAGCCCACTGGTGTGTTGAAGAGTGAATCCACAGCATTTAAAAAAAATTGTACGACGTTTCGCTGGTAATTACATCCAACATCATCGGGCAATTTGCCAGTATGGTGAAGCCCTCACTTGCTCCCGGTCTTAAATAGAGCAGCAGGGTGACGTCATCATTTAACTCATTCAGGTGCAGTGATTTGAGGCGAGGGGGGGGGTATTGTAATTATATAATAGATTAGTAATCAGTAAATTATTATAATTAGTAATAAGTTGTAGATTGGTAATTAGTTGTAATGTGTGTTATTGTAACTATATGCTACGTATGTAATCCGTTAATTATCATGTGTTTCCCCTATAAGGAAATGTAATACGTATTATTTAAAAATATGCGTCAAGGCTGTACTAAGTCTGTAACTGTCAGAGCAATTAAAGTTATTTCTATTTCTCTCAATTTCAATGGATTCTCTAATTAGTCTTTGCCAGTAATAATACGTGTCCTTGTTGGCAAGCATGTTCTGTCACTGCCGACAGTTGTGTTTGAGATAATTTAATATTTCTTTGGTGTTCTTTTAGTCTAACGCTGATGTTATGTTCCGTCTGTCCAATGTAGCATCTGCCACATAAACAATTAATCCGATATACACCTTCTGTTGATAATTTAGGTAATTCGTCTTTCGTGCAAGATACTAGTTTTTGAATTTTGTGTACTGTACCAAATCTTACTTTAATGTTTTGCTTTTGCAAAACATAGGCTACTTTGTCAGTTACTCCTGAAATATATGGTATTTTAATTGTTTTAACAATCTGATCGCTTTCAGCAGTGTTGCTTTGCGATCGTGATTTGGCATTCAGTGCTCTGTTAATTTGAGCATTATTGTAGCCATTCTGTCGTAGTGCTTCTTTAACATATTTCATCTCTCTCACTAGACTTTCACCTTCTGACACTATTTTAGCCCGATGTATGAGCGTCTTGATAAGAGAGGATTTCTGAGCTGGGTGATAATGTGAATTTGCATTCAGATAGGCATCAGTTTTCGTTCGCTTTCTGTAAACGCTGTGTTATTTTACCATTTATGCCATGTCCAAGCAAAATATCTAGGAACGGGAGTATTATTTACCTCCATTTCCATGGTGAACTGGATGGCCGGGTTTTGTGCATTGAGATGATTTAGAAAATCATTAAGTGTATCTTTACAATGTGGCCAGACAACAAAAGTGTCATCCACATATCTAAACCAAAATCATGGGTTTAATGTACTCGAGGCAATTGCTCTTCTTTCAAAGTATTCCACGTACAGATTTGCTATAGCAGGAGATAAAGGAGAGCCCATTGCTGCTCCTTCCTTTTGTTTAAGGAAATCACCTCTCCATAAGAAGTAGGTGTTATTCAAACAATGGTCAGCGAGTTTCAGAATATCTTTTGGTAAACTTGTATTCTTTACTAGTGTAAAGAATTGGAACCTTAGTGGATAGAGAATCACGTAAAAACTCACCAGAATATCATTAGGGTTAAGTTTAATATCTTTAATCACATTCACAAGATGTTCTGAATTTCTTATCAATTAAGATGTACTGTCGATGTAGGGCTGTATTTGTTTAGTTATATATTTTGCTTATTTAAATGTGGCAGAGCCAATTGTACTGACTATGGGTCGTAATGGGATTCCAATTTTACGAATATTTGGTAGCCGATATAGTCTAGGTGGTTTTGAGGCCTTGGCTTAATTTGGTATTGCTCATTCATAGGGATTAATGAATTTTGAATGATTGCAATAGTCTTACGTTCTCAAGTATGAGTTGGATCTCGTTAGATTTTAATGTACGTACTTTGCCTCTAGTAAATCTTTAATTTTATTATCACAATCGGCTCGTGACATCACCACAGTAGTGCGGCCTTTATTAGCTACCAGGATTTGAATATCTTTATTTAATTGGAGCTCTTTTTAAGGCTTTTGCTGCTCTATTTAAGACCCGGAGCAAGTGAGGGCTTCACCATTCTGGCAAATTGCCCGATGATGCTGGATGTAATTACCAGCAAAACGTTGTACTAAAAAAAATGTAAATGTTGTGGATTCACTCTTCAACACACAGGTGGGCTAAAGTAGTGAACTATTTGTCTTTTGTCAACGTGACACTTTTTTTACTGATTGTCCGTGTCGGGTGGTGGAGGGTTACGGCACATTTATAAATAACGTGATCTAACCCAAAAACTTTACATTGGAAGGATGTTATTAACCAGGTAAACTCATAACTTGCTGTGATATTTCAATCCTTCCTGCCGTTTAGCAGTTATTTCCGACTCTCTGAATTACATCACCTTTTTAAATGTCTTTACAGTAACAGACTAAGGTCTCACTAACATAACCACCTCGATGTAACGGTAGCTCTCGCTGTTTAATAGGCTGTATGTCTCACTGGCACGGCCGCCGTTACGGTGGTTCTCTTGCGTTGATGCGCTGTCCTCTCACTGTGCAGCAACCAATGCCGCAGCTTGTGTTGCCCATGAGGTGGCGCTATGCCCGGTCCTCTGACACAGACATGCCATCTTCCCATTAAAATCGTTTACATTGACATGCCAATCTCCCTCATTAACACAGCTGCTGTGCGTGAGTGCGGCGACGGTGCTCGTGTGCGAAGACGGGGCTCAATTTTTCCATTATATTCGTTTACAATAACATGGCAATCTCTCCGTTTAATGCAGCTGCTGTGCGTGTGTGCGGCGACGGCGCTCGTGTGCGACGACGGGGCTCATTTTCCATCATACTCGTTTACATTAACACGCCAATCTCTCCCTTTAACGCAGCTGTTGTGCGTGCATGCGGCGACGGGACTCCTTTCTATCTCTGACCCCGCCTACTTACCCTTGAGTGACACCCTCCTCAAAACTATATATAACCTCTTGTTGCAGCAGCCCTTTCCTGTTCAGCAGTTCTACTGCTGTAACTTTCCACCTGATGACGATTGCTTGTGTTGCAAACAAAACGTCGTGATTTATTATTTATTTTTCTACCTACCTGACTTTGCCGAAAGAACCAAAGATTATTGAGAAAAATTATTCGTCAGCACTTTGTTTATTAACGATACAACATATCATCAACACAAGCAATGGAATCATATCTAATCCAAGGTGTTCACAATCACGAATCCAATGCGACCAATTGAAAGCAATTACTGAATCGTTGCCCATCGGTGTGTCTAGTTGGCAGCCATGGTCTGGTCAATCCAGCTGCGCAGGGCAGTGACGCGCGCGTACACGGCCGGCATGCTGGTGGAGCACGAGCTGCTGCCCCACGACACGATCCCCACGAGGTTCCACACGCCGTTCTTCTCGCACACCAGGGGGCCGCCGGAGTCACCCTATGGAGAAGACACGCAAGGTGCATAGCGACAAGAGTATGAAAACGACCTTCGATGTCGAGACAGAATAAACTAAAATCTGCCTACCCATCTTTGATGACAACTGAGTTGTGTTGAGATACACTTCACGTAGATGGTGGTGAAAGTCTGCAATCATTCCACATTTTTTAAAGTATTGTATGTGCATTGTGCATGGTAATAATGAGCTGTCACTAATTTATATTTGTTGATTTAAAAAAAATGATATTCCCACTAAAAATTAAGCATGTCAACCCTATTATCGTGGCAAATACTTTCATCAAGGGTTTATTTTCAAATACGTTACATTTTACAAGATAGGCCCATAAACCCCACCATCCTTAAACCTTCAGATGTAGATATGAAACACATACTTCAAATATAACAACTTTAGCTACGTAAAGAAATACCGTTAACGTTTACCATGCAGGAGCTAGCTCCAGCACCACCAGCGCAGATCATGACGCTGGTGATGACGTTCACGGTGCCCCACTTCTGCTGGCAGGTGGCGGTAGGCACAATGGGCAGAGCAGTCTGCTGCAGGATGGGCGGCGTGTTGAAGGCTGTGAACGCACACATAGAAGAATACCAAATAACATAGAATAATGGTTAGATCATCTCTTTTGAGGTAACAGATCATATAGTTGATCATGTTTATTGATAACTCTATTTGCACGAATTAATCTCAAATTTGTCAAGTCCATCTAGTTGTAGGAAGTCCACATGAATACCATGCACAAAGTAAATTGTGTTAATTATTGGTCATCGATGCTCACCGGAAGAGCGGACCTTGCCCCAGCCGGAGGTGACACACATCATGTTATCAGCAAAGACATCCGAGGCGGCAGGCAGGCAGACGGGAGAGACACGGTCCACGATCTGAGCGGGCTGAGCCAGCTTCAGCAACATGATGTCGTTGTTGATGTTGTAGGAGTCCCACTGCTGGTGAGTGATGGCCTGTGTGTGCAAACAGAACGAGATGTTAGAATACCTTAAACGAACTAAGTTTTATATTCTTAGTTTTTTCGGTAAAGTCACGTTATTTTGTTGTTTCTCTTCAACGTGACTTTACCGAAAAAACTAAGAATATGAATTACTGCAGTCACGAAAGCTTTAAATCGAACTAAGTTTGTTTAATTCAGGGTACTTGTTCAATACACTTGGTCTCTATTTCTTAGTTTTTTCGGTAAAGTCACGTAGAACGGAAACAATAAAATAATAATAAAATATGTAACAATATTGTTTTATAAAACCGAAAGATCCAAGAAAATGAATCCCTGCAGTAACGAAAGCTTTGAATCAAAAACACTTGGTCTCTGTTGAACTTCATCCATTTCAATGTCTAACAAGTTGAGGGGATTGTTCATGAGGTAATGTCATAACTCGCAAGTTTACCTTAGAAACGACAAGAGACTGGATGTTCTCGGCGTTGGAGTTCCTGTCGTGCTCGCCCAGGACGACGCGGTCAATGGACGGGCTGCGAAGGCATTTAAGAAACCGAACATTTACTGTTTGAGAAAGATATTCTGCCTCTTCTTTGGTTCTTTCGGTAAAGTCACGTAGAATGAGAATAAAATAATAAATTGATCAAATAAAATAACACAATAATATTCTCACGACGTTTCGGCCACAACACAAGCGGCCTTCATCAGGTGAAGGGAGCGAGACTGTCTGGTAGGACAGCGCTCCCTTCACCTGATGAAGGCCGCTTGTGTTGTGGCCGAAACGTTCTGAGAATATTATTGTGTTATTTTATTTGATCAATTTATTATTTTATTCTCATTCTACGTGACTTTACCGAAAGAACCAAAGAAGATGAATCATTGCAGTCACGAAAGCTTTAAATCGAAATTTATATTCTGCCTCCTTTTAAATCGTTAACAATGAGCGGTGCTACGCTGGCGCAGTGACTCTTGCATGCGCTTACTTGAACTCGCAGTGGGCAGCGGTCACCACCCATGAGGGGTCGATGAGGGAGCCACCGCAATAGTGCCACGTGGTGGAATCCTGTAGTGGCAAGACGCGACAGAATTGGTGTTGTGTCGCACTCTGGGACATGCGCAGCACACCTCACATACCAAACAGCACTTCGTATGGGCTGACTGTCATGTCTGTTGGGAACACCGCGATATGGTTCATGTTGATGTGGACTCACGATACGCTAACATTGAGGACTCACCTGCAGGGACACCTGCCAGGGCCAGGAGCCCGACACTGCATCCTCGCCATTGACGATGCGGGAGTAGCCGGTGATGACCGGCTTGATGGCAGGGACACCGCACCCTATAATACATCAAACACCAAGTTAAAGCATCTCCGTTCTCAATGAATTGTGGACCTTGCTTATCATTGCAGGTGGTCATGAGCCATTGTTGAAAATTCTCCATATGGCAACTCTTAAATTCCCACAAAGTGGTTTCCTCATTGAAGTGACCTGGGAGGAATAGGTCACTTAAAACTTCCATAAAAAATCGCACATTTATATCAACTTAAATATATGCACGGCCGAAGGGGCTAATACGTTCTGGCCAATAACACAGTGAACATTTTTTAAAAAACTCAAATTCTGCATTTGAAATACCAATGACTATCATAGACACTCACCGAAGGTGGCGCCGATGAAGGCGAAGCAGGAGACGAGCCAGAAGAGAGACATTGCGACTGTGGTAGACGGTGCTGGCTTCCTGCCGTTGGGCAGCCCCTTTTATACAGAAAATCTGCTGCGTAGCAGCGAGTTTCAACTATAAAATCGATTGCAACCTTTGCCCTTAGATGGCTGGTACATGTCTTGTGCCATATGAGGTGAGTCGATACGTTCTCATGCAGAGAGGTGACGTAAGCTGAAGTTTTAACATTTTAAGTTTTGAGTAATATTTTGAGGTGATGTTGACTATAACGTTTAAAATGTAAAGCTTTGCCATTTTTTTGAATGAATATTCTCATGATTTTCGAACAAATTATTACTTTCATTGCAATAAAATGAAGTGCAAATGTCGCAACAGTATTATATTGAGGGCCCTGAAAACAAACATATTAAGATCTAACAAACTGAAGTTGTTATTCTAGATTTGAAGCTTTCGTGACTGCAAAGATCCATACTCTTTGGTTCTATTCGGTAAAGTCACGTAGGTAAATATAAAATAACAAAAATCACGACGTTTCGGCCACAACACAAGTGGCCTTCATCAGTTGAAGGGACCGTGCTGTCATGAGGACAGCGTTGGAGTGAAGACAGCCAAGCTCAGATCGCGTCTTTTAAGCTGTGTGGGCAGAAGCAAAACGCTTGACAAAGGAATTAGCATAAAAATGAGCACGATGTACGTAGCAGGCGCATGGGCCATGATGGACCAGGAGCGGGTAGGGGGGGGAGTAGAGTGAGTGAGTGGAGTGAGTGAGTGGAGTGAGTGAGTGAAGTGAGTGAGTGGAGTGAGTGAGTGGAGTGAGTGAGTGGAGTGAGTGAGTGGAGTGAGTGGAGTGAGTGAGTGGAGTGAGTGGAGTGAGTGAGTGGAGTGAGTCGGTGGAGTGAGTGAGTGAGTGGAGTGAGTGAGTGAGTGGAGTGAGTGAGTGAGTGGAGTGAGTGGAGTGAGTGAGTGGAGTGAGTGAGTGGAGTGAGTGGAGTGAGTGAGTGGAGTGAGTCGGTGGAGTGAGTGAGTGAGTGGAGTGAGTGAGTGGAGTGAGTGAGTGGAGTGAGCGAGTGGAGTGAGTGAGTGAGTGGAGTGAGTGGAGTGAGTGAGTGGAGTGAGTGGAGTGAGTGAGTGGAGTGAGTGGAGTGAGTGAGTGGAGTGAGTGAGTGGAGTGAGTGGAGTGAGTGAGTGGAGTGAGTCGGTGGAGTGAGTGAGTGAGTGGAGTGAGTGAGTGGAGTGAGTGAGTGAGTGGAGTGAGTGGAGTGAGTGGAGTGAGTGAGTGGAGTGAGTGAGTGAGTGGAGTTTGTGAGTGAGTGGAGTGAGTGAGTGCAGTGAGTGGAGAGAAATAAGCAGCTGTGACAGTTTGGGATACCACTACTTGAAAAGAAAATTTATTGTACCATAGAAAATTAGTTTAATGTTTGGTTTGATTTAGAACATCTTTCCAATGATTGCTTAATTTGAAACCATCCTCTCAGTTGAAATTGTATCTGTGTTTGTAAATCTGAATTGCCTCGTGGACAAATCTCTGATAAAAACCTGTGGCTTTGCAGAGAACCTTGGTATCGGAGAAAACTATATCGTGATCACCTACAGCGTTGTAAGAGTGGTCAGCTACGGCAGAAGAATTCGTTCTGCCGTGTTTCAAATCTGATTTGTGCTCGCGAATTCGGTCAGAGACATGTCGCTTCGTCTCCCCGATATAGAAATCACCACAAGTGCAGCTCAATTTGTAAACCTTGGGGTACTGTAAGTCAGGAACGACATCCTTCACGGATGGGATCAGGTCACGGATTTTGTTTACTGTAGTGAACCGGACCAGCATCTTGTGTTTGTTTAGAATTTTGGAGATCTTTTTAGTAACGCCTGCTATATATGGTAGTGTGATGGTTTTGACCGGAGTATCAAGTGGTTGTTTCTGTATGGAGGTAGAAACACCTTTTTGGATGGTTCCGTCAGAGTATCCGTTTCTCTTGAGGGCCAGGTGTACATGTTTTAATTCACTGGTCAGGTGGTGTTGGTCCGAAATGCAATGTGCCCTGTGGTATAGCGTTTTGATGAGAGAATTATTTTGAGCTAGGTGGTGGTGGGAATTAGGTTTCAAGTAAGAATATGTGTGGGTGGGTTTCCTGCAGACAGAATGCCCCAGTGAGCCATCAGGTCTCCTCTCAAACAGAACATCCAAGAATGGTAGCTTGCCATCTTTCTCCATTTCCATGGTGAATTTGATGGCAGGATGTCTAGAATTGATGTGGTGTAGGAAAAGGTTCAAAGCTGGGAGGCCATGTGGCCAAATGACGAAAGTACCATCCACATATCTCTTCCACAGGGAAGGTCTGAGGGTGGAAGTCTGGATGGCGCCTGATTCAAATTTCTCCATGAAAACATTGGCTATCACTGGTGATAAGGGAGAACCCATGGGGTACCCTCATTCTGTTTGTAGAAGGTGTCATTCCAAGTAAAGCAATTATTGGTGAGGCAGTGTGTAATCAGCGCAATTGTATCGGGGTCTAGTCCATGTTGTACCAAATTTTCAATTATTTCAATGGTATCAGGTACCGGGACCTTGGTGAACAGGGAGACCACATCGAAGCTGACAAGGATATCGTCAGGGGACAGTACAACGTCTTTGACCATAGAGACCAAATGAGCTGAGTTAAGTACTGCTGAGGAGGTCTTGCCAGTGAAAGGTAGCAAGGTATCTGACAGAAAACGTGGTAGCTTATAGGCAGGGGAGTTGATCGTGGATACGATGGGTCGTAGTGGAGTGCCTTCTTTATGAATCTTGGGGATACCATAGAATCTTATGGGTCTTGTAGCAGAAGGTTTTAAGGAGGGACGTTTAGTTGGTTCGATTAGGGAGGTCTAACTTGTAATGATCTTGTTGATTTTTATAGTTAGGCTATTAGTAGGGTCATTTTTAATTTTTAAGTAACTTCCATCATTGAGTAGGTTCTGGATTTTGTTGTTGTACGAATCGTTATCCATAATTACAGTAGCGTTGCCTTTGTCGGCTGAGAAAATGACTATATCACTTCTGTTTTTTTTAAATTCGCGAGTTCAGAGCGTTCATTTTTGCTGATGTTAATGGGTTTCTTAGCATTCTTAAGAATAGTGGCTATTTCAGCTCTCGTAACGTCTGCTTGGATGTGTCCTATGCCTTTAAGGGCAACACATCGACCTGAGAGATGATGTCATCTACAGGAATATGTTTCGGGGTGACAGCAAAATGTAGCCCTCTAGCCAGTACTGTTTTCAGATTGTCTACAGGAAACCCACCCACACAGATTCCTACTTGAAACCTGATTCCCACCACCACCCAGCTCAAAATAATGATCTCATCAAAACGTTATACCACAGGCCACATTGCATTTCGGACCAACACCACCTGACCAGTGAATTAAAACATGTACACCTGCCCCTCAAGAGAAACGGGTACTCTGACCGAACCATCTGAAAAGCTGTTTCTACCTCCATACAGAAACAACCACTTGATACTCCGGTCAAAACCATCACACTACCATATATAGCAGGCGTTACTAAAAAGATCTCCAAAATTCTAAACAAACACAAGGTCTTGGTCCAGTTCAATACAGTACACAAAATCCGTGACCTGATCCCATCCGTGAAGAATGTCGTTCCTGACTTACAGTACCCCGGGGTTTACAAATTGAGCTGCACTTGTGGTGATTGCTATATCGGGGAGACGAAGCGACATGTCTCTGACCGAAATCGCGAGCACAAATCAGAATAATCAAAACACGGCAGAACGAATTCTTCTGCCATAGCTGACCACTGTTACAAAGCTGTGGGTGATCACCATATAGTTTTGTCCGATACCAAGGTTCTCTGCAAACCCATGGGGTTTTTTTTATCAGAGATTTGTCCACGAGGCAATTCAGATTTACAAACACAGACACAATTTCAACTGAGAGGATGGTTTCAAATTAAGCAATCATTGGAAAGATGTTAAAAATTAAACCAAACATTTAACTAATTTTCCATGGTACAGTAAAAAAAAATTCAAGTAGTGGTATCCCAAACTTTCACAGCTGCTTATTTTTCTCCACTCACTCACTCCACTCACTCACTCCACTCACTCACACCACTCACTCACTCCACTCACTCACTCCACTCACTCAATCCACCCACTCACTCCACTTACTCCACTCATTCATTCCACTCACTCACTCACTCCAGTCACTCATTCATTCCACTCACTCCACTAACTCACTCACCCACTCCACTCACTCACTCCACTCACTCACTCCACTCACTCCACTCACTCACTCCACTCACTCCACTCACTCCACTCACTCACTCCACTCACTCCACTCACTCACTCCACTCACTCCACTCACTCACTCACTCTACTCACTCACTCTACTCCCCCCCTCCCCGCCTGGTCCGTCATGGTCCCCACCCGCTCCTGGTCCATCATGGCCCATGCACCTCCTACGTATATCGTGCTCATTTTTATGCTAATTCCTTTGTCAAGCGTTTTGCTTCCTCCCACACAGCTTAAAGGACGCAACCTGGGCTTGGCTATTTTCAGTCCAACGCTGTCCTCATGATAGCACGGTCACTTCACCTGATGAAGGCCACTTGTGTTGTGGCCGAAACGTCGTGATTTTTATTATTTTATGTTTTACCTACGTGACTTCACCGAATAGAACCAAAGAGTATGGATCCTTGCAGTCACGAAAGCTTCAAATCTATAATTGATAACTTCTACGGTGAGGGCTTTTACCTATCTGTTCGAGCTTTCAAAAGACAACGGGACAAGAAGTCAAAGTTCATCGAGACGTTGACCTTCCTCAAAATATGCCGCGACAACAAGGTAATACCCATCGCTTTCACACTCACATCTACTGCTGTATCATCACCGAATTCTAAACACATTCTGTTTAAGGCAAGCCTATCTTTAATCTCAGAGAGGATAAGACTACTCCGATTTGAACTCGATACTTTAGATAGGACTCTCCTACAAGTTCATTTAACGCTAACACAAAAATGTCACCTTCTGATTGGAAACACGTAGACAACATGCCTGCTTATTCTGCCGATTCACTTTCAGTCAAATACAAAGCTAACGTGATTTCTAAATTCAACCACATATCGAAGAAGAACCCAGGCCCACATATAACAAAACTAGACGTTAACAAAATCGTCATTAATCAGAGTTGCACCCCGATTTCGCACAATCTGAAAACAGTACTGGCTAGGGGGCTAAATTTTGCTGTCAACCCCGATTTTCGCCACAATCTGAAACAGTACTGGCTAGGGGGCTAAATTTTGCTGTCACCCCCGAAATATATTCCTGTAGATGATATCATCTCTCAGGTCGATGTGGCCCTTAAAAGCATAGGACACATCCAAGCAGACGTTACGAGAGCTGAAATAGCCACTATTCTTAAGAATGCTAAGAAACCCATTAGCACACATCAGCAAAAAGATCGCACTGAACTCGCGAATTTAAAAAAACAGAAGTGATAAAGTCATCCTCTCAGCCGACAAAGCCAAACGCTACTGTAAATATGGATAAAGATTCGTACAACAACAAAATCCAGACCTACTCAACGATGGAAGTTACTCAAAAAATTAAAAAAATAACCATACTATTAGCCTAACCATAAAAACCAACAATATCATCACAAGTTCGACCTCCCTAATCGGACCAACTAAACGTTCCTCCTTTAAACCTTCTGGTGCAAGACCCCCCTAGATTCTATGGTCTCCCCAAGATTCATAAAGAAGGCACTCCACGACGACCCATCGTATCCACGATCAACTCCCCTACCTATAAGCTAGCATGTTTTCTGTCAGATACCTTGCTACCTTTCACTGGCAAGACCTCCTCAGCAGTACTTAACTCAACTCATTTGGTCTCTATGGTCAAATAGTTGAAAATTTGGTACAACATGGACTAGACCCCGATACACCTGCGCTGATTAGACACTGCCTCAACAATACCTACTTTACTTGGAATGGCACCTTCTACAAAATAAAATGAGGGTACCCCATGGGTTCTCCCTTATCACCAGTGATAGCCAATGTTTTCATGGAGAAATTTGAATCAGACGCCATCCAGACTTCATCCCTCAGACCTTCCCTGTGGAAGAGATATGTGGATAATACTTTCGTCATATGGGCCACATGCCCTTCCAGCTTTGAACCTTTTCCTACACCACATCAATTCTAGAACATTCCGCCATCAAATTCACCATGGAAGTGGAGAAAGATGGCAAGCTACCATTCTTGGATGTTCTGTTTGAGAGGAGTCCTGATGCTCACTGGGGCATTCTGTCTACAGTAAACCCACCCACACAGATTCCTACTTGAAACCTGATTCCCACCACCACCCAGCTCAAAAGAATCTCTCATCAAACGTTATACCACAGGGCACATTGCATTTCGGACCAACACCACCTAACCAGTGAATTAAAACATGCACACCTGGCCCTCAAGAGAAACGGATACTCTGACCGAACCATTCAAAAGCTGTTTCTACCTCCATACAGAAACAACCACTTGATACTCCGGTCAAAACCATCACAACTACCATATATAGCAGGCGTTAGTAAAAAGATCTCCAAAATTCTAAACAAACACAAAATCTTGGTCCAGTTCAATACAGTACACAAAATCCTGACCTGATCCCATCCGTGAACGATGTCGTTCTGACTTACAGTACCCCGGGGTTCACAAATGAGCTGCACTTGTGGTGATTGCTATATCGGGGATACGAAGCGACATGTCTCTGACCGAATTCGCGAGCACAAATCAGATTCAAAACACGGCAGAACGAATTCTTCTGCCATAGCTGACCACTGTTACAAAGCTGTGGTGATCATGATATAGTTTTCTCCGATACCAAGGTTCTCTGCAAACCCACGGGTTTTTTATCAGAGATTCGTCCACGAGGCAATTCAGATTTACAAAACACAGACACAATTTCAACCGAGAAGGATGTTTCAAATTAAGCAATCACTGGAAAGATGTTCTAAATCAAACCAAACATTAACTAATTTCTATGGTACAGTAAAAAAAAATTCAAGTAGTGGTATCCCAAACTTTCACAGCGCCATATTTCTCTCCACTCACTCACTCCACTCACTCCACTCACTCACACCACTCACTCACTTCACTCACTCCACCTCACTGAATCCACCCACTCACTCCACTTACTCCACTCAATCACTCCATTCACTCATTCACTCCACTCACTCACTCCACTCACTCACGCCACTCACTCACTCCACTCACTCACTCACTCCACTCACTCCACTCACTCACTCCACTCACTACACTCACTCACTCCACTTACTCCACTCACTCACCACTCCACTCACTCCACTCACTCACTCACTCACTCACTCCACACTCACTCCACTCACTCACTCCACTCACTCATCACTCCAACTCCACTCACTCCACTCACTCACTCACTCACTCCACTCACTCACTCACTCACATCCACTCACTCACTCCACTCACTCACTCCACTCACTCACTCCACTCCTATTCACTCACTCCACTCACTTACTCCACTCACTCACTCACTCCACTCACTCACTCACTCACACTCACTCACTCATCTATTCACTCACTCACTCCCACTCACTCCACTCACTCACTCCACTCACTCCCTCTAGTGTCCCCCCCCGCCGCTGCTGGTCCGTCATGGTCCCCACCCGCTCCTGGTCCATCGTGGCCCATTGACCTCCTACGTACATCGTGCTCATTTTCATGCAAATTCCTTTGTCAAGCGTTTTGCTTCCTCCCACACAGCTTAAAGGACGCGACCTGGGCTTGACTGTTTTCACTCCAACGCTGTCCTCATGACAGCACGCTCCCTTCACCTGATGAAGGCCACTTGTGTTGTGGCCGAAATGTCGTGATTTTTGTTTTTTTTATTTTTTTTCGACGTGACTTTACCGAATAGAACCAAAGAGTATGAAGTTGTTATTTTTTCATTAAGTAATTATGATTTTGTGCCATACTTTGAATTTGCATCGTAGATATATTGGCTTTGGGACTGATATTTAAGTTGATCTGTGCATTGAGAACTAGCATTTTAAAAATCCGAGTCACGGCACCGAGTTGTCGGTCCGCCCTGTCCTTCTCCTCCTGTGGATCCTAACGAGGTCAAATATACAATAAAATAACAAAGTTCAGAAACGATGAGCAGATACTCCGTGTTGTGCTCTGTCCTCTGGAGAAGTGGGCGACTCCACAAAGCTGAGCACTAGAGGTTTGTGAAACGGCAAAACTTTATTTCAAGTGTTCTGTGGCGCCATGGAGCAACTCCGCAAGTGCCGTAACTCCCCCCTGGCCCCCAAACTAATCACACACACGCAGCGCACAAACGTAGTGTCCTGGCGGGGGATTGCCTGGCACAACGGGTTTTAATCTGAGGGGTCCCTTGGAGGAAAGTCCCACAGTTTCCCGGTGCAAGAAGATTGACCGACCCTCGCAGGACAGGTCACATCGCGGTGCCCCTGATGAGTTGGGCGCAAAACAAGGTTCATCAGGCCAGCCGCAATGAGTCATGCACGACATGAGGTCAGGGGATCGCAGTGCCACGACCTCCCCCGTCCCCAGACCAAATACACACAAGCTGGGTGTGTATTCGCCAGCCTATACATCCGTCCAGATTAGCCATGATGAGTCAGAAATTAATGTGTACGGATGGATAGACAATAGGTCGCAGAAGTAACCGTCGCAGCGTATCAACGCAAGAGAACCACCAGCTTTGTCCATGAAGCCATCCAGATATTTAAACACAATTTCAACCGAGAAGATGGTTACAAACTGAGCAATCATTGGAAGGATCAGTTTAACACATAGGCTGTCGCGACAAATATTATTCATAATACAAGTATTTGGGTTAGATCGTGTTATTTATAAATGTGCCGAAACCCTCCACCACCCGACACGGACAATCAGTAAAAAAGTGTCACGTTGACAAAGGACAAATAGTTCACTACTTTAGCCCACTGTGTGTTGAAGAGTGAATCCACAGCATTTTAAAAAAATTGTACGACGTTTTCGCTGGTAATTACATCCACATCATCGGGCAATTTGCCAGTATGGTGAAGCCCTCACTTGCTCCCGGTCTTAAATAGAGCAGCAGGGTGACGTCATCATTTAACTCATTCAGGTGGCAGTGATTTGAGGCGAGGGGGGGGGTATTGTAATTATATAATAGATTAGTATCAGTAAATTATTATAATTAGTAATAAGTTGTAGATTGGTAATTAGTTGTAATGTGTGTTATTGTAACTATATGCTACGTATGTAATCCGTTAATTATCATGTGTTTCCCCTATAAGGAAATGAAATACGTATTATTTAAAAATATGCTTCAAGGCTGCACTAAGTCTGTAACTGTCAGAGCAATTAAAGTTATTTCTATTTCTCTCAATTTCAATGGATTCTCTAATTAGTCTTTGCCAGTAATAATACGTGTCCTTGTTGGCAAGCATGTTCTGTCACTGCCGACAGTTGTGTTTGAGATAATTTAATATTTCTTTGGTGTTCTTTTAGTCTAACGCTGATGTTATATTCCGTCTGTCCAATGTAGCATCTGCCACATAAACAATTAATCCGATATACACCCTTCTGTTGATAATTTAGGTAATTCGTCTTTCGTGCAAGATACTAGTTTTTGAATTTTGTGTACTGTACCAAATCTTACTTTAATGTTTTGCTTTTGCAAAACATAGGCTAATTTGTCAGTTACTCCTGAAATATATGGTATTTTAATGTTTTAACAATCTGATCGATTTCAGCAGTGTTGCTTTGCGATCGTGATTTGCTTGCATTCTCTTGTTAATTTGAGCATTATTGTAGCCATTCTGTCGTAGTGCTTCTTTAACATATTTCATCTCTCTCACTAGACTTTCACCTTCTGACACTGTTTTAGCCCGATGTATGAGCGTCTTGATAAGAGAGGATTTCTGAGCTGGGTGATAATGTGAATTTGCATTCAGATAGGCATCAGTGTGCGTTCGCTTTCTGTAAACGCTGTGTTATTTTACCATTTATGCCATGTCCAAGCAAAATATCTAGGAACGGGAGTATTATTTACCTCCATTTCCATGGTGAACTGGATGGCCGGGTTTTGTGCATTGAGATGATTTAGAAAATCATTAAGTGTATCTTTACAATGTGGCCAGACAACAAAAGTCTCATCCACATATCTAAACCAAAATCATGGGTTTAATGTACTCGAGGCAATTGCTCTTCTTTCAAAGTATTCCACGTACAGATTTGCTATAGCAGGAGATAAAGGAGAGCCCATTGCTGCTCCTTCCTTTTGTTTAAGGAAATCACCTCTCCATAAGAAGTAGGTGTTATTCAAACAATGGTCAGCGAGTTTCAGAATATATTTTGGTAAACCTGTATTCTTTACTAGTGTAAAGAATTGGAACCTTAGTGGATAGAGAATCACGTAAAAACTCACCAGAATATCATTAGAGTTAAGTTTAATATCTTTAATCACATTCACAAGATGTTCTGAATTTCTTATGAATTAAGATGTACTGTCGATGTAGGGCTGTATTTGTTTAGTTATATATTTTGCTTATTTAAATGTGGCAGAGCCAATTGTACTGACTATGGGTCGTAATGGGATTCCAATTTTACGAATATTTGGTAGCCGATATAGTCTAGGTGGTTTTGAGGCCTTGGCTTAATTTGGTATTGCTCATTCATAGGGATTAATGAATTTTGAATGATTGCAATAGTCTTACGTTCTCAAGTATGAGTTGGATCTCGTTAGATTTTAATGTACGTACTTTGCCTCTAGTAAATCTTTAATTTTATTATCACAATCGGCTCGTGACATCACCACAGTAGTGCGGCCTTTATTAGCTACCAGGATTTGAATATCTTTATTTAATTGGAGCTCTTTTTAAGGCTTTTGCTGCTCTATTTAAGACCCGGAGCAAGTGAGGGCTTCACCATTCTGGCAAATTGCCCGATGATGCTGGATGTAATTACCAGCAAAACGTTGTACTAAAAAAAATGTAAATGTTGTGGATTCACTCTTCAACACACAGGTGGGCTAAAGTAGTGAACTATTTGTCTTTTGTCAACGTGACACTTTTTTTACTGATTGTCCGTGTCGGGTGGTGGAGGGTTACGGCACATTTATAAATAACGTAATCTAACCCAAAAACTTTACATTGGAAGGATGTTATTAACCAGGTAAACTCATAACTTGCTGTGATATTTCAATCCTTCCTGCCGTTTAGCAGTTATTTCCGACTCTCTGAATTACATCACCTTTTTAAATGTCTTTACAGTAACAGACTAAGGTCTCACTAACATAACCACCTCGATGTAACGGTAGCTCTCGCTGTTTAATAGGCTGTATGTCTCACTGGCACGGCCACCGTTACGGTGGTTCTCTTGCGTTGATGCGCTGTCCTCTCACTGTGCAGCAACCAATGCCGCAGCTTGTGTTGCCCATGAGGTGGCGCTATGCCCGGTCCTCTGACACAGACATGCCATCTTCCCATTAAAATCGTTTACATTGACATGCCAATCTCCCTCATTAACACAGCTGCTGTGCGTGAGTGCGGCGACGGTGCTCGTGTGCGAAGACGGGGCTGAATTTTTCCATTATATTCGTTTACATTAACATGGCAATCTCTCCGTTTAATGCAGCTGCTGTGCGTGTGTGCGGCGACGGCGCTCGTGTGCGACGACGGGGCTCATTTTCCATCATACTCGTTTACATTAACACGCCAATCTCTCCCTTTAACGCAGCTGTTGTGCGTGCATGCGGCGACGGGACTCCTTTCTATCTCTGACCCCGCCTACTTACCCTTGAGTGACACCCTCCTCAAAACTATATATAACCTCTTGTTGCAGCAGCCCTTTCCTGTTCAGCAGTTCTACTGCTGTAACTTTCCACCTGATGACGATTGCTTGTGTTGCAAACAAAACGTCGTGATTTATTATTTATTTTTCTACCTACCTGACTTTGCCGAAAGAACCAAAGATTATTGAGAAAAATTATTCGTCAGCACTTTGTTTATTAACGATACAACATATCATCAACACAAGCAATGGAATCATATCTAATCCAAGGTGTTCACAATCACGAATCCAATGCGACCAATTGAAAGCAATTACTGAATCGTTGCCCATCGGTGTGTCTAGTTGGCAGCCATGGTCTGGTCAATCCAGCTGCGCAGGGCAGTGACGCGCGCGTACACGGCCGGCATGCTGGTGGAGCACGAGCTGCTGCCCCACGACACGATCCCCACGAGGTTCCACACGCCGTTCTTCTCGCACACCAGGGGGCCGCCGGAGTCACCCTATGGAGAAGACACGCAAGGTGCATAGCGACAAGAGTATGAAAACGACCTTCGATGTCGAGACAGAATAAACTAAAATCTGCCTACCCATCTTTGATGACAACTGAGTTGTGTTGAGATACACTTCACGTAGATGGTGGTGAAAGTCTGCAATCATTCCACATTTTTTAAAGTATTGTATGTGCATTGTGCATGGTAATAATGAGCTGTCACTAATTTATATTTGTTGATTTAAAAAAAATGATATTCCCACTAAAAATTAAGCATGTCAACCCTATTATCGTGGCAAATACTTTCATCAAGGGTTTATTTTCAAATACGTTACATTTTACAAGATAGGCCCATAAACCCCACCATCCTTAAACCTTCAGATGTAGATATGAAACACTTACTTCAGATATAACAACTTTAGCTACATAATCTTAGCTCTTTCGGTTAAGTCACATTGAAGGGAAACAATAAAATAATAAAATATAAAACGTGACTTTACCGAGAGAGCTAAGAATATGAATTACTGTAGTCACGAAAGCTTTAAATCAAAATGTAACTTTAGCTACGTAAAGAAATACCGTTAACGTTTACCATGCAGGAGCTAGCTCCAGCACCACCAGCGCAGATCATGACGCTGGTGATGACGTTCACGGTGCCCCACTTCTGCTGGCAGGTGGCGGTAGGCACAATGGGCAGAGCGGTCTGCTGCAGGATGGGAGGCGTGTTGAAGGCTGTGAACGCACACATAGAAGAATGCCAAATAACATAGAATAATGGTTAGATCATCTCTTTTGAGGTAACAGATTATATCGTTGATCATGTTTATTAATAACTCTATTTGGCACGAATTAATCTCAAAGTTTTCAAGTCCATCTAGCTTTAGGAAGTCCACATGAATACCATGCACAAAGTAAATTGTGTTAATTATTGGTCATCGATGCTCACCGGAAGAGCGGACCTTGCCCCAGCCGGAGGTGACACACATCATGTTATCAGCAAAGACATCCGAGGCGGCAGGCAGGCAGACGGGAGAGACACGGTCCACGATCTGAGCGGGCTGAGCCAGCTTCAGCAACATGATGTCGTTGTTGATGTTGTAGGAGTCCCACTGCTGGTGAGTGATGGCCTGTGTGTGCAAACAGAACGAGATGTTAGAATACCTTAAACGATCTATGTTTGTTTAATTCAGGGTACTTGATCAATACACTTGGTCTCTATATTCTTGGTTCTTTCGGTAAAGTCACGTAGAAGAGAAATAATAAAATATTAAAAATATTAACAAAATTGCTTTATAAAACCGAAAGAACCAAGAATATGAATCCCTACAGTCACGAAAGCTTTAAATCAAAAACACTTGGTCTCTGTTGAACTTCATCCATTTCAATGTCTAACAAGTTGAGGGGATTGTTCATGAGATAATTTCATAGCTCGTAAGTTTACCTTAGAGACGACAAGAGACTGGATGTTCTCGGCGTTGGAGTTCCTGTCGTGCTCGCCCAGGACGACGCGGTCAATGGACGGGCTGCGAACGCATTTAAGAAACCGAACATTTACTAATTGAGAAAGATGTTCTGGCTCCTTTTAAATCGTTAACAATGAGCGGTGCTACGCTGGCGCAGTGACTCTTGCATGCGCTTACTTGAACTCGCAGTGGGCAGCGGTCACCACCCATGAGGGGTCGATGAGGGAGCCACCGCAATAGTGCCACGTGGTGGAATCCTGTAGTGGCAAGACACGACAGAATTGGTGTTGTGTCGCACTCTGGGACACGCGCAGCACACCTCACATACCAAACAGCACTTCGTATGGGCTGACTGTCATGTCTGTTGGGAACACCGCGATATGGTTCATGTTGATGTGGACTCACGATACGCTAACATTGAGGACTCACCTGCAGGGACACCTGCCAGGGCCAGGAGCCCGACACTGCATCCTCGCCGTTGACGATGCGGGAGTAGCCGGTGATGACCGGCTTGATGGCTGGGACACCGCACCCTATAATACATCAAACACCAAGTTAAAGCATCTCTGTTCTCAATGAATTGTGGACCTTGCTTATCAATGTAGGTGGTCATGAGCCATTGTTGAAAATTCTCCATATGGCATCTCTTGAATTCCCACAAAGTGGTTTCCTCATTGAAGTGACCTGGGAGGAATAGGTCACTTAAAATTCCATAAAAAATCGCACATTTATATCAACTTAAATAGATGCACGGCTGAAGGGGCTAATACGTTTTGGCCAATAACCCTGTGAACATCTTTTATAAAAACTAAAATGCTGCATCTGAAACACCAATGACTATAATAGACACTCACCGAAGGTAGCGCCGATGAAGGCGAAGCAGGAGACGAGCCAGAAGAGAGACATTGCGACTGTGGTAGACGGTGCTGGCTTCCTGCCGTTGGGCAGCCCCTTTTATACAGAAAATCTGCTGCGTAGCAGCGAGTTTCAACTAAAAAATCGATTGCAGCCTTTGCCCTTAGATGGCTGGTACATGTCTTGTGCCATATGAGGTGAGTCGATACGTTCTCATGCAGAGAGGTGACGTAAGCTCAAGTTTTAACATTTTAAGTTTTGAGTAATATATTGAGGTGACGTTGACTATAACGTTTGAAATACAAAGCTTGGCCATTTTTTTGAATGAATATTCTCATGATTTTCGAACAAAATTATTACTTTCATTGCAATAAAATAAAGTGCAAATGTCGCAAAAGTATTATATTGAGGGCCCTGAAAACAAACATATTAAGATCTAACAAACTGAAGTTGTTATTCTAGCTTTGAAGCTTATTCGGTAAAGTCACGTAGGTAAAAAATAAAAAAAACAAAAATCACGACGTTTCGGCCACAACACAAGTGACCTTCATCAGGTGAAGGGACCATGCTGTCATGAGGACAGCGTTGGAGTGAAGACAGCCAAGCTCAGATCGCGTCTTTTAAGCTGTGTGGGCAGAAGCAAAACGCTTGACAAAGGAATTAGCATAAAAATGAGCACGATGTACGTAGCAGGTGCATGGGCCATGATGGACCAGGAGCGGGTAGGGACCATGACGGACCAGCAGCGGGGGGGGGGGGGGGGAAGTAGAGTGAGTGAGTGGAGTGAGTAAGTGGTGTGAGTGAGTGGAGTGAGTGGAGTGAGTGAGTGGAGTGAGTGAGTGGAGTGAGTGAGTGAGTGCAGTGAGTGGAGTGAGTGAGTGGAGTGAGTGGAGTGAGTGAGTGAGTGGAATGAGTGAGTGGAGTGAGTGAGTGAGTGGAGTGAGTGAGTGAGTGGAGTGAGTGGAGTGAGTGAGTGAGTGGAGTGAGTGGAGTGAGTGAGTGGAGTGAGTGGAGTGAGTGAGTGGAGTGAGTCGGTGGAGTGAGTGAGTGAGTGGAGTGAGTGAGTGGAGTAAGTGAGTGGAGTGAATAAGTGAGTGGAGTGAGTGGAGTGAGTGAGTGGAGTGAGTGGAGTGAGTGGAGTGAGTAGAGTGAGTGAGTGAGTGGAGAGAAATAAGCATCTGTGAAAGTTAGGGATACCACTACTTGAAAAGAAAATTTACTGTACCATAGAAAATAAGTTTAATGTTTGGTTTGATTTAGAACATCTTTCCAATGATTGCTTAATTTGAAACCATTCTCTCGGTTGAAATTGTTTCTGTGTTTGTAAATCTGAATTGCCTCGTGGACAAATCTTTGATAAAAACCCGTGGGTTTGCAGAGAACCTTGGTATCAGAGAAAACTATATCGTGATCACCCACAGCGTTGTAACAGTGGTCAGCTACGGCAGAAGAATTCGTTCTGCCGTGTTTCAAATCTGATTTGTGCTCGCGAATTCGGTCAGAGACATGTCACTTCGTCTCCCCGATATAGCAATCACCACAAGTGCAGCTTAATTTGTAAACCCCGGGGTACTGTAAGTCAGGAACGACATCCTTCACGGATGGGATCAGGTCACGGATTTTGTGTACTGTAGTGAACCGGACCAGCATCTTGTGTTTGTTTAGAATTTTGGAGATCTTTTTAGTAACGCCTGCTATATATGGTAGTGTGATGGTTTTGACCGGAGTATCAAGTGGTTGTTTCTGTATGGAGGGAGAAACAGCTTGGCGGATGGTACGGTCAGAGTATCCGTTTCTCTTGAGGGCCAGGTGTACATGTTTTAATTCACTGGTCAGGTGGTGTTGGTCCGAAGTGCAATGTCCCCTGTGGTATAACGTTTTGATGAGATAATTATTTTGAGCGGGGTGGTGGTGGGAATCAGGTTTCAAGTAGGAATCTGTGTGGGTGGGTTTCCTGTAGACAGAATGCCCCAGTGAGCCATCAGGTCTCCTCTTAAACAGAACATCCAAGAATGATAGCTTGCCATCTTTCTCCACTTCCATGGTGAATTTGATGGCGGGATGTCTAGAATTGATGTGGTGTAGGAAAAGGTTCAAAACTGGGAGGCCATGTGGCCAAATGACGAAAGTATCATCCACATATCTCTTCCACAGGGAAGGTCTGAGGGTGGAAGTCTGGATGGCGTCTGATTCAAATTTCTCCATGAAAACATTGGCTATCACTGGTGATAAGGGAGAACCCATGGGGGTACCCTCATTTTGTTTGTAGAAGGTGCCATTCCAAGTAAAGCAGGTATTGGTGAGGCAGTGTCTAATCAACGCAGGTGTATCGGGGTCTAGTCCATGTTGTATCAAATTTTCAATAATTTCAATGGTATCAGGTACCGGGACCTTGGTGAACAGGGAGACCACATCGAAGCTGACAAGGATATCGTCAGGGGACAATACAACGTCTTTGACCATAGAGACCAAATGAGCTGAGTTAAGTTCTGCTGAGGAGGTCTTGCCAGTGAAAGGTAGCAAGGTATCTGACAGAAAAGGTGCTAGCTTATAGGTTGGGGAGTTGATCGTGGATACGATGGGTCGTAGTGGAGTGCCTTCTTTATGAATCTTGGGGATACCATAGCATCTAGGGGGTCTTTCAGCAGAAGGTTTTAAGGAGGGACGTTTAGTTGGCTCGATTAGGGAGGTCGAACTTGTGATGATCTTGTTAGTTTTTATGGTTAGGCTATTAGTAGGGTAATTTTTAATTTTTGAGTAACGTCCATCGTTGAGTAGGTTCTGGATTTTGTTGTTGTACGAATCTTTATCCATAATTACAGTCACGTTGCCTTTGTCGGCTGAGAGAATGACTATATCACTTCTGTTTTTTTAATTCGCGAGTTCAGAGCGTTCATTTTTGCTGATGTTGCTAAGGGGTTTCTTAGCATTCTTAAGAATAGTGGCTATTTCAGTTCTCGTAACGTCTGCTTGGATGTGTCCTATACCTTTTAGGGCCACATCGACCTGAGAGATGATATCATTTACAGGAATATGTTTCGGGGTGACAGCAAAATGTAGCCCTCTAGCTAGTACTGTTTTCAGATTGTCTACAGGAAGCCCACCCACACCTGGCCCTCAAGAGAAACGGATACTCTGACCGTACCATCCGCCAAGCTGTTTCTCCCTCCATACAGAAACAACCACTTGATTCTCCGGTCAAAACCATCACACTACCATATATAGCAGGCGTTACTAAAAAGATCTCCAAAATTCTAAACAAACACAAGATCCTGGTCCGGTTCAATACAGTACACAAAATCCGTGACCTGATCCCATCCGTGAAGGATGTCGTTCCTGACTTACAGTATCCCTGGGTTTACAAATTGAGCTGCACTTGTAGTGATTGCTATATCGGGGAGACGATGCGACATGTCTCTGACCGAATTCGCGAGCACAAATCAGATTTGAAACACAGCAGAACGAATTCTTCTGCTGTAGCTGACCACTGTTACAACGCTGTGGGTAATCATGATATAGTTTTCTCCGATACCAAGGTTCTCTGCAAACCCACGGGTTTTTATCAGAGATTTGTCCACGAGGCAATTCAGATTTACAAACACAGACACAATTTCAACCGAGAGGATGGTTTCAAATTAAGCAATCATTGGAAAGATGTTCTAAATCAAACCAAACATTGAACAAATTTTCCATGGTACAGTAAAAAAATGTTCAAGTAGTGGTATTCCAAACTTTCACAGCTGCTTATTTCTCTCCACTCACTCACTCCACTCACTCCACTCACTCACTCACTCCACTCACTCACTCCACTCACTCCACTCACTCACTCCACTCACTCACTCCACTCACTCACTCCACTCACTCACTCCACTCACTCACTCTACTCCCCCCCCCCCCCCCCCCGCTGCTGGTCCGTCATGATCCCGACCCGCTCCTGGTCCATCATGGCCCATGCACCTCCTACGTACATCATGCTCATTTTTATGCTAATTCCTTTGTCAAGCGTTTTGCTTCCTCCCACATAGCTTAAAGGACGAGACCTGGGCTTGTCTGTTTTCACTGCAACGCTATCCTCATGACAGCACTGTCCGTTCACCTGATGAAGGCCACTTGTGTTGTGGCCGAAACGTCGTGATTTTTGTGATTTTATTTTTTACCGACGTGACTTTACCGAAAAGAACCAAAGAGTATGAAGTTGTTATTTTTTCATTAAGTAATTATGATTTTGTGCCATACTTTGAATTTGCATAGTAGATAAATTCGCTTTGGGAGTGATATTTAAGTTGATCTGTGCCATGAGAACTAGCATTTTAAAAATCCGAGTCACGGCACCGTGTCGTCGGTCCGCCCTGTCCCTCTCCTCCTGTGGATCCTAACGAGGCTAAATATACAATAAAAATAACCAAGTTTAGAAACGATGAGCAGATACTCCGGGGTGTGCTCTGTCCTCTGGATAAGTGGGCGACTCCACAAAAGCTGAGCACCAGAGGTTTGTGAAATGGCAGAACTTTATTTCAAGTGTTCTGTGGTGCCACATAGCAACTCCGAAAGTGCCATAACTCCCCCCTAGCCCCCAAACTAATCACACACACGCAGCGCACAAACGTGGTGTCCTGGCGGGGGATTGCCTGGAACAACGGGTTTTAATCTGAGGGGTCCCTAGGAGGAAAGTCCCACAGTTTCCCGGTGCAAGGTGATTGACCGACCCTCGCAGGACAGGTCACATTGCGGTGCCCCTGAGTTGGGCACAAAACAAGGTTCACCGGGCCAGCCGCAATGAGTCATGCACGACATGAGGTCAGGGGATCGCAGCGCCACGACCTCCCCCGGCCCCAGACCAAATACACACAAGCTGGGTGTGTATTCGCCAACCGTACATCCGTCCAGATTAGCCATGATGAGTCAGAAATTAATGTGTACGGATGGATAGACAATAGGTCGCAGAAGTAACCGTCGCAGCGTATCAACGCATGAGAACCACCAGCTTTGTCCATGAAGCCATCCAGATATATAAACACAGCCACAATTTCAACCGAGAAGATGGTTACAAACTGAGCAATCATTGGAAGGATCAGTTCAACACGTAGGCTGTCGCGACAAATATTATTCATAATAAACGTTTTTGGGTTAGATCGTGTTAATGATAAATGTGCCATAACCCTCCACCACCCGACACGGCCAATCAGTAAAAAAAGTGTCACGTTGACAAAGGACAAATAGTTCACTACTTTAGCCCACCGGTGTGTTGAAGAGTGAATCCACAACATTTTAAAAAAAATTGTACGACGTTTCCCTTGTAATTACATCCAGCATCATCGGGCAATTTGCCAGAACGATGAAGCCCTCACTTGCTCCCGGTCTTAAATAGAGCAGCAGGGTGACGTCATAATTTAACTCATTCAAGTGCAGTGATTTGAGGCGGGGGGGGGGGGGTATTGTAATTATATAATAGATTAGTAATCAGTTAATTATTATAAATAGTAATAAGTTATAGATTTGTAATTAGTTGTAATGTGTGTTATTGTAATTACATGCTACGTTAGTAATCCGTTAATTATTATGTGTTTCCCCTATACGCAAATGTAATATGTATTATTTAATAACACGCTTCCAGGCTGCACTAAGCCTGTAACTGTTAGAGCGATTAAAGTTATTTCTATTTCTCTCAATTTCAATGGATTCTCTAATTAGTCGTTGCCAGTAATAATAAGTGTCCTTGTTGGCAAGCATGTTCTACCACTGCCGACAGTTGTGTTTGAGATAATTTAATATTTATTTGGTGTTCTTGAAGTCTAACGCTGATGTTACGTCCCGTCTGTCCAATATAGCATCTGCCACATAAACAATTAATCCGATATACACCTTCTCTTGATAATTTAGGCAATTCGTCTTTAGTGCAAGATACTAGTTTTTTCAATTTTGTGTACTGTACCAAATCTTTCTTTGATGTTTTTATTTTGCAAAACACGGGCTAATTTGTCAGTTACTCCTGAGATATATGGTATTTTAATTGTGTTAACAATCTGATTGCTTTCAGCAGTGTTGCTTTGCGATCGTGATTTGGCATTCAGTGCTCTGTTAATTTGAGCATTATTGTAGCCATTCTGTCGTAGTGCTTCTTTAACATGTTTCATCTCTCTCACTAGACTTTCACCATCTGACACTGTTTTAGCCCGATGTATGAGCGTCTTGATAAGAGAGGATTTCTGAGCTGGAGTGTTATTTACCTCCATTTCCATGGAGGACTGGATGGCCAGGTTTTGTGCATTGAGATGATTTAGAAAATCATTAAATGTATCTTTACCATGTGGCCATACAACCAAAGTGTCATCCACATATCTAAACAAAAATAATGGGTTTAATGTACTCGAGGCAAGTGCTCTTCGTTCAAAGTTTTCTATGTACAGATTTGCTATAGCAGGAGATAAAGGAGAGCCCATTGCTGCTCCTTCCTTTTGTTTAAAGAAATCACCTCTCCATAAGAAGTAGGTCTTATTTAAACAATGGCCAGCGAGTTTCGGAATATCTTTTGGTAAACCTGTATTCTTTACTAGTGTATCAAGTAATTTAAGCGACTCGTTCACTGGAACCTTAGTAAATAGAGAAATCACGTTAAAACTCACCAGAATATCATTAGGGTTAAGTTTAATATCTTTAATCACATTCACAAGATGTTCTGAATTTATTATGAATTAAGATGTCCTGCCGATGTAGAGCTGTATTTGTTTAGTTATATATTTTGCTCATTTATATGTGGCAGAGACAATTGTACTGACTATGGATCGTAATGGGATTCCAATTTTATTAATCTTTGATAGCCCATATAGTCTAGGTGGTTTTGAGGCCCTTAACTTAATTTGGTATTGCTCATTCTTAGGGATTAATTATTTTTCAATGATTGCAATAGTCTTACGTTCTAAAGTATGAGTTGGATCTCGTTTAATTTTAATGTAGGTACTTTGCCTCTAGAAAATCTTTAATTGTATTATCACAAACAGCTCGTGACATCACCACAGTAGTGTGGCCTTTATCAGCTGCCAGGATTTGAATAGCTTAATTAAATTAGAGCTCTCTTAAGGTGTTTGCTGCTCTATTTAAGACGGGGAGCAAGTGAGGGCTTCTCCATTCTGGCAAATTGCCCGATGATGCTGTATGTAATTACCAGCGAAACGTTGTACTAAAAAAAATGTAAATGTTGTGGATTCACTCTTCAACACAACGGTGAGCTAAAGTAGTGAACTATTTGTATTTTGTCAACGTGACACTTTTTTACTGATTGGCCTTGTCGGGTGGTGGAGGGTTATGGCACATTTATAAATAACGCGATCTAACCTTAAAACTTTACATTGGAAGGATGTTGTTAACCAGGTAAACTCATAACTTGCTGTGATGTTTCAATCCTTCATGCCGTTTAGCAGTTATTTCCGATTATCTGAATTACATTACCTTTTTAAATGTCTTTACAGTAACAGACTAAGGTCTCACTAACATAACCACCACGATGTAACGGTAGCTCTCGCTGTTTAATAGGCTGTATGTCTCACTGGCACGGCCGCCGTTACGGTGGTTCTCTTGCGTTGATGCGCTGGCCTCTCACTGTGCAGCAGCCAATGCCGCAGCTTGTGTTGCCCATGAGGTGGCGCTATGCCCGGTCCTCTGACACAGACATGCTATCTTCCCATTAAAATATTTACATTGACATGCCAAACTCCCTCATTAACACAGCTGCTGTGTGTGAGTGCGGCGACGGTGCTCGTGTGCGATGACGGGGCTCATTTCCCATTATACTCGTTTACATTGGCATGCCAAACTCTCCCTTTAATGCAGCTGTTGTGCGTGCATGCGGCGACGGGACTCCTTTCTATCTCTGACCCCGCCTACTTACCCTTGAGTGACACCCTCCTCACACCTATATATAACCTATTGTTGCAGAAGCCCTTTCCTGTTCAACAGTTCTACTGCTATAACTTTCCACCTGATGACGATTGCTTGTGTTGCAAACACAACGTCGTGATTCATTTTTATACCTACCTGACTTTACCAAAAGAACCAAAGATTATGGAGAAAAATTATTGGTCAGCAACTTTATTATTAACGATACAACATATCATCAACACAAGCAATTGAATCATATATAATCCAAGGTGTTCACAATCACGAATCCAATGCGACCAATTGAAAGCAATTACTGAATCGTTGCCCATCAGTGTGTCTAGTTGGCAGCCATGGTCTGGTCAATCCAGCTGCGCAGGGCGGTGACGCGCGCGTACACGGCCGGCATGCTGGTGGAGCACGAGCTGCTGCCCCACGAAACGATCCCCACAAGGTTCCACACGCCGTTCTTCTCGCACACCAGGGGGCCGCCGGAGTCACCCTATGGAGAAGACACGCAAGGTGCATAGCGACAAGAGTATGAAAACGACCTTCGATGTCGAGACAGAATAAACTAAAATCTGCCTACCCATCTTTGATGACAACTGAGTTGTGTTGAGATACACTTCACGTAGATGGTGGTGAAAGTCTGCAATCATTCCACATTTTTTAAAGTATTGTATGTGCATTGTGCATGGTAATAATGAGCTGTCACTAATTTATATTTGTTGATTTAAAAAAAATGATATTCCCACTTAAAATTAAGCATGTCAACCCTATTATCGTGGCAAATACTTTCATCGAGGGTTTATTTTCAAATACGTTACATTTTACAAGATAGGCCCATAAACCCCACCATCCTTAAACCTTCAGATGTAGATATGAAACACATGCTTCAAATATAACAACTTTAGCTACGTAAAGAAATACCGTTAACGTTTACCATGCAGGAGCTAGCTCCAGCACCACCAGCGCAGATCATGACGCTGGTGATGACGTTCACGGTGCCCCACTTCTGCTGGCAGGTGGCGGTAGGCACAATGGGCAGAGCGGTCTGCTGCAGGATGGGCGGCGTGTTGAAGGCTGTGAACGCACACATAGAAGAATACCAAATAACATAGAATAATGGTTAGATCATCTCTTTTGAGGTAACAGATCATATAGTTGATCATGTTTATTGATAACTCTATTTGCACGAATTAATCTCAAATTTGTCAAGTCCATCTAGTTGTAGGAAGTCCACATGAATACCATGCACAAAGTAAATTGTGTTAATTATTGGTCATCGATGCTCACCGGAAGAGCGGACCTTGCCCCAGCCGGAGGTGACACACATCATGTTATCAGCAAAGACATCCGAGGCGGCAGGCAGGCAGACGGGAGAGACACGGTCCACGATCTGAGCGGGCTGAGCCAGCTTCAGCAACATGATGTCGTTGTTGATGTTGTAGGAGTCCCACTGCTGGTGAGTGATGGCCTGTGTGTGCAAACAGAACGAGATGTTAGAATACCTTAAACGATCTATGTTTGTTTAATTCAGGGTACTTGTTTAATACACTTGGTCTCTATTTTCTTAATTTTTTCGGTAAAGTCATGTAGAAGGGAAACGATAAAATAATAAAAAAAAATATGTAACAATGTTGTTTTATAAAACCGAAAGATCCAAGAAAATGAATCCCTGCAGTAACGAAAGCTTTGAATCAAAAACACTTGGTCTCTGTTGAACTTCATCCATTTCAATGTCTAACAAGTTGAGGGGAATGTTCATGAGGTAATTTTATAGCTCGCAAGTTTACCTTAGAGACGACAAGAGACTGGATGTTCTCGGCGTTGGAGTTCCTGTCGTGCTCGCCCAGGACGACGCGGTCAATGGACGGGCTGCGAACGCATTTAAGAAAACCGAACATTTACTGATTGAGAAAGATATTCTGCCTCGTTTTAAATCGTTAACAATGAGCGGTGCTACGCTGGCGCAGTGACTCCTGCATTCGCTTACTTGAACTCGCAGTGGGCAGCGGTCACCACCCATGAGGGGTCGATGAGGGAGCCACCGCAATAGTGCCACGTGGTGGAATCCTGTAGTGGCAAGACGCGACAGAATTGGTGTTGTGTCGCACTCTGTGACACGCGTAGCACACCTCACATACCAAATAGCACTTCATATGGGCTGACTGTCATGTCTGTTGGGAACACCGCGATACGGTTCATGTTAATGTGGACTCATGATACGCTAACATTGAGGACTCACCTGCAGGGACACTTGCCAGGGCCAGGAGCCCGACACTGCATCCTCGCCATTGACGATACGGGAGTAGCCGGTGATGACCGGCTTGATAGCCGGGACACCGCACCCTATAATACATCAAACACCAGGTTAAAGCATCTCCGTTCTCAATGAATTGTGGACCTTGCTTATCATTGCAAGTGGTCATGAGCCATTGTTGAAAATTCTCCATAAGGCAACTCTTGACTTCCCACAAAGTGGCTTCCTCATTGAAGTGACCTGGGAGAAATAGGTCACTGAAAACTTCCATAAAAAATCTCACATTTATATCAACTTAAATAGATGCACGGCTGAAGGGGCTAATACATTTTGGCCAATAACCGAGTGAATGTCTTTTTAAAAAACTAAAATGCTGCATCTGAAATACCAATGACTATCATAGACACTCACCGAAGGTGGCGCCGATGAAGGCGAAGCAGGAGACGAGCCAGAAGAGAGACATTGCGACTGTGGTAGACGGTGCTGGCCTCCTGCCGTTGGGAAGCCCCTTTTATACAGAAAATCTGCCGCGTGGCAGTGAGTTTCAACTATAAAATCGATTGCAGCCTTTGCCCTTAGATGGCTGGTACATGTCTTGTGCCATATGAGGTGAGTCGATACGTTCTCATGCAGAGAGGTGACGTAAGCTCAAGTTTTAACATTTTAAGTTTTGAGTAATATATTGAGGTGACGTTGACTATAACGTCTGAAATGCAAAGCTATCGCCATTTTTGTGAATTAATATTCTATGATTATCGAACAAAAGTATTAGTTTCATTGCAATGAAATTAAGTGCAAATGTCACGAAAGTATTATATTGACGGCCCTGAAAACAAACATATTAAGATCTAACAAACTGAAGTTATTATTTTTCATTAAGTAATTATGATTTTGTGCCATACTTTGAATTTGCATCGTAGACAAATTGGCTTTTGGAGTGATATTTGAAGTTGATCTGTGCCATGAGAACTAGCATTTTAAAAAATGGTTATTTAAATGAATGTGCAATCAATACCATACTACCCATATTTTCTCACGAGTGTATTTTCGTGGATAACTGATAAATTGGGGTCAGGTGACAAAAAGCGTTGAGAAAAAACTCAAAGTGTGCACGACATGGTTGAACATTTTTGGTATCATATTCTTGGTTCATATTCTTGGTTCTTTCGGTAAAGTCACGTTGAAGGGAAACAATAAAATAATAAAATATATATAGCAACATAGATATTTTATTATGTTCTTGTTTCCCTTCAACGTGACTTTACCGAATGAACCAAGAATTTGAATCACTGCCGTCACGAAAGCTTTAAATCAAAATTTAACTGATAATTCGTGCATTTGCAAGCAAACAACATGTTTAAAACAGTCCCTCTATGTAAAAAAATATTTTATTCTGGTGACAACATATGACAATCGAGTAAAATCACGTTTTGATAAACATGCCTGTTTTGATAAACGTGTCCATTGAGAGACGTTTCTTAACGAAATCTAAAAATGAATAGTACAAAAGTACATGCATTTTATTTATCAGGTAAAACACACTGAGCTGTTAGCGATTTTTCATAGATGACCTGGCCACACATGAGAGCTCATCAAAGTTACTTTTCATGTGGGAACTTGTAGTAGCCAACGCATATTTCTAAACGTGGAGTTGAAAAATCCACACGACCACGGGAAGAACATGCACATTCATTGCCCTGTAACTCCTGGGAATCATTGCACATTGCCCTTGTATTATTCTTTGAAACGCGAGTAACTTGTTTTCTCTCTGCCTTGACCCTTGCCCAGAAATATGGGTATTTGATAGGCCGGTGGTTTGAGAAAAAGCAACTGTAGTGGAGTTTATTTTTTTAAGTTTTGACCGGACTCCGCCTCATGTTCCGAGCTGGTTGTTTGGGTTCTCTGCACTGGAGAATATGTGAAGGCTTTTTGGATTTCATTTGTAGACTTTAACCAGGCCAACGACTCTGGAACGAGGATCTGTGGGAACACCTAGGTTGTTATGGCATCCCGGGGAAGAAAGGTTGCTTCCTTTAACACTTGAATAAAGGGAATCAGGCTTGTTTACATGTATAAGGTTACACATCAGAATGGTTTGATATTCGGACAGGTGTTCAAGGTTGCATTTTGTCAATCGCTCTTTAATATTGTGCTTGACTATTAATCAAATTACAATTACAACATGATCCATAATAGAGGTGTTTGGGTTAGATCGCGTAAATATATATTTTTTTACAACATGAGTCAGCTTCTTTGGTTCTTTCGGTAAAGTCACGTAGAATGAGAATAAAATAATAAAATAATAAAATAACACGATAAAATTCTCACGACGTTTCGGCCACAACACAAGTGACCTTCTGCAGGTGACAGGCAGTCTCCAGCATCTCACCAGAATATGTTGGTCGAATGTGCCTCCATTACACTGGCTGCTGAAGCTACACTAGGCCTCTGAAAGCCTGATTCCACGTTCCAGGTTTTGGAACAGAAGGCAGCTGCACGGCAGACTGATAACATTAAGGAACATCGCAGGCGTCAGAGAATGTTCAGAGCTTGAGCAAAAGCTGACCAAGAGAAGTATCTGACCTCGCTGACTGATGAAGTTGAGTTAGGACTGTCTCAGAGGAGGTGGTGGACATACTGTCATGGCTACGATCACCAAATCAGACGGCTCTCCTTGCTCATCGGTGGAAGATGTCCTGAGCATTATGCAGCAGTGCTGAACCACCCACCAACAGATGCTTGTCCCAATTTGGCAGATAATGCAGCTGACTTTGACTGCCAAACTAACACAGACCCTCCTACATCAAAGGAGTTTGGCATGTCATCATTAAGCTTAAAAATGGCAAAGCAGCAGGGTTAGATGATATTTCTCCAGAACCGTTGTCAATTAGCATGTTGATTCACTATTTAGGCATCCGTTTGACTGACATCTTCAATGAGTGAAGAGCTAGATCCATGTGGCAATGTGTGAACATTTGCGTTGTGTTAATGTGCATATTTCTAAATAAATTGTTCTCACAGTCGATTCATTCACACCTTCCAATGGATGAAGCACTCTCAGGGCACAAGATTCTTCTCCTCACCCACAAGGCTCTCAATGATGCTGTTCCCTCACATATACATCGCCTATATGTCCAACAAGAGTGCTTCGGTCATCCGATTCTGGTCTGTTGTGTGTGCCGAGGTGACGTCTCTTCAACGATGATGGGTGACCAGGCCTTGTCTCATGTGGCCCCCAGGCCATGAAATATACGTTCATAAGATGGTCGATCCACTGACTCCCCACCATCCCCTCGTTTTATTCAAATTGAACCTTAAGACGCAGCTTATTTATGAGAACTTGTGATATTTCTTGAATCCTTTGTTTTGGGGTTGGTCTTTATTGGTGTGAGCCTGCCTGCATGTGCGTGTGTTTTGTGACAATCTGGACACAGTCCCATTGGTGAGCTCCTCTGGCAGGTAAGGCTGCGTTGGCTGGGGCATGTATCCGACATGTCCAGCCACTACATGCCCGGTTAGAGGGAGCTAAATGGGCTCGGCACGGGCTAAAGAAGAGATGGAGTGATGTGATACAAGAGGATATAGAGCTGAGGGGACTTACCGATGACGAGTACCAGCAGTGTCAAGATTGGAGGCTTATGAAGGACGCTACTGGGCAGTTGGAGGCAGTCGCCCTCCAGCAACAATGAAGAGCGGAGGAGCGACGCTCACAACGAGTTGGGGGCTTGCGGCTAAAAACAGCAAGTTGGCCCAGTAGGGGGCACAGGTGGTGCATCTCCCAAGCATCTCACTCAACCCATAGCATCTAGGTCTGTCCTGTGATCTCCTGCCAGCGAGTCTTTGACACCTCAAGTGGCTTCAAAGTCCATCTAGTTTGACGATTGGCGGTTGTTGTTGTGTCTTGTGATCTCCGGGTGAGAGACTCTTTAGAACTGTAAATTAGTATAAAAATGACATCACAGTTTAATTACGTAGCACAGCGCCAAATGACACAATTGTCCATTTGTTGTGGCTATCGAACTTGCATCCTGTGGGTGTTTAAGGAGACGACCTTGTGTCCTACCCTCTTATTAACTTCAAATTACAGTGGGCGGGGGGAGGGAGGAGGTCGATATTCTTGCAAGACAAATAATGGAATTAAAGGGATGATGCATGAGAAAAGATCATGTGCATAAATTCACATTCAGGAACTTATCGCATGACTTTGATGAAAAATATATTTAATTGTGTATAACACCTAATCTGAATATTTTCCACATCAAGTTGGGATAATTAAGCTTACTACGTTTTTTGTAACAATCAGTATAGTTACACCTGAAACTAAATACATAATATTTAGTTGGTTCTTTTGGTAAAGTCACGTAGAATGGAAACAATTAAATAATAAAAATATAAAACAATAACATTCTCACGACGTTTCGACTGCAACACAAGCAATCATCGTTAGGTGTAAAAACCACGGCAAGAAAATTTGAAAAAAGTGGCGGGTTTTTTTAACGTTAGCACCACGGAGAGCGATTTGGCAGTTATTCAGATGGACGAGTCCATCTATGTTCGGAAAAGAGGAGGGGGGAGACGAAAATAATGGATGCGGTCTGAAAGCCACCGTAAGCGTGAACAATCAATTAAGACCCGAAATGGTTTATCAAATCCTTCCAATGATTCCTAAGCCAGAATCCATCTTCTCAGTTGAAATTGTCCCTTCTACGTGACTTTACCGAAAGAACCAAGAATATTAATCCCTGCAGTCACGAAAGCTTTAAATACAAATTTTAATACATAATACTTTTAAAATATATATTTTAATCCTTCACAATTTGCCACGTTTGCAAGTCTGCAAAATTCCAGTAATGACACTGCTACATTAACCTACATGTTAAGCTATATTTGCATTTAATGCTTACTTTTAAGTAGTCTAATCTTACAACGTATAAATAACTTTTTTTACGGATAAAATGTATTTTTGAAATAAACAATTCGACCAATAAAATATATACCCACAGGTATGGGAAAATCCTGAGTGAGACCAAGAGACTACATGGTCAATGACTCTAAATATTTAATTTCTACTTTTTCAAAATCTAATTTAATTTGTATAAATGTTTAAATATAATTATATCTGATGTCTCTTCAAGCTACTTTTCACTAAGGGGTGCACTATCTCGCAGGGTCTTAGACTTTGTCATCTTTGTCAGATTGCAGTATAACTTATATGGTTTTATATTCCGAGAGCTGATTTTATTATTACAATTATTGTTGACCGAGTTGAATTCATCAAATCACTACACTTTGATAACTCGGTTTAGTTTCATCTGGCTGGAAAATACATTTTAACCCATGCAATATATCAGAGACATGACCTCCAGAATGAGCGTTTAAAATAAAGAAACAAGGTTTCAGAAACTTGATTTTTGTTCAACAAAAAAGTCAAAAGTGTCTCCATGCTTAAACGAGTAGTGGGGAGATATCATCTGAGTTGACGGACCTGAGCTAGTAGTTAGAGGTTCTACGCTTACGTTGCATGTGCCAGTGACTGCACACAATGTTACACTTATTTGATCAATTCCGGACGGATGATATGCAGATTCCACGTTTTAACTGCTCCCCACACCCTCTTAGCCACAGCGCCAAATGACTGGCCACAAGTTTTAATCAGTTTTAAATCCAGTGAAGTGTACACGCTCACCAAAGGTAGCGCCCAAGAAATCGAAACAGGAAAGAGCCAGACTAGAGCCATTTGTGCTGTGGTAGATGTACCTGAAGTTCCTTAAGCTAAATACGGCATTTTTTTACATCGGAAAGACGTTTGGTTTGGCAACCTCTTTCCACGATAAATATGCAAAGATAAGCTTGTTTTATCATTGAAGGTCAGAACACGACAGTCATCTGGTGAGCTTTAGTAAATTCCCACGCATATTGCAAGAAGGGATGATAGCTACTGTAAATGGTTGCAGAATCATGGCGTGGTTACTAAGAGATGGAACCTGTCCTGAAAAAATGTCCATCAGGAAGATGGAGCAATGAAATCGGCTCGTGTGTATCAATCAATAAATATTAATTTTCTGTGCCAATATCGCCCTCAGTAAAGTAGGCATCAGTGCACATTACAACAGAACGGGACCGGTACAGCGGCATAGAGCAATCGGTGGATTTTGTACATCGCAGGATCGTAAGATATATGATATAGCTTGGGGAGGATTTTATCCAACAGATTACTCATCATGGCTGCTGTTGATGAGAAGATGAAGTCAGGCTTTTCCCATGTTACATATCATTTCACTTTTCATGTTCTCAATCTTTATAAAATAAACATGTGCTTCGTAGTGTAATGCAAATTAAACTTCACTTTGCCCACAAAATATGAATACGTTGGTTCGCTACAGATACAAAAAAAAATAGGTGGTTTACTAATTATGGGAATATGTGTTGGATATAGTGCAGTGTGTACAGAAAATGATGTATATGCATTTTCACCCATTCTCATTACTTGTAAACCTCTGAGGTAATATTTCTATTGGTAAAAATAACCCTTGTGAGGCCTATTTTAGGCGAAAACAGCAACGTTTTTCCTCATATCGGTGGCTTTAGTGCAAGTTTTTCTTCTTGCCTGACTCCTGCCGCTGATGTGAGCAATGTGCTCTCTTTATACATTGTCATTTTCAGCTGTTCCTTTCTGGTACATGGCGTTTAAAATTACGTTTCTGTTTGAATACAGACATTAAATATCTCATCGTTATTTTACTTTAAGACAAAGCTGACTTACATAGACTAATTGGCATCCTATCACAGTTCGTGTATCCATTGTTCACCGAGATAAAAGGAACCCAGATAATGGACGTTTTAGAGGCCAACCGAACCAAACGAATAACCTGGATTAAAAAAACGGGTTTCTTCCTTTGACCACATAACCTACACACGGTACTGAATGAATCTCAGCATTAAAAAGAGATTACTATCAACCGCCATTATGCCTGACTTTATTATAAACAATGAAAATACATTTCACTCCGTTACCCAAGATGTCAGAAGCCGACATCTTCCTGTGGATGATCAAACTCGTTTACGCATAACACGTGGAGATTCTATTATCAAACTCGCTTATGGGAAGTATAAACGGCGAGGTTTTTGCAGTGTAAATACCATATAACTGGAATTACACTACTCATGTTTACATGCCAAACACAGATCAAACTTCTGCACATGATAATTTTCGTAAAACAATGGATTAGTTAAGACAAGAAGAAGCCTGTACTTCCCTAACTATATTTCACAAACGATACCTATTAACTGTTAACTACAAGAACAATTCTACTATGCATTGTGTTCTATCCTAAACTCTCGAGCTGTAAGTTGCAGTTCAAGCCCCCTTGGTTCGTGACTGAAGGACACGTCGCGGCCCGTCTAATTGTGACTCTAAACTCTATTTTGGTAATAATGTACCCGAAGTTCATGAGAACCTATTGGATTTCTCCACTCGTATACAGGGCCGGTGTTATCAGATTGGGATATGATAAACTCGCTGCCCAACGGCATATTTTTGGTATAAAAGGGGCCGGTTAGAGAGACAGGGTCCAGCACCGACCACCACAGTAACAATGTCTCTCTTCTGGCTCGTCTCCTGCTTCGCCTTCATCGGCGCCGCCTTCGGTGAGCAATGTCCGCTGGAACGTGAAAGCAGCCGTATCTATGTGAATGATCCATATTTACACAGGCAGGTACTATTGGTCTCTAAGTAGTAAATGTGTCTGGAACGTGTAGAGCTCAAGGTGATAGTCACATCAAACAGGTTGTTTTTAGATGTCTACAGAATTCCCGTCGTTTTCCCTCCTGATGCCTCGAGTTTCAGAGACCTATTCTGTTTGCCACCCGCATGCAAAATTTATCATTTACGGATCATCTTAGAGCAGCAACATTGCTTTAGACTCATTGAGGCTATCTTGGATATATGGTGATGTAATTCCAATTAATAACTCTATTTTAAAACCCTTCATAACTCGAATGTTGCCGTGTCGGTTTCACCATATTTCACCAAGCTTGTCACTGCGGGTTTATGAAGGCGGGTGGTGGGGGGGAGGGACAGATATCACTCATCAATGATGTTAGCCATGGCCAGGAATCCAACTGAAGTGACCGGAGTGCACAGCAGCAGTGCGCTAACCACTAGGCCACTACTCCACTCCCAGTTAATGATGATGAAAAATTAGAGTCACTCAGCTAAATTTACATGAATTACGAATTATAAAATGTTATGTGAAAAAAAATAATATATATTTGTAATGAGTTTCAGAAGACTATGTGTGCCGGTTTTGTTTATTCACCTGAAGCGACACCCCCAGTACATACGTGTCAAGACGGCCAAGGGTCGTGAATGAAGAGTCCCCTGTGTGGGCTTCAGTGGGGCTGTCTGATCAGGCAGCAGAGGCCAACAAACGACATTCCAGTCGTGAGTTGAGCTCAAGGAGGGCTAGCTCGAGCACCATCCTGCGGCGGGGAAAGGAGGTGGTGCAAGCGGTTCAGCCGAGCCCACAACAGCCAAAAATCTGCTGTCCCTGTCTGGTGGGGGGCGCTGTTCAACCCTAGCACATGGGCGAGAAGCCGTGCATGTGTGACAAGTGCGGCAATACGTTTTCTCGCCCTCGGCCTACAAGTATATATATTTTCTTTTCCGCTTGTGTGTTAATCTGTGTTTACCCCGGATATTTTAGAGATGGCAATTCTCCTGCTGTGTATCCTACTGCTGTCCCTCCCGGCCATATCTAGTGCCACACTTAACTCTACAAACTGCTACCCTCGTTACTTTGCGTCCATACTTGTTGCTCCATTTGCCACTACACCTGCTAATGAAACAGCTCATAGACACTTCTACACTCCATCATTGTATCCTTTTAAACCATATCTTTGTCCCATTACTTCACCAGCACTCCTTCCAAACTTCATTCTGCTCTTAAAAATAACACCATCTGCGAGCAACTGCTATTCGTCCAAGGTTCACCGCTCTTCATCCTATAAAATACTTGTGCAAACTATTAATTCTACTTTTCTTATTTCTGGGTGGTATTGAGCTTCATCCTAGCCCAAATTAAAAGAACTCGTATAATTCTGTAGATTGTTTTCTGGCAGGAAAGGTGTTGGTGTTCTACATGTCAAAATCAGAGGGCTTGTGATTAAATTAAGTCAACTAAAACTAGAAGTGGCAAATCTTTACCCAGACATTTTTTGCTTAACAGAAACATTTCTCACTCCTGCCGTCAATGACTTACAGATTGCGATTGACAACTACAACCTTTTTCGGCTTAACCGATGATCTAAAGAAGGTGGAATTGCCATCTATGTTCGTAATACCATTGCATGTTCACTAGCTCACTCCTTTTGATTTAAAGCTTTCGTGACTGCAGGGATTCATATTCTTGGTTCTTTCGGGAAAGTCACGTAGAAAGGAAACAATAAAATGATAAAAAAATAAAGCAATAAAATTCTCACAACGTTTCGACTGCAACACAAGCAATCATCATCAGGTGTGAAAACCACAGCAAGGAAATTTGAATAAAGTGGCTTTTTTACGTTAGCACCGCGGAGAGTAATTTGGCAGTTATTCAGATGGACGAGTCCATCTATGATCGGAAAAGAGGAGGGGGGAGACAAAAATAATGGATGCGGTCTGAAAGCCACCGTAACCGTGAACAATCAATTAATACCAGAAATGGTCTATCAAATCCTTCAAATGATTGCTAAGCCAGAATCCATCTTCTTGGTTGAAATTGTCTATGTGTTTGTATATGTTGATAGCCTCATGGTAGCCAGATGGCTTGCAAAGAACCTCTGTCTTGGAGAAGTCAATCTCATGTGAGCCTACTGAATTATAACAGCGATCTGCTACGGCCGAGGTGTTGGTCCTACCGTGTTTTAGGCCTGCTTTGTGTTCACGAATGCGGTCCCAGACATGTCCTTTGGTTTCTCCAAAGTAACTACTACCACAGACGCAACTTAGTTTGTAGACGCCAGGGTACTGTATGTCCGGAATCACATCTTTTACAGACGGAACCAGATCACGGATTTTATGTAATGTGTTGAATCGGACCTGGATCTTGTGTTTATTCAAGATTTTGGAGATCTTTTTTGTGATCCCCGCAATGTAGGGTAAAGTGATTTGAAAGGCTCCTCAGGCTCCTCAAGAGCCTGAGGAGCCTGAGGAAAGGTTCCTTTTGAAAGGCTCCTCAAGAGGGTCCTTCTTCATGGTTGGAGTCATAGCTTTGCGGATTGTGTAGTCGGAGTAACCATTAGCCTTAAGAGCTTGGTGTACGTGCTTGAGTTCACTGCTTATGTGTTCCTGGTCGGATATGCATTGGGCACTATGGTGCAGAGTCTTGATGAGGGAATTCTTCTGGAATGGATGGTGGTGGGAATCCGGTTTCAGGTAAGCATCCATATGGGTAGCTTTCCTGTAGACAGGGTGGCTCATTGAACCATCAGGTCTCTTTTTTATTAGGACATCCAAAAAGGTAGCTTGCCATCTTTTCGACTTCCATGGTAAATCTCATGGCTGGGTGTATGGAATTGATGTGGTCGAGGAATTGATCTAGAGCAGGCCGGCCATGTGGCCAGATGACAAAAGTGTCATCCACGTACCTCTTCCATAAGGTTGGGCGCAGAGTGGCAGTCAGGATGGCGTCAGTCTCAAATTTCTCCATGAAAATGTTGGCTACAACCGGAGATAGGGGGGAGCCCATTGGGGTGCCCTCAGTTAGTTTGTAGAAAGTTCCATTCCAAGTGAAGTATGTCTTGGTTAAGCAGTGTCTCACCAGGGGGGTACCTCAGTGTTTAGTCCTTGATGAACCAAGTCTTCAATGATTGCGATGGTGTCAGGTACAGGAACTTTGGTGAATAAGGAAACTACATCAAAACTGACAAGCAGGTCGTCTGGGGACAGGGAAATACCCGTGATTGTCGATACCAGTTGAGTAGAATTTTGTACTGCAGAGGTGTTTTTTCCAGTGAAAGGCCGCAGGATTTCAGACAGAAAACGAGCCGTAGATGGACTCGTCCATCTGAATAACTGCCAAATCGCTCTCCGTGGTGCTAACGCTAAAAACACCGCCACTTTTTTCAAATTTTCTTGCTGTGGTTTTCACACCTGATGATGATTGCTTGTGTTGCAGTCGGAACGTCGTGAGAATTTTATTTTATATTTTTCTTATTTTATTGTTTCCCTTCTACGTGACTTTACCGAAAGAACCAAGAATATAGCTCACTCCTGTACATTATGAGACCTCCTTTGGCAGTAGCATGATATAGTAATAGGTTTTTACCCTTTTATCTGGCACCAAAACTGACACCTTTATACAAGGGATCATGTTTGCAATAACCACAACACAAGCAGTCAAAATGCAAACAAAAAAAGACAACTCTGATAATGATATGCACTGTCCTTGAAATTGATTGGGCCACACCCGAGACGGCTTTTCCCAGAGCCCAGTCTCCATTGGTGTTGGACCAAAAGGCGTCATCTGGTCCAACTGGTCCAACACCAGTGGAGACTGGGCTCAATTTCAAGGACAGTGCATATCATTATCAGAGTTGTCTCTTTTTGTTTGCATTTTGACTGCTTGTGTTGTGGTTATTGCAAACATGATCCCTTGTATAAAGGTGTCAGTTTTGGTGCCAGATAAAAGGGTAAAAACCTATTACTAGCTCACTCCTTGTTTAAAAAATTTCGCTTTGAAGGTCTGGCTCTCAGAATAACTCTCCCAATAATCAACAAATACACTATTGGTAGTGTGCTGCTATCGACCGCCTAGTGGGAAGGATGTTGAAGCTACATCTGCATTGAGAGAGCTTTTTGGGGGCCTCCCTAAAGGTGAAATAGTTTTAGTGGGTGACCTGAATTGGAATTGGCTAAACCCGCTGCGCGTGGCCACAAATGTTGCAGATTAATTTAATCTGTTTCAATTAATAAATGTCCCCACAAGACCCAACCTAAAAAATCCGGGACAGTCATCTCTGCTTGACGTCCTATTGACAAATGCCCCTCACAATTTCACACTGAATGGTGTTCTGGGTAATAACCTTATTGATCACTCCTTCATTTTTCGGGTTAGATCATCAGCCAGACCCAAAGCCCCCCTAAATTGGTTGAGAAGCACTCTATGAGACACTTGAGCACTCAGGCATTTACTAATGATGTGCTTCACTCGGATATTGACAAGGTCTGTGATATCTCCAACCTGACTACGGCTTGGGAGACCTTCAGGTTACACATTTCTCCAAATTCTTAACAAACATACTCCGTTGGTTAGATTTAAAACTAAAGGCAACCGCCCACCATGGTTTGATCATTTGATTACAAGGCTCATGAAAACTAGGGACAAGGCTTGGGCATGTGCTCAGAAAAGTAATTTGGTCAATGACTGGCTAGAATACAGGATTTTAAGGAATAGATGCGTCAAAAAAATACGGCAGGCAAAAAATGCCTACTTTTCCTCCATTCTCCTGGAATTACATGGAAATGCCAGGATTTTCTGGAAAAAAATCAAATGTATCGAGAAGGCATCCAAAACAGACAATCTGCCCGCTGAGCTTAACCGAAAAGGGGAATATTTTTCAGATCCCAAAAAAATAGTTGACAATTTTAACCTTCATTTTTCTGAAGCTGGTAATCTTTTTGATAATGTATTGGGAGTCATCCCTGCTTATGCAAATTCATACACCCCTGTCCAAACATTAAACGAATTTAGTTTCCAGCCAATCCATGAAAGTAATGTTCTTAAACAACTGTCCTACCTCAAAGGGTCCTCCTCTACCGGAGCAGATAGTATTCCCGTCTTTGCTCTACTAACTGTTGGTCACCTAATATACAAACCAATAGCCCATATTTTCAACCTGTCCATCAAAGAAGCATCAGTTCCTCTAGGATGGAAACATTCCTATGTCCGTCCACGTCACAATGGGAGCCCTAAAGATGATCCAAATAACTATCGACCTATCTCAATTTTGTCCCCGTTGATGAAAATTTTTGAAAAATTATTGACCTACCAAATTAGCAGTTTCCTGTCCACCAACAATCTACTACATCTAAACCAATTTGGCATCCGAAAAAAAATACAGAACCACATCTGCTGCATTAGACGCTCTGAATCACATTTACAGTAGCCTTGATAATAAACAGTACTGTGCCTGTCTTTTTCTAGACCTGTCGAAAGCTTTTGATACAGTAGACCACAACAACCTGCTTAGTAGACTAAGTTGCCTCGGTTTTTCCGAAAACGCAGTAAAATGGTTACAAAATTACCTCTTTTCTCGCACCCAAACTGTATTCACAGATGGTTGGAGGTCAAACAGTGTTAAGATAACAAAAGGGATTCCACAGGGTTCCATCCTCGGCCCACTTTTGTTCTCTCTTTATGTCAATGTCTTGGGCACTGACCTGGATCATTCCAGGGTAAATCTTTTTGCAGATGACACGATACTGATTACTGCTGGCCGCTCTCCGGATGACGTGATTGCAAAGCTACAGGGTCCATACTCTTTGGTTCTATTCGGTTCGGTAAAGTCACGTAGGTAAAAAATAAAACAACAAAAATCAGCGCTGTCCTCTAGACAGTCTGGTCCCTTCACCTGATGAAGGCCACTTGTGTTGTGGCCGAAACGTCATGATTTTTGTTGTTTCATTTTTTACCTATGTGACTTTACCGAATAGAACCAAAGAGTATGGATCCTTGCAGTCACGAAAGCTTTAAATCTAGAAGCTTCAGTGTGATTTCAACAAACTATAACATCAGCTAGTTGATCTTAAACTAGTCATGAATACCTCCAAAACCAAGGTGCTATGCTTCTCACCAGGACTAAAGCAGGAAGTTATTTTTCCCCAATTACATTCCTTAAATAATTATCAAATAGAGCAAGTCAAGATCTATAAGTATATTGGGGTCATCCTGGATTCAAAACTGAATTTTGAAGATCACATTGATTATATTGGTAAAAAGACAAAAATAAAAATTGGTTTTCTGTATCGACACAAGCACTGCTTCCCCCCAATGTTCCGTTTGGAATTGATAAAAGCTACCATACTGCCTCTACTTGGCTACTGTGACATCGTGTATAAATCAGCCCCAAGTACTGTACTGAAGAAGCTTGATTCCATCTATCACTCGGCCTTAAGATTTACATTGAACTGCCCATATAGGACTCACCACTGTGATCTCTACATTGGGTCAAACTTAACATATCTTAATGTTCGACGGCTTGTGCACCATATCTTATTTATTCACGATGTACTTACAAAAAAATCCGCAGATTAACTGCTGGATCTCCTCTCTGTTTCAAAGAACAAATTTGACCTAAGGTCTTCGCTCATTTACCAGCTTCACATTCCCTATTGCCGTACAAAACTGGAGGAAGGGCCTTTGCTATTCATGCCACCAGGATCTGGAATGATATTGCCAATAAACTGCAACTTGAATCGCTACCAATGAGTTCTTCTCTCAAAACTGCTCTAGAGGAGTTGTACACCCCTAGCTGCCACTGCTATTCATTGGCGTAAAATAAAATAAAATGTTTCGCTCCGGATGACGCTGCAAAGTATTATCTGTATTTTCATTTAGCGTGCTGATCTTAAAGGTGCATTGAAAAATTTGATACTCCGACTAATGCTTCTGTTGTTGTGGAGTAACTCATGCAGCCAGCTATGGCTCTAGGGTTTGGTGTTACATGTTATTTATGTAGTTTATTATAAAAATTCGGTCACAGTCCCTATGATCACTGTTACGTTGCAATTATGGCTTTATTTTTTGGTGATTTCGAAAACGTTTTTTGGTTTGGACATGTTTGTTTTGTTGTAGTACGGAGTTAGACTGATGGCCTTAATCTAAGTTTTCTTGTGGTTGTTGTTGTTTGACTTGCATCCCACTGGGATTTTTTGCACACAGCGTTGGTGTACGGTGCTTTTTTCAGGAATATTTTGCTGTTTTTTCATGGATTTTCTGTTTGCACAGTCACATAGTCACTTTAAGATGTTTTCTTGTTCATGTTTTTGTTTTTTGTTGTGGTTGAACCCGATTCAAGAGCCGAATGGCTCACAGGGCTATACCAAAATAAATAAACTGAAACTGAAACGTGTTAAATAACGTGAGAAGTGATCTCTGAATCCACCAAGCCAGTGTGTGCTCTCCGAGCTCGTCTTGTACCCACGTCACAGGGTGCGGTGTTCCGGCCATCAAGCTGGTCAACTCAAAAGATACCCAATTTAAAACTATCAAGTGTGCGCATCCACCTAGCTCAAACTGCTGTCTAATGATAAATCTTAATATTGTATTCATGTAATCGTTATGGGCCATGATTTATCCGCTGCTGGTCACCTTCTCTCGTGGTCTGACGGTGCAACAATATTTACAGAGCTCCTTCACACTCTGTTTATTACCTTAAATATATTAAGCGCTAACTTTGTAGGCAATTCATGCAAGGAGCCTTCTGTAATCTTAACGACCAATCACCGTGTTCTGTACACGTCACAGGGTGCGGTGTCCCGGCCATCAAGCCGGTCATCACCGGCTACTCCCGCATCGTCAACGGCGAGAATGCGGTGTCAGGCTCCTGGCCCTGGCAGGTGTCCCTGCAGGTACGAATGCCAATTTGCTTCCCCCTATAATCTACCTTGTAACTTCTAAAAAAATAAGATTACAGTAGTGTGTTATACATGCGCGTTACAACTCGGTTTATATTTACGGACAAGTATTTTCTTATCCCAATTCTATATGCAGAACGAAATTGCCTTATTTGATATGGTAATGTGGATGTCGTAAAATCAATCTCCCTGTATGGTCAAAAGATTAACAATACCCAACTGATTGTGAATAACCGAAGTTGATTAAACTACGTTTCTAATGTATACAAAGTGTAATATGACAATAGTGTCATATTTTATCCCAATAAAAACTCCTAGCTTGCAATTTTTATTTGTCATGGGACGAGGCCTCCTCCCATAGGCGTCTGAAGGCAAACAGTGGAGAGACCTCTTACCCAAACGGTAGACTTATTTTTCGATTTAAAGCTTTCGTGACTGCAATGATTCATCTTCTTTGGTTCTTTCGGTAAAGTCACGTAGAATGAGAATAAAATAATAAATTGATAAAATAAAATAACACAATAATATTCTCACGACGTTTCGGCCACAACACAAGCGGCCTTCATCAGGTGAAGGGAGCGCTGTCCTACCAGACAGTCTCGCTCCCTTCACCTGATGAAGGCCGCTTGTGTTGTGGCCGAAACGTCGTGAGAATATTATTGTGTTATTTTATTTTATCAATTTATTATTTTATTCTCATTCTACGTGACTTTACCGAAAGAACCAAAGAAGGTAGACTTATTGTTTGTATTGCTTTAATTGTAACATGCCCCTTTAAATCTGCTGGCCTCACAGGGTTCAGACCATCCACGAGAAATACTTTTTATAATCATACTAAACGAGCAAAAAGTTTTGCTCGCAGACTGTCTGAGTTGGGCCCCCCTTGATAACCACCATAAGACATGTTTTCAACAGTGTAAAAGAACGACAACTTATTCAAAACGCGGTTTAAATGTATTTTTTATGAAAATGCTAAACGATGTGATTAGGCAAGAGAAGACGCGAAATATAATAGTCTCGGTGCGACCGTGCGAGACATTAAATATTGGGGCCCCACCTGACCGTTTGCCGCACCCCCTGAGCTGATAATGTCGTCACTACCCACTCGGTGGTGAGTTTTCATCCCCTTTTAATTAGTTCATGTACACCACTTTCAAAGCAGCCCCTTGGATTCTGCCCTTTAAACCGCTACAGGATTCCACTAGCTGGCACTATTGCGGTGGCTCCCTCATCAGCTCCACCTGGGTGGTGACCGCTGCTCACTGCGAGTTCAAGTGAGTGCTCACTGAGACGCGATTGCGTATTGCAGCTCAATGGACTGTAAACAGCAAAACACGCACACGTGTGTGTGTAGATTATTCTGAGCAAGAAGCTCATGTAGGGGTCATGAACGTGTGCGCGTCCGCAGCCCGTCCCGTGACCGCGTCGTCCTGGGAGAGCACGACAGGAACTCCAACGTCGAGAACATCCAGTCTCTGTCCGTCTCTAAGGTAAACTTCTGTTCCTCATTCAGTTCACCCAGGCAAGAGCCTAATAAGGCATGATGGAAACTGTACACGATTATATTCACGTCGTTCAGATTGCCACGTCACATAACGGTATAGTGAGCATTTCAAATGCAGGCTGACAGCTCGCGATTGTCAATACCGGTAGCTCCGTTGCTTTATGGTTTTTCGCTCCGTTTGCACACACACAGGCCATCACTCACCAGCAGTGGGACTCCTACAACATTAACAACGACATCATGGTGCTGAAGCTGGCTCAGCCCGCTCAGATCGTGGACCGTGTCTCTCCCGTCTGCCTGCCTGCCTCCTCGGATGTCTTCCCTGATACCATGATGTGTGTCACCTCCGGCTGGGGCAAGGTTCGCTCTTCCGGTGAGCATCGATGCAGAACTCATGATGCCGAACACTGAGCGGAATTTTTGTATTGTATAAGCCACCCCATCCAACAATGTTATTTAAACAAAATCGTAGAAAATAGAAATCTAATCCACAGGGTCCAGCCCAAATTGATATAGATTTGTTTGTGTGTGCAATTTACAGCCTTCAACACGCCGCCCATCCTGCAGCAGACAGCTCTGCCCCTTGTGCCTCCCTCGATCTGCCAGCAGAAGTGGGGCTCTGCCAACACCATCACCAGTGTCATGGTCTGTGCTGGTGCTGCTGGTGCTTCGTCTTGCATGGTGAGTGTTCGTTTCGTTAGTATTGACGATCTTTACTTGGCGTAAAGTGTTATACACTGCACAAAAGCAGGCCTAATGCTCATAAAGGCATAGGCACCCTTAACTTGGCCCTAAAGTCGACATATTCCCGCCATTTGGTTTTGAGAGGCAAGATGGATTGAGGCAGCACAATGCCGTGGGACACGTGGTGTCGTCGTGGGCGATTTTGACATCATCATGTCCATCTCACAATTTATGATTTAGCTACAAATATAGTGCATGTGCATCCAAATATACTGTCCTCATTAACATGAGTTTACAACAGGCTCATCGAGAACTCCCAAACTGCCATAATGTCTCTTTTGTTTTATTTCAGTAAAAAATATAACTTGATCTATCTTAAGTTTAGTCTCATGGGCTTAGTCGGTAGGAAAATCTATCATTCACTCGGTGTGTTTGCCAACTGTGACTGCTACAGTGAGAGAAAAAAGTATTTGATCCCCTGCTGATTGTGTACGTTTGCCCACTGACAAAAAATGATCAGTCTGTAATTTTAATTGTAAGTTTATTTGAACAGTGAGAGACAGAATAACAACAAAATCCAGAAAAACGCATGTCAAAAATGTTATAAATTGATTTGCATTTTAATGAGGGAAATAGGTATTTGACCTCCTCTCAGTCAGAAAGATTTCTGGCTCCCAGGTGTCTTTTATACAGGTAACGAGCTGAGATTAGGAGCACACTCTTAAAGGGAGTGCTCCTAATCTCAGCTTGTTACCTATATAAAAGACACCTACCCACAGAAGCAATCAATCAATCAGATTCCAAACTCTCCATCATGGACAGACCAAAGAGCTCTCCAAGGATGTCAGGGACAAAATTGTAGATCTACACAAGGCTGGAATGGGCTACAAGACCATTGCCAAGCAGCTTGGTGAGAAGGTGACGACAGTTGGTGCGATTATTCGCAAATGGAAGAAACACAAAAGAACTGTCAATCTCCCTCGGCCTGGGGCTCCATGCAAGATCTCACCTCGTGGAGTTGCAATGATCATGAGAACGGTGAGGAATCAGCCCATAGCTACACGGGAGGATCTTGTCAATGATCTCAAGGCAGCTGGAACCATAGTCACCAAGAAAACAATTGGTAACACACTACGCCGTGAAGGACTGAAATCTTGCAGCGCCCGCAAGGTCCGCCTGCTCAAGAAGGCACATATACATGACCGTCTGAAGTTTGCCAATGAACATCTGAATGATTCAGAGGACAACTGGGTGAAAGTGTTGTGGTCAGATGAAACCAAAATGGAGCTCTTTGGCATCGACTCAACTCGCCGTGTTTGGAGGAGGAGGAATGCTGCCTATGACCCCAAGAACACCATCCCCACCGTCAAACATGGAGGTGGAAACATTATGCTTTGGGAGTGTTTTTCTGCTAAGGGGACAGGACAACTTCACCGCATGAAAGGGACGATGGACGGGGCCATGTACCGTCAAATCTTGGGTGAGAACCTCCTTCCCTCAGCCAGGGCATTGAAAATGGGTCGTGGATGGGTATTCCAGCATGACAATGACCCAACACACATGGCCAAGGCAACAAAGGAGTGGCTCAAGAAGAAGCACATGAAGGTCCTGGAGTGGCCTAGCCAGTCTCCAGACCTTAATCCCATAGAAAATCTGTGGAGGGAGCTGAAGGTTCGAGTTGCCAAACGTCAGCCTCGAAACCTTAATGACTTGGAGAAGATCTGCAAAGAGGAGTGGGACAAAATCCCTCCTGAGATGTGTGCAAACCTGGTGGCCAACTACAAGAAACGTCTGACCTCTGTGATTGCCAACAAGGGTTTTGCCACCAAGTACTAAGTCATGTTTTGCAGAGGGGTCAAAAACTTATTTCCCTCATTAAAATGCAAATCAATTCATAACATTTTTGACATGCGTTTTTTTGGATTTTTTTGTTGTTCTGTCTCTCACTGTTCAAATAAACCTACCATTAAAATTATAGACTGATCATTTCTTTGTCAGTGGGCAAACGTACAAAATCAGCAGGGGATCAAATACTTTTTCCCCTCACTGTAGCCCCTCTGCCATGGGAGACCTGGGTTACAAACACATTTTACAAAGAATAGCGAAGCCATTGCTAAACAGCACAATTAAAGGTAAAATGTCAAACGTCCTTAAATGAGCAGCAAATAAAAGTGTAATTTAACATGGGTAAAACATAAATGCTAAGCAGATGAAGCCAACGTACGTACTACATGAAATAGAATAAGAATAACAAGAAAATATTGGACGAAAATTTATTTTTCTTGTTACCAAATAAATCGTTGCTCTTTAACACTTGATGAAGTAGCGCAGCATCCCTTTGCTCACGGTAAAACCCAACCAAGTGACATCGATTGATGAGCAAAGCGCGATCGGCCAAGGGTCTGATTTTTGGCGACGCTATCTCCACAGGGCGACTCCGGCGGCCCTCTGGTGTGCGAGAAGAACGGCGTGTGGAACCTCGTGGGAATCGTGTCGTGGGGCAGCAGCTCGTGCTCCACCTCCATGCCTGGCGTGTACGCACGCGTCACCGCCCTGCGCAGTTGGATCGACCAGACCATCGCTGCCAACTAGACTGGTGTTCAAATTGTGAAAAGTAAAATTGCTTATATTGTAACTCGCAAATTAAGTCTCTCAATAAAACAATGGAATCAAATATGAGCGGGTTTATTTTTCACCTCCGATTTCCCCGCACCTCCAATTAACACGGTAGGCTACGGATGGTGCGAAAGAAGTTCAGCATACGTAGAGCTTAGTAAACAATGTTCCATAATGAAAACATTGTTATTCGTCTGAATTGCTAAATGCTTGGTTGCTGTGAATTCTGTAATGCATTCCAAGGACAGCATATCTTCTACATATATCTTGTGCACCGAAGAATACATATTTGGTCCTGTTGTATATATAGGCCTTTTCCTAAAATTGATATTAAGAATAATTCTGCCAATATATTTTCAATAATAATCAATCAGAGTGTAGCATGAGGCACAAAAAAAATTAACAACCACCCTCACCCCTCACAGAAGCTGCCTTCCACAAGTCACACCAGGCAAGGAAGTAGCCATAAAAGGTAATAAAAAAAACACCCCGGTGCAAAAAAGGGAGAGGGGGGGGGTTGCTAATGAGATTCTGGGGAAATCTCTACACAGCTTCAAAGACCGCCTCAACAGCACATACAAATAATAGGCGCCACGAGAACCAAACAACTTATTCTTTATTGATTTTTGTTTGTTGTTCCTCTTAATACAACGGTAAAAGTTCGAAACTTAGCGACAAGAATAAGTCGACATCATAGACTGCCAACACGCCTAGATTAAGAACCAGACTGCAGTGGTTTTTTTATTATTGCTTACCTTATTTTACTCTTATTCACCTCATATTGTTTCTTATTGTATCTTTCTATCTACGTGACTTTACCAAAAAGAACCAAGGAATATTAATTCCAGCAGTCAAGAAAGCTTAAGTGAAAACTTAGTTATATCTCCAACCTCAGGATATCAAATATAACTCGAGAATAAACAGCACGGATCCCTGGATACAGACGGGGAACAAAGGTTAATAAAACCCTAGGTATACATGTGGTTGTAACGATGATAAATCACAAATCTTGGATAAACATAAACCAAATAATAATTATGAAGTATTACACCGAGGGTCATCCAGAAGAATACAATGCGAAACAGGTCAATCACACACGACCAAGACAATGCATTCCATATAGAGAGCCTCCCAACCGCCTTTATCTTCCAAAAGCACGTGGTAGCAATAAATCACATACACATGAGGAGGGCACCTTCCCTTGAGATATCGAAAACCATGAAGGAATTCCAAACCATGATGGAAGTACTGTAAACACTGCTCCAAACATACCGTGAGTCACTTACAGAGTCAGAACTGCAAAAAGTGGTACGGTATCAAGCTATACAGTAAGAGGAAAAATAATAGTTTTAACTTCCAACCGGTACGAGAGAACACGACTTCAAAGGCCACAGCACCCCTCTTTGTGAGAGACAAGAGAATGCAACACCCCAGCCGCGAGGGAAGAGGGGGGGGGAAGAATGCAACCGGGCAAAGGAACCCCTCCCTCCTTCCAGATTAATTATTGAAATCAGAACACACACGTACACCGGACAAACAATTGCCCCCGCAGCAAAGAGCGAAATCAAAGGAATTCGAGTCCTTTGTGAGAAGGCGGGCAGAAGGGAGAAAATTTCACATAAGCAAGGACACAGATTATGCAACTCATTTCTGCGAGCGGCAGGCTCCGGAAACCTGCCCCCATGACAGGCACATCGATAGGGAGTGGCATCAGCAGAAGCCATGAGTTGCGGAGAACATCTTTTGTTTTTCGGTTTTTTATTGTTTCTTTCACCATTGAGAGCATAATCAGCGCAACCGAGTGAGTGTCGGCACCGTCGACCTACGGACGCGCTGCGAGCGCAATCGTGGCTTGCCAGAGAGCACCGAGCAAGAGTGCCAGCCCCGGCGACCTGCAGCTGAGCTGCGAGCACGATCGAGCACCTTCAAAGACAAGGGTCGTTCCGACTCCGCTCACATACATGCAGCTACTGCCGAGAGACAGGGAGAGCCGTGTGTATGACACGCCCACACACACACTCATCGCCCAGCAGGGGACTAAGGCATAATTGGTACAAGAAACGCCCCACCTCGGCGTCTGCTTAACGCAAAGAGTTGAGCAAGGAGACAATACACCAACACACACATAACGCACATATCGGGACTAATAAGAGTACTCCAAAGTTATCTTTGTGTTTCAAAAAGGGTGGCCATCCTAAGGTGGTGCGCCAACTATTAACTGATCATGAAAAGCATTGCTGAACAATTGAGTTACGTAGATACGGTCGTTTAGAAGTATTTTAGTCATTCTTTTTGTTAATTGCATAATCTATACCAATGAATTCATTGATGAAGCTAAACATTTAGAAACATCTATGTTACGAATCTACACATTCACAGGGAGACTATTGTGTTGAAGTGTTTCTTTTGATCACAGAATCTTGCCCGCGAATTTATTGAAGCCTTAGCCAATGGATAAGCATTTGCTGAAGCAGGCACACTGCCGCACACCATTGCTCCAAGACGTTGTTAATTGCATAATCTTACCAATCAATTCATTGAGGTCTACTCTTGCTTTCGGGACATGTTTCTTTGTTGCTGTTCGTATAGTTTTGATTGACTGGATTTAACTGGGACCACAGGAGCTTTAGAAGATGTCACATTGACCAGCACTTATGCCTTCTGCTATGGATCTGTTGCCAGCTTGCCCTGTCCCTCTCCTCCCGTGAATCGTAACGAGGGGACAAGTCGGTGAAATAAACAATAATAACAAAGTTCGGAGGCGATGAGTAGATACTCCGTGTTGTGTTCTGTCCTCCTGAGAATTATGGCGACTCCACGACAGCTGAGCACCAGCGATTTGTGAAACGGCAACAGCAACGCTTTATTTCAAAGTGTTCTTCCGAGGAGCCTTCGCGTGCCTGCAATCATGACCAGACACACCCCTCCCATCACCCTCCACGTCACACAACACCTCAGCTCAGTCCCTCAGCACGGAGTCCACCCCAAATCTAAATTGGGGGTGTCCTCCCTACTCACACTGCTGAGCGTGGCCTACTGTGTACGCGAGGCTTGGGTCCTATCTCTGATCATCATTGCCTACACATAAATATAAAAATACGCACCTGGCTCTCCATAGGAATTAGGGGTCGTCCATAAATGACGTCACGCACCTAGGGGGGGGGGTCAGACATTTGTGACGATGTGTGATGAGAGGGGGGGGTTTGAGAAATGTCACATCAAAATGCGCAACTTTAAATAAATATAGACAACACGTTCTACTTAATTCTATATACTTTTTAATAAATGTTTTCTCCTACAACATCAGAGTGCAGCGGTACATTAAATACGCACTACAATGACAAAAGTTTAAAGCGATTTGAAGCATGTTTTATTTTTGGGGGGGGAGGGGGGCAAAGCTTTGTGACGTCATATTTGAGGGGGGGGGCTGACTTTTTGTGACGCCATGTGACGATGGGGGGGGGGTCAAAAAATCGTCCAAAATCGCGTGACGTCATTTATGGACAGCCCCTTACAGCAACACGTAGCAGAGTGCAAATCATCACAGATAAGCTAGCAACAGCTGCAAATACGCCAATGGTAGCCTAATCTCTTTGTCAACGGTCTTACTTACATTTCCATTTAGTGACTGCAGGGATTCATCTTCTTGGTTCTTTCGGTACAGTCACGTAGAAGGGAAATAATAACATAATAACATGAAATTATCACGACGTTTCGGCCACAATACAAGCAGCCGTCCTCAGGTGAATAAACAGAGCTGTCGGAAAGACAGTGCTTGTGTTGTGGCCGAAAAGTCGTTAGACTTTTATTATATTACTAGCGGTTAGTACCCGGCGTTGCCCGGGCGAAAAAGGCAGACACACACATGGACTTACAAACAGACATGGACCCATACACATAGAAACCCACTGACTTACACGCACGCAAACACATATGGACTCACACACACAGACATCGACTCGAGAGACACATGTAGTTACACACACAAATGGACTTAAACACACAGAGTTGCACACACATATCGACTCACACATACATACATAGACTGAACAACAACCGCCATTCGCCACTAAGTGGCAGTGATGTCACCACAACGCTTGTGGCAGGCTATGTGCACCTTGAGGCCACGTGAAGTGTCGAACACCTGCTGGCAGGAGGTCACGGGGCAGACAAAAATGGCACAGGTCGACTGAGATGACTGGCAGATGCACCACCCTGTACCCTGCTAACTTTCAGTGCTATAGCCACACGGTGCACCGTTCGTTCTTGTGAGCGTCGCTCCTCCGCCCTCCGTTGTTGTTGGAGGCCGACTGCCTCCAACTGGCCTGTAGCGTCCTTCACGAGGCTCCTCCACAGATACCGACCTTGACATCGCTGGTAGCAGTCATCGACAAGTCCACTCAGCTGCACATCGTCCTGTAGCACATTACTCCATCTCTTCTCTAGCCTGTGCCGCGCCCGTTTAGAGACCTCGATCCGGCGAAACAAAAGGTGTTTAGGCATGCGGTGGCTGAGCATGCAGGCTACATGGCCCAGCCAACGCAGGCTTGCCTTGCCATGCAGGCTACATGGCCCAGCCAACGCAGCCTTGCCTGGCCATGCAGGCTACATGGCCCAGCCAACGCAGCCTTGCCTGGCTTAGGAGGTCACCAATGGGACTTTGTCCAGATCTTTCAAGTATTTGTGAGCTCATCACACAATCCAGCCTGGTTAAACCCAGGATGGATCGTAGACAGGCCAGCCTAAATGTTTGTAACCGGCGAAAATGTTGCATTAGGGGGGTCCAAGTTTCGCAAGTGTAGAGAAGGGAGGGAATGACCGTGGGCGAGACGACGTGGAGCTTCGTGCGGAGCGAGAGACCAGGTAGCTTCAACACAGTGTTACACAGCCGATGAAAAGATAATGCCGCTCATCTGATTCAGAGTGAGACCTCTGGTGTTAAACCGGAGCCGGTCATGAGTACACTGGGCAGGTATGGGAAACTCTGCACTCTCCACAACTGGCCCATTACCAATTGTGAGTTATGGGGGTGGATTGTCCGATGGTACAAAATACCCAGGCAGGTGCTTAGTTTTGGTGGGGCTGATGGTAAGGCCCCACCTCTTAGTGGCAAGCTCCAGGTTGAGCAGCAGCGCGTCCAACTCCTCTTCTGAGTTAGCATTAATTACCAGATCATCGGCATACATAACGTGGTTTACCAATAGGGAGCCATCGATTGACCGCACCCGGGCATCGATGAGCCTCCCATTGTATCTGTACCAGATGTGAATTCTTCCGGTAGAGGCATTGAAGGCTTAACGAAGTACGTGGTCCAAATATATGTAAAAGAATGTGGGAGGCAGTGGACATCCCTGTCGCACCCCAAGATGTACAGGGAGTGGCTCTGATTCACGGTCACGTAGTTTGATGTGGGGCCGCTCATCATCATGAAGGTCCTTATGGATCGTGAGCAGAGGGTCAGCGACTCGAAAAGTACAAGGAGCAACCCAGAGCCCAGGCCTAATGATGGTATCATAGGCCCTGAGCAAGTGAATAAAGCACACATATGGACTAACACGCACACATGGACCTACAGGCACGCAACGAAATGGACTAACACTAACTAACATGGAGCCACGCACACACAGCGACGAACACACATGCACATGGACTGACACACACATATCAAGTCATACACACACATTGACTTACACACACACATGGAGTGACACACACACATACATAGACTTACAGACACATTGACCTACACACACACATATGGACTTACAGACACACACACAGGGACTTACACACACACACATGGACCCACGCACACACATCGACTGACAGGCACACATCGACTCACACATACATAGACTGACACACACAGACATGAACTTACACACACACATAAATATCGATGCACACACACATGGACTGTCACACATAGACACATTGCCATACACACATCGACTGACACACATAGACTCCCACACGAACATACATGGACAGACACACGCACATAGAGCCACACAAACAAGGACTGAGACACACATGGACGTACGCACACACATGGACGTACGCACACACACACACGTACGTACAGACACACACACATGGACTCACACGCACACATGGACCAAAAAACACACACATAGAAAGAAATATACTTACACTGACTGACATGGAGCGACGCACATGTGGGGGCTACCGTCCCCCGCCATCACTGAATTGTCGGGGCCGTTGCCCACCGACTCCCCCGTTCCATTCATACCGCTACCTCCCAGGCTGCTCTGTCAGGTCCAGACTACCGACCCCTAATGCCTCGCCCCCCTGTACCTCTGCCTGGGGTGTCGACCGCGTTTGCGTAGCTTAATTAGCGGCTCGTGCGCATTGCGCTCGCGATGCGCTACCCTGTTCAACGGCGGCGTGTCGCGGTGAGCGCGCTCGCAAAGTAAAACCCCGTCCTGCACGGGAATAAACAGGCGCGGCGCGCCCCCGTGGGATTCCCTCACACCCACGCTCCATGCGCTTAAGCCAAAACAAACACGCCGCGATTACTTTGCTCCGATTTAACGGGCTATTTACACAGCTGCGTATTCGCACACGCCAGGCGCTTAATTCGCTATTAGACAATAGCGCGAGTGCGCGCCCGCCACCCTGTCACACAGGCGCGCGAGCGCAAAGCGCTACTGTAGGCTATTGCGCAGGTACGCGAGCACTGGGCACCACCGAAGATATTCGTGTAGGTACGCGCGCGCTGAACAATACTGTAAACGATCGTACAGGGACGGACACTAAGCACGTTCTACTCCCTTATTTGCTGCAAACAGCCGCGTATGCGCGCGAACACAAAACACTCTGTACACACTCGTACCGATATGCGAACACCAAACACTCCGTCTCCCTCCTCGCACTCACAGTGACCACGACACAGCTTTATCCTATTAGTGGTTTTATTCCCCGCGAGTATCGAACTAGACTGTGCGTGTCAGTACGGACCAGCAGGACAGGTCTAACCTATCTCGCTACTGCCTGATACTTAATGGACCTGTCTGCCCTCTATTTTCTCTCCGAATTTCGTCCCTTTGTCTTACCTCTCTCCCTCGTACTTACGGTCCGACCTCGCAGCGATGGAGGTCGCGGATAGATGATGCTGTAAACAGAATCTGGCTGTTCTCTGCCCCGTCTCACGGACGTGCGAGTAACAGTCAGGTGACGGCTCCCCGATCCCTCCCTCCTGTTGATCTCCAGTCAAATAATAAAAATGGCCCCGTGCTTCCCCAAAGCGTCCCTCTTTATCTTCCTTTCAAAGCCCTCGCACCGCCCATCCGCGGTGCATCACGGGTCAGGCCGTTAATCCGCGGTGCATCATGGGTAGGGCTGTTAATCCGCGGTGCATCATGGGTAGGGCCGTTAATCCGCGGTGCATCATGGGTAGAGACGCTAGCCCGTGGTGCACCATGGGTAGAGACGCTTAACCCACGCTGCCCCGCTCCCCACCTGTCTGCTGGTCCGTGTGTGTCTTGAGCATCTCCTCACTGCGGTTCTCAGTGAGTTCGCCGTGGTCATTTAATTCTAAGTTAAGCCACGGCGCCGCAGTGTCATTTGGCCGGGGGGGGGGGGGGGGGTGCCTGCCAATTCCCTGACCATGAGAAAACGTGGAGCACCCCCACAAGGGGGCCTCTCGGGTAAAAACTCAGGGCAGGTGCCCCCCTCCCCTCCCCATGAGGCCCTACTTGAGTGTGTGTGTGTTTAGGTGGGGGGGGGGGGGTGGCGGGGGAAGTGCTGTGATGGGAGCCGGGTGGCTTCTCGGTCGCAGCAGCACAGCGACGGGCCCGGTTTCGATGGAGCGGCTTCGCTGTTGTGGCACCACATAGCCCCCCGAGGTGCCAGTCCCCGTCCCGGGTTGACTGGAGCACCTCGCCTGGGTTGCTCCCACGAGGTAGCGCCGCAGGGTCCGCGGGACTCGTCCAGTCCTCGTGGCCGGCCTTGGGGTGGTGGCTCTGTCTCCCGGAGTTCGGGCGGCGGTCTCCTCCTCCACTCCAGCGGTTTTCCTTGGTCCTTGGCACCTGTGGGTTGGGAGACAAACTCGGGGGCGGTAGGGTTCAGGGGCTGTCGTCCCCGTCCTCCCTGGCCCGGGTCAGGACCCCCCGGGGCCCGGGGCTCCGTGGGGCCCATATACCGTGTGAGGCCCCCGGGTATGGGGGGTGTGGGGACCCCGGGGTTTCGGGGTACTCGAGCGGCGGGGTTCTCCTTCGCTGGGGCCGCCCTCCATGGTTTTAGTCGCCGGACGTTGACCACCATCTCCCGGCCTCTCTCCCCCCCCTGAATCAGTACCGTCCAGGGGGAGATCTGTCGTCCCACGGTCCAGGGTCCCCGCCAGTAGGTGGTTAGCTTCCCCACCTGCCCGGCCCCGACGCGAGGGGTGTGCAGCCATACCTTAGAGCCCGCCGAGTAGAAAGGGGGCTCCATTCGGGGTCGGGTCCCCTGCTCCTGCCTCTGGTGTGCGGCCTCGCCTTGCGGGTAGGCCCGGCCCCTCGCTCCTCGTAGGGTCTCCATCAGATGCTCCACGGGGCGGTTCCCTTCCTCCCATTGCGGCGGAGGGACACCGAACAGCAGATCTGTGGGTAGGCGAGACTCACGACCAAACATCATTAGGAACGGGGTCTGTCCCGTAGATGTGTGTACCGTGGTGGTGTAGGTGAACAGAGCATAGGGGAGGTGTTCGTCCAAGTCCCGTTGATTCGCGGCCACCATGCGTTTAAGCTTCCCGGCGAGAGTCTGGTTCATCCTCTCTACCATCCCATTTGCCTGGGGGTGGTACGCCGTAGTTCGGTCCTTCTGGATCCCGAACTCCCGGCACAGCGCCTGGAATAGCTCTGCCTCGAACTCACTACCCTGGTCGGTAATGACTCGTTCGGGGATCCCGTGCTTACGTACATAGTGTTCCACGAACGCTCGGGCCACTACGAGGGCTGTCTTATCGGGGATGGCCACCGCTACGGGATAGCGTGTGAAGTACTCCACCGCTACGAGAATATATCGGTTGCCCCGGTGGGATCGCGGGAATGGCCCTTGCAGGTCGATCCCAACCAGCTGATTCGTTCGACTGACGCAGAACGGTCTCAGAGGTACGTGGTATCGCGCTGGCTTCGGCCCGCATTGCTGGCACGCGCGGCAGCCCTGTACCCAGGCGGCCACGTTTTGTCCTAACTTGGGCCAGAGATACTGGCGACGCAGGGTTTCCCGAGTGCGCCGTTCCCCATCATGGCCCCCGAGCGGGTGGTCGTGCACCAGTCTTAGCAGCTGGGGTCGCACCTGGGCGGGAACACAGATGCACCCAGGCTGGCCGGCTTCGGTCAGCTCTCGTACTACCCCGTTCTGCACGCACAACCGGGCGTACAAACCACTCCAGGGTCCTGGTAGGGCGTCCTTCTTCTCGCGTAGGGCCGCTTCCACCGCCGCCAGATCCGGATCCCGCAGCTGGGTCCGTCTCAGCTGCGCGTCGTCCAGGCCCGGAAAGGCGCAGCCGACGTCCTCCTGGATCCGATCGGGTGGGGTTGCGCGACCCGTCGGGTCCCGGGGTGTGGGCCCCGTGCCCGCCGAGTGGTCCCCCGGGTCCCTGGTTCCTCCTACTGGGGTCTCTGTGGCACATACTGCACTGCCTCTCACCGGGGGAGGGTTAGTCTCGGTGCGCTCCTGGGGGCCTGCCACCTGCCGGCAACGGCCCCCCGTGAAGCACGGGCAGACTTCCTCCAACCTTGTCTCGGCGCACACCGTGGGCCGCCTCGACAAGGCGTCCATGTTTGCGTGCGTACGCCCAGCTCGGTACTCTATTTGCAGGTTGTACTCCTGCAACTGCGCCAGCTATCGGGCCATCTGCCCCCGCAGTTCCTTGAATGTAAGGAGAAACTGCAGGGCATAATGGTCGGTGCGCACCTGACATTTCCTGCCGTACAAATACGGTCGGAACTGTTTACACGCGAAGATCACGGCATACAGTTCTTGACGGGTCACGCAATAATTCAGCTCGGCCCCACTCAGGGTCCGACTGGCGTATGCGATGACCCGCTCCGTCCCACCCTGCACCTGTGACAGCACCGCGCCCAGCCCACTGCTGCAGGCGTCGGTGTCCAAGATAAAATCGGTGGTGAAATCTGGGAAAGCTAGGGTGGAGGTGTGGGTGAGCTGGTCTTTGAGGGTGGTGAAGGCCGTTTGGCAGGCCTCCGTCCATCGATAGGGGTTCTTAGGGGAGGTGAGTTGGGTGAGGGGGCGTGCAATCTCGCTGAATCCCTTTACAAATCGACGATAATAGGTGGCGAGTCCCAAGAATGACCTGATCTCCGTCAGGTTCCTTGGCCGTGGCCATTCCACCACGGCGCGCACCTTTTCCGGATCGGTGCGTACCCCCGCCTCGCTGACTTGGTGTCTGAGGTACCCTACCTCGTGCTGCGCAATGTAACACTCACGCGGCTTGAGCTTGAGATGGGCTGCTCGCAGTCGCTGGAACACCTCTCGCAACCTGGACCAGTGCTCGGACAGAGATCTGCTGAACACTATCACGTCGTCCAGGTAAATCAGGCACTGTTCCCACTGTAAGCCCCGCATCACCAACTCCATCAACCGCTGGAACGTCGCGGGCGCGTTAGTGAGTCCGAACGGAAGCACTCGAAACTCGAACAGCCCCATCGGGGTGGTAAATGCGGTTTTCGGCCGATCCTCCTCCGCCATCTCCACCTGCCAGTACCCGGACGCCAGATCGAGGGTGGAAACATACCGTGCTCCTGCGAGGCTGTCAAAGGTGTCGTCGATGCGCGGTATGGGGAAGGCGTCGCCGAGGGTGACTGCGTTCAACTTTCGGTAATCAACGCAGAACCGGGTCGACCCGTCCTTTTTCGTCACTAGCACCACCGGGGCAGACCAGGGGCTCGCCGAGGGCTGAATTATGTTATTGCGTAGCATATCCGCGACTGCCTCCTTGATCTGGGTCCGTTCGGGCGCGCCCACCCGGTATGCGGGGAGTTTGATCGGTCGGGCTGCACCTGTGTCAATTTGGTGCTTAACAAGGTCTGTCCGGCCCACATCTGAATAGTGCTCACTGAACACGTTGGCGTACTCCTGCAACAACCCGCGCAGCCGATCGGCCTCCCCCTTAGGTAAATCTGCCCAAGGCACATGTAACGCATCATGCAGGGGAGCGATCTCGGCCCGGGGGGTCGGGCCGACCCGCCAGGCCAGATCCTGGTTGTCCTCGGGGCGGCCAGGGTCTTCCGCCCACAGTGCAAACACTAAATCGTTAGAGTGGTGCGCGTGCAGGGGGTGTATGGTGGCTACTGTGGTGCGTCGTCGTAGCATTGCTGGGGTACTGTGTGGGTTAAACACCCGCATGAACAGTCGGCCCCCATCTGCGTTTACCAGCGTGGCTGACCCTACCACTCCGTACCGTGCTGCCAACTCCGGGTGAGGAGTTAGCATTACCTCACCCAATGGTCGGTGTGGGGGGTCGGTGGAGGGGGTTGCCACTGGCACCAGCATCTCGGCGAGTGGCCCGATGGTGACGGCTGACACCAGCGTAGCGGCCACAGGTGTGAAGCGAGGCCGATTCGGTCCGGGTCCCAGGAACGGAATCCGCTCCCCGCTGCCCTCCACGGTGACGCATCGCTGGCGGGGCTGCACGTTGAGCCCCAGCTTTTCCAGGAGGTCCGTACCTGCAATACACTCGTGGCATAACACACTCGAGACCTAGAATTCCTGGGTGCACACCTGGTTTCCGAGACGGACCTCGAGGGAGATCCTTCCCAGCAACCCCATTCCGGCTCCGCTCGCTGTGTGCAGCGCGCGATCCGGGGCCTGCAGGCGGCTCACGTCAACCCTGAGCACGCTGCAGTGCGCGGCGCTCACGAGTGAGGCTACGGCCCCCGTGTCCAGTAGGATCCGGGTGTGCTGCCCATTCACCTGTCCTTCCACCAGCGACGTGGCCCCCGTGATTCCTGCTACCAGCTCCCGCAGCCAGTCGCCCGTCCTCACCGCGTCCTTGGGTGTTGTGGTCGGAACCTGTGTGGGGGTCACTCGCTCACCATTATTATTATTGCCGTTTTGTTTCGGGACCTCATTGATTGCACCCCTAGGTGGTCCATTCTCTAGGGGGCATTGGTGTTTTAACCCTGGCGCCTTTCTAGCACGGGCGATCTGGGGACAGTCCCTCACGAGATGCCCTCGCTGGTCGCACAGGTAACATGCTCGGGGAAGGGCGGCAGCCCCGTAGGAGCCTCCCTGCCCGCTCCCTCTTTCCCCTCCCGTACGCCGCTGCCCAGACTCCGCCTCTAGTCGGGCTACCCTCCCAGCTAGCCCCCCCACCGTGGAGCGCAGCTCCCCCATCTCGGACTGGATGGTCTCGGCGGAGGCCTGCAGCTTGATCATATCTCGGCCCATTTTGTCCTCCATCCCGACGATGCTGGCCTGTATCCCGGCTACCCATCCGGGTACTGTCTCCCGGGGTCTCGAGGGCTCCCTTGCCCATCCCCTTGTCGCAATGGCAAGCTCCTCCTCCTCCTCGTCAGAGAGTAAGCTTGTCACGGCGCACTCCCGTCCCCGCCCTCGGGGCTGCGTGGGTTCACCGGAGAGCTTCTCACATTTACGCGCGCGCTCGACAAGGGTGTCAAAGGGGAGGCGCGCCCCGTCTACATTTGGTTGCCACCACGGGGTACGCACCAAATATCGCTGTACCTTCCCGGCGGCGAGGTCATCAATTATTTTCGCCTCATACTCCGGGTGCGCGATCTGGGTTAGCGCGCGCACGTCCTCGGCATAATCTCGCAAATCCTCACCGGGTTGGCGGTGGCGCGCCTCTAAGGCCACCTGCGCCTCCTCCTCATCATACGTGCCGAAGCGTAGTTCAAGCCGGCACATTAATTCCCCCCACTGGGTTTGTGCGCTTGCGGGCAAAGCCTCTACAAAGTCGGCTGCCCGCCCATCCAAGTGCATCTCCAGCTGCTGCAACGCCTCCGCGTCCGTCCAGCCATTAAAATTCTTTGCACCTCTGATGCTGCGGGCAAACAATTTCCATGACGGAATCCCCTTGCCCGTGAACGTGCATTTTATCTTAGCCTGGGGTGGGGCGCCTCTCTCCCTTGGAGGTGCGGGGGATCATCCCACTTCTGACACCATTATGTGGGGGCCACCGTCCCCCGCCATCACTGAATTGTCGGGGCCGTTGCCCACCGACTCCCCCGTTCCATTCATACCGCTACCTCCCCGGCTGCTCTGTCAGGTCCAGACTACCGACCCCTAATGCCTCGCCCCCCTGTACCTCTGCCTGGGGTGTCGACCGCGTTTGCGTAGCTTAATTAGCGGCTCGTGCACTTTGCGCTCACGATGCGCTACCCTGTTCAATGGCGGCGTGTCGCGGTGAGCGCGCTCGCAAAGTAAAACCCCGTCCTGCACGGGAATAAACAGGCGCGGCGCGCCCCCGTGGGATTCCCTCCCACGCACGCTCCACGCGCTTAAGCCAAAACAAACACGCCGCGATTACTTTGCTCCGATTTAACGGGCTGTTTACACAGCTGCGTATTCGCACATGCCAGGCGCTTAATTCGCTATTAGACAATAGCGCGAGTGCGCGCCCGCCACCCTGTCACACAGGCACGCGAGCGCAAAGCGCTACTGTAAGCTATTGCGCAGGTACGCGAGCGCTGGGCACCACCGAAGATATTCGTGTAGGTACGCGCGCGCTGAACAATACTGTAAACGATCGTACAGGTACCGGCACTAAGCACGTTTTACTCCCTTATTCGCTGCAAACAGCCGCGTATGCGCGCGAACCCAAAACACTCTGTACACACTCGTACCGATATGCGAACACCAAACACTCCGTCTCCCTCCTCGCACTCACAGTGACCACGACACAGCTTTATCCTATTAGTAGTTTTATTCCCCGCGAGTATCGAACTAGACTGTGCGTGTCAGTACGGACCAGCAGGACAGGTCTAACCTATCTCGCTACTGCCTGATACTTAATGGACCTGTCTGCCCTCTATTTTCTCTCCGAATTTCGTCCCTTTGTCTTACCTCTCTCCCTCATACTTACGGTCCGACCTCGCAGCGATGGAGGTCGCGGATAGATGATGCTGTAAACAGAATCTGGCTGTTCTCTGCCCCGTCTCACGGACGTGCGAGTAACAGTCAGGTGACGGCTCCCCGATCTCTCCCTCCTGTTGATCTCCAGTCAAATAATAAAAATGGCCCCGTGCTTCCCCAAAGCGTCCCTCTTTATCTTCCTTTCAAAGCCCTCGCACCGCCCATCCGCGGTGCATCACGGGTCAGGCCATTAATCCGCTGTGCATCATGGGTAGGGCTGTTAATCCGCGGTGCATCATGGGTAGGGCCGTTAATCCGCGGTGCATCATGGGTAGTGAGTTCGCCGTGGTCATTTAATTCTAAGTTAAGCCATGGCGCCGCAGTGCCATTTGGCCTGGGGGCGGGGGGGTGCCTGCCAATTCCCTAACCCTGAGAAACCGTGGAGCACCCCCACGAGGGGGCCTCTCGGGTAAAAACTCAGGGCAGGTGCCCCCCTCCCCTCCCCATGAGGCCCTACTTGAGTGTGTGTGTATAGGTGGGGGGGGGGGGTGGCGGGGGAAGTGCTGTGATGGGAGCCGGGTGGCTTCTCGGTCGCAGCAGCACAGCAACGGGCCCGGTTTCGACGGAGCGGCTTCGCTGTTGTGGCACCACACACACACACATTCACTCACACACATACACATGGCCGCAGACATGCACATCGACGCACACACACACATGGACTTAGACGCAGGCATTATTACTGTGAAAGAAGTAACTTAATTAAAAAGAGTAGTTTTCTACACACACACACCACGCACACACATTGAATAACGCACACACATACATGGACTTACGCACACACACCACGACGGTATGCACTATGACTACAGCAGTGCATACCGACTGTGGTGGTACCTGCTTTCACTACAGCAGTGCACACGGCCTGTGGTGGTACCTGCTTGAACTACAGCAGTGCACATGGACTGTGGTGGTACCTGCTTGAACTACAGCAGTGCAAACCGACTGTGGTGGTTTGTGATATCACTACAGCAGGGCCTAGTGACTGTGGTGGAACCTGCTATCACAAAGGCAGTGCATACTGACAGTGGTGGTAGCGGCTATTACAAAAGCAGTGCATACTAACTGTGGTGGTAGCTGCTATGATAACAGCAGTGCATACTGTGGTGGTACATGGTTTAACAACAGCAGTGCATACTGAATGTGCTGGTACCTGGTATAATTACAGCAGTACATACAGTGGTGGTACCTGCTTGAGCTACTGGAGTGCATACAGACTTTGGTACCTGCTTTTACTACAGCAGTGCATAGTGACTGTGGTGGTCCGTGCTATTATCACAGCAGTGCATAGTGTGGTGGTACCTGCTTTCCCTGCAGCAGTGCATGCATACTGTGGTGTAAGCTGCTATGATTACAGCAGGGCACGCGGCAGTGGTGGTACCTGCTATGAGTAGAGTAGTAGATGCTGACTCTATAGCAGTATATATGGACTGTACAGTAGTACATGCTGACTGTATAGCAGTATTTATGGACTGTACAGTAGTACATGCTGACTATATAGCAGTATTTATGGACTCTACAGTAGTAGATGCTGACTCTATAGCAGTATTTATAGACTCTACAGTAGTACATGCTGACTATATAGCAGTATTTATCGACTCTACAGTAGTACATGCTGACTGTATAGCAGTATTTAAGGACTACAGTAGTACATGCTGACTGTATAGCAGTATTTATGGACTCTACAGTAGTACATGCTGACTGTATATCAGTATTGATTGACTCTACAGTAGTACATGCTGACTCTATAGCAGTATTGATTGACTATACAGTAGTACATGCTGACTGTATATCAGTATATATAGACTCTAAAGGAGTACATGCTGACTGTATAGCAGTATTGATTGACTCTACAGTAGTACATGCTGACTCCATAGCAGTATGCATAGACTCTACAGTAGTACATACTGACTCTATAGCAGTATTTATCGACTCTACAGTAGTACATGCTGACTGTATAGCAGTATTGATTGACTCTACAGTAGTACATGCTGACTGTATATCAGTATATTTAGTGACTCTATAGCACAGAGTACTCACGTGACAGAGTGCCGTGGTGTGGCCGTGAGCTCGACTGAACGCGCATCACGTGACAGGGTCCGCCCCCCCCCCCACTTGGCAGGGTCCGCCCCCCCCCCACGCAATTGGCGTCAGTTGGTACGGCCGGCCGTGAGCTCGACTGAACGCGCATCACGTGACAGGGTCCGCCCCCCCCCACTTGGCAGGGTCCGCCCCCCCCCCACGCAATTGGCGTCAGTTGGTACGGCCGGCTCGTGCAGTAAGTAAATAATTAAAATAAGAATGGCACTAAATCGCTAATTAAACTAATTTAAAGTTGACGGCTGGGAAAACGGAATAGCCTATACCAAGCAGGGAGCTCGGGGCGTGCCACCCGGCAATTTTTTTCGGACTTGAACCCCACCGTTTGAGAGCCAAATCCCCCGCAAGCGTGCGCACGCGGAGACTTTTATATATAAAATGTTTTATTTTTATTATTTTATTATTTCCCTTCTACGTGACTTTACCGATTTTACTTAACTTGATTCCTCTGTTGTGGTCAAATATTGTAATAAAAATTTCGTCCACTTCCCGTTGTCTCATCAATTCCACATTTTGCACACGTACTCAGATCCAGTGACAATATATGCCTGTATCAAAATCGGCATCAATTAATAAATTAATTCGCTACTTTAAAGCAATTTACATTTTGTATGGACGCCTTATTATTTATATATTTGTGTAGGTCAAAAATGCCGCGGTCCCTAAACTGTGGAATCGGCTCAACAAAAAGCAGGCGCCGCGTGGCTCAGGCACCATTGACATACTTCTCAACCGTGCGTTAAACGAAGTTGTTAATAAAACCGTCAAATGGTCATTCTCTTTCTTTTTCTCTTCATAAAGTTGTTCTTCTCAAATCACTTTTCTTTCCTTGCTGCCCTGCCCTTTTCTAAACCTTTGCCCATTTTGCCAACCATTTGTTGGGCATTTCTGCCCCTAAACATTATTCTAAAATGCAGATGCAACTTCTCAAAATGCTACTTGGCGCTAGCTGACTGACGATTCACAACTGAATATTGTCCAAAAAACGTAATCGTCATTAATTCTTGAATGCCTCTGGCGTGATAATGGACTTGCATCAAGTACCTGGAAAAATCATCACGGTGGCGAGATGTTAACTACCTCGCCTGGTATACAGGAGGTCATGGGTTCGATTCTGACACTTGTATATTTGGAGTTTCCATGTTCTCCTGGTGGTCGTAAAGATTTTTCTCCGGGTCCTCTGGTGTTTCCCTCCACATTTAGAAACATGCGTTTAGGGTATTTGGCTGCTATATATTTCTGCATGATAAGCCACTACATTGGGCTATCATGTGTGGCCAGGTCGCTTCTGGAAAAGAGCGAAATAGCTCATTGGGCCTTAATCTGATCAAATTTAAAAATAGTTTTAATGTTAATGGTTTAAAATCAGATGCAACTGTCTCACTGACTGTAGCAGTTTGAAGTGCAAGAAGCACAACTTGGAATGCTCTGCTGCATATGGTCATTGTAGAGGTCGTGGATGCACCAATTCAGCACGTCTTGTTAATGGTGACAGTGAAAATGTGTTATTATTTTTCCATGCACGTCATCAGTAAGTGCTCAAGGAGACACTTGGAGTAACTTGGGACCTTGAAGACTGAATCATATATATATTTAGTTAAAATCAGAGTGTCTGGTAAAACATTATTCTGAGCTATGGTCACTGCCATTATTAAATTTATCAAATGACCTCTACATGGTGAAATTACATTGTACAGCAATCCCTCACCAACTGCCTTTTTCGCATCCGCGGTATTTATGTATCCGCGGTTTTGCTTCGGCATACCAATTTATTAAGTGCGGAGTGGAGTTGTGTATCCGCGGTTGAGCATGGCGACCGGCACTTGTAATTTCAAATCACCCCACATCTGTCTTCCCTCCGTGCATCATCTCATCTCCCAGCTCCCGTCACCGCGCTCTTCCAACCACCAGGTAGAGGTAGAGGGTGGACAAAGCCCCTCTTCTTTCTAGCGACCACCTCCCCCATTCCCTCATCAACGTCATCATCATCACCATGGACTTCAACCCTCAGTATGGAAGGTAAATAACATATTATTGGTTTCAATTATTTTATTTGAACACTTATTGTTTTTATTTGTGTTTAGTGAAGGAACAGGCAACTTAGGCTTTGACAAAAGTGACCGGGGCCACAGTTTGCTATAACCCCCTATTTCCCATAAGGCCTTAGTATTGCCAACCGCAGTTTTGCCAACCACGGCGGTTTTCAGGAACGTAACCCCAGCGGTTACACCTATGTATTTTATTTTGATTCGATTCAATTTCTACATTTCAAAAATATGAAAAAGATTTGTTCGATTAACATTCTACATTTATCAGGTGTGCAGTTATGGTGATTTGTATTATAATATTCCCTCGTTATTCACAAACTTGCTATCTGCGATGTTGGTTACCCGCGAATCGCATCTGGAACTCTACATGACTGCATCAAGAGAGAGAGAGAGAAAGCGATGAGATAAAGTGATGAGATAAAGTGATGAGATAAAGTGATGACATCAAGTGATGAGAGATTGTATATGTACATGTGTAGTGGAGTAGGAAGGTGCGTAGTGGAAACAGCGTGATTACATGATAACACAGCCAGTATGGGTTATGTTGGGTCAGCCTGTAGCGAAGGCAAATACAATGCAGCTTATATTATGGCAATTAAGTTGGAAGAGCCAAGGACGGCTGTGATTGGCTGGAGCTGTTGCCAAGGCTAGAGTGGCGCCTAAAGGTCTGGGGGAGAAACAGGTGCGAACGACGCGGACTAATTAATTGGGGAGTAATGAGAGCGGGGATAAATTGGGGAGTCGGCAATTGGAGCGAGGTTGTTGAAGTTGGAGAGCTTGGAGTGAACAGCGGGGAATCGAAGTTGGAGTCAACAGTGGGGAATTGAAGTGTGGAGAGCTTGGAGACAGAGTTGGAGAGACAGAGTTTGGGAGACAGAGTTGGAGACGGAGCTTGGAAACAGCGTAGCAATAGCGGAGCTGAAGAAGAGAATCAGCCAGCAGTGGAGAGAGCGTAGCGATAGGGAGCTGAAGAAGAGAAGCAGCCCGCAGTGGAGAGAGCGTAGCGATAGCGAAGCTGAACAGAGACGAAGCAGTTAGCAGTGGAGAGAGCATAGTGACGGTGATAGCGGTGAACAGAGACGAAGCAGTTAGCAATGGAGAGAGCATAGTGACGGTGATAGCGGAGTGCAGAGACGAAATATTTAGCAGTGGAGAGAGCATAGCGATGGTGATAGCGGAGAGCGGAGACGAAGAAGTTAGCGGCGGAGTAAGCGAAGTGATCATGGGGAGTGGAGAGACAAAGGTGGCGAGCGAGTCGAGTGAAGCACGGCGAGCGAGCCGTGGCGACCTGGATACTGTAAAATATTGAGGACGTGCTGAGAGTTGTAAATAAGGCGGTGTTCGAAGAAAGACAAAAGTTGTCCGAGTGAAATCGAACACTACACATGTATTTTTTGCTATAAATGCTATTTGTCTTAAATGTTATGAAAACAATATATAAGTGCTAGATTTAGAAATGAAATAACCCCGTGACACCAAATCTGATTACCCTTATAATGTGTATTTTGGTATTTTCATGTAATATTTTATGGCTGTTCCGTTTTTGCAAATATGACAGTGCCATGTAGTCAAACACAGATCCACACATACACACAAATGTCATATATCTCCATATAATCTGAGGGTAATGTAGTATTGTAAATATATACCTACATATGTACATGTAATTTTTAAGGAGTGTTATTGACGAATGTGTTGAGTTTCATGTAGAGATTGAGTTTGGTACAGTACAAAGAGATTTGCTTTTGGGGATTGCGTAAAGGTTGGAGGTTGGATGATATAGAATGTGGTGGGATGACCTTCCGGAAAACAGCTCAGAAACTCAGTGAAGTATTCACAGATTAATCATTATCGTTGTAATTGGTGCACTACTCCACCGTAATACGTGGTGAATTGGTGTATAGTCTATTAATTTGGAGGATTGACTTTTCTGAAACGGAAATTTTTCCATGAATTACTTGGAAACCAATGGTTCACGAATCGGTTCCACTTCATTCATTCCACGAGACTTTTAGATGCCAACCCATTACCAGGATTTGAACTCGCTCGCTTCTGACTGTGAGACAGGCACTCTGCCGAGCTGGTTAAATATAAATGTAACGTCGTTGACGTTCACATGCAGCTCCTCAGTGATGCACACACGGGCAGACTGCGGTGCCGAGGGCACAGAGGGGTGGGCACGCGGTGCTGTGTGGGTTGTGCTCTCATGAGGCCGGTCAGGGGAGATGTGGTGGAGTTGAGGTGGGATGTGGGTAATAACACGAGCGATGCGGTGGTTTGGGGGGAGTGCGGTAGTGTAATGGTGAGCGCGCTGCGCTATGAACCCAGCCCCCGAGTTCGATTTCCACTCACGGCTACTAACACCAGTGACGATTATCTGAACCGGTCCTGGGCCTCCCCTAGGTCGACTCAGCACTCATATGAGTGCCTGGTGCGGTGTGTAAACATCGCCACTGGGGAGACAAAGGCGGCTGGGTGTGGTGCTGGCTACCCACCCCCTCGTGTGCCGTGCCAGCCTTCATAGGTGCTCACTAACAGCACTTGTTAAGGCTATGTGTGGGTTGTGGAAGAAAGTTGAACGGTCAGAAACAATATCCGTGATGGTCTAATTACTTTGGGGGGTTTATTAGTTTAAGCCATTTATTATTGGTGGGTGAAGGCGCCCTCATTAAAATTAATTTGCTGTCGTGTTCAGCTTCATGTACTCATGAAACACCCATATATATTTAGACTAATTATATTTAAAATCCCGCTAGAGACTCCTTTTTCATGAACTCAAGAGTCCTTGAGTTCATTACATAATCGTCCTAAACATCTACCACGGTATACAGCGAATAAACCCGTACATTTTCACAACTGCTTTCCATCCTATTTAAGTTGGAAGAGTGGCCTGGCTAAGTGCTTTCGTTGCGAATGTTAAACAAATAAAAAATGTCCAGTCAACGTTCTTTCGGTTGTGATTCACCGTGTCGGACGTTACCATTCCGTGTCATTACGCATCCACTTGTGAACGTTTCTGTGTTGTGCTATTGCCCTGCATTGTCCTGTGCACCTGCGATGGCGACATCTCCAGCAGCATGCGAGTCTGTCTCCACTGCTTGACGAAGACCCCCTGTCTCGTCTAGATACTACTGGTATGACATGAACATAAGCAATGAGACTGTTACTCGAATTTAATACTTGCCCAGACCTGTTGGCAAATTTAAACAAATTCGACTATTTTATGAAAAACAAAAGTGTTTATCAGCAAATATACTGAAACTATAGTCGTCGGCAACTTCATTCATTGCAATTCTGGTTACCCACAGGGTGAGCCAATCAGCACGCTGTCCTTTTCATCTGCAATGTACGGAAAGGCCCGGGATAAACACGGTGCGAATTTAACTGAGAACAAGCAATCTTGTTATTCGTTTCTGTTTAACGTGTTAGAGAAGTCACAGTATATGTATCCTAATATTCATAAGTTATTATAGACAACATGTTTATGGATGAGAAAAACGTTAATACATGCTGTCAGTCTTAGTTGTTAACACGTCGCCATGATGCGGCATCTGTATAGAGCAGTGGTTCTCAATTTTTCTGGTAATGTGCCGCCCCCCTCCCAATCTCAGCTCCAAAAACAAAATGTTCTTTAACTCAGGGCCACGATAGATGGAGAGAAATAGAGAGATCACATGTCCACGCCTCTGGTCATTGTTTCGTGTAGTAGGCGAGTGTGTTTGTCACCGCGAACACGGCGTTAATGTTTCAGCGCAATTTACACATTTATCTTGCACGGCGTCTACGCCGCAGACTGCTCCCCTTTCCGATCATCCTCTCATTCCCAGAGGGTACGCGACCCCTCGATCAAAAGGTGCTGGCGTAGAACCACTGCTGAGATACGTCACAGCAATCTCTCGTCACAATCCCAAGGGGTGCCACTGTGGTGAGATGTTAACTACCTCGCCTGGTGTGCAGAAGGTCGTGGGTTCGATCCCGACCCTGATGCCTGTATATATTTGGAATTTGCATGTCTCTCGTCCTGTGGTAGTGTGGAATTTTTCTCCGGGTCCTCCGGTTTCCTCCTCCACATTCATAAACATGCATCTAGAAGTATTTGGCTGATATCATTTACACATGACAAACTAAAGCTATTAAACTATGTTTATTTTACCAGGTAAGGCCCACTGAAAAATATTTTTAAAATTTAGAAGCGACCTGGCAAGCACAAATGATAGCTCAACGAAGTGCCTTACCATGTGGAAATTCTAGCAGAGGGAAAACCGGAAAACCCGGAGAAAAATCCACGCGACCACGGGGAGAGAGAGAAACATGCAAACTCCAAATATACAGCAGGCGCCAGGGTTGGGATCGAACCCACGAACCTCCTGCAAACCAAGCGAGGTAGTTAACATCCTCGCCACCGTGGCGAGATATTGCCACATTTAGAAACATGCACTTAGAATCTCGAATTAAAGCTTTCGTGACTGCATGAATTCATATTCTTGGGTCTTTTGGTAAAGTCACGTAGATAGGTATTTTTATTTTCTTTGAACTTATCTACGTGACTTTACCGAAAGACCCAAGAATGTGTTAAGAGTATTTGGCTGCTATAAATGTCCACATGATAAGCCACTTCGTTGAGCTATCATTTGTGATAGCCAGCGCGCTTCTGAAAAAGAGCTACAGAGTTCTGTGGGCCTTGCCTGGTAAATTAAATCAAAACTTAAAAAAAGTTAAACATCTCCGGCATCTCTGCTCACGCCAGGAATCGTTCGGCTCGGCACTGAGTGGCGGCCGCCAGGGATCGCCACCGTCTTACGCCTTGGAGGAGTGGGAGGGGTACCCTCACGCCTCCTGGTGGCCACTCTCACGCATCGCGTCCGTGAGAGCGCAGGGCTCGAGAGGAGGGGGAGGAGGAGGAGGGGGGTGAGATGGAGGGGGTGGAGGAGGAGTGAGGAGGAGGACGGGGCAGGAGGAGGCAGGATGGAGGAGGCGGCTCCTGTCAGGGCGGACAGGAGGTGACGCAGCCGCCGCGGTGCATTGCGGCCGCCGGCACCACCACACGGCCTCCGTCAGCACAGCGAGGCCCAGGCGGCGAGGTCCCACGTAGTGAGGGTCCACCAAGGAGTCCCTGCTCGGGCCCATGGCCTCGCCGCAGAAGAAGAGAGGCGGCGTTGGCGGCGTTAGTAACGGCGCCGTGAAGTCGCCTTGGAGCAAAGCGCTGAGCGCCGGCGCGCAATGGGGAGACAAGGCAAGAGGAGGCCCCGTCGCATCATCCCTCATCGATCTGATGTCTCATCGATCTCTAAACTCTCATCTCTGGTGTCTCTCTCAACCGTGCCTAGATAAGGGCCAAGCCATTCCCTCCTGCTGCCTCTCGTCTGCCTCCATCCCTGTGGTGTGCCCCACGCCGTCCCCCCCCCCGCCGTCTCCCCCCCCCCCGCCGTCTCCCCCCCCCCCCGCCGTCTCCCCCCCCTCCCCGCCGTCTCCCCCCCCCCCCGCCTTCTCTCTCCCCCCGCCCCCGCCGTCTCTCTCCCCCCGCCGTCTCCCCCCCCCCGCCGTCTCCCCCGCCCCCCGCCGTCTCCCCCCCCCCCCCGCCGTCTCCCCCCCCCCGCCTTCTCTCTCCCCCCGCCCCCGCCGTCTCCCCCGCCCCCCGCCGTCTCCCCCGCCCCCCCGCCGTCTGCCCCCCCGCCGTCTGCCCCCCCCCCGCCGTCTGCCCCCCCCCCCGCCGTCTGCCCCCCCCCCCCCGCCGTCTGCCCCCCCCCCGCCGTCTGCCCCCCCCCCCGCCGTCTCCCCCCCCCCCCGCCGTCTCCCCCCCCCCCCGCCGTCTCCCCCCCCCCCCGCCGTCTCCCCCCCCCCCCGCCGTCTCCCCCGCCGTCTGCCCCCCCCGCCGTCTCCCCCCCCCCCCTCCCGCCGTCTCCCGCTCCGTCATCTCCCACCGCACCCAGCCCCCGTCTCTCCTCGCGGCCCCCCCTGGCGAAGAGGCCCCCAGGGGGCCCCCAGAGGACCCCCAGTGGCACGGGCGAGATGTTCACTCCCTCGCCTGGCGTACAGGAGCACGTGGGTTCGATCCCTACCCGCCTGCTGTCTATTTGTAGTTTGCGCGTCTCTCTCCCCGTGGTCGCGTGGATTTTTCTCCGGGTCCGCCGGTTTTTCCCTTCCACATTTAGAATCAACATCACGCGTTCAGATTATTTGGCTGCTTTACATTTCCACATTATAAGCCACTTTGTTGAGCTATCATTTGTTGCGTCTGATAAAGAGCTACAGAGCTCAGTGCACTTTACCTGGTACAATAAAAAATATATATAGTTGAGTGGAATGGTTTGTGGGGTTTCAAGTCGCTGCTTTTAAAGTGGCGACCAGAGACACATCAGCCGCACGTGAAACCCAATACATGCCCTTGCCACTTTCAGGCATGGCAGTCTTAATTGCTTTACATGTTTCAAAAATAGTCGCGTGACGTTGCATCTCATAACACATTTATTTAATATAGAATGCTCCGTAATAGTATTTGTACATTCAGGGTCAGTATGTACATCTAGACACGATCTCAGTGTTGCATCTGCCGTTTATCGCGTTAAAAGCATTGCAGGAGGAGCCGTGCAGGTGGAGCCGTGCAGGCGATATTCCTTGCACAAGAGAATTGTCTCTGTGACTTCTCATTTGGTCGTGGGTTTTTGTTGGTTTGTTAGATCTTTGAACTGTCATTTTGGCATTCTCTCCCAAGTGTATCGTTATTCTCCCGAGTGATCAATGGCGGTGGCTTCGGGTGGCGCGCGGGGTCTCCGTAACGGCTTCGTCTCTGCGATCCTCTTCAGGACGAGTTCCTGGACGTCATCTACTGGATCCGTCAGATCATTGGGCTGGTTCTGGGTGTCGTCTGGGGAGTCGTCCCCCTCAAGGGGATTGTCGCCATCCTGCTGTGAGTACGCGCAAACCAACAACGCAATGCTCATGTACCACCCTGAGCTGCTTCGTGTGCGTGTCATCCTACCGCATTGATAAACTAAAACTCAACTATCTTTATTTGAATTCAGCTATCGTTTTTTTATTCTACCAGGGTAAGGCCCACTGAGCTGTGGTAGCTCCTTATCAGAAGTGACTTGGCTCACACAAATGAAAGCTCAATGAAGTGGCTTATTTGGAAATTTATAGCAGCCAAATATTCTTCAACGCGTGAGGTTGATTCTAAATATGGAGGTGAAAACCAGAGGACCTGGATAAAAATCCACGCGCCCACCGAGAAACACGCAAACTGAAAATATACAGCAGGCATTAAGGTCAGGATTGAACCCATGACCTGCTGCATACCAGGCGAGGTAGTTAACATCTTACCAGTGACACCCACTTAGCACACAGGTCATCAGAAACTTGAAAATGTATGACGTTCATATTTGATGGTGGTAAACACATCTGATTGGATTGTTGATGATGTAATGACCCACATTTTAAAATACTGTTTTTTTAAACACTGGTTTAACATATACGAATTGAAGCACTTTGATTCTTGTTATTAAAGAACATTAGGATCTATGGATGAAATGCACCTTACAAATATAAATTACTAGCTTCGCCCGGGACTTGGATCCACCACGCGCGGGCCGCCTTTGTCTCCCCAGTGGCGATGTTCACACACCACAGCAGTTACTCGTTTGAGGCTGAGTCGACTTAGGGGAGGCCCAGGACCGGTTCAAATAATCGTCACTGGTGTTGGCTGTGAGCGGGAATCGAACTCGGGTCGCCGGGTTTGTAGCGCAGCGCGCGAATCGCTATGCAGTCCCCCCCCTCCCCACACACACAGGATAAAGACAAAATCCCCCGTGTAGCCTGTAGGGGGCAAGTGCTGTTAGCGAGCACCTATGAAGGCCGGCACGGCCTTCATAGGTGCTCGCTAACAGCACTTGCCAAAAGTGTATTTTTATAATTTTTTCATGGTGTAGTCTGGAAAGTACCCACATGGCAAATTTCAAGTTTGTTGCATGTCGGGAAGTACGCTAAACATTTTGGACACATATTCACAACTTTGCATTTTATATATATGGAGATTATTAACATGAGCTTAACATTAATTCATCGATGCTTTTTATTGATACCATCTGGCCAAGGAGGACAGAAATGGGGATGGAGCAGAAGCTGAATCCACAGAGCCACGTGGCTTATGGAGCACTGGAACAAGTATTTGAGCCAAGCTGTTGATTATGGAACAGCCCAGGAATATTGCTGGGCCACCAAGCCAGTGATCGTGGACGCGTAGCGTCAGTGTGCTATGAGAAGCGTATCTTTAGGCAACTGTGTGAAGCATTTTAAAAATATATAAACTCGATTTAAGGTCCCTATTACTGTGATTTATTTTGCAGGGAGGGGCGTTTGATGAAGAAAAGATTACTTTTGTATTATATGTGCGTAACTCTCTAACGTGAGATGAATAACAGTAAACAATGGTAGTACTAACTCTAAAGTAAGTCTCCCTGCTGAAACAAACCTGGGGCGGTGCTCCTCTCTTGAAAGGAGATTGGTCACAGCTGAAATTTCTCAGAGTTGACTTGCAAATATGACGATAGGCCGAGTCCTCAACGCATTGCTGAATACTTTAAAAGTTTGTCTGAAGTTTTAAGAAGCTGCAGTGGAGTCAGCACGGACTTGCAGTGGATGGCCAATTGTGGCCAACTTTTATCTCCCACTCGCTTTACCATTTACCTCGTATGCACTGGGTTATCAGCTGTATTTAAACCACTCTCTCAGTCACAGTATATGATGAGTTCTGGTCGTCTGAACAAACACAACGCTATCATATGGACACCATTAACGTTGCTCGCAACTCGGGGTTTAACGATTCACCACCTCCACAATTCAATGAGTTGTCATAAACAGTGGTCACAGTTCAATTCACAAATACATTATATCTGCCATTATGCTGCATGTAAAATCTATCGTGTTATCAATGTATAATATGTAAACAGTTGCTTTTTACCTGCGCAGTGCAATGCACGTTTGAAACGTAAGATTAGATTGTGTTACCATACTGAGAACCCCCAATGAGCAAGATAAAAAAAAGGCTGAGAACAAGACCCTGCCATTTGCCCCTTTTGATAAATTTTCACGAGTCATATTTGAATCCAGCGTTATTCCCATTCGGGGCCCTCCATAAATGACGTCACACGATTTTGGACGATTTTCGACCGCCCCCCTCCCTTCGTCACACGGCGTCACGAAAAGTCAGACCCCCCCTCAAATATGACGTCACAAAGCTCTGCCCCCCCCCAAAAAAAATCCTTCAAATCGCTTTAAAATATTATCATAGTGCGTATTTAATGTGGCGCTGCACTCTGTTGTAGGATAAAGCATTTATTAAAAAGTCAATTTAATGAAGTAGAACGTGTTGTCTATACTTATTTAAAGTTGCGCATTTTGATGTGACGTCACATTTCCCAAACTCCCCCCCCCCCCTCGTCACACATCGTCACAAATGTCTGACCCCCCCAGGTGCGTGACGTGACGTCATTTATGGACGGCCCCTTATCCCTTCGGGGAGCGCACATTTTGAGTGTGGTCCTGGCCTGTGTGTTCCCGCAGATTCTGCGTGATAAACGCAGGCTTGCTCTACTTGTACTTCAGTAGCTTCCAAAAGGTGGACGAGGAGGAGTATGGTGGCACGTGGGAGCTGACCAAGGAGGGCTTCATGACATCTTTCTCTTTATTCTTGGTGAGACTGTCCTCATTCTGATTCAGCGCATGGTATTCTCACAAACAGTAATTTTGATAGTAAACTCATTTTAACTTGCAAGTTTGAATATTGTAGTATAATACTAAGGAAAACAAAAGAGCTGTCGTTATCTGTAATATATGGTCTATGGAATGCTTGATTTTCACTCGATAATATATTCAGTAGCATATTTGAATATTGTCGCATGTAGCTATATAATGTAATTGGAATGTGAATTTGTAAAAATCATTCGAGAGAATCTCTGATAAATCTTGACTTAAAGCCTTCGTGACTGCAGGAATTCATATTCTTTGGGTCTTTCGTAAAGTCAAGGAGAACAAATTTTTTTTACAAAAACTACGTCGTTTCGATCGCAACACAAGCAATCGTCATCAGGAGAAAGATGACGATTTCTTGTGTTGCGATCGAAACGTTGTAGTTTTTTGTTAAAAAATTGTTCTACGTGACTTTACCGAAAGATCCAAAGAATAGAATCTCTGATACTAATCATGTACAAACCCTGTAGCCAAAATATCTTCAACAGCAATTGCAGCACGATCTTATTAGACTTCAGAGGGGAGGCCAATCCTGGTTACAACTTAGATGGTTGAGCATTATCTAAAGGTCATAATAAACAATGAAAGATCTACCAATGAGTGCACAAACAATCGGTAAAATTCAATTATTATTTTTTCAATCAATTTGGCAAATTCCAGCCCTGGCAAATTAGAAATACCTGTGGAGGGATGAACCTTTCACAGTGTAGTAAGGTGCATAGGAAAGTGTTTCCCCTGAGTGTGCGTGTAAAACAATGTTACTTGAAAAGGAATCGCGAAAGGCCGAATGCAGGCTTAATGCTTCACATGGGCGATACACTGGTGGCTAGGGATCTGAATGACCATACGGCCTCGTGACATGATGCCAAAAGACAACGAATTGGAATACAAGTGAGAAAAAGGCAATTGTTTACAATGTTTTCCTTTTTTTCAGGTTGTCTGGGCGATCTTCTACACTGCATTACATTACGAATGACCTTGGATAATTTTGAAAAATAAATATTTTTTTCTCCATAGTCATGGAAAAGTTTTTAAACATGTGTTTTAAACACTGCTATCCCATGCAAGCACCATTCATATTGTGGCCAGACTACTTTTTTTAATAGTTTGAACCACACTTTCATGTGTATGGGGGCAGTTTAATGAAATATCTCAGCCCACGTCACAGTTCACTACATATTCATTCCAAGCTTTGGTATGGAGACTATTGAAAATGTGCCATCCGTCAGAAGGACATTTAAGGCTGGTCCGGAATCCTATTGTGAAAAATACGCATGCATTTAGGTTCCTGAGCGATGACCATTGTGTACAAACAAGTTTCATCTCAAAAGCAATCGCGTGAACACATGGACAGTATCAGCATTTTAAAAAGTGTCCTTTTTAAGAAGTGCTGTATTATGGTATTTTTAATCCACAAATTGGAAGATACCAAAGTAGTATATTTTATCCGACTACATTCTGGCAGCTGCCAGTATCTTAACAGGACCTATCTGCAAACAAGTTGTAGAATTTTTCAAACCCATCAGTGGGCTGTGCACCCACCACAGGTTAAGAGCTCATCCACGCAGAATGTTGAGGTGGTTACGAAATGAATAAATATGAAGCGATTTTATACGTGTTGTATTCTCAATAATTGAATCCACACATTTTTATTTGTGACATGTATTTGCAGTGTGTATCTTAATACACCATAGACTCCAATGTTAAATTTCAATCATCACTGTAAACGTATACCTGTAACAATCTAAACAATCTAAATCAAGATGCACTTTGTTACGAATGTCAGGCATAAGATACATTTTAAGCTGTTGAATGAGGCACTTGAGCAGAGCCTTGCTCGACGATGCTTTAGAATTTGGATGCCGAGAGGCTGAGCATCCACTTGGGAACCTTTATGAAGCTGGGGATAACGCAGGACATCCAGGCTAGCCCTGGGACCTGTGTCACCAGAAACTTGAGTGACGTGTAGTTAACCGGCACGCTGCCTGCAACACAACATTCACATTAATAGTAAAACAAAACGAGAACAGCATCAGGCGAAGACCCTTTTCGTCAATGTTCCCAAAAAAACTGAATGGTATCGCAGCAGCCATCGAAGTCCCTGGGTTTCAGCCACTTCACGGAAATAATTTACATTTGTAAGGCGCATTTGATCCGTAGATCCCAATGTGTCATTGAGAGCAGTAAATAAACAGAACTTGGGAATAAAGCGCAGTTTTAAAGAGATGAGTTTTCAAGACAGACAAATATAGCCACCGATTCAGTCTTATTAAGCTCACTTGCCAGCGTACGTTATGAAAATCTACCAGTAGAAAAAGGTGCGCATTTTATTTTGCACCTGTGCTGCTACCCCATGAATGCTGCTCCTGGTAAAGGTGTTTAGATTACATATATATTTGCACGTCATCTCTTCTACAGTGAAGGAAAAAAGTATTTGATCCCCTGCTGATTTTGTACATTTGCCCACTGACAAAGTAATGATCAGTCTTTAATTTTAATGGTAGGTTTATTTGAACAGTGAGAGACAGAATAACAACAACAAAAATCCAGAAGAACACGTCAAAAATGTTATAAATGATTTGCATTTTAATGAGGGAAATAAGTATTTGACCCCTCTGCAAAACATGACTTAGTACTTGGTGGCAAAACCCTTTTTGGCAATCACAGAGGTCAGACGTTTCTTGTAGTTGGCCACCAGGTTTGCACACATCTCAGGAGGGATTTTGTCCCACTCCGATTTGCAGATCTTCTCCAAGTCCTTGAGGTTTCAAGGCTGACGTTTGGCAACTCGAACCTTCAGCATCCTCCACAGATTTTCTATGGGATTAAGGTCTGGAGACTGGCTAGGCCACTCCAGGACCTTAATGTGCTTCTTCTTGAGCCACTCCTTTGTTGTCTTGGCCGTCTGTTTTGGGTCATTGTCATGCTGGAATACCCATCCACGACCCATTTTCAATGCCCTGGCTGAGGGAAGGAGGTTCTCACCAAAGATTTGATGGTACATGGCCCCGTCCATCGTCCCTTTGATGCGGTGAAGTTGTCCTGTCCCCTTAGCAGAAAAATACCCCCAAAGCATAATGTTTCCACCTCCATGTTTGACGGTGGGGATGGTGTTCTTGGGGTCATAGGCAGCATTCCTCCTCCTCCAAACACGGCGAGTTGAGTTGATGCCAAAGAGCTCCATTTTGGTCTCATCTGACCACAACACTTTCACCCAGTTGTCCTCTGTATCATTCAGATGTTCATTGGCAAACTTCAGACGGGCATGTATATGTGCTTTCTTGAGCAGGGGGACCTTGCGGGCGCTGCAGGATTTCAGTCCTTCACGGCGTAGTGTGTTAACAATTGTTTCTTGGTGACTATGGTCCCAGCTGCCTTGAGATCATTGACAACATCCTCCCGTGTAGTTCTGGACTGATTCCTCACCGTTCTCATGATCATTGCAACTCCATGAGGTGAGACCTTGCATGGAGCCCCAGGCCGAGGGAGATTGACAGCTCTTTTGTGTTTCTTCCATTTGCGAATAATCGCACCAACTGTTGTCACCTTCTCACCAAGCTGCTTGGCAATGGTCTTGTAGCCCATTCCAGCCTTGTGTAGGTCTACAATCTTGTCCCTGACATCCTTGGAGAGATCTTTGGTCTTGGCCATGGTGGAGAGTTTGGAATCTGATTGATTGATTGCTTCTGTGGACAGGTGTCTTCTATACAGGTAACAAGCTGAGATTAGGAGCACTCCCTTTAAGAGTGTGCTCCTAATCTCAGCTCGTTACCTGTATAAAAGACACCTGGGAGCCAGAAATCTTTCAGATTGAGAGGAGGGGTCAAATATTTATGTATATCAATTTATAACAGTTTTGACATGCGTTTTTCTGGATTTTGGTGTTGTTATTCTGTCTCTCACTGTTCAAATAAACCTACCATTAAAATTATAGACTGATCATTTCTTTGTCAGTGGGCAAACATACAAAATCAGCAAGGGATAAAATACTTTTTTCCCTCACTGTAAGGTGTTTTTTCTGTCTCGGTGCAGCTGATTTTCCAGTCTGGTCAGATGTTCCCAATGTACGGATATTTCACGTCAAATACCTCGTTGGATTATGGTTTTCACTCTGCATAAAGTGCCAGACTTTGCCCCTTTTTGTCAAATAATTGTTTGTGTTCAACTTTATATTAGAGGTCATGAGGCCCATTAAATGTGACAAAAATATTGGCCTCATGAACGAAAAATATGACAAATTATCGCTATAACTAGCAGAGGGCACTGGTGAATAAGTAGCGCGGATAACTTGTACGCGAGAGGGTAGCTTGTCCTCAGGATGGGATGGCACGACACCTGACCCTCGCCAGACTAAATTATGTAAACTTTAAATTTACCAGGTAAGGCCCACTGAGTTGTACAGCTCTTTTTCAGAAGCGACCTGGCCACAAATGATAGTTCAACGAAGTGGCTTATATGAAAATTCATAGCAGGCAAATACTCTAAACGCTTCAAACTAGTTCGAAGCTTTCGTGACTGCAGGAATTACTCTTTGGTTCCTTCGGTAAAGTCACATAGAAAATCAAATAGAATACGACGTTTCGATTGCAACACAAGCAACCGTCATCAGGTAAGAATGAATGAGAAAAAACATAGTAAACAATGTTAACCGACTCTGTGTGGAATTACATTACACTTAAATTTTGATTTAAAGCTTTCGTGACTGCAGTAATTCATATTCTTAGTTCTTTCGGTAAAGTCACGTTGAAGGGAAACAACAAAATAATAAAATATATATAAAACAATAAAAATTCTCACGACGTTTCGACCATAACACAAACGGTCGTCTTCAGGTGTGTTGGTTTGCATAAATCTATTTTTAAACGGTGTATTTATTTATAAAGAAACGTTAGCGCCACGCGCAGCGATTTGGCAGTTTATTTAGGACTAGTCCATCTATGTTCTGAAAAGAGGAGGGGGGAGACGAAATTTTTTTATATAATGTATGCTGTCTGAAAGCCACTGTAAGCGTGAACAATCAATTAAGACCTGAAATGGTTTATCAAATCTTTCCAATGATTGCTAAGATTGAATCCATCTTCTCGGTTGAAATTGTCTCTGTGCTTGTATATGTGGAAGATGGATTCTATCTTAGCAATCATTGGAAAGATTTGATAAACCATTTCAGGTCTTAATTGATTGTTCACACTTACAGTGGCTTTCAGACAGCATACATTATAAAAAAAAAAATTCGTCTCCCCCCTCCTCTTTTCAGAACATAGATGGACTAGTCCTAAATAAACTGCCAAATCGCTGCGCGTGGCGCTAACGTTTTTTTTATAAATAAATAAATACACCGTTTAAAAATAAATTTATGCAAACCAACACACCTGAAGACGACCGTTTGTGTTATGGTCGAAACGTGAGAATTTTTATTGTTTTATATATATTTTATTATTTTGTTGTTTCGCTTCAACGTGACTTTACCGAAAGAACTAAGATTATACATTACACTTCCTAATTTTACAAAATTTTGGTGTTCTCAAACTTCCGATTTTCTTACTCTAAATATTGCCGTGCTGCTTGTTTATAGTCCATTGTCTCTCCTCTGGCCACTATCGTCCGGAATTCCACTCAACTATTCTTTGGAGGAGCGTGGTCTGCCTCCGGCCACTGTGGTCCAGAATTCCACACAACTCTCTCATTGTCCTCTGCCCCAATCCCTCCCCCCCTCTCTCTATTTAAAGCCTCGACACAGTGGCGCTGTCTTTCTTTTTGTCATTTGGAGGAGCGTGGTCAGCCAGGTAGAGTGTTGGCTGTGATGTTGTCCGGCTCTCTGTGTTGTGTTGCATTGTGTTTCTAAGTTTACGATGTTTTTTTCTCATTCATTCTTACCTGATGACAGTTGCTTGTGTTGAAATCGAAACGTCGTATTCTATTATTTTATTTTCTACGTGACTTTACCGAAAGAACCAAAGAGTAACTCTACACTCTTGTTTCTAAATGTGGAGGAAAAACTGGAGGACCCGGAGAAGAATCCACGTGACCACAGGGAAAACACACAAACTTCAAATATACAAGCGTCAAGGTCAGGATCGAACCCATGACCTGTATACCAGGAAAAGTAGTTAACATCTCGTCACCGTGGCGCCCTGAGATACCTCTCAACTGGCACCACGAGCCAGGTACCACTCGCCAAACACTGGATAAATGTCAGGAGAGAATTTGCCATCTCGTTTGGGTGACTTATCTGTGAAATAGCCGTGGACAACAGCTACAGGATAATAGGGTTGCAGATAACAATAAGCTCAATTGTGCAGTATATCACAGTAATTATAATTCCATCGAGATTAGCCCATCTGGATCAAATTAAACCCACTGAATTATGGATAGGAACTGGTTTACATTTCGGGTCACAATCGAAAGCAGGTGATGCATTTCAATTGGAGCTGAACTGCACCCCTAGAAATTGAGATTCAGCAAGTGCTTGGCTCCTCGAGATGTAGCTTGGGTTTGAAAATTAGTGTGAGAATTCCATTAACTATGACGAATGATGCCCCACTTACCATCCACATCCTTGAGGCCATACTCGGAGGCAAGGTCAGCTGTCATTAGCACTCGGCCGGACTTCTTCATGATGTTTTTGTCTATTAAACAAAAAGCGTGCATATTCATTGTTCCTGTAACACTTGCACAACATGCACGCGTGTCCTCGGAAATGTTCGTTTTTAAATAACGATAATTCAAGCCGCATAAATGACATCACAGGAATGACGTCAGGATGGGAGGCACATGGTTCTTTTTAGCGCTGGTTTTGTAGCACTAGTTTTCATCTCCAGGTGTCGGGCAACACGTTTATAAAGTTTTGCAGTTTCTGTTGCGTAACACTTTATATTACAGTTTTGCTCATATTGAATCTTCTTTACAGTCGTAATCATGAAAAACTAATGCAACGGAATATTAGCTCTGTTCAACAATCTACTAGAACTATACGTTATCCATTAAAATTACATTTAAGACAGTCCTCGACTTACGAACACTCGCACTTACGAACCAGCTTCCATGACTTTTTTTTACATCGACTTAAAACTGAACCCGCACTTGCAAACTGAACTGCGGAACTATTTTGTTCAGCGGAGAGATCCTCCGCGAGATGTAATGAGTCAGCCTCGCGCTGGGAGTAAGTGAGAAAGTGAGTGTGTGTGTGTGCACGCGCAGATGTGTGAAAGTGAGAGTATGCGTGTATGTGTCTGCATGCTCCTGTGTGTGTGTGTGCAATTGTGGTGACTCGTGCCCCTTCTGACAAGCCAGCATCAGGGCTCAAGGTAAGTGAAAATTAAACAGATTGTTATTCTATTTGTTACTTTATTTTATTTAGTATGAAGTAATTATTACAGTATTCCATGCAAATATACAATATTTCTTATTTACGAGTTTAAAAATGCTTCCCTTTTTTGTTGAACCATAACACATTTTATAACACTGCGTTTAAATGCAGTACATTGTTGTGTTCCGACTTACGAATCCTTCGACTTTCAAACGGGTCTCATGAATGGAGCCCGTTCGTAAGTCAATGGACTGCCCATATCACATTTCAGGTTCCTGCTTGACATTGTGCCATCTCCAGTCATCCAGTAGCATACATGCCACTTGATGTTTCCAAAGTATCCATATAGAAGTTAGAGTAAAATCAAGAGTTCACACTAATGATAATCCATACTCTTTGGTTCTTTCGGTAAAGTCACGTAGGTAGAAAAAATGTATAATAGATCACGACGTTTCGATCGCAACAAGGTGAAAGAATCAGACTGCTGTGGACGAGGCATTATATTGACCCGAGAGGGGGGGAGGGTGGGGGGGATTGCCACATCGGGCAAGAGGGTGGGGCCAGCGATTGTAACTTGTGAGCATGAGAGTGCAATCCAAAGGACCTGTGAGCATGAGAGTGCAATCCAAGAGATCGGCTATAGGGGGGAGAGAGAAGGGGGGGGGGGGGGAGATAGAAGGGGGGGGGAGGAGGAGAGATCTAAAAGAGAGGCACAGAGAGAGGGAGACAGAGTCGGAAATAACAGCTGACATAGGCAGGTAGGATGGAAACATCACAGTTAAGACTTTACCTGGTTAATAACGTCCTTCCAATGATTGCTCAGTTTATACCCATCTCGGTTGAAGTTGTGTCTGTGTTTATATATCTGGATGGCTTCATGAACAAATCTCTGAAGGTAGCCGGTGGGTTTGCAGAGTACCTTCGTCTTGGAAAAATCAATTTCGTGTGAGCCCACAGCGTTAAAACAATGATCAGCAACGGCAGAGATATTCGTTTTACCGTGTTTCAGATCTGCCTTGTGTTCACAAACGCGGTCCGAGACATGTCATTTCGTTTCCCCAATATAATTGCTGCCGCAACCACAACTCAGTTTGTAGACACCAGGGTATTGCATGTCAGGAATCACATCCTTTACAGATGGGATCAAATCACGAATTTTGTGTACTGTGTTGAAACGAACCTGGATATTGTGTTTTAAGATTTTGGAAATCTTTTTGGTAACCCCTGCTATGTATGATGGTTTTGGTTGGATCCTCAGAAGGTTGTCTCCCCATGGCTGGGGAGACAAGCTTTGCGGATTGTATGGTCAGAGTATCCGTTCAGCCTGAGGGCTTGGTGTACGTGCTCCAACTCACTGACTAGGTGGTGCTGGTCGGAGATGCAACGGGCCCTATGGTGTAGTGTTTTGATGAGGGAATTCTTCTGTGCGAGATAGTGGTGAGAGTCAGACTTTAGATAGGCATCCGTGTGGGTGGCTTTCCTGTAGACAATGTCCCAACGAGCCATCAGGTCTCTTCTAGATCAAAACATCCAGGAATAGTAGCTTGTCATCCTTTTCCACTTCCATGGTGAATTTGATAGATGGGTGTATGGAATTGATGTGGTTGAGAAATTGGTTCAGTGCTGGCAGGCTATGTGGCTAGATGACAAACATGTCATCTACGTATCTCTTCCACAAGAAAGGATGTAGGGTGGATGTCAGGATGGAAACTGTCTCAAATTTCTCCATGAAAACATTCGCTACCACTGGCGATAAGGGAGAACCCATTTTGTTGTTTGTGGAATGTACCATTCCAGATGAAGTAAGTGTTGGAAAGGCAGTGCCTCACCAAAGTTGGTACATCAGCATTCAATCCTTGTTGGACCAAGTCTTAAATGATTGCAATGGTGTCAGGTACAGGTACCTTGGTGAACAGGGAGACTACATCGAAACTTTTGATTTAAAGCTTTCGTGACTGCAGTAATTAATATTCTTAGCTCTTTCGGTAAAGTACCCTGGTGTCTACAAACTAAGTTGCATCTGTGGTAGTAGTTACATTGGAGAAACCAAACGCCATGTCTCGGACCGCATTCGTGAACACAAAGCAGACCTTAAACACGGTAGGACCAACACCTCGGCCATGGCAGATCATTGTTATAATTCAGTAGGCTCACATGACATTGACTTCTCCAAGACAGAGGTTATTTATAAGGCATCTGGCTACCATGAGAGATTCGTTCATGAGGCTATCCATATATACAAGCACAGAGACAATTTCAACCGAGAAGATGGATTCTGGCTTAGCAATCATTGGAAGGATTTGATAAACCATTTCAGATCTTAATTGATTGTTCACGCTTATGGTGGCTTTCAGACAGCATACATTAATATTTCGTCTCCCCCCTCCTCTTTTCAGAACATAGATGGACTCGTCCTTCTAAACAAACTGTCAAATTGCTGACCGTGGTGCTATCGTTTTTTTTAAAATAAATAAATGCGCCGTTTACAAATAAATCAATGCAAACCGCCACTTCTTTCAAATGTTTCTTGCCATTGGTTTTTCACACCTGATGATGACCGTTTGTGTTATGGTCGAAACGTCGTGATAATTTCTATTGTTTTATATATATTTTATTATTTTATTGTTTCCCTTCAACGTGACTTTACCGAAAGAGCTAAGAATATACATTGAAACTGACAAGCAAATCATCTGGAGACAGTGAGATGTCCTTAATTAGAGAAACCAAGTGAGCTGAGTTAAGTACAGCTGAGGTGGTCTTGCCCGTAAAAGGAAGCAGGGTCTCAGACAGAAATCGGGCCAGTTTGTAGGTAGGTGAGTTGATGGTGATGACGATAGGATGGAGCGGGGTACCTACTTTGTGGATTTTTAGAAGGCCATAAAATCTGGGTGGTCTAGCAGCCAAAGGTTTTAGGGAGCGCTGCTTGGTCTGATCGATTAGCGAAGTCTAATTAGTGATTTGTTCATGAAGCCATCCAGATATATAAACACAGACACAACTTCAACCGAGAAGATGGGTACAAACTGAGCAATCATTGGAAGGACGTTATTAACCAGCTAAAGTCTTAACTGACTGTGATGTTTCCATCCTACCTGCCACTGTCAGCTGTTATTTCCAACTATGTGTCTCCCTCTCTCTGTGCCTCTCTCTTAGATCTCTCCCCCAGTGACTCAAGTGCTGCTGCAGAGTCCCACTTTCTACCCCCCCCTTCCCCACCCCCCTCTCCCCCCCTTCTCTCTCCCCCCTACAGCCGATCTCTTGGATTGCACTCTCATGTTCACAGGTCCTTTGGATTGCACTCTCATGCTCACAAGTTCCTCACTATCGCTGGCCCCACCCTCTTGCCCGATGCGGAAACCCCCCCCTCCCTCCACCCCTCTTGGGTCAATATAATGCCTCGTCCACAGCAGTCTGATTCTCCCACCTGTTGTTGCGATCAAAACGTCGTGATCTATTTTTTTTTCTACCTCCGTGACTTTACCAAAGAGTATGGATTCCTGCAGTCACGAAAGCTTCAAATGAAGATTGATGATAATCCATTAAATTAATCACCAATGGCACAATTCATGAACTCATCCTTGTTCAGCTCTTGTGATGCAGGCAGTCTAACTTGTCTGCAGGGTTTCGATGAGGGAGACAAATGTTTTCATTAAATGCTTACTTAAGCGGTCGATGTGGGCGTAATAATCCACGTCAGGTAATGATTTGTCACAAGCGTGCTCATCATGTAAGCCACTCCTGTTCGTGAAGAGCATAATTACCTTTAGCCAGCCCGACTATGCACTTCCCACTCAACTCTGTTGTTTCTCCATTCTCGAAAGCCTTCACCATCTACAATGACAGCAAAGAAAAATTAGCCAAATGACTACTCCTGGATTCAGGGCACACTTTTTGCCACGGTGCTTGTGACATGGCCCAGCGGTAGCGCGTTCACAGCATATGGCAGAGGTTTGTGGTGCAAAACAGGCAGATTGCCCTGATTAATACTGCAGGGTGTATTGACCAAATAATACTATGCGCCATCTGCTTCACAGTGGACGTTAAACTCCCCCAAAGTGATTTGAAGAAGAATAGGCCATTATGTAGCACTTCGATGGTCCAGATATCCCACATTACTCCATTAGGCTTACAGCAACGTCACTCACTGACTCTGAACAGTGAACAGGACCCTCGTGAAAAAGAAGCGTTGTAATAATGATAATAACAATTACCTGCTGCTCCGTAATGGATTTTGCTGTGTCCCTCGCCACCAACTCCTGCACCAGCTCCGTGCGCACGGCACCCGGCCACAGCGAGACGTAGGCCACGTTGTATTTGCGAAGCTCCACCGCACAGTCGGCAGCCAGGCGGTCACACTGCCACGGGGTCACAGAGACGCATTTCAGTGCATGCCAAGCACAACATGGATTTGTACCATGCATAACCGCCATTGCATGTGAAGAACGCGAAGTGTACAGTGAGGGAAAAAAGTATTTGATTTGTACGTTTGCCCACTGACAAAGAAATGATCAGTCTATAATTTTAATGGTAGGTTTATTTGAACAGTGAGAGACAGAATAACAACAACAAAAATCCAGAAAAACGCATGTCAAAAATGTTATAAATTGATTTGCATTTTAATGAGGGAAATAAGTATTTGACCCCCTCTCAATCAGAAAGATGTCTGGCTCCCAGGTGTCTTTTATACAGGTAACGAGCTGAGATTAGGAGCACACTCTTAAAGGGAGTGCACCTAATCTCAGCTTGTTACCTGTATAAAAGACATCTGTCCACAGAAGCAATCAATCAATCAGATTCCAAACTCTCCACCATGGCCAAGACCAGGGGTCACCAAACTACGGCCCGCGGGCCGAATCCGGCCCGCGACGTCAGTCCATCAGGCCCGCCGTCAGAGCCTACGCTCTGACGTTACCATGGTTTCCATGACAACACACAAATACCCATCTTTCCCGCCCCCAAGTATTGAACAAAATGAGTATGCGGCCCGCGCTCGTCATTCTATCAGTTATCCGGCCCGCTGTGAAAAAAGTTTGGTGACCCCTGGCCAAGACCAAAGAGCTCTCCAAGGATGTCAGGGACAAGATTGTAGACCTACACAAGGCTGGAATGGGCTACAAGACCATTGCCAAGCAGCTTGGTGAGAAGGTGACAACAGTTGGTGTGATAATTCGCAAATGGAAGAAACACAAAAGAACTGTCAATCTCCCTTGGCCTGGGGCTCCATGCAAGAGTTGCAATTATCGTGACAATGATGAGGAATCAGCCCAGAACTACACAGGAGGATCTTGTCAATGATCTCAAGGCAGCTGGGACCATAGTCACCAAGAAAACAATTGGTAACACACTACGCCGTGAAGGACTGAAATCCTGCAGCACCCGCAAGGTCTCCCTGCTCAAGAAAGCACATACATGCCAGTCTGAAGTTTGCCAATGAACATCTGAATGATTCAGAGGACAACTGGATGAAAGTGTTGTGGTCAGATGAGACCAAAATGGAGCTCTTTGGCATCAACTCAACTCGCCATGTTTGGAGGAGGAGGAATGCTGCCTATGACCCCAAGAACACCATCCCCACCGTCAAACATGGAGGTGGAAACATTATGCTTTGGGGGTGTTTTTCTGCTAAGGAGACAGGGCAACTTCACCGCATCAAAGGGACGATGGACAGGGCCATGTACCGTCAAATCTTGGGTGAGAACCTCCTTCCCTCAGCCAGGGTATTGAAAATGGGTCGTGGATGGGTATTCCAGCATGACAATGACCCAAAACACACGGCCAAGGCAACAAAGGAGTGGCTCAAAAAGAAGAACATTAAGGTCCTGGAGTGGCCTAGCCAGTCTCCAGACCTTAATCCCATAGAAAATCTGTGGAAGGAGCTGAAGGTTTGAGTTGCCAAACGTCAGCCTCGAAACCTTAATGACTTGGAGCAGATCTGCAAAGAGGAGTGGGACAAAATCCCTCCTGAGATGTGTGCAAACCTGGTTGCCAAATACAGGAAACGTCTGACCTCTGTGATTGCCAACAAGGGTTTTCCCACCAAGTACTAAGTCATGTTTTGCAGAGAGGTCAAATACTTATTAAATAAAAACCCTCATACGCTTGCAATTCGGCATGTAATGACACGCCCCCTTCTTCGCAATTCGATAAACTATTACGATTCAATGCAGGCACCAATACTTTTTCTTTACATGGCAGTGAACTTAGGGCCTCTAGTGGCTGTAGGGGTCATGTAAACTTATTACAAGCAGCAACACGCGAGTTAGAAATTATTGCACGCACGAATCCATGCGTGTGTCGTGAACGCAAGATTTGATTGTAATCAATGGACTGTGGTTAAGCAACTTTGTATTTAATGCGTGCACCTTTGCGTGTTATCGCTTAATCCAACACTCGTTTAAATACATGCTAAAGCCGTGGCTGCCAACCTTCTATTATGCCACTCGGCACCGTTAAACCCTAAAAAAAAATTGTAAACCACCGTGCAGTAGAGAATGCGGTGTCATGTGGACAATAAAATCGCATCTCAGAATCAGAATATTTATTAATACTGGAGGAATCCGATGAGCTTAAAGGTCTTCTTCACAGATGTCCAGTAGGGTCAGGTCAGAACGTTACAACAATACAAAAACATGATAGGAGTGAAAAGTATTGGAAAGGTAAGCAAATCACGAAGAAAAAAATCCACGGAGCACTTACCGGGCCACCAGGGGTGCCACAGACCACAGGGTGGGTGCCACCGCTCTCGAGCTAAACTATAAACTATTTTTATTATATATTATTGAACCGTGGCTTGTGGGCAAATACGGCAATGACGGTACCACAAATCAGTGCAACCAACCGCACAGTGAACAGCTTGTCTGGAAGAGACGTAAAGCCTGGACTGACTTCAGCACACAGTCTCATCAGCAGTCGGGCTCACCCAAACTTATTTTCTTTTTTATGTTATCTATTTTTGTTTTTTACCAGGTAAGGCTCAATTAGCTAGAGAGCTCTTTTTTGGAAGCGACGTGGCCACAAATGATAGTTCAACGAAGTGGCTTATAATGCGGAACTTTATAGCAGCTAATTATTCTTAAACACTTACTTCTAAATGTGGAGGGAAAAACCGGAGGATTCGGAGAAATATCCACATGACCACAGGGAGAGAGTCACGCACAACTCCAATCATCCAGCAGGCACCAGGGTCGGTATCAAACCCACAACCTCCTGCATGCTGGGTGAGGTAGTTAACATCTCGCAACAAAGCTGCCGGGGGACACTCACGGCTGCCTTGCCGACTCCGTAGGGCACACTGAAGAGGTACCGAAGGCCACCCATGGACGAGATGACGACAATGAGCCCCTGTCCCAGTTCCACCATCATCTGGCTTGCGTACACCGAGCATAGGTAGTGTCCCCTGGAGCCCGCACACACGTGGGCGCGCGCACAATCATGCGAGTCATTTCACACAAGTTTCCCACTTCAAACATAAGGTTTTTATAGATATTTTTTTCTGCAACCAGCATAAACTATACAATGGAACGCTCTCAAACAATGCACGAGGCATGTTCATATTTCTGGATTCATCTAAAAACGGAACCCCTAGCTTTATTTAATGAAAAATAACATTGCGTTATGCAGATACGAGTTTCATTATGATTTCAAAACGCAAGTTCAATGTATTTTAGGAGGAAATTGCAGCAGACCGGTCTACAGAGGTTATGCTTTGACGCGGCTGTATGTCTCCTGCAATGATCAAAACGCAAAATTATTTGTGGTGCCGTCAGCGCCTCAGTCTGTGCAGCGTGAAATTCAAAACACCTTTTGTTATGCAAAGTGTAGAGAGTCTAAACGCAAATTTTGTACATCAAAGGGCATTTGTTTGTTTTGTAGTTAAATTCACACCACTGTTATGTTTTATAACACATTTCTACACGCTGCGAAACACCGTGCAAGCTAAATTTTGATTTAAAGCTTTCGTGACTGCAGTAATTCATATTCTTAGTTCTTTCGGTAAAGTCACGTTGAAGGGAAACAATAAAATAATAAAATATATATAAAACAATAAAATTCTCACGACGTTTCGACCATAACACAAACGGTCGTCATCAGGTGTGTCGGTTTGCATACATTTATTTATTTTTAAACGGTGTATTTATTTATTTAAAAAAAACGTTAGCGCCACGCGCAGCGATTTGGCAGTTTATTTAGAAGGACTAGTCCATCTATGTTCTGAAAAGAGGAGGGGGGAGATGGACTAGTCCTTCTAAATAAACTGCCAAATCGCTGCGCGTGGCGCTAACGTTTTTTATAACTTTACCGAAAGAACTAAGAATACCGTGCAAGCTGTTGTGCGTTATGCCAAAAGCTCGTTTGTGTCACGGTATGCATGAATACATTCATTCCGAGTTTGTGAACTTTGATGTCTCATTAAAGGCATTGCTGTGCATTACATTGGAAGGGTTTCTATGCTGCAAAATGGGTCATTCAAGTTATTGACGATATCCATGACTTGAAATGTATTACTGTAAAATGGAATGTTTTGTTTTAGCTGCGCCAAAGAGTTGGCGTGCTTTCCTGACTCACAATGGTTTAATTAACAAGAGTACGCAGGATTAATAAACAATAGCACGCACAATGCATAAACAATGGTACAAACAATTGTTGAGATTAAGTACCGTATTTTCCTGCATATAGCCCGCATACGCATATAACCCGCAGACGCATATACCCTGCAAAAATAGCGTTTTGTGTAAAACAAATTTCAGATAGCCCGCACCTCCATATACCCCGCAGGGTCTTGTTTTGTTTGTAAAAAGTGGTATACCCCGTGGGTTATATGCGGGAAAATACGTTATTAAATTTTTTTACATGAAACAAGCAATTATGAACCCTGCGGTATTAGCAGGGCACATGTCATACAGCAATGTTTAATTAGGCATGGAACGCGTCCATGAGGACAGAACACCGAGATGGAGCGATGATGTCAGTAAATGTGAAGGTGCTACATACACATAGATCACAGGAACATGAGAGTTGGTGGAGGCTCGGGGAGGCCTTTGACCAGCAGTGGATTGAACGTCCCAGAGTGTGCCGACTCACGCATGACCTCTGTGGGCTCTTTGTGATTACCAGACTATTCGTGAGGCCTGCTCTCGGTACCTTTGGCCACCGTGCGTTCTACAAAGAGCACTGTCCACTCATGCTCTTCCTCCCCTCTTAAAGTGCTAAACGTTCCCACAATGAAAAACATGTTCCCATACCGAGTCCTGTGTCTCCGAGTCCAAGTGTCTGTGTCTCTATGTGTCTCTGTGTGTCCTTGTCTCGTTGTCTGTGGTGTCCCATGCTGCATGTGTTCAACGCAGGTACTGCCCATGCACATTCTTTGATCACAGTGCATTTTAATTATTAAAATACAAATTGCGGTTAACTCAAGAATAATAGGATAGGTATGATCTCGGTCATTCTTCCAAATGACTCATTCTGGCCTGTGGAGGTCTCACCTAGTTAAACAAAATAAACCTGAAAACTTGAACCATATACATCCCAGATTGCTCTCCCCAGATTGCTCTCCCCAGACCACTGCTTTCATAACTAAATATGATCAGCGTCGTTGAATGAGACTATAAGTGGAGTGACATATGACGTCACTACTGTGTCGGGTCAGTACACACATGACGTCACTGCTATGTTGGGTCTGTACACACATGACGTCACTGCCATGTTGGGTCTGTACACACATGACGCCACTGCCTGTTCGGTATGGAGGCTGTTTACGAGTGCCACGGGGGTTGTGTCAGGCCGTGGCACTCTAAGTGACTCCGGCTGGACATGTGACCGGATCCAGGCGGGGACCAGGGGCCCTGGGGGGACCCTGGGGGTCACGTGGTTGGGGAGTGGAGCCTTCTATCGTGGGTTCGAGAAGGGGCGCGTGGCCAGGGTGTGGCCAGCCACGCCAGGGGGGCTTATAAGCTGGCTCAGCACAGAGAGCTGGGCTGTTCGTGCCTGGGATGAAGACGTCTCATGAAGAATCTGAAGAAAGAAGCCTCCAGTCATCGTGGCCAAGCAGAAGCCCTCCTGGCTTGGCCATGCCAAGTAGTACCCGAGTGTTAGCGAGAGTAGGACGGTGGTCACTACCTTATGTGTAGGGTGTGTTAAATAAATAAGTGTTGCCTCCACACGAGTGTGTGCGCCTCTGTCGAACCATTACATAAGTAACAGGACAAATAAGCAGACAATACGCCTACTTCACGTTTGTACCTTTTTTACACATCTCATCAGCCACAAGGCCCATTTGGGAACACATAACCTCTGCAGCATTGGCTCAATACGAGCAAACCCTAAACTGGTTTCTAGGAACCATATCTAAACAGGGGGTGCATGCTGGGTCCTATCTGTCGGCATCTGGAAGTTCTTCAACATTGGCACTGCAGTGGCCGAGATGTAAACTACCTCGCCTAGTATGCAGGGGGTCGCAGGTTCCTTCCCGACCCTGACACCTGTATATTTGGAGCTTGCATGTTCTCCCCGTGGTTTAGTGGATTTTTCTCCAGGTCCTCCAGTTTTTCTCCTCCACATTTAGAAATGTGCGTTTAGGGTATTTAGTTGCTATAAATTTCCACACGATAAGCCATTTCCTTGACCTATCATTTGTGGTCAGGTCGCTTCTGAAAAAGAGCTATATAGCTCATTGAGCCTTACCTGGTAAAATCGAATTTTTGGTAAAAAAATAGGTTTGTGTGAGCCCGATGAGACAGTGGTGCACTGAATTCAGTCCAGGCTTTCCATCTCCTCCAGTCAAGCTGTTCGCTGTGCAGTCGGCATGTTGCACTGAATTGTGGCACCGTCATTGCCACACCACCGTATTTTCCCACGAGCCATGGCCTAAACAGCAGGGAACTGTAACGCATCTCTTCTGACAATGGCAAGTGGCCAGTCGGCCCCAACGACTTATAAATGTAATGCTGCTCCGAAGCAAACCAACTAAACAATTCCACATGCTAGCGCTGTGTACACACACCTCCACACTACTTAAAAAACAATTTAACGTATTGTTCGTTGCATCCATGCAAACCGAGTAGAATAGTTTATTTAGTACCACACAACGAAACGAAATAAATGTACTCAGTTATTGTTAAAGGTTTCGGTTTTACATAGCAGGGATAATCATGCTCTAACCTATGAGTGGCGGTGCTTGTTTAATTATACCCTTCACTCGCCCCAGCTACTGCCGAGTCACGTGGATGCCTTCATTGCTTCTTAAACCGACCATTGACAACTCTCTCTCCGCTGAGGCCTTCCAAAATCCCCAGTCAGCTGACCTGATTCGAACCTAGCACCTCAGCACTGCTAGCTCTGATCTGCCCGGCTACAATAATAAGAACATTGTAATATTTAAACCACAGAGTTGGAATGGTATACACACCTCAGACCAGTGTTGTTGATGTCATCCCAGTCTGTGGCAGGCTGCTCCCAAAATGGCTTTCCAATGCCGCTGAAAACCGTCTTTGGCATTCACATTCGGGACGGGGAATGCAACAAAGACAATCTGCATATGACACTAATACTTTTGTTAGTGTTCATTTACGCCGAATGAATTACATATACGAGTATGGAAAGTTGTAGGTTTGCATTTGGCTAAGAATTTGCATCACAACTCTTGGGCACTCACTTTGACGCCGGCGTATGCGTTGTTGACCAAGATGTCAAGTCGGCCCTTCTGCTCACGCCGCACACGCTCAAACAGCGTTCGCACTTCCTCCTCCTTGGTGGAGTCGCAGGACACGGGGACGCAGCGTCCACCACGCGCTTCCACCTGCCAGAGACACGGAGAGTGGGACAAAGCCAATGGCAAATACGCGCCGTGTCATCACACACCCCACCTCCATGCCAGCCAACACACACCGTGCCGTCAAACACCCCTGAGTTTATCCTCGATTAGTTTTGTGGACTAGGAGCTATTTTCACAAACCTTTTCCACTGCAAATTTGCTTATACTCGAATAGCACCACCCACCCACTTCAATGGAGATAAGTTCCACTGCAGGTGTAGTGATGTAAATGGAGTCACTATGGCGTATAGCGCCAGCTACTGTCACAAGAGTGGAACTGTGCATCTTGGCCCTCTCTTTGGCACCAGAGCAGGTATGGCATGGAAGCGGGCCCGAGACAGCATGGTTCGGATGATGGTCAGAGAGAGGGCATGTGAGGAAGTGACAGTCTGGGTGACCCCGAGAGGGTAAGTGACCGGGACAGGGTAGCGAGGGGGCCCAAAGGGTGGCTTGAGGGACACGTGATGCTCGGTCGAGAACCTTCTGGTGAGATCCAGAAGGGGGCGTGGCCGAGGGCGGAGCAAGGCCACACTCGGAAGCATAAAGCAGAGGTCCTGAGATCAATCGCGGCTGCCTGTTAGAATGGAACCCGTCGGTGCTACGTTTCTTCGATCCTCGGTCTTAGGTCTGTACGCTCGGCATCGTGGGTCAGGCAGTGTGTGACTGAATGACCCGGTTGTGTAGTTACCCCGTTGTGGTCTAGTTAATAGTGGTAGTTATCACCTAAATATAGAACCCGTTGTTATGTTAAAGTAGTACCCCTGTTCGGGCCGTGTAATAAACGTGTTGCCTCCAAGTTCTAGTGTGTGCCTCCGTGAAGAACACTACACAGGTAAACACATGTCGATATAAACGATGTCATCATCACTGCCTGCATGACATGCCACGATGCCAAACAAAGCAACGGTCAGCCACTCGCGACCAAGGCAGCGCCATCACCTCCTCGGCGGCTTGCCGCAGCGTCTCCTGGTTGCGCCCCGTGATGTAGACCGTGGCCCCTGCCTCCGCCAGCTGCAGGGCAATGCCTTTGCCGATGCCGCGAGACGCGCCCGTCACAATGCACACTTGTCCACTCAGGGAGCCCGCCATCACGAGCAGTACTGCGAACACACAGACGCACACACACCCGGGGAGAAACCACGCCAGTAAATCATGACCATGCCAGCGTTAAATCATCGTGACTAATGGTTGCACCACAAGCCTTCTGAGATTGACCACTGTTTTTTTACACTGAAACTTGGGTGGTGCAATGCACCATTAGTGCCACAAATGTAGCGGCACGGCACGGCGGTTGCTCATTCGCTGCTCGTTGCGGAGGTTCGCGGTTCAAATCTAACAGGCCACCCTGATTATTACTGCTTTGTGCATTAAGACTATAATAGACATCTTCTGCTTTGCAGTGGACGTCAAAGAACCCGGGATATAATTTGAAGGATAGCAGGCCATTCTGTGCTGGCGTCACAGTTGAAACTGGCATTCTTTTAAAAACTACTCGCAATTGATCTCATTGGGAAGCTTAGCAATCTGTGCACTACTGCAAAACAAAATTGCAAACAAAACGGCAGGACCCTTCGAAAAAAAAAGTATTGAGACTCAGCAAGGCTGTCAGGTGGCCGTGTGGCCTATGGGGACGTGTGGATAAGGGGCCGTAGTGCCAAGGTGGCCATACTGCATTGCTGAATTTGAAACCTGGGGTCACCACCACCCTGATTAACCCGGGGGGGGGGGGGGGGGGGGGTCCCAAAGCGTTGTGAGGTACTGGTCTCAGACTAGCCAACAATGACTGCACACACATAAACAACCAGCATATAGAATGTTTGTTCACTCAATTCGGCTTCTTCTGTTCTGAGAACAAAACGTTGCTTTGCTATGATTTGCACGACACGCACGCTTCGCAGAACATATAAATCAGGGTTGTTTAAGCAATAACCAGCAAACCGGTAACCATTTTCGCAATAAATTGCCAGTTCCCAAAGTCAGTAATCGGTAACCATTTCCAATGGAACACAATCGATCTTCTATTATCGGCACGCGATTATCCAGCTTCCAAATTTATCCGGCGGTCCTGGACCTATCCAGCAAAACCGCTCCAAAGGCTGTACCAGTCCAGTGATCGTCAAACCCATCATGTTGTTGAAACAGCATAGTAGGTACAGTACATCACGCCATGCAGAGTCGTTGAGATTAAAGTGGTAAGTACAGGATACTTATTTTTGTCTATTTGTATTATTTATGCCAATTTCATAGAGTAAACACATTAAAAACACACAAAAAACACAACACCTAAAACATGTTATGCAATAATATGCAAACACAAGCTATTTAAAATGTGATCATCCAGCGTTTTTTAAACTCCGACACCCCTCTTCCCCCTGAAGCTGCCGGATAATCGATGGTCGACTGTATTTAGTGATAAACAACAACCGCCATTCACCACTAAGTGGCAGTGACGTCACCACGACGCCTGTGCCAGGCCATGTGTACCTTGAGGCCACGTGAAGTGTCGAACGCCCGCGGGCAGGAGGTCACGGGGCAGACCCAGGTGCCACGGGTCGACTGAGATGACTGGCTGGTGCACCACCTGTGCCCCCTACTGTGCCAACCTGCTGTGCTTTAGCCACCCGGCGCTCCGCTCGTTGTTGTGAGCGTCGCTCTTCCGCCCTCCGTTGTTGTTGGAGGGCGACTGCCTCCAACTGCCCAATAGCGTCCTTCACGAGCCTCCTCCACAGAGGCCGATCTTGACACCGCTGGTACCAGTCATCGGCAAGTCCACTCAGCTCCACGTCCTCCTGTACCACATCACTCCATCTCTTCTCTAGTCCGTGCCGCGCCCGTTTAGCCCCCTCGATCCGGCCGAACAAAAGCTGTTTCGGCATGCGGTGGCTGGGCATGCGGGCTATATGACCCAGCCAACGCAGCCTTGCCTGGCGGAGGAGCTCACCGATGGGACCTTGCCCAGATCTTTCAAGGATTTGTGAGCTCCTCACACAATCCAGCCTGGTTAAACCTAAGATGGATCGTAGGCAGGCCAGCCTAAATGTTTCCAACCGGCGAAGATGCTCCATTAAGGGGGTCCACGTTTCGCAAGCGTAGAGAAGGGAGGGAATGACCGTGGCTGAGAAGACCTGAAGCTTAGTGCAGAGCGACAGACCAGGTAGCTTCCACATAGCGTTACACAACCGATGAAAAGATATTGCCGCTCGACTGATTCGGAGTGAGACCTCTGCTGTTAAACTGGAGACGGTCATAAGCACACTGCCCAGGTATGGGAAACTCTCCTCTCTCTCCACAACTACCCCATCACCGATTGGGAGTTGTGGGGGTGGAGTGTCCGATGGTACAAAATACCCAGGCAGGAGTTTAGTTTTAGTGGGGCTGATGGCAAGGCCCCATCTCTTAGTGGCACGCTCCAGTCTCAGCAGCAGCGTCTCCAACTCCTCCTCTGAATGAGCAGCTATTACCAAATCATCGGCATACTTAACATGGTTGAGCAACAGGGAGCCATCCCTTGACCGCACCCGGGCATCGATCAGCCTCCCATTATATCTGTACCAAATGGCGATTCCCCCGGTACAGCTATTGAAGGCTTCACGAACTACGTGGTCAAAATAGATGTTAAATGATGTGGGAGCCAGAGGACATCCCTGTCGCACCCCAAGGTGTACAGGGAATGGCTCTGACTCCCGGCCACGTAGTTTTACCCGGGCCCGCTCACCATCATGAAGGTCCTTAATGATCGTGAGCAGAGGGTCAGGGACTCCAAAAGCACGAAGAACAACCCAGAGCCCAGGCCTACTGATGGTATCATATAGGCCTTGACCAGGTCAATAAAGCAGAGATGTACAGCGAGGGAAAAAGTATTTGATCCCCTGCTGATTTTTTACGTTTGCCACAATTAAAATTACAGACTGATCATTTTTTTGTCAGTGGGCAAACGTACAAAATCAGCAGGGGATCAAATACTTTTTTCCCTCACTGTAGGTCTTGTTGGAATTCCCTACACCTCTGCTGTAGCAGACGGACAGAAAATATGGCATCTGTGCAGGACCGCCCTTTCCTGAAACCGCATTGGGACTCCGCAAACCTCTCCTCAGCGTGCCTGGCGATGTTGAATAATCCTTGCCAGGACCTTTCCCGGCACACTGAGGAGTGAGATGACCCTGTAGTTGTTACAGTCTGTGCGGTCCCTTTTCTTAAAGAGGGGGGCCATCAGGGCATCCTTCCAATCCTGCGGGACCCGTCCAGTGGTCCAGACTGTTGTTATGATGTCATATAGGGCAGTCTGTGCACAAACGCCACCCTCCCTCAGCATTTCGCTTGGGAGATCATCTCTGCCCGCTGCCTTTCCTGGTCTCAGACTCCGGATCGCCTTCAGTACTTCCTCAACAAATGGTACTTCAGCCAGCCACTCACAGGGGTTGACTTCTCCAAATATTTGAGGCACCGCAGCCTCAGCAGGGTCATCCTCACTTTGTGCCACGATGTTTTCCTGGCTGAGTGATTTTCCCTCCCCCAGGACCTCACAGAAATGCTCAGCAAATCTGCAAACCTGTTCCTGGGGTCGGAGATTGGATCACCGTTTTTTCCTCTAATGATGGTAAAAGGTGTGGCCTGCAGGTTACTTTTTGATGGAGTTAAATAGAGATTTGTGATCGCAGGCAACTGAGGCAGACTCCATCTCCTCAGCAACCCGCGACCACCCTCCATCCTTGCAGCGCCTCACGGCTCTCCGAACATCCGAGCGAAGGCTGCGGTAAGCCTCCTCATTCTCTGACGTGGGATTCTGTAGCCAATGGCAGTGGGCCTGTCGCTTTTTCTCAACCATCCTGAACACCTCCTCTGTCAGCCAGGGTCTCTGGGGAGGTCTGGACCACGTACCCAAAGCAGCCATTGCAGCTGCATGAGTTACAGTCCTAAACCTCGCCCATTTACCCCCGACATCAGGAGGAGTGGGGGACGATGCCAATCCCAGCCGCAAGCGATGATGAAATTCTCGCTTGCAACTTTCATCAGATAACTGAGACCAGGTCAATTTAGGTTGGAATGGGGTCCTGGGTGTACACCCACCACCGAAGTGGAAGAATGGCAGGCGCATCTTACAGATGACAAGTCGATGGTCAGAGGGCAGATCAGCTCCATGGTAGGTCCTGGTGTCAAGGACATGGGCTTGCATCCGCTGGTCCGTCACTATGTAGTCCAGCAGATGTTCTTGCTTAGACCCGGCATGCATCCATGATGTTGTGTGGATGCGCCGATGCCGGAACAGCGTGTTGGTAATTACAAGCCCATGGGCTGCACACAAATCTAGCAGCCTCCTACCGTTGTTATTGAGCTGATCTGGCCCATGCCCCCCAATCACTCCAGACCAGGTGCCAGCATCATGAACAACTCTGTTATTGAAGTCACCCAACATGATGACTCTATCCCGAGGTGCCACTTTAGCCAGCACCTGTGACAGGTCACAGAAGGCATCTGACTCATCGGCTTTGCCTGCATCCCTCCACGGATGTTTGTCTTCGGTGGGGGCATAAGTAACCACGACCACCACTCCTCGCCTCCGGTTGATGGGAAGGCGAGCCCAAAGTAGCCTGGGGCTTACAGCTTCCCACACCTCACCGCCACGCTCCCACACCCCCTTCATTCTTTTGTTCAAAAGAAGAGCCACACCCTGTTGTTTGGCAGTCTGCTGCCCCGAGTAGAGGACTGTCCACCCCTCATGGTGGCAGGAGCCAGAACCGGTCCACCGGACCTCCTGAATTCCACAGAGATCCAGGCGGTACCGGTCCAGCTCCCAACAGAGGAGTGGCAGCCTCTCCTCCGCAGTGAGTGTTCGAACATTCCACGTGGCCATCCGTAGTGGCTTTTCGTTGTTTCTGGAGGAGTGATAAAGGCACCCATTGGCACATGCGAACAGCACGGTGGCCTAAGTCACCACGTGGTGGTATCGTGCACTCGTTGCTCACTCACGCCGCTGCTAGCTGGGCCTCCACGAGAGAAGACTTGGAAGAGGTGGGCGTACCTACACTTTACCCCACCACAAACCAGAGCTTCCACTCAATTAACAGTATAAATGGCTGGACAGGTTAAAGTGGATAAGAGAAACTCACCCCAATATTTCAACGGCCTGGCCTGGAGATTGACATCTTTCAACAGCATTGGATTTAATTGTAAAGTTCAATTTTCCAAAAACATTCCAACATACACTATCGTTTGGCTCTCTGTGTCATAAAGCGAAGGGCAGAGTTGAAAACTCCGTCCTCTTCATCCGCGTTGGTCCAATTGTAGTTTCTTAAAAAATTACTCACACCGACACGTGGTAACAAACCTGCTTACACTTTATTACTCCTGTTCACGTGCCAGTTGGAGGCACTCCTATATCTATCTTTACTGTCACATACACTTGACTTCTCTCCACTCTCACCTATTCTGCACCTCACCTATCCTGCACTCAGCAACTCTGCACTCAGCGACTCTGCACACAGCAACTCCGCACTCAGCGACTCTGCACACAGCAATTCCGTACTCGGCAACTTTGCACACAGCAACTCCGCACTTGGCAACTTTGCGCACAGCAACTCCGCACTCAGCAATTATTGCACACAGCAACTCCGCACTCAGCAACTCTGCACACAGCAACTCCTCACTCAGCGACTTTGCACACAGCAACTCCGCACTCAGCGGCTCTGCACACAGCCGCTCTTAGAACTCTGCATCTCCACCGCTGCCCTCACCTACATTGCCTCATACCCGCTCACCCGTCTGTCACGGGTGGGGGGTTCAGCCAACACCCGCCCGGCGACGGTGTGAGGGTTGAGGCTTCGTTGACGGCTTGAGCGGCAGCGGCGAGATCTCTTCACTCTTGGTTCCCGGGCAACTCAACTCCGCTCACGCACACTCCCGCTTATATCCCCCTGCTCATTCCGAGTCCTCACGTGCTTCCCCTGAAGCCGCCGCCTGCCCGGAGCCTGGTGTCCTCATTAATCCCTTATCATCACCCCCCATCTCCCGTCACCCCAACACAAACCTCCGGCCTCAACGTTCCCACGTGTTCGACCTCGTTTGCACCCGCTTCTCTGGTGCAAACCTCATGTTGCAACGCGCACACCTGTTTGTCCTCAGTTGCACCCACTTAACTGCGTGCACCGCGTATATCTCTCCTCTACACAATTACTGGACTATATTAATTTTATTCTGGAGAGATCTGCACACATTTCCTCCACGAATTAAGATCCAAACTCTTTCATGACTTCTGGTTCCAAAAGCACTGGATTGTGAATCGGCTTTAAATTTCATCAGACCAAGTAAGTTGTGTATATTTTTTAAAGCTACTTCATACCTTAAAATACATACATTTTACAAGCTGTATGTGGCTTAAATTTGGCCTTCATGGAAATAATGGGGTTTTGATTGAGAATGAATATACAGGGCACCTCACCCCAGAGTTTGCCCAGTATTGACCACATGCTGTGCTGCAGGTGAGCCCCACGCTAGATTTGACAGTGAATTTTGACCCAAATTGGGTAAAAACCATCAATCATTGACAGCCGATAACTGCCATTCAGAGCTACGATAACAAAGAAAACCAGCCATAGCGTGGTCTTGGAAATTAGCGTGGCAAACCTACATCTCCTATGATACCTTTTGATTTGTAGTTTTCAAGTTGTCATTTTATTTGTTGGTAATGGCAAATCCAATTAACTGCAGTAAATGCAGTCGAATGTTCTATAGGAATACAGTCTAAGCTGATAATTGCCCATGAGGAGTTTGCAGAGGTTCCTTTGATCCCAATGTTTAGTCAACCATATTTTTTCAGTCATCCTCGCAGCAGCTTTTTGCTAAACATCGCACACTTTCAGATGCACTTCTGCGGCCGTCTGGAACACTCTTCTGTCCGATATTAGGAAGCCACTGGGGCTATGCATCTTTAAATCTAAATTGACAAATTCATTTCTTTATAACTGCTATTTGTGTTTAGTTTGTTGTCCTTCCTCCACACTTTCGATTAGCACGGTTGGTTACGTACAGTGCGTTAGAAGTTCAACATACATACATCATCATTGTATTGGTTGCCCTACTCTTCACCTCCGTCGATACTACCAACGCTTCTTGATTTCAGAGGCTCTTGGAGTACACTGCCAACTTGCAGCAAGGGTTCTAGGCCCATGATCTCTCCTTGAATGTGAAATAAATTCAACATACGAACATACATATTTCCCACAATGGACTTCAGCCTGGCTTCAATGACATTTAACGTAACGTTTTCTATTTCATAGAGCTCAACAAAACCCTTAAACATTTTACTGCAGTTATGCAATACACTCAAGGGGAAGACATTTTGTATAAAATCCCTGAACATTATTTTGAGCTTTCCTCTCACTTAGGTGTCGGTATAATGCTTAAGTTAAGTGATGGTTAAGGGTAAAAACGAAGCAGGAAATTTACGTAATGTGTTCCATGTGACTGGGCAATAGTATTTTACAGTGGAAATGCTACAGCCACCACTGTACAGCGTGGACTGTAAGTGGACAAGTGCTGAAACCAGATTTTAAGTAAATAAAATGCAATTGTAAGTCTTCTTCTTAACAGCATATACATTTTTTACTTGTGGGTTTTGACATGTCATTTGTTCATTGTTTGAGCGATAATTTGCTCTCCTGTTGCAGGGTGAAATGTAGGTCACATCTTTTACAGGTGGCTCAATACTAAATAAATAAATAACTACCAACTACAGAGTACAGCTGCCACTTTCTGGAGTGTAATTACTAGCATTGTTAAAAACGTGTTTATACGCATAGCCAGCAACTGTATGAGAAAAAAAAACATTTAGCAACTGGTTATTCACATTTTGCCGCACATGTAGAAATGTCTAGAACAATGAACATATAACATGTTAAACTTTTTAACTGAGCAGCGAAAGCTGCTGCCAAATTGGGGTAGTCAGCGACTCTGGACTTTGCAATCCAGAGGTCACGGTTCAATAGCATCTCTTGGCGCAGCCATTGAAACTGGGTGCAAGTTTCTTAAATTTGTACTGCTGCCCAGCAGCAGTACAAACGTGTACACCACATCCGGCAGGATGCATGTGGTGAGGTAAAGTATGGGCCTTCAGTGTTGTTTGTGTGTTCACGTTTCCAATCGGTGCATTTATTACCACAATTCTACTGAAAACTTTCTGGTTCTGATTTTCATAACCGCTAACAGATTATAACAGCGGTCACCGGTTCCTGACTTATGAAAGTGGTTACCGGTTTGGCGTTTGACAATGCGAGTAATCACTGTTCATGCATGCCCCCACACACTTGTGCCATTAGAGTCATACAAATGCATCAGCTATTACATCTGATAGCTTGTTTCACGATGTTCGTTCGACCCCTGTGACAGAAAAAAAACTTTACATTTTTACTGAATGTTATTTTTATGTGAAACAATTAACTTAGGAAACTGTCCAAATATCAACTGCATGTTAGGCTAATGGCCCAATTACTTGAGTGATATATATTCTGCCTGGTAGGATGGTTTAGTTTTATTTGCATGTGTTTGGTGATTTGTTTGCCTTTCTTATACTGTACTTTTCATTACTATCATGTTTTTGTACTCTATGTTGTTGTTAACGTTCTTACCCGCCCCAACTGGACATCTGTGAAAAGGAGTTTCATAGCTCATTGTATTCCTCCAGTCTAAATAAATATATTTTTTCTGATGTATTGCTGAGATGCATTTAACCTTTAAAATTACAATTGTGCCGATATTAACCACACAATGCATATTTGTTCATGCAACCTCATGGGTAACATTCGGGATTTATAATTACCAATAGGAATTTGGCTACCCTACAGCTTGATGCTATTAGACCATCGCCATATATGGTTGCACAATTGACGATAGATGGTTTATGGGTGCAAGGGTCAAGTGTCTCAGATTCTGTACCACTCGCATGAATCATCCTGCGAGAGCAGGACTGTTGTTCACTATCCCGAGTAGGTTGAAATGGCTAGCCGATTCTCTGTACTTTGCCACAACATTACTATCACTTGCCCAAATGTATGAGAAAGGATGCATGTCATATGTATCCTGCCACAAATGAACCACAACTTTCAACATATGAACCACAATACCTTGCTGATGTCGTCAAGGAGTATAAACCAACATGCGAACTTTGGTCATCCTGGCAGCAGCGGATTTTGGCTAACCATCGAATAAAGACGGTCACTGCATCGTGCGCTTTCAGATGCACTTCTGTGGCGGCTTGGAACGCTATTATTTCTGATATTAGAAAGCAACTGGAGCTATGCACTTTGAAATCTATATTGAAAACTAATTTATTTAGAACTGATTTTTGTGCTTAGTTTGTTGTCCTTCCCCCGGACCTCCAATTAGCACAGTTGGATGGGTATGGTGCGAAAGAAGTTCAACAAAGGCTTGTGCTAACACAAACGTGACGTGCACTGGGTTTCCAATTCGAAGTTGAGAAATCAGAATTCACTCCACTTACAATCTCTCTCCTGCTCCTCACCCACTGCCCCATAAATGCATTTGCAGTTAGAAAATAACATTATGAACATATGTTCTGGTATATAATTTTAGTGGTATAATTTTTCACCTGCGCCATTGATTTTTCCACACTACAGAATGTATTAGAAACAAACAAAAACACAAAGTCCCGATTACATTCCTGTGTCATGGCAAAAAACACTGTCTCAACAAGCAAATGCATCACAAGAAGACTATGTAAGACGGATCAATGATATAGCAGATAACTTTACTTTGCAGGTTAATACTGCAAACCCACTGAGAATTGTGCAATACTTCCTGTGGTATTTAGACACTTATCAGCAAGGCATAGTTGCTTATGCAACTGTGTACTTTGGGGGAATGAACCAATAGGACCATAACATAGCTTTAACGTGGAAAGTTTAACACTTCACCCTGTTGCCTCAGCACACTGTTGTAAGATGGAAATAAGGGACTTTGTACACGGACAGCCCTTTTATCAATCCACTGCAGGATGATAACCTCCCAAAAAACGTGCTGGTCGTGGGGGTTGTTTTGACCATACTTCACCACGCTGGTCAGTGGGACCCGGTCAAGTTTGGGGGGCATTGCTGCACTGTCCTTCGGCTGCTCCCAACGTGGCACTGCTCCACAGAAGCCTATGGCGATCTGTTGTGCAAGGTGGTCACCCATCCAATCACAGGGTGCCACGGTGGCGAGATGTTATCTACCTCGCAAGGTATACAGGAGGTCGTGGGTTCGACCCCGACCCTGACGCCTGCTGTATATTTGTAGTTTATGTGTCTCTCCCCGTGGTCGTGTGGATTTTTCTTTTGGTCCTCCGATTTTTCCCTCCACATTTAGAAACATGCGTTTCGAGTTATTTGGCTGCTATGAATTTCCACAAAAGCCACTTCGTTGAGCTATCATTTATGGCCACGTCGCTTCTAAATAAGAGCTATATAGCTCAGCGGGCCTTACCTGGTAAAATAAAAACTTGTTAAGTTTTTACTTTCCAGACTCCAACCCTGCTTAGCTCAAGAAACAAGAGAGAGCTCGAGAGATATCAGGGGACTTGCTCGTGCATGCAGCAGTAACTGCTGCTGGAAAATGCGAGCCGAGCCAGAAATGAGTGGAGACAGCACCACTGAGCAATCCAGCCCCAATAACAGCGGCTCTCTCCTCTCACCGAAGCTACTGGAAAAAAGAGCGTAATAGCTAATAAAAAAATAATAGGTTTTACCCTTTCTGGCAATGAAACAGGTGTTAAGATGTTCAAACACCAAATAGAAACCTTTTCCAAGGAATCAAGTCTGCATTAACCACACGTACTTGTAGTGAACATGCAAACGGACTGTACATGTTCTTTGGTTCTTTCTGTAAAGTCACGTAGATATGAAAATAATAATACAAAAATAGAGTGAATAAAAAATATAATAAGAAACAAAAACACTAATGTGGACTGTAGCCTGGTTAAATTTTGACTTAAAACTTTCGTGACTGCAGGAATTCATATTCTTTGGTTCTTTCGGTAAAGTCATGTCGATAGAAAAAAACAATAAAAAAGTGAATAAAAATTATAGAAATGAAATAAAAAATAATAAAAAACAAAAAAACTCATATAGACCGTAGCCTGGTTCTTAATCGGAGTGATTGTACTGGCAGTCTATAATGTAGACTGGTGCCTGGTTCTTAACCTCGGAGAGCGTACTGGCATTCTATAATGTAGACTGTAACCTGTTTTTAAAGCTTGGTGAGCATATTGGCAGTCTATAATGTAGACTTATTCTTGGTTCTTTCAGTAATTACAAAGTAGATAAATAAAAAATAAAAACCACGACGTTTCGATCACAACAAAAGCAATCGTCTTCAGGAGGAAAGAGGGAGATGGTCACCTAAGGCAACCATTTATAAAGGTTTCAAAAATGGGCGTGGCACAAGAACAAAAGCTCCTGCGGCGCAATGAAGTGGGCGGGGCATATGTGCCCTGGGGTCAGAGAGCACCAATGTGAAGAACGGAACATGCAGTGCCACAAAACGTCTCGGTGTCAGAACGAAGTGGGCTGGGCACATGTGCCTTGGGGCAAGACAACAAGAAAACGACACAAATCAAGTCATGACTTGACCTGTGCAACCCCGACAAGAAAGCATAATTCAAGGCACGACCCAAATTGGTTGATGACATCATTCAAATGACTGCTTAGTTTATAACCATCCTCTCGGTTGAAATTGTGTCTGTGTCTGTATACATGGATGGCTTCAGAAACGAATCTTTGTTGATAGCCAGTGGGCTTGCAAAGTATCACTGTCTTAGAGAAATGAATTTCGTGTGAGCCAGCCGCATTAAAATAATGATCAGCCATGGCAGAAGTATTGGTCCTACCGTGTTTCAAATCTGCCTTATGCTCACGAACACGGTCCGAGACATGTTACTTCGTTTCCCCAATGTAACTGCTGCCGCAGATACAGCTTTGTTTGCAGATGCCGCGATAATGCATGACAGGAATCGTGTCCTTCACAGATGGGTTTAGATCACAAATTTTATGTACTGTGTTAAATTGGACCTGGATCTTGTGTTTGTTCATGATTTTGGAAATATTTTTGGTTACGCCTGTTATGTATGGCAAAGTGATGGTTTTGATTGGATCCTCAGATGGTTCCTTCCTCATGGTTGGGGTGATGGCTTTGCGGATTGTGTAGTCAGAATATCCATTCGCCTTAAGAGATTGGTGTACGTGTTTGAGTTCACCAGTGAGGTGTTCATGGTCAGAGATACATTGAGCTCTATAGGAGAGCGTTTTGATGAGGGAATTCTTCTGGGATGGATGGTGGTGGGAATCAGGTTTTAAGTAGGCATCAGTATGGGTTACTGTCCTGAAGACAGAATGGCTCATTGAGCCATCTGGTCTCTTTTTGATTAGGACATCCAAGAAAGGTAGCATGCCATCCTCTTCTACCTCCATGGTGAATTTGATGGCTTGGTATATGGAATTGATGTGGTTGAGGAATTGGTTACACAGCCGGTCGGCCATGTGGCCAGATGACAAACGTGTCATCCACGTACCTCTCCACGAGGACGGGCCCAAAGTGGATGCCTGGATGGCGTCAGTCTCAAAATTTTCCATGAAAATGTTGTCCACAACCGGAGATAAGGGAGAACTCATTGAGGTACCCTCAGTTTGTTTGTAAAATGTTCCATTCCAATTGAAGTATGTATTAGTGAGGCAGTCTCTCACCAGGGCCGATACATCAGCATTCAATCCTTGTTAGACCAAATCTTCAATGATTGCAATGGCATCGGACACAGGAACTTTGGTGAACAAAAAAACTACATGAAAACTACCGAACAAATCACCTGGGGACAGTGAGATGTCCTTAATTGACAATATCAGGTGAGCTGAGTTAAGTACAGAAGAGGTGGTCTTACCAGTGAACGGCTGAAAAGTCTCAGACAGATATGGGCCAATTCTAGATTTGAAGCTTTCGTGACTGCAAGGATCCATACTCTTTGGTTCTATTCGGTAAAGTCACGTAGGTAAAAAATAAAACAACAAAAATTACGACGTTTCGGCCACAACACAAGCGGCCTTCATCAGGTGAAGGGACCAGAATGTCTCGAGGACAGCACTGGAGCTTGGCTGTGTTTCACTCCAGCGCTGTCCTCGAGACAGTCTGGTCCCATCACCTGATGAAGGCCGCTTGTGTTGTGGCCGAAACGTCGTGATTTTTGTTGTTTTATTTTTTACCTGCGTGACTTTACCGAATAAAACCAAAGATATGGGCCAGTTTGTAGGTGGGTGAGCCAATGGTGGAGAAGATGGGACAAAAGGGTGTACCTTCTTTATGGATATTTGGGAAGCCATATAATCTGGGTGGTCTAGCAGCAGAAGGTTTTCAGGAAAACCCGTTTGGTCTGTTCAATTAATGAAGCTGAGTTTTAACACGTAGGCTTTCCCATCACCTGATGAAGGCCGCTTGTGTTGTGGCCGAAACGTCGTGATTTTTGTTGTTTTATTTTTTACCTGCGTGACTTTACCGAATAAAACCAAAGATATGGGCCAGTTTGTAGGTGGGTGAGCCAATGGTGGAGAAGATGGGACAAAAGGGTGTACCTTCTTTATGGATATTTGGGAAGCCATATAATCTGGGTGGTCTAGCAGCAGAAGGTTTTCAGGAAAACCCGTTTGGTCTGTTCAATTAATGAAGCTGAGTTTTAACACGTAGGCTTTCGCAACCAATATCATCCATAAGAGGTTTTTGGGTTAGATCACGTAAATATGTGTCGTTAAAACCCGTCACCACCTGACACAGCCAAATAGTAAGGGTTGTCACGTAAACAGAACATGCCAATTCATCACTAGTGCAGCACACCAGTGTGTTGGAGAGCCAAGCCACAACATTTACAAACTGAGTACGACATTTCACCCATAATTACAACTAACTTCATGAAGATAGCTGTAACGACACATTTATATATTTATGCAATCTAACCCAAAAACCTCGATTATGAATAATGAAGCTGAATCAGTGATGATACTATTCGTTTTTGTAACAAGGCTATTGGTGGGATCTCCTTTAGATGTTTGTGTAGCTACCATCATTAAGTAGGTCCTGAATTTTGTTATTGTACACGTTTTTGTCCATGATGACTGTGGCATTGCCCTTGTCGGCTGAGAGGATGACGATATCATCCCTCTTTTTCAATTGAGATAACTCAAAACGCTCATCCTTACTGATGTTGCTGGCTGGTATCTTAGCACTTGAGGGTTGCAGCGATTTCAGATCTTGTCATGTCTGCAACAATGTGTCCCAAACCCTTCAGAGCTACATCGACCTGGGCAATAATGTCATCCACTGGTATGTGTTTGGGGGTGACTGTGAAGTTCAACCCTTTAGTCAAAACCGACTTTAGACCATCGGAACTGGGCTATTACTCAGATTAATAACAACCTTGTCAACATCTCACTTTTTAATGTGTGGATCTAGATTATTCTTGGAAAGGAGGTTGAATTTGGAAATCAGGTTATCTTTACATTTAGCCGACATTGTAGCGGCTGATGAAGCAGTCATGTTATCTACATGTTCCCAATCAGATGTAGACATAATTTCTATCATTAAGTGTAATTTCAAGAGTTTCTTGTCTACATGATCTAGTTCAGTACGGAGCAGTCTAATTCTATCTGAGATCAGGGCCAAGCTAGCCCTAAACAAAATTCGTTTGGCAATGGAAGATGTGACAGCAGCAGAAGTCAGTGTAAATGAGATCAGTATTACCTTAGAGTTGCGGCATCTCTTCAGAAATGTGAATGACTCAATCAGATGAGCTTTCTTGTCTCGGAGTTTGTTAAAAGATCTTATGGTTATGTGGAAACCCTCCCCGTAGAGGCGGTTAAATTTTGACTTAAAACTTTGGTGACTGCAGGAATTCATATTCTTTGGTTCTTTCGGCAAGAGGTACGTGGATGACACATATCTCTTACTAAAAGAGGTACGTGGATGACACGTTTGCCATCTGCCCACATGGCCGACCGGCTCTGAACGAATTCCTCAACCACATCAATTCCATACACCCAGCCATCAAATTCACCATGGAGGTAAGAGAGGATGGCATGCTACCTTTCTTGGATATCCTAATCAAAAAGAGACCAGATGGCTCAATGAGCCATTCTGTCTACAGGAAAGTAACCCATACTGACGCAGACCTAGAACCTGATTCCCACCACCATCCATCCCAGAAGAATTCCCCCATCAAAACGCTACACCATAGAGCTCAATGTATCTCCGACCATGAACACCTAACCAGTGAACTCAAACAAGTACACTAAGCTTTCAAGGCGAATGGATAGTCTGACTACACAATCCACAAAGCCATCACCCCAACCGTGAGGAATGAGCCATCTGAGGATCCAATCAAAACCATCACCTTGCCATACATAGCAGGGGAACCAAAAATATTTCCCAAATCATGAACAAACACAAGATCCAGGTCCGATTTCACACAGTACATAAAATTCATGATCTGATCCCATCTGTAAAGGACAAGATTCCTGACATGAAATATCCTGGCATTTACAAACTAAGCTGTATCTGCATCAGCAGTTACATTGGGGAAACTCAACGACATGTCTTTGACCATGTTCATGAGCATGAGGCAGATTTGAAACACGGTAGGACCAATACTTCTGCCGTGGCTGATCATTACTTTAATGCGGCAGGCTCACACAAAATTGATTTCTCTAAGACGATGGTACTGTGCAAGCCTACTGGCTATCAACAAAGATTAGTTAATGAAGCCATCCATATATACACACAGATACAATTTCAACCGAGAGCATGGTTTTAAACTTAGCAATCATTGGAAAGATGTCATCAACCACTTTGGGCCATGACTTGATTTGGGTTTTCTTGTCAACCTCCACCGTCAGCAATGTGGGTATGTGGAGCGAGGTGCAATGATTGCCTGGCGGTCCTTTGATTGGTGTAGTTGCTTATTTTCTCCTACATTAACATTAGCTGCCCCGTCCATGCTGCTGACACACTTGGACTACGCCCATCTCTAAACCTTTATAAAGTTTGCCTTTAGAGGCTAACCCCCCTATTCCTGATGACGACCGCTTGTGTTGCGATCGAAACGTCATGGTTTTTCTCTATATTTTTTATTAACCAGGCTACAGTCTATATTAGAAACTTCCAGTATGCTCACGGAGGTTAAGAATCAGGCTACAGTCTACATTATAGACTGCCAATACACTCACCAAACTTAATAACCAGGCTACAGTCTACATAATAGATTGCCAGTAAACTCACTCCGATTAAGAACCAGGTTATAGTCTACATTAGTGTTTTTTGTTTTTTATTAGTTTATTTTTTTATTTTTTTATTCACTATTTTTTAATTATTATTTTTCTATCTACGTGACTTTGCCGAAAGAACCAAAGAATATTAATTCCTGCAGTACGAAAGTGTAGTGATTGTGATTGTCACTGTGTGGTGTCAGGGTTATGAAGCCACGGCAGATAATGTGTTGGCATTGTGGAGCCCGCTTACTGGGCGTCGTACCAGCCCCTAGCGGGGCTTGGGTGAGCGCTAGTCAGCGCGGAGACACCACATACAGTGTGCAGTGTGGGCTTCCTGTGAGGGAGCGAGAGGGAGTGTCAGCCAGCCAGGGTTACGTTGGGGCATGAAACGCTGGTTGACCTACCGACACATGACCGGATGATATTGAAGGGGGGCCACCGGTGGACGGGGGCCGCTGGGCGGTCATTTTGTATAAAAGGGCTCTCGGGGAGCCTTCGCGAAAGAGCTCAAGACATCTAGAAGGTGGGCAGGGTGAGGGGCCGAGCCAGCCCCAGCCCAGGCCGATATAACGGGGGCCCCATGAGGGGCTCGGGGTTCTTCGTGTTGCTGGTGATCCACATCGGGTAAAATAAGCCTCTAGCCACGTGATCTGGGACCAAGCTTGTGGTCCGGGCCGGGATACCGAACCGTGTCTAGTTCTGCTAGATGGGCATTCAACACCCAAGTGTAGGTTGTGTTATGTTATGTTGACTTATTGAATAAAGTGTTGCTCCCAAGACGTCTGCAACTCACTTGGACTCACTACAACTGATGTCGGAAGTGGCCAACTTGCTAAACTGTAGCTAGCGGTAGACAAGTCATGTCTACACGTCGCACAGCTCATGTACGGGCGTCGGACGACGAAGACGACGAGGAGCTGATTCCGCCCACGGCCGCCGAGGATGGAGCAAAGGCGCTGCCGGCAGAGCAGAGTGGAGTCGGGGCGCGCGGCGCCTCGCCTTCGTCAGAGGAGCTTGTCAGGGACATGCACAGCCGTCTCCAAGCGGCGTCCTCGATCCTCATTGAGATGCGGTCCCTGCCCTCGACGGCGGAGGGAGCGGCAGAGTTGTCCGGACGGGGCGACTCAGCCGCCATTTCACAGAAGGCGGGAACGGAATCGCCGCTGCCCGCACTTGCGGGTGCCATTTTGCCGCCGGCAGGGAGCGCTGAGCCTGCAAAGCTTGAAGCGGGGACGTCCTCGTCGATTAACGTCCAGTCGCTTCGCCGTCGACTGCCCTTCATTAAATAATTTGTTGCCACCAGCGCCGATTGGATGGCGTTTAAGCGGCGATTTCTCACCAATGCCAACTTGGCGGGATGATCGGAGGCGGACGCGCTAAAAGCGCTGCCCTCCGCCCTCGACGATGATGCTTTGGCGGCGTTCCTCGCCATTCCGCTGTCTGATTTGTCGTGGGGTTCGCATCGATAGCAAAACCTCTCCACGCCTTGACAGTTAAGAGACAAAAATTTCATTGGGGGGAGGAGGAAGCTGCGTTCCGCTCTATTCGTAACGCCCCTCCCCTGCGTTATCCCGACGTTTTGGACACGGACGCCAGTAATACTGGCATTGGTGCGGTGTAATCCCAAGTCATTAATGGCGTGGAGCACATGGTCGCGTATGGCAGCAGGGTGCTGTCTCCGGCCGAGCAGCAGTACTGCGTAACGCGCCGGGAGCTATTGGCCATTGTCGTTTTTGTGCAACAATATCGGCCGTACTTGTACGGGCGACATTTCGAGGTGCGCTCCGATCACGTGGCGCTCCAGTACGCGCTGCGTGTGGATCAGCCTTCCGGTCAATTGTCACGCTGGCTCGAAATCCTGCAAGATTTTTCATTCAATGTCATATATCGTAAGGGTTCTCGCCATATGAACGCTGATGCCCTATCGCGATTGCCAGCGGGCGGGGAATGTGCTTGTTTTTCGGGTTCGGGTCTTTGTCGATTGGCCGGCTTGACCTCCCCCTCCCCTCTCGTTGCATCTGCCGCGGACACGATGGCAGGGACTGGTGACATCTCTGCTGCACGGGATGCGATTTTGGGGTTGGACTACGAGGTGTAGGGACGCCGGCAGGTGGAGGACGCGTCCCTCCTTAAGTTGCGCCGGCATGTCAAGGAAACCGCCGATGACACGGCTCCGTGGGGTGTCGCCTCGTTCGTCCTGCGGGGTGGCTTGCTCATGTACTGGGACGGAGGATTGCGCCGTTATGCTATTGTTGTCCCTACCGCACTGTGGCGAGGTTCATATTCTTACTGCAGTCACGAAAGCTTTAAATCAAAATTTGTGGCGAGGTTGTTTGGGCTGTGCATAAACCGTTGTTGCGCCTCGAAGTGCAAAAGACGCTGGCCGCTCTTAAATTGGATTTTTATTGGCCGGCCATGGCCTCCGACGTCGAGGATCTGCTTAAGGGCTGCGTGCAATGTGCTCATCCAAGCTGCTGCATGAGGTGTGCGATTTGCTGGGGACGAAAAAGGTATGCACGTTGCCGTACCATCTGCAAAAGTATGGCATGGTCGAACGCCTACACCGGACTGTGACCTCCATGTTGAGTCACTTGGTCAGCATGTCACAGGTCGATTGGGATTTGCATATTCCTGCGGTTCTTGCCACTTATAGGATGGCCCCTCATGCGTCCACCGGCTACTCTCCCTTCTTTTTTATGTATGGGAGGGAGTATGATCCTCCCATCGATATGCAGTTACAAGCCGCGCCCACTCCGAAGGTGTCCAAAATACCCGATTCAATTCGGTTCACGCCTGCCAAACTTTCCAAGGCGCGGGAAGCTGCCAATGTTAACTCTCGGGCCAAATAGTTGGCAAACGAGAGGCTCAAAGGCGCCCGTGTTTCCCTGTGTGATTGGTCACCGGGGGACAGGGCCTAGTTGCATTGTCCGCAGGTGCCAGTGGCCACATCTCAAAAATTGCTGCAACCATGGAGGGGGCCGGTTGAGGTGGTACGAGTCGTGCGGCCGCAGTGTGTCCAGATTCGGTTCAGTAAGCGGAGCTGGTTTGTAGACCCCTCTTGTCTGAAGCCGTTTATCGAGCCGTGTGAGTTTGTTTCATCTCTATATCGCAGGGACTGAGTGTCGGGCGTTGTTACACGTTGTGGGTGGGAGATGTTGATTGCAGGTATCTTGTACGACGCGATTGTTGGGTTGTTCATTTTTTCTTTTCTCTCTCCGTGTATATATTGTACAGTTGGGTTTGGGTAATTGATTGCGTTGTTCTGTTGTTGGAGCACACTTGTTTGTTCTGTATAATTGTACGTCGGTTGCTTACTTGCAGGGGGGTTGGCAGCCGAGACGGCTGGAAGCTACGGCGGGAAGGGTGATGTAGTGACTGTGATTGTCACTGTGGTGCCGGGCTTACGATGTCACGGCAAAGTATGTGTTGGCATTATGTGTAGCCCGCTTACTGGGCGTAGTACCAGCCCTAGCGGGGCTTGGGTGAGCGCTGGTCAACACGGAGTCACCACGTACGGTGTGCGGTGCGGGCTCGCGGTGAGGGAGCGAGAGGGAGTGTCAGCCAGCCAGGGTTACGTTGGGGCATGATACTCTGGTTGACCTGCCGATACGTGACCGGATGTTATTGGAGGGGGGCCACCGGTGGACGGGGGCCACTGGGCGGTCACGTGGTATAAAAGAGCTCTCGGGGAGCCTTCGGGAAAGAGCTCGAGACATCTAGAAGGTGGGCGGGGTCAGGGGCGGAGCCAGCCCCAGCCCAGGCCGATATAAAGTGGGCCCAGCGAGGGGCTCGGGGTTCTTGTTGCTGGTGATGAAGATTCACGTTGGGTAAAAGAAGCCTCTAACCACGCGGTCCGGGACCCAGCTTGTGGTCCAGGTCGGGATAGCGAACCGTGTATAGTTCTACCGTAGCAAAGCTAGAAGAGTATTCAACACCCAAGTGTAGGTTATGTTATGTTGACTTATTGAATAAATTGTGTTGCTCCCAAGACAACGTCTGCGACTCAGTTGGACTCACTACAAAAGTTAAGTCAAAATTAAACTGTACATGCTCTGATATATGCATTGTCTATTAAACTAATTGGCCTACACCAGAGACAGCCTTCTTCCGGGTCTAGTCTCACCAGTGTCAGACCAGAGAACGCGAAAAGGCGAACAGTAAAAACCACAAGTATGTGTGGTTAATGCAGACTTGATTCCTTGCAAAAGGTTTATAATTGGCGTTTGAACATCTTAACACCTGTTATATTGCCAGAAAGGGTAGAACCTTTCTCGGAAAAAAATATTCCTATTTTTTCATACTTAATACTGGCAAAAAGGTCCCATTTTTGAGCTTCATAGCTCATCGGATTTCATCCGGCTAACTAAAGATTTCGATTCCGAGTGACGGCGGCAGCTCGGGTGAGCCGGCTCTTAACAATGTTGGGCCCGAGCAGAACCACGGCTGAGCCGCTCCAATTATCTGTGAAAACAACGGAGCGGCTCGAGCCCAAAGCCTCCACCCTCCGTGTCTCCTCCTTTCTGCGTCCTCACGGGCGAGGCGAGCCGAGCCACTCTCCACACTGCACGGTGCTCACCGTACGCAGCTGCAGCAGCAGCAAGGTGCAGGCAACGCTCACGGAGCAACGGCGGCACCCCCCAACACAGCAACGGCCGGCGGTCGCCACTAAGTGGCGATGATGTCACGACGGCACTTGTGCCGGGCTTGGTACACTTTGAGGCACGTGAAGCGTCGAAGGCCCACTGCTAGCAGGTCACGGAACAGACCCTGCTGGTTCCATGGGTTTGCCTGAGATGGCCTACAGATGCACCAACTGCAATTCCCCACAGTGCCAACTAATCTGCGTTTTATCCGCCCCGCGCTCTGCTCGTTGTTGTGAGCGTCCTCCACAGATGCCGATCTTGACACTGCTGGTACAGTACCGGTCATCAGCTCCGCATCCTCCTGTAACCAACATCGGTCCATCTCTTCTGGAGCGCGCGCCGCGCCCGTTTCGCCCCATCCACACACAAACACGCGGCTCCACACACAACAACAACCGCCATTCGCCACGAAGTGGCGGTGACATCACCACGGCGCTTGTGCCAGGCTATGTGCACGCAAACTCCACACACACGCGCAAACTCCACGCATGCCATCAACTCTACACACCCAACTCCACACGCAAACAACTCCCCTCAGGATCGTCACTCACAGGGACGAGGCTGTCACCTGCACCTCGCAGTCGCTGCTCGAAGCGAAATAAAATCTCGGGGTGACGTCACGAGTAAGGAGGCTTACATGACGTCACGCGAGGACGGCGCGAGCACCGCGAACTCGCACGGTGACGTCATAACGCAGAAGGCGCGCGGGTGACGTCAAAATGCATCAGCAAGGACCGCGGGAACGTCAGAACACAACAGCAGGCGCGCGGAAGACGTCACAAAGCAGCAGTAGGCGCGCGCGAAATTAACGGCAGTTGCTAAAATACTACAGCGGATAAACACATTTTTTTATACAATAAAATGTGTGGCGCTGCTAACTCGCGGTCAAACCCCACGAACATGACCCGTGAGACGTCGTCCCACCTGTGGACGCCACGGTGGCTAGGAGATGTTAACTACCTCGCCTGTTGTGCAAGGACTTCGTGTTTGTATTATTTGTTATTGTTGTTGTAACGTTCTTACCCCGTGCCCCTACTGAACATCTGTGAAAAATAGCCTCAAAGCTCATCAGATTCCTCTAGTATAAATACATATTCTGATTCTGTATAATTGGAGTTTGCGTGTCTCTCTCTCCCTGAGGTTGCATGGATTTTTCTCCGTGTCCTCTGGGTTTCCCCTCCACATTTAGAATCCCCTAGGTCGACTCAGCCTCAAATGAGTACCTGGTGCAGTGTGTTAACATCGCCACTGGGGAGACAAAGGTGGTCGGGCGTGGTGCTGGCCACCACTACAGTCTGTTAAGGCTATACGGGGGATCTTTGTGTGTGCACACCGGGTGAAGCCTATTTACTCACTCTTGTAAAATCCCAACCTAAATCTCCAGGCAATGTTTTAAAGTCGTCAATGCAAGCAAAGCCCCTGCTAGCGAGGCTTAGCCCGGTCTACGGCACTGACACGGACACCTCTGCATTTGATGAATGTTTTTTTTTTATCAAGGTTGCCCGAGCACAGGCCCAAAGGCCCAACCGTCAACCGGCCAGTAATAAAAACAAACCGGCGCCATCACAATTGTAAGGGATAAGAGTGAACGCGTTTCTTGAAGCGAGCTGTTATTGAGAGCTTGGGGAAAAATGGAACGTCAAGGTAGACGAGTGTGAGGGAGGAAGCAGAAAGAGAGTTGCTGTCGTCACCTGCAATGTGGCAAGCAAACACGGTGTGAATGAGATGACATCGGTCAGTCTCGTAGACCCCAGTGCTCAGCTTCAGCGGAGAAATCAATGAGTGGAGTTTGCAGGAACAAGGCATCAATATGACAGGGTAAGGCAAATAATGTAGACACACTCTGCTGTTCGAATGGCATAGGTCATTCTAACGCCACGTTGTCGCATGCAGATTGCATGGAAAAACCCATCTCGTTAAACAGTGAGGGTTAGGACTGGGAAAACCCACATACACTGTGAGAGGTGCAGACATGTGGGAGGCTGCGTGCAGCTTTTGCAGTTCCGTGCGACTGCCCGTGCGGTACCGCAACAAGACAGGCCATGGCAATGCGAGCGAAGTCTGCTTGCAGGCCTCGGCTTCCCCCCGTGGAGAGACAACAGTCATCCAAGATCGGCAGCAATTACGCACGCGCGGCGACATAAAACACAGACAACGGAAAGACGTTCCCATCGTTTTTTTCATGCTATTAATTACATTTGTTTACCCGGGAAAGCCTCGCCGAGTCTCCACTCTTCTTCAGAAGGCTCCTGCCGAGGTTTCGCAGTAAAGGTGGGGGGGGGGGGGTGATGATTGCTGCGCTTCCCAATTAATGTCCGGGGAATAATATGGAACATTTGGATCACGTAAAGCAGACGTCGCGTAACAATGTCATGGCTATTCCACCCGCAGCATCATCCAAGGCGGCACTGCCACATTCGACAAGCGGTGGTGAAGACGCCACCGTTGGGCTGGGCCACCGCCCAAATGAACCCAACGAACCGCAACCTGTGTGTGGATAAAGACGTAAAACCGGGATGTAGTGGAAGCTCGTGGAGGCTGGGTGCCGAGTGTGCAATCCCATAACTGTGTGGTGCCACCGCGGCGGGGCAGCTCCGTCGGGGACCGTACCCACCGCCGTGACACTACCACCGGGGGGTGACAACGCCGACGCGGCGCGCCTCGCCGCAATCGAAGAAGAACCCAGTCCCACATGTAACAAAACTAGACGTTAACAAAATCGTCATTAATCAGAGTAGCACCCCGATTTCGGACAATCTGAAAACAGTACTGACTAGAGGGCTAAATTTTGCTATCACCCCGAAACATATTCCTGTAGATGATATCATCTCTCAGGTCGATGTGGCCCTTAAAGGCATAGGACACATCCAAGCAGACGTTGCGAGAGCTGAAATAACCACTATTCTTAAGAATGCTAAGAAACCCATTAGCAACATCAGCAAAAATGAATGCTCTGAACTCGGGAATTTAAAAAAACAGAAGTGATATAGTCATCCTCTCAGCCGACAAAGGCAACGCGACTGTAATTATGGATAAAGATTCGTACAACAACAAAATCCAGAACCTACTCAACGATGGAAGTTACTCAAAAATTAAAAATAACCCTACTAATAGCCTAACTATGAAAACCAACAAGATCATCACAAGTTCGACCTCCCTAATCTAACCAACTAAACGTCCCTCCTTAAAAACCTTCTGCTGCAAGACCCCCTAGATTCTATGGTCTCCCCAAGATTCATAAAGAAGGCACTCCACTGCGACCCATCGTATCCACGATCAACTCCCCTACCTATAAGCTAGCACGTTTTCTGTCAGATACCTTGCTACTTTTCACTGGCAAGACCTCCTCAGCAGTACTTAACTCAGCTCATTTGGTCTCTATGGTCAAAGACGTTGTACTGTCCCCTGACGATATCCTTGTCAGCTTCGATGTGGTCTCCCTGTTCACCAAGGTCCCGGTACCTGATACCATTGAAATAATTGAAAATTTGGTAGAACATGGACTAGACCCCGATACACCTGTGCTGATTAGACACTGCCTCACCAATACCTACTTTACTTGGAATGGCACCTTCTACAAACAAAATGAGGGTACCCCCATGGGTTCTCCCTTATCACCAGTGATAGCCAATGTTTTCATGGAGAAATTTGAATCAGAGGCCATCCAGACATCCACCCTCAGACCTTCCCTGTGGAAGAGATATGTGGATGATACTTTCGTCATTTGGCCACATGGCCTCCCAGCTTTGAACCTTTTCCTCTACCACATCAATTCTAGACATCCCGCCATCAAATTCACCATGGAAGTGGAGAAAGATGGCAAGCTACCTTTCTTGGATGTTCTGTTTAAGAGGAGACCTGATGGCTCACTGGGGAATTCTGTCTACAGGAAACCCACCCACACAGATTCCTACTTGAAACCTGATTCCCACCACCACCCAGCTCAAAAGAGAGGAGACCTGATGGCTCACTGGGGCATTCTGTCTACAGGAAACCCACCCACACAGATTCCTACTTGAAACCTGATTCCCACCACCACCCAGCTCAAAATAATTATCTCATCAAAACGTTATACCACAGGGCACATTGCATTTCGGACCAACACCACCTGACCAGTGAATTAAAACATGTACACCTGGCCCTCAAGAGAAACGGATACTCTGACCGTACCATCCGCCAAGCTGTTTCTCCCTCCATACAGAAACAACCACTTGATACTCCGGTCAAAACCATCACACTACCATATATAGCAGGCGTTACTAAAAAGATCTCCAAAATTATAAACAAACACAAGATCCTGGTCGGGTTCAATACAGTACACAAAATCCGTGACCTGATCCCATCCATGAAGGATGTCGTTCCTGACTTACAGTACCCCAGGATTTACAAATTGAGCTGCACCTGTGGTGACTGCTATATCGGGGAGACGAAACGACATGTCTCTGACCGAATTCGCGAGCACAAATCAGATTTGAAACACGGCAGAACGAATTCTTCTGCCGTAGCTGACCACTGTTACAACGCTGTGGGTGATCACGATATAGTTTTCTCCGATACCAAGGTTCTCTGCAAACCCACGGGTTTTTATCAGAGATTTGTTCACGAGGCAATTCAGATTTACAAACACAGACACAATTTCAACCGAGAGGATGGTTTCAAATTAAGCAATCATTGGAAATATGTTCTAAATCAAACCAAACATTAAACTAATTTTCAATCGTACAGTATATTTTTTCAAGTAGTGGTATCCCAAACTTTCACAGTAGCTTATTTCACTTCACACCAACATTATGTAAACTCCCCCCCCCCCCCACCGTGCCGGTCCAGTACATCATTTTATGCTAATTCCTTTGTCAAGACGTTTTTTGTTTCCTCCCACATAGCTTAAAGGACGCGACCTGGGCTTGGCTGTCTTCACTCTACCGCTGTCCTCTGGACAGTCCGGTCCCTTCACCTGATGAAGGTCACTTGTGTTGTGGCCGAAACGTCGTGATTTTTGTTATTTTATTTTTACCTACGTGACTTTACCGAATAGAACCAAGGAGTATGCATCTGAATGCCTTTTGGGTGGATAAAATATGGAGGCTTAGCGTAGCAAGAGAGACATCTTCTGAAAATCATCGCGGTCCACGGAGCAGCAGAGTCAGCCGTTCGAGACGTTCGTGTGACGAGCTCCAGCACAGCCAGGCTCAACCCTCTACGGAGACGACTCACAGCCTCGTCCTTCTACAGCGTTCAGCGCAGCAGAGTGGAAGTAAGCACAAGTGAGAGAGAAGTGAGTTTGAGAGATTTAATCGAGAGTGGGGAGCGGAGCGAAAGGCAGAGTAGATTCATCCCAGGATCCCAGGGGGAGTAGGCTGGCATCCACTGATGCACACACTTGCGCGTAGTTTAAACGGGTTACTCGCAGTAAATAAAATTACTCATCGGGGGATGAACTGTGTCGTGTGGTCTTTGGGAGCATGAGGAGAATGGTAGAGCATGCTTGGTGTTTACGTACCCGTACGATTATTTACCGTGGTGTTCAGCGCGCGCGTACCTAGGCGACGATTTCCGGGGGGTGTCCAGTGCTCGCGTACCTGTGCAATTGCCTACAGTAGCGCTTAACGCTCGCGCACCTGTGTGACTGTGTTGCGGTCGCGCACC